>NC_073699.1:8852274-9477274 GCF_023634085.1 Falco cherrug
CCCGGACCATTCTTAATGAGTACCTGGCCTTTTTTCTGGGTATATGACAATTAGCATTGTCATACAGGCAGAAAACACTGAAAACTTAGATTATGTCATTCTTTCACATAGCCCCCCAGCTAATCCCCTCAAGTAATGATTCTCTGTTGCTACTTGCCTAGGCTGTATTTGGTTTGATGCTTTTAAGTAAATGTGCTATTTTCCCAGTGTTCCTCAAGCCTTTTGTTCTCCCTTAGGTTCTTAGTCAGTTCTATAGCCATTTGTCTCCCTCCTCAGAAGATGCATCCCTAGTTCGTTTATAAAAATCACTTAACTGTTGGATGAATGACACGATTCAATTTGTATTTCCTAGTTGCTTCAGTTATAGTCTTGGATATATTGATATTTTATTGTCTACTTTGTAGTGGCTTATATTTTACTATTTTCTCTTGTTTCCATGTTTCAATCAGTCTGTCATGTAATTTATCACTAACTGCAAAGGAAGTATACTGTAGTTGAAGACTATGAATGGCAGAACAATATACTATTAATTTAGTAGAGTGTTTTCTGCACCAAAGTTGGTAGAAAATCAGTAAGTTAATTACTTCACAAGGCAGGTAGTCAACCATGATATGAAAAACTTTATAATGAAGTTCTTTATTAGAGCTATGGACCTAGAAACAGTAACACAGTATTTAACAGTGGGATTCTCATTAGAACTGAAGCTAATAATTTGTCTAGCTCAATATTAACAGGCCTCAGCAATGATCTATCAGTCAGGACCCCCCCTGAGAGGAATGGCAAATGCAGTCTTCTACGTTCATAGTATTTATTGTCTTTTTTTTTTTTAACATAAATAGAAAATTTAGTAATATTGATCATTCACAATAGTGGAAAGGAAATTACAGTGCTAAATTTTGCCAGTGTGAAGATCAACCTTATTTCTTGTTAGTCTCAATACCTGATCTTAGGAGCTATGGCTTAAATTAACAAAACTTGAAGAAAGTTGGTTATTGACAGTCTGTGTAGATACAAGTGTAAAAAGGTTAACCATCAAAATCTGAGGGTTAAAAGTCTTTCACAATTCTTCTGCTTTGATCCTTGGAAGAACAGTAGTGGAATGGGTGTTTGACTTGCTTAAGAGCTCACGGCCCTTTTGCGCTGGACAGTGAAAGCCCTGTGGGTGCCTCACCCTTGCATTTAAAATACTGTGTAGCAAAGGGAACACATCACAGATACACACTTATAGCCAAGATTTTTTTCTGCTAGTTTAATTGCAGCTTTAATCAAATCTACATATAAAACCTGATTATTAGTAGTATATTTGCAATAATAATACTTGTAGCCCAAACTAATACAGAAAAGCCTCATCAATATTACCTTTAAAATGGTTAGACAAGAACTTACTAGCACCCACCCCTGTTCCTTGGTGTCACGCCCACTCTTCCCATGTCCATCTGTGCCCTGACACTGAGAGTTTCAGGCTTTCTGGAACAGTGCAGTGGTGAGATGCTGTAGCACATCATCAGCACCTGGGAAACCTTTGATGCTGATGGTGAAAGCCACTTATTCCTTAGTCTGAGGTTCTGTGAGAGGTTATTTTTGTGATGGAGCGATGACCTTTGAATTCCCTGAAAAACATTCGTATAATCCTTTTTGAAAAATTCTGGATCTAACTATCCGTGTGAACAAAAAGTCATTTAAAGTCTGGAAGGACTGTGAGACAATAATGCCTGTGGCACTTACAATTTGTGTGTATGTTCCCTAGTCTTTAAAAGCTTAAGTTGTTATTAAGCACTTGTTTCTGTCCTACTTGCTGCGAGAGTATGTTTGTTTAAACTAATTATTTGGGTTTGGCCTTATAAAACCAACCTTACATATTTAGAACCAATGTTGGCTCTTATACAAACTTTGTAATTTTTACTAGTAGTAGAAGAATGAAAATGAATTCTGAAATCATTTTATAACATATTAAGAGTTTGAAAAGTTTTCATAATTATGAAAATTCTAGGATTTTTCACTTTAAACCTGAACCAGTTCTTTCCGAGTCTCTTGTGCAGTTTTAGCTAGTCTAAACACTTGAGTTAGAAGAATTCTGAAAAGATGATTCAAAGAAGGAAACAGCTTTCTCTTTTGCCCCGTCATGTTTATTCTTTAAATTAAAACTCTTCTCTTTAATCCTGTTGGTAGTCTGTTGAAAATTTGAAAGTAGGACACAAAGAGACATGTGTTAAACTTTTGTTCTTAAAAGGAGCTTCTTTGGGTCTTGGGTATTGCAGAGGTCATCACAACTAATAATTTTAATTGTAAGGTTTGCCCTACATTGTCAATTTAGCGGTTTCTTCTAAAATCCTGGCTTCTGAAATAAAGGAACAGACGAATCTTAGGTTTCATTAAAAAAGAGCATTCTTCTGATGTCTGTAGTTGAGAAAAGTTTGAAAATATGTTCTGTGCTGTAAAACCATAAAGACAGTCCGAGAATAAAAACTCTTCACTCTTCCCCTTCCTTAAAAATGTGGTCTCTGAACAAGCAAGCTGTACAACATTCCTGGTTTGGAATTTCCTTACTTTGGTATCTGTGGAAGGTTATACTGCGCTATCCCTTTTACATAATAAGCAGGTGAAATGTCTTCAATACTTGGAAATTATTAGCTTTCTACATTGTGTATTTTCTTTCATCTTAGGACTGCAATTGTATTAAAATATTGAAAGCAAACCTATGTTTCAAAATATCCCTAAGTATTTCCTTTTTTATTAGCAATGAATGCTACTGATTTATGTATTCCTTTTTATAAGTAATTCTAAGTCAGCTCTCAATGTCTGTTGTAATGCTGATGCACATAGGTGAATTTACCTTGCAACTCCTGCATTAGTAGCAGTATCTGTGGAGTTGTACTGTGCCATGCTGTTTTAGGATACAAATGAAAAGTTCACTTTTCTATGGCCATGATTTTATCAAATGTTAATTGCTATTCTACATACATATTTTTGACAAGGTCCAAATTGGTCAGAAACTTGAAATATATCTGCCTGCACTTTTTCTTTAAAATAAATGCAGTGAAAATACCGGAAGGTTTCCAACTGATGTTTAATAAAATACCAACTAGAGCAAGGTATAGCTTTTCAAAGAAATTAAAATTCAACTTGTGACAGCTGGAAATGAAAGGAAATGGAATAAATGCCTCCTTGCTCATTCTGCCTGTGTAAAGCAGGGTTTTTTTCCCCATGACCTTGCTCTCCAAGTGATTTCCAGTTCTTCACACATTCATCTCTAGATCCTTAGGAGAATCACTTTGTCTGCCACTTCTGAAAACTTGGCGGTACATCTGCTCCCTGTGTCTTCTCAGGAGTATCCCAGCATGCACCCTTTCTGCAAGTTCCTGATGTGCTGTTTTGCTGTTTCTGGCTGTCTTATCTTGCACTTGAGAAAGCTTTCCACAGCTGAGCATCCTCACTTGCTCTCAAGGCTGCCTCTCCACCCATTCAGCAGGTCTGTCCTAACACAAGTTCAGTAAACCTTGTGTGCACATGCATCCTTTCAAACAAAAATGAATGTGCACTAGATTATGAACTAGAGAAAAAGATACTATCATTCGCAATATGTATATAGACAGTAGACAAACAAGGCCAAAGACTTGTTCATTATTCCCAGATGTTCTCAAACTGTTAAAGGTAACGTTGTTAGAATGTAAAGTGGTTTGGTGCAGTCTGCCCTATCTGGCAAGTCTGTTGTGTAGGAAGTGTGGAGTTATATGCCATGCTGCTGTCCTCTTGGACAAGATGAAATACCGAGGGAAACATCAGGCAATATTGTTACACGAGAAAATGTTTAGGTTAACATTTTTTATAAGTGTTTGATAGGCAGTCTTGCTTTGATCCCCTCCCTCCCTAACCAAAGTTGGTAAATGCTTTGGCCTCATAGGACACTGTTCAACAAAACTGATTTTACTGATACAAGGACATAATCCATTTTATATTTATATTAAGAGCACTTGGAAACAGGTCTAATTATGCCTGCTGGCAGGCATTGGCAAATGTCTGGCGAATGTATGAAAATACATGTGCGTGTTTTTCTGTTGTGCTCAATTTTAACAGTAAGTACAGACTATCTTTTGATGTTTTATGGCCTGCCTTGATCTTTTCACTGGAGATTGTGTGTCTGTGTCATAACTCGCTGAAATCATGCTACACAGAATATAAATACCCAAGGTAGAATACGTTTTAACAATAGTTTCATTGTAAAAACCTGCATGTCCTGTGAAAATAAAGTTAAGATTTTAGGCCATCATCAGAGCTCAGCCCTTTCCTTCAGAAGAGAACATTGTAATTGGCAAGATTTTTCTAACCGGTCTGTGTTAAAGTTTCTTATTTGTTTCTGAAATTCCATATATACCACCTGCATGTCAGAAGGGGGAAAATATATTTACAGGTTTTTAGGCATTCAGCAAGAGATATATTTAGATACTGTGCATCTCGTACGTATTTGAGACACATAGATGTGGTCCTCAGGACAATTTATGCCGTTCCATTAGTAAGGTCCTGGGCCTTTGCTCATTTTCTTGGATGGAAGGCCATGTTGAAAAGGCAGTGATGACAGAGTGTGCAGGGCATCTCCAGCTGCCCTGTGGCTTTCTTTGCCAGTTGCAACATTGCCACTGAACATCAGTAGAGCTGAGCCATCTGAGTTTAACTTACTTCTTATCTAGGGGCATTGCTATAAGCAAAGCTAGGTAGTATGGTCATGTGACATAACTGCTACTATCCATACGAATCTCTGATTTTGCTGGTGCCATTTCAACACTGATAAAGCAAACACGAGATGCTTGTATAAACAGACCCAACCAGTGAGACAAAAACCCAGGATACCACGTGCAAAATAGTGACTCTCCAGTGACTAACAGTACAGCAAAACTTTCTTTTTGAGAGGTATCCTATCACCATATTTACATTGTAAGTCCTGCATAAAATTAAGAGGTTTGATGAGATCAGAGATCCAAGGTAGGAACAGGTATACTTTGCTCGTAGCTCTTAATATAATGAGTTACTACAGGAAAGGGGGGGAAGACACACCCATGCCCACCCCCCCTCCAAAACCAAGGTGCAATTAGTTTTTATTTAAATAGATAGTTTGTTTTATGTTCTTTTGAGCTTAACTACATACACCTTCAGATGCAGTTTCTTAGTGCTTAGCTCAGCTCCAAATCCAGTATACCGAATAAAAACTGGTGAAATGTGATTGTATTAAATATGCTTTAAAGTTCTGCTGCTGCTGCATATTGTTTGTAATTTTTAGAGATATTTGCAAAAATACATGCAGAGAAGGTAAGAACTTGGAAATCCAGTCAGGCATGTGATTGCACAAGAAAAATGAGTGCATAATTGAAGGTTTAATTTGTGCAAAATTCTCTTATGCATTAATATTTTGTGGTTATACTTGCTAGATGGCTAGCTGGAGTTCTGTTGAAGTACTTGCATACTCAGATGTCTTGATAGTGATTATTGTGTGGAGACTGTGAAACACATTAAATATACAGGTGTACATATAATTGAAGGCTTGAACGTCAAGCTCTACAGCACTGATTAAGACCTCAGGCCATTATAGAATGTGCATTTTGTGTTTCAAAGACTTGAAACCATGTTATCTTGCTAGGTAGAGTACTTATCTTGCAAGTAATTATTTTTCCTTCATGAACATATGAAAGGTAACTGGAAAGTTAACTGGGTCTTACTGCTATGGAAATCCCATGCATCTGGATGTTCCTAACCATTTTACATATAGAATTACTGATTACAGTCAGGAGCAGAACTGAACCAGCAGAGCAACAGGGCTTTAAAGGAGTACCACCAATTGGATGCATATCTAGACTTTGTTACATTGTGAATTGTAAGATCTTGCAGAATAGAAGATTAAAAGCTTGGTGTTCTTAAATTCTGAGATGAGCTAGTGTCTTCCACTCTGTCCAATTTTTCCCTCTTCATTTCCAGTGTAAAATACAGTTTAAGAAAGCAAAAATATTCCCAGACTATGTCAAACCCTTATACTGTATGCTAACAGGAAAGCATACAAAGGCATTTTTGTGGTTTAACCCCGGTTGGCAACCCAGCACCACTCAGCCACTCACTCACTCCCCCTCACCCAGAGGGATGGGGAGGAGAATCAGAAAGGAATGTAAAACTCAAGGGTTAAGAACAACTTAATATGTAAAGTAAAAGCTGCACATGCAAGCAAAGCAAAACAAGGAATTAATTCAGTACTTCCCATTGACAGGCAGATTTTCAGCCATCCTGTCCTGGTTTTGGCTGGGGTGGAGTTAACTTTCTTCTTAGTGGCTGGTGCAGTGCTGTGTTTTGGCTCTGATGTGAGAACCATGTTGATAGGACATTGATGGTTTCAGTTGTTGCTGGGTGATGTTTATACTAAGTCAAGGACTTTTCGGTTCCTTGGGCCCTGCCAGCAAGAGGGCTGGAGGGGCATGGGAAATGGGGAGGGGACACAGCCAGGACAGGTGACCTGAACCAGCCAAAGAGGTATTCCGTACCGTGGGACGTCATGCTTAGTATATAAGCTCGGGGGTTAGCTGGGGCTGGGAGGATCATTGCTTGGGGACTGGCTGGGCATCAGTCAGCAGTTGTACTGTGCATCATCACTTGTTTTCCTTTCTCCCTTTTCCTTTGGATTTTATCCTTTCCCCCACCTTTCCATTTTAGCAACTTATTGTTGTTGTTCTGACCTTTTTGTTCTGTTCAAATTATTAAATTGTTCTTATCTCAACCCTTGAGTTTTACATTCCTTTCTGATTCTCCTCCCCTCCCCTCTGGTTGGGGGGGAAGTGAACAAGCAGTTGTGTGGTCCTTGGTTGCTGGCTGGGGTTAAACCACAACATGTCCCCAGGACAGCAGGGCTCCATCACATGTAACAGTTAATCTGGAAGACAAATGCCATAATGCCAGATGTCCCCCCCTTCCTCCTTTTTTCCCCCAGTTTATATACTCACCGTGATGCCCCATGTTATGGAATATCCTTGGGATATCCCATCCTCAGGGCCTGAGAAACCAAAAACTCCCTGACTTAGTATAAACATCACCCCGCAACAACCAAAACCATCAGTGTGCTATCAACATTGTTCTCACACCAAATCCAAAACACAGCACTGCACCAGCTGCTAAAAAGAAAACTAACTCTATCCCGGCTGAAACTGGGACAGGCGTGAAATTCAAGCCACACTGTGCGAGCCTCTGTCTGATAAAGTGTAGGATACATATTACAGCTGTCCACCCCTGGGGACTCCAGCCACGGATAATTTTTATTTTGGGGTTCAGTGATAGAACATTAGTGAAATTTTATTTTAAATGATTCCTTCTTTATCATCACAACTGCTGAGTTACTCAATAAAATTAATGCAATGTTTAGTTTAGGTGAATGCTGGAATTTTGTAGCATCATGACTTTATTTAAAGCACTATACAGCTAGTATACAGCCCCATTCTTTGGTAACAGTTTAACACGAGATACTTCTGTTTAACAAGAAATTAACATTATATAAAAAAATATTCAAATATACAGAAAGTCCCTCAAAAATATTTTATTTGCTTTCTGAAAACTCTACAGCACTTTGCACTTTGCCAGTTTCCAGGCTTTTTTTTTTTTTATAAAAAAAAAAGGGGGACTTTTTTCTTGATTGTGGGGAAGGGGTATTAATCCAGTTTTATGAAGAGAGTGTTCTTTTGGGCAATAGTTGGGACAAATGGAAGCTGATGTTCAAGTCCCATTGATTTTCAAAAAACTTACCAGGATGGTATTATAATTCATATTGAGATATTTATTATCAAATTCTTTCAGAATAATAATCTATTTCTATGATGATATAATAGAATCTTAAGAATGGAGTATGGCAGAAGAGCATTTAAGTATGGTGTGACATTTTGCCTGTTTGTTGGACATGGAAGTCAGAGTATTCTGGAATAAGGAATGATGTTATTCCCACTGTTGCAGGCAATATAAGTATAAAGCTCTGAGAATTTTTCCTTTTTTTTTTTTTTTTTTTTTTTTTTTTGGTTGTTTTGGGTTTTTTACTTCCTTTTATTTTTTTGGTTGATGGATTGTCTCTATGCTTTCACTCTTGCTTAACTACGGTGTTCAAGACAGGAGAAGCAGCATATTGTGTTGAGCTGTCAAACCCAGCTCAAGCAGGGTCACTGCTGCTCTTGCCCAGTTTTTCCTGTGAGATGAGTCCTCCATTGGTTCAGGTCATTCCTGCTATAGTAGGTCCTATAACATACTACTCAAATCAAGGGTTATTTTCCCCTAAAGGTTAAATCTCCTTGAGGTACACACTGGATTTCCTCATCTTCCTGCATTGAGCACCGAGTGCACCCATGTCCTTTAGCAAAAGTAATCCCATGAATATGTTTGCCTTTTCCAGAGGGAGGAGGGATCTGTTAGCAACCCAGTTAGTCCTGCACCTTGGCTACTGTGACCTTATCTCTTTGTAGAGTCCATAAGAGCTTTGTTTAGGCAGGGCCAGATCAGTTAACAGATTAGGTAGTGTTAACAAGCAAAGGTTCTGCTAAATTTGCTGAGGATGCAATTTACTTCAAGAGTTCCAAGGCCGGCAAACACAGTTAATTTGGGCTTAACTTTACTATGCTGATCTGGGAGATGGATCAGATGGTCATTTACAGTGCTTATCTCTATTCAGCTGCATCTTCCTTGTGACTCCTCTAGGTGTTGCAGTTGTTAGCTTCATCTTGTAGAAACAACAATTGCATGAAGAAAGAACTTACATTTTTTTAAGCAGTTAAGAGTTCTTTATTGGTCACTGATGTAGACTTCAAGGCTGAATTAAGTGAATGGGAACATGCACAGTGCATGTGACCTAGAGCATGTATGTTTTACTGTTCCACTACAGTCTTCTAGATCCTTCTGATAAACGCCAACTTTAATTTACCATTTTTAAAACTCAAACTTAGAAATATTTGTGGGTTTTCTTTTTCAAATTAAAGTTTTGGGCAGCCATTTTTGACTGTAATTTTTTTTTAATAGTTCTGAGGAAACACCCAGGCACTCTAACCAGAGAGCTTTTCTCCAGGCAGGGGACCCAACAAGGAACCTTCTTCACTCATGTATTTTGATCACAAAAAGAGACACTCAACATCTTAAATTTTACTACTGCTCTGCAGATGTGGGGGATTCTTTGCATACACCCAAGTTGGATTCTTCAGTTTACTAATTGAAGCAAAACTCTTTCCAAGAATCTTATCCAATAGAATGGAGAAGTTGTTCGAGGCAGCTTCTTTGCTTTCTTGCAAGTATTGAAGCAGAGGAAGAGCTACGCTTGCGGATGTAGTAGCTGTTTCTGGGGATGTGAACACCCAGATGTATTATTACATATCAGTTTTTAGTTTATTAGGGGGTACATAGAGACTGATTTCTGCTAGAATTCTGCGAGCAAATGGAATGTGTTATTTTCTAATTTCTGTGGTCTTTCAGCAATATCCAGTAGGTGGCGGAAGTACACAAGGAATTTGTACAATCCTTTTCTTATCGGAGTTCTTTTATGTTTGAGTAATTTCAAGGATTGCGATTCAAATTTAGTCCAGACCAGACGCTAAAGTGCTCCCACTCCTTTATGCATATGCATCTCAAAATTTTATCTTAATTAGGGGGGGGGGTGTGTGTCTGTTAATTTTCTTTTTATGCTCTTCTGCTTTCATACTAGTTGGATTCTCCAATACACTGCAGAGAGTAAACCAAAATATTTTCTGTCTATACTCATAAGGGAATTCTCAGTACATCCCTTGGAAACAGTGGCAGGTAATCCTCTCTCATGTTGTCATATACTAGGATCATAAAGTAAACAAATGGTTTTCATCTAAAGAGATAATTGTCATAAGGGATTGGAATTTTTATCTTAACTCACCAATTTGTATCTTTTTTTTATAAATTGCTTGGTAATTTATTTTACAATTACTTAGCTTTTCACTTTCTTTAATATGCCATGAAGCTTATGACTACAATTTGCAGGTACACAGTTCCTATTTTGTGTGATAGCAGGAAGCTATTCCTTTTGAACACATAACAAATTGCTGTCCTTAATCAGAGCAAAAGCCCTGGAAGTTTCATCCATGTTTAAGTCACATGTGAGGCTGATTTGAGACTTTAGGATGGTGAGGAGGCTTTCACTTCCGCTTTTACTTTCATTAGATCCTTTGTAGCAAAATCTGCATCTTGAATACATACTTTTTCTCATTGTCTTCCTTGCTAGTTTCCCTGAGAAAACTAATGTATTTAGTTTTCTACTAAAACATACCAAAACACAAAGAAGTACACAGGGAAAACTCTTGGATTATAGATTTGTTTTCCATGGAGCTGAGCACAGGCACAACACATTAATTACAAGGAACAGAAAAAGCTGTAGTGTCTTATTGCAGATATATAATCAAGGCATAATAGCTGTCTACTGATTTCATATTTGTCTTGTTATTTGTTTAATTATCTGCATTTTCGCTGGTTACCAAAATATGAAGAAAAAAAAAAAAATTCTCTTAGTAGTATGTAACTGATAAAGCTTTGAGAGTCTGCAACAAAATGCACTGGAAAAAAGAGCGGCATACTTTTAAATTGGTGTGTCTGTACAATGTAAATGCATCGTATTTACACTGTGTTTACACTATCCAGAACTACTTGCTTTGGAAGCTTCCTTGTCTCAGGGCATATTATTAGATCTCATTCTTCATACCAAGAGACGTTTAGATATGGTAACCATATTTTATCATATTAGATAAGGAAAGAGAGCTAACCGAGTTTTAAGGAAGCCAGTCATGACAGAAAATAAATGGAAGAACTGGCCTTTAAAACCTTCTGCAAAACCTTTTTATAATATAGGTAAACTGCATGGGCTCCTATTGTAATTGGAAAGCTTCAGAGACAAAGCTGTATGTGCAGTTTGTGCTCCCCCCCTTGAGTAGCAAAGGCACAAAGACTACTCAGTTTAATCGCAGCATCAGGCTTGTAAAAATGTGTTACCAAAACAGAACCCAATCTCAAGCATCATGTTGCTAGGCTTGTAAAAATGTGAGGACAGCTATCATACTGTTTTTAATTTACTCCCTTGGCCTGTAACTATGATAGTTCTGTAACACTGTGTCAGTAATCCTTCCCTTCAGAATACCAATGCCAGATACCAGTGTGGAGGTGGCAAGCGCTGTTGCTGCTGCCGTTTTCATTTCTTTTCTTTACTTGCATGTGAATGTCAAGCGATGGTTCCTTGGACAAACATTTCTGAAACCATATCAATGTTTTAACTTACATTACTAGATGAATGCTCTTCCGTTAATAGTTAGAAACTGGAGGGAGAGGGTGTGGAGCAGGTTATAGTGTCTGAATATGCTGTTATAGAAATGAATCCAGTGGGTTTGGTTTTTGTGTGTGGTTTTGTAGGGTTTTGTTGTGTGCGTTTTCTTAGTTGGCTTGGGTTTTTTTCTTGTTTTTGGTTCGTGTTTTTCGTTGTTTTGGTTTGTTTTTTTCAGTATAGCTCTGAGTAAGAAACTACTTCCAGGTGATCTAAGAACTACATTAACAGATCTTAACCTTCCGCTTTGTTGCCTTGTTACTTTTGCTTTAAATAAGAACACAGTCACACAATTCACTATAATAGCATTCCTGGGTAATTTGTATTTGCCTTAAACACCTAACAAAATGCCCATTTAAAATAAGAAAAGGCAGGTGGTCTATGCATTAACAGTTACAAACCTTGGTTTCACCAAAATGAAACACTGTAATAGCTGCTAATAATTTTATTTTTTTCTTGTTATGTTTGCTAGAATGATCAAATTAGTTCATAACTCGTCTACTCAAATAATACCAAGAACAAAGAACCTCCATAAACAGAAACTTGGCTGATTTGTTTTTTGTTTTGTGTTTTGTTGTGGTTTTTTTTTTTTTTTAGGGGGTGGGGATGTCTAAAATACACTTGATTAAAAAAGAAAAAACCAAAAATTTAGTATGTGGAGCTACATAAATTAATGTTTCTATTTAATGTTAGGATATTATGTTAGTTCTTTAATATATCATGTATATGGAAAGGCTTGTTAATACAGAAAGATTTTTTACTTCTGTGAAGAGCTTTAATTCAAAACTATATTTGAAATGTCAGTTTTGTACTTTGAATGTTTTCTACACTCAAAGATTAAAAACCCAGCTAGAGAAAAGTTCAGTAAACTAAACATTGTATAGATCACTTTTGTAACAAATGTGTGTAAAATTGCTAGGTTATTTAAATATATTTCAAACTAGTTTTTCATGCACTTCTTGTGATGGGTCCCAAAATTACTCGCTGCTTGCCAAGAGAATGTGAAAAAAACCCCCACATCCATTATCCATCCTCATCGATCCTTCAGGAAATAGGTAGTTGCTCGTTTTTTGTTTTTTGGTTTTTTTTTTTTAAGACTCCAAGAGAGTGTTTTCACCAGTCACTAACAAATCTTCCAGCTAAGGTTTTTCAAGACACAAGGATTAATTACTGCTAAATTCATGTTGTGAAAGAACAGTGGTATTAAGTGTTAGATTGTCAGTTTTCCCTGTCGCACAACATAATGGCCCACCTGGCAGTGCAACTGTACAAAGCTTTGGCAGTTTTCCAATAAATCTTTTTTGCAGCCCCCCAATTTTGTGGTGTTTTGGTTTTGTTTGGTTTTTTTTTTTTTTCCCCAAATCTTCATTTTCCAGCCCTTCTGTTTGTGTTTCTGTAACATGTTGCTCTCCTGGATTGTCTCAGTGTAGTCCTAGGGAACTGGGGATTTTGAGGGGAAGTCTTTTGCGTGTCACCTTATAGATAAGGGTCAAATCCAATTTGAATAGTGAGATGTAAATACTAAAAAACGACAACCAAATTTTAACAGATAGTAGTATTTGAACTTAATCTAATGTGCACCTGAACGGTATGTTGTATGTAAACAGAAGACTTTGAAGTTGAAATGTTTAGTGATCAGTAGGACAGTCTGACTTACCAGCTTCATTTTTATCTCAGAAAATACCTATCAAATAGACTATTTTGTAATAATTTTGTAATTTTTAGGTTTTACTGAATTTTCTCAATTGCCTTTTTCACAGCAATAATAAAATGAAGGAGTTCTTTCAGGAACTGTCACATCAGCGTGCTGACAAAAGTAATGTTAATATTTCAATTTACATAAATTTATGCTTTCCTTGTCATTATACAGAATACCAACTCAGGTCAGTCTTGTCTCAGAATTGTTGAGTGAAGAAGGCTTTGCCCTTTCCTTTCCCTGGTGCCTGCCATTTAAATTGCCCCAAGGAAATGGCTAGTGACTAAGATCCTTCCTGTAGTATCTGAATGCTGCTGGACAGGCATGATGAGTATCATGGAAGCACGATCCTCTCCTACCAGTTGAGAGCCCAGTTGGCTTACTGGCCACTCTGATGTATCAGTTTCATTCAACACAATGGCAGAGGCTTCAACCAGTCTTAAGTTTTTATTAGCACCCTGACTATGAATAAATTGGAAAATAAATTGTGGAATAAATTAGTAAAAAATAATGTTAGATGTAAAAGATTTATTGTTGCCAAATTAAGTCCTTGATAATGTAAAATAGTCTTCCAGCAGATGAAGCACTGGTTAACACATTCATATCGAATAGGAGCTTAGCAAATATGCCAAGAAAACCCGATCATATAATGTGGCATCAACATAATGCACTTCTAAAAATCCTTCCCATAGATAAGACTGAAAGGATTTTTAAAAATAAAATATTGTTTCCAGTGATTTCTAGAAGTTTAGTGGGTTTTAGAGCAGACTTTTGCTCCTTCAAGTGGCAATAAAATAAAGATATTTTGTTGGGTTTTTTCTCAAAGCTGATCTCATATAGCATGTATCATAGACATCAGTGACTTTCCATCTCTTCCCATCACTCATAACAGGAAATTAGGAGACACTAATAATACACTGAGACAAAATTACCCTGTTTAGGTTGAAATCCAGCCCACTAATTTTGTTCTTTATGATTGTGAAGTGGCTGAAATTTGTATTTAGCACACATCAGGAGTTCTAGGACTTTTGTTTAGTTTATAAACAGGATGATTTATAGAGCAAGCAGATTTGATGGGCAACTGCCATAGGATTACATGAGTATGTAAATTTGGCTACTTAGGACCAAACTTTGGTCATACTGATAGATTAACAGGCAGGGTAAACCCCTAATGCTGAGAAGGTTTATAATGAAATACACAGAAATAAAACGAGCCTGTGTTGCTTTTTCCTGTTAGCAGATGATGCAGCAGGGTGTGTGCACATGTTCTACAGTTAAATTATCACAAAATTGTGTGTTCTTCTTATACTAGGAACAAGATTAAGAGACTGACAGGTAGCGCAACTGAAAAAAGAATTTATGCTCACTTTACAAGAGAAGTTATTAGTAAAGAAGTATAAACTAATATCTTTGAAGTCACAAGGACACATCAAGGAGGAGCCTGCAGGTCAAGTGCTGGAGGATTCCCAGTCACCAAGGATAGAGCAGCTGCCCTACAGGCCAGGCGTGTGGTTACCTGTAGCATAAGTCGTGTATGGTTCACACATGTTCTGCTAAACATCCCTTTGATGTGAAAGTTAGGGTCACACCAAGCTCCTAACTGTGACTAACAGCTAGAAACTTAAATGGAGTTCCAAGATAATTAACAATTGCCTACCCATGGTTGGCCAAAACGCATCTGTTCGTGACTCATGATGTGTTCTCCATCATTAGGGAATGATGGAGTTAGTTTCCAGCCTCCGTGTCAAAGGTGCATTGCTGTTGCTCCCAGTCTGGGTGAGAGATTTGATTTGGCAGAACAAAATATATTATTGCACAGAGAAGAGAAAGGAATCAGAAATAAGGTTATTCTCCAGTTCTTTGCTCTGTCTCAGATCCATACTCCTGAAGATAAAAACATTAAAGGATCATCACCTCCTTCCCCTATCAAGGATGCTGTGAGCATTACTAATGGGTGCATCACTCAGAACTGAGAGGAAACTTAGGTTGGTAGCTACATTTCAGTAGCTGCAAGACGTGCCTAGTGTCTCATTAAACACTTCAGTTTGACTTCCTAGCCTCAGACAATGCTGTTACTGGCAGTGATGCTTGCTTCAGTGAAGTAGGAAAACACAGAAAAGAGTGTGATTTGCTTTGTTTGTTTGTTCTACTGTTCCAGCTGGATTAAGCTAAATTATTCTCATCACAGTGACTGGCTGCATACATAAAATGACTGTGGTTCTTACTCTGGTGAGAAACAAGAACATTACCTCTGCTCCAGAATAATTTTTTTTTTTCATGCTTATGCGTAGTTTGTTCCTCCAACGGTTGGTAGTTAAGTGAATCATAAAGTTTTCATGCTCTGCAGCGGGTATATTCATATGTAAAACTAGTACTATGCTTGTCATGAAATTGTAATAGGACACAGCACTTACCACAGCTGTGGACTTTTTCCCAGCCATCTGAATCTCCAGGTGTGCCCTTGAATTGGCAATAACAAGGTGATGTGCTACTGCCATACCTTTACTGTATTCTATAATCTTATTGTCTGGAAGAATTGTTTCACATGAAGGAATTAATATAGATACCTGTTCCTAAGTTTTTCTCAACATTTACATCGTTTTACATGTTAGGAATTTCATGTGAAAACATATAAAGCATAGAAATATAGATGAGATATAAAGCTCCATTATCTTTATAGATTAAAATGGTAAATTTAAAGCAAGTAATAAGCTCTTTTATAGTTCAGATTCATAAAAATATTCTATGAAATTTGAAGCAATGCTATTAAAATCTTGAACATATTTTCTGGCTGCTTAGTTATTTCTACATCAGTGTAAATAATAATAGCCTATAATTAGAACACTTGAATTCCACTGTATTTGCAAGAAAGTAAAGAATGAAAAATGTAACTTTTCTGCCTTATGGGAAATTCACATACATGTGGGATTTTTTCAGTCTCAAAAGTCTCAAAACCCCCCCAACCAAACAACTTGCAATTCTATTGTCATTGCTAATATGTTTCAAAGCAAAATACTCATCAAGGGTGAATTTTACTTCATAGGGAAGATTGACAGCAGAAAGCCCTTCATTGCCACTACATTTTTAATATAGTTGGAGGAAGACAGACGAACGGAATCTTGGGTTGCATTTAGGACTGTACCTATTCCCTCTCTGCTACATCTGTGCAGTCATGGCTGTTGGCATCACAGTTAAGTGGACTTCTCTGCCACTTTTTCAGATCCTCCAAAGGGCATTTGGGCTACTCCACGCCACTGCTCAATGACATCCAAATCCCATTATCGTGTAGGAATAGTTGCATATGATTTTATCTTCACAGCTGTCTTTTTAGCAATGTTATATTTATAAACTCTAGAACAAAAGAAACTGATTTGAAAGAAATGGGCAGATTTGGGGGTGTACTTCTTTTGCTTTATTTCTGTTAGTCTGCTTAGACTTTGGATCTTTTGGGAGGGTTTGTTAGGATTTTTCTTTATATTGATAACTAATTCTGGAGATACAGTGAACCTGGTTTTTAACTACACCAGATTGCAAATTTATTGTCACCAGCATCACATTTGTACAAATCCTGCATATTGATTGCTTAAGGAAATCAATCATAAGATATTTTTTTCATTTATAATATATACATCTTGCAGTGTGGGGGGACGCTTTCTAGTTATATGCTATTTTCTCGTGGGATTGGGGAAGAATCAGCATTTTCTCCCCTTTTTTTCTTTTTTGTTGGAGTGTACATATTCATCCACAGTCTGCCAAGAATGGAGTATGGAAACATGTTGTTCAATAGTAAACTACTGTCCTTCCTGTAGTTTCCGTGTCTGCCCTCAAGGTTAAGAAGAGCTTGCATTTTTAGAGACTTAGATTTAGGTATTGAGTCTGCAGAGTTTTGGTGCCTTCCTTATGTCCACCAGTGGAAGGATTTAGGCCAGGGGTCCTCAAACTACAGCCCACAGGCCAGATACGGCCACCAGGGTCCTCAATCTGGCCCCCGGTATTTACAGAACCCCCCGCCGGGGGCTGGGAGGGAAACCAAGCAGCCTGCCCCTTCATCCGCGCGCTGGCCCCCTGGTTAAAAAGTTTGAGGACCCCTGGTTTAGGCTTAACCACAGAACTTCAGTGCACAAAATGCCTCTTCAAGTGCCTCTTCAAAATAAGATCCCCTCATACTTACACATGGTACTATATGTAAAGAAATGTGTATTGCATAGATAGCTTGGGCTCAGCTTTTATTTGCAGCCCACAGCCTTTTTACTTTACCTTAAATTACTACAATGCTTACCTGTAAAGTAGCTAGTGCCTAAATCATGTATGAATGGAATCACAGAGACCACGCTGTCAATCACTGATACTCAATAAAGTGGATTTTGCTTGTGAATATGGAATTTTAAGCTATGAAAGTTAGTGACGCCTTTTTGCTTTTAAGCAATTGAATTTCAAGACTATGTGACTGCCAATATTAGTTGTCAAAATGTAAAATCATTTGAGATACCCTTGCTTATATTTAGAGTTTAATAATTTTTTAACAGAAAACTTGGTCTTTTAAAACTCACAAATCATAGTCATTAGGTATTTATGTCTGCAATTGTTTAACTGCTGTGGTTGGTGAGCACGGTAATTTCTTCATACTTTGCTGTTATGACCTTAGAAAACCTGCTTTTCCTGAGCAGTTCCAACAAAGCAGTAGACTGATTCCTTTGAGAATCTATAGCTCTTTTACTGGAAAGTTTAAGGTTAAACTACAGTATAATTTTGAAAAATTTTATGTAGACTAGAAAATGTTAGAACCATGTATTGATCAACTTTTAATCAGAGGTAACAGCATAATATAATTACCAAGGAACACAGCAATCAAAATCCAGATAAGAACACCAGAAAGTCACCAGCTAGTTTCTGGTGACTTTTTTATAGCATCTTTAGAAATAGCTTCAGAAATAAACTTACCAAAATATGTTATTCTGTTTGAAATTCTACTTGCCAAATGCAACCACATAAAAATTTTAAGCTGGAGTAGTGTCTATTGGGGAAATCCTTGCAAAACAAAAAAGAGGCCTAGCACCCCTAGGAACAGTCATAGCCAAAGAAGCTGTGCATGGAAAGGCAGAATAAAACACTATTAGCACTGTTAAAATGTTTAATAGAAGTGCTGGAATGGTTCTCAACACAGAAGTGAAAGAAAAAAACCTTAACCTAGTTGTAAGACATAACTGATAACTAAATACTTTGAACAGTGATTTCATTTTATTTTTTTTCAGTTCTAAAATAAACTTTCTGGCATTTTTATGTCCCAATAATACCAAATAATTATATGCATGTGTCATTGAGAAATGGAATTGTGACTTTTGAAAAGTTATTACATAATGTTATAGACAAATGAATTTAACTGGTATTATTTGCAATTGCACAGAGCTATTGCATATGAATGTCATCACACTATTAGAAGAGTTCTTATTTTTAGGATAAAGCAAAAATGTTATGAAATCAATGAATGATGATTTTTCATGATGAACACTGCGTCAGCACTGTTATACTCAGCCTCATTCTATCCATGGACATGCCAGCTGTTTATAGCCATACTCAACAGTTTACATCTGATTCATTTCAAGGATTGTACTTGCATAATTTAACTTAGCTACCTTCCTCATTCCTCCTGTCAATACCATAGCAAGAGTGACTTCCTGTAGCTATGACTAACATAATTAATTTTGAAAAAAAACCAAAAAAAAAACCCCTCCACCACCCAAAACTGATGAGTTTAGGTTGTTCTTTTGTACCACTATCCATACCTTTGGCTTCGTAGTGTGTTGCACTGCTGACTGGGTTTTTAGCCTGGAGTCTAATCTAAGCCCTGTAAGTGGACAGACTATAAACACACTTTGGAACATCTGGAAAAGTTCAAGTGCACTGCTGGAGAAATCCCCTGTGCTCTGGTAGTGCCAAAGGAAATCTGTGGCTTCCAAAGAATAAAAATGAAATGCCAGAGAGGCATACCTAGGGTCATTCTGGACTGATTGTGATACTAACCAGCAGGTTTATTGCTGTCTCCAGATACAGAATATAATGATTTGCTTAGATGTTGTTATTTGGTCTTCCTCATCTCCTTTAATATCACATATATATCTCATGAAAAAAGAGAAGTTCCTTTTAAAAGTCTGTGGGGGGTGGGGTGGGGTGGGAAAAGAAGAATTTTAAGATTATTTCTAAAGATACCTAGTTTACTTCTCAGAATAAATTGTCATGGCCTTTCAAAATATTTTTAAGTACTTTGCTTTTTGAATAGATCACGGAACACTTGTGCTGAATGTGTTTTTCAGCAACAACAGGGAACTGATGAAGAATTTACTATGCATAAATTCCTTTCATATAATGCCATATGTCTACTTGGTTAATGGCTGTAGGAAAATAAGTTGTCTAAATGGAAAAACAAATGGATATTTCCTTAGTCTCTCACTGTTCCCTCTGTAGACACCTATTCACACACACTCATAAGTGCACATACACGTATCTAATTTCTTTCTACAAGATTACAGATTTTTTTTATGTTTTATTTTAAATTTAGCACATTTATAAATTGCTGTTTCTTCATTTCTTGCCTTTTCATAATTCTAATTGATTTATTTGATAAAAATATTAGAAGTCTGAAAGAAAGTTAAAAAGGAATGTTGCCTCTGCTTTCACTCTAACACTATTTCCATAGAGTACATGGGCTACGTAAAGATTGAATTGTATTAAAAGAAATGTGATATACTCAAACCATATGTTGTCATTTGATACAGGACATTACTATGCTTTTGCTAGTTTTATTATTGTAATACAATGGATTCAATCTGAACTGATAAGATGGCCATTATCTAGCATGTTCTAATCCTTTCCACCCCAAAATTTACTTTTACATTAATGGTGGTAAACACCGTTTTGAAAACAGGATGACAGTGTAATTCTGCACCACCCTCTGAACTATTCAACAATAGTTTGAATGAATAAGCAAATGGTCTGCTTCAGTTCCTGCGGGGGGGCTGAAGCCGTGATACTGTGTTTGCTCATGTAGAGGAACAAACTTTCTGGAGACATTAAACACCACCTGTACAATGGCAATTTTTTGTTGTGTTTTGCATACTTCAGATTTGAGACAATTTTTATTATCACAGCTCGAGATAACCAAAATTGCTTGCTTTCTTCTGAAAACCTCTGGCCATTTAATTTGTCATCCTTATTCTTGTACTAAATGACATCTTTCTGGGGAAGAAAGATTAGGGCAGACAGGCTGGAGTCCAGAAGATGGTATTCAGAAGGCCAGCTATAGATTCGTTATATGTAGTCCAATGATTATTTCAAAATATTGAATTTCTTATCAATAAGACTAAAAACTTTTATATGCCATATTAGGCTCTGGATGTTTGAAACCACACGAATTCCTGTCTGAAAATTCAGACAAATTCAGATGTTTAAGACCAAAAAATACTACTCAGTTTGGTGACAGTGTTGTTTGTCTTAATTCCCAAATAAATCTCGAATGGTCATTATTTAATTTTTAGGTGATATTTATAGTAGTAATTTTATTATGGTTTTCCTGACTTATGTCTGTGAAGAAGCAGCTGTACGATGGAAGTAAATGTCAGTGCCAAAGATTTATTTGATTAAAGTATGGCATCAGTATTAAATCTTCAAAAGGAAATCAAGATAATAGAGGGGGCTGGATGGACCAAGAGATTGATAATTGGTTAGAAAGCTTTTGACCTTTGAGCCGGTAGTTCAGATTCAAGCCAAGTCAGTAGTGACTGAAAATCATTACGTTCTGATAGCAGTGCAATTGCCATGTGAAATGGGTGATTGGTTTCATTCCAGTTCCTAGTGAACTGGTACTCTCATTGCAAAAATAGCTACTCCCATTGTCAGGTGCTTAAGGAAGGAAAGCACAAGGCAACTTCTTTACTTTCTCACCCTCAGAAGTATTTTTGGAGGTGAGGGAGGGAGGGAAGAAGCTGCAGTCCACTGGCAGGTTGAAAGCATCACAGCTACCATCAGGCTCTTATTAAGGAATTAAAAACTCTGGTTTCCTGTTTGTCAATGTTACACATCTCATTGACATAAATAAGAGTGAAAGTCTTATATGTAACAAAACTCTAAGCACTTTTATAATGATATTTCTCATTTATAATAAATTGGATTATTTTCACTATTTTCAGTAGGAAAAAGTATGTGGCGATGATTTATTTATTATTCTGTCAATTTGCAATTCACAGAAAACGCTTACGGAATTAGTTTATATGAATCTATTTGACCTTGAAATTGTGCTTGACCGGTTTTCAGTCAATGGAGGGTTCATACCTGAATTGAGCTACTCAAGATTTACTACTGCTCGTCTATGTCACATTGTGTTTTTCCCTCCTTAATTGAATGACCTGATGTTAATAATTAATGCCACCTGAAATCAGTATAATTTAATCCTATACGAAATCATTTAGCTTGCTGGCAATCTCAAGAACCACAGAGAGTCATATTAAAATGATGGAGGATTACATTTATCCTCCTCGTGCTCTTCTGAATAAAACTCAGTTACATTTACTGTTTCCTTCACCATCCATTTGCGCTCTTTTCACCTGGGAAGAATGTATGTTGCTCACACAGGCATGTTTCCTGATTTGTGTTTTTGTTTCTAGTTTGCCTGTTTCCTCAGTCTGAGTCCTCTGCAAACCAGGAGGATGTTCTGGTGCTTCCACATAGTCATATTGCCATGTATTTTGTATGGTTTATGCTTGAATTAATGATTTACCTATTTTTGCCTATTTTGCTATGTTCCTTTCTTTTATATCACTTTAAATGTAGTCTGACTGTCTGATATGCATTGTCACAGTAAGTTATTAGGTTCTTTTTCTTTAAAAAACACTCACCCTACCCTGCCTAACTGCTCCCCCCCCCCCCCCCCCCCCCCCCCAAATATCTAAATTATAACTTCTATCTCATGTTACTATATTGCTAGTCTGGATAGTAGAGTTCACTGGTAGAACTTTTTGTGTACTTTTTAGTTTGACAGTAGACAAAACATAAGAGAGAATAAAAATAACATTAGACCACTTACAACTCAAGTAATGCTCATATTACTAGAAGTGTTCTCACAGTAAAAGGCAGTGATTCAGAGGTTTCAACATTGTTTTCTCCAAGGGGAGAAAGATGCTTTAGAAACCTGTTGAATTCATATAGGTTCTTTTTGAGTCCTTTCAGGTGTGTCTTTGTAGAACACAAAGTGCTTCAAGGGTGAACAAATATGATCATTTTATGACATACACTGTTGGTTGGTTTAGCATAAACTGTGCATCTTGCTTAGACTGCCAGCAATGACAGGAAACACCCTCCACCTACTGCAGCCAGAAGAAACGGGAAAATGCAGGGGTGATGCAAAGATTTCCCCTGCAGTGCTGTAGTCCATGGAAGCTTTATTACTGCATTCTAGCACAGAAATCTCGGGCTTCAGAAAAGGAGTTAGTGCTGCTTGTTTTAATATTGATTTATGAATAAGCAAACATGAAAGCATTATTAGCTGTACATTGCTGCATAATTGTGTTTCAGAACATATTTATCAAATAAGCCCAGATGGAATTATCCTTTTTTACAAAACTGGCTATTACGGTTTTGAAGAGGTGTTAAAAATTACACGGCATTCTTGTTTTTCCAGTGTATGTTTGACTGCCAGATTTCTGTAAACACACTGGTGCAATAAATGTAAAAATAAGAATATTGAAAAGTACAGGGAGAAGTGAGGGATAGAAAAGCCTATGATCAAGTTCTTTCTAGATAACCTTGTGTGTGTGTGACAGGCCCAGATTTGTGTCTTCCATGAAAGCCTTTTGTTTATGAAGAATAAATGTTGATCTAATGGGAATGTGAAAAGAAAAGCAGGCATGCTTGCTAGCTTCACAAATGTCTCCAAGATCAGAACTATCCTCTTCAACTACAGTTGTGATCCACCATGCCACTGGCAGGGACAAAGGAGCACAGATAGAAAAGCACTATGAAATTCAGCCCACGTTTAAAATCAGGAGAGACTAAGGAGCCATAATTTCTTGCAGTACAAGTTAGATGACTACCAGTTAAATGTTGTACTTTGAAAAATATCTGTAAATCAAAGTGAATGATATTTCACCAAAAATGCACATTCTGTATCACTTGGCACTTGACAGTTGCACGGATGATAACAATGCTGGCAGCTTTAACTTTTCTTTTGTAAATGTGTTCAAAAACTTCTCTGTGAACGTGAGTATATTCCAGTGTATTCAAATGTCACCACAGTTCCCAGTTAGTCTCCACAGTTTAAACAATTAACCCAACCTGTATATTGTAGTTCTCATGCTGTACTTTTCTTCCAGCTAAGTAAGCTGGGTATTTGCAGAAAAGATTTTTCAAATTTAATCAGTGCAACTGAGAAAAAAATGACAAGATTCACAGAACCACCCCAGTCCTTACTTGCAGTAAAAGTCGTTGTGATCTCTTCTTTGTCGATAATGTTTTTGGTAAGAGGTACCAAGCAATAAATAACTAGGGCTGTATGCTGCATGTTAATATTTTGAAAGAAATGGGAACTTGCAGTACTAATACGAAAAAGCTGGGTTCTTTTTTCTGTTGGTTATTTTTTTTTTGAAAGTTTTATTTCCACATCAGCAGACTCCAGACTTCTGCAGTGTGTGTAGTTCTAGATGCATGCTTCAGCTGCTGGTTTTAACGGATATCAAGTGTTATTGATCCATGGAGTTAACATTGTTGCTATCAAATCAAATTCAATCATATGAAAAACTAACACTGAGAAAGAATAATGGGTTTGGTTTGGTTTGGATTTTTTACTTTCTGTTAGTGGTTTCAAACACAGGAAAAAGCTTGTACAGTGCTGGGATTCTTATCTCCTTGGACTGTTTGTTTTCTTGGTTAGTGTCTTTTTTGGCAGATGTACTCCTTTTGTAATGTAAGGGCCACAAGTAAATTCTCAAAAAGAAAAATTAGTGTGATTGGTTTGATAAGCTTTGAATAAAGCACAGGATTCAAATGCCGCTTGCCTTAACAAGAAAGTAAAAAAGAATTCTCCTGTTAAATGGCTAGGTTTGGTTCGGATGCTACTTCTCTCCCAAATACGATGAATTTAAAAGGTAGAAAATATCACCGTATTCATTTGGTTGAAGTATTTGAATAGCGCCAGCTATTGGAATTGGAGTCAATCACTCCTACAGTGAATAGAATTCTCAGTGAATAGAATTACTTTGGTGTAACACATTTGGGGCTGAATAGTAGTAGTAATTTCAAAATTAAATATTGAATAAATATTGAATCAATTATTGAATAAATATTCCTTCCACTGAAGTTAAAGGAAATGCTGTGGGGTTTTGTTGTTTTGTTTAGGTTTTGTTGTTCCAAATAAGATGATGTAGCTTCCTATGTACTGAAAGTGGTTCTGTATTAACCCAGTGGAGAGAGGGAGTGGAAGTACTGCAAAACAAGTTATACATTTATAAATATACAATTTATGCTGTAGTATATTATTGGCTTTTGGTTTAGTGTTTACTTGAAGTATGGAGATTTGGGTTATTAACGTCTGTATAAATGGCTTATTCCTCTTTGTGTGCATAATTCATCTGCAACTTTTGTGTTTACAAATTTCTGAAAGGCTTAATTTAATAAAATCTAATGTTGTGACACAGACTGGGTATTATGTCTTTCTTTAGTAGCCCCTTATCCTGAATAAGAACACTGCCTGAGGTATGAAAAAATGCAAATACGTACTCAACAGCTTAGGTTTTTGTCTTTGCTTGAGTTTTCTCTGCTTTTGTATTTTTATATCTGGATGCCATCTCTTTTTTAATATCCCTTCAGCATTAGGTTTGGACTCCCTTGTTTTTTAATTTCCTTTTTTTTCTTCCCTCCTATTCACTTTTCTTTCTGTCAGTCTGTATTCAGAAATTCCAATATACAAACATCCGAAAAAAATAATAACAGCAGTGAACCCTGCAAGCTTTAGTCCTGTTGAACTAATAGAACACATTTTCTAGCATTTTTGATTTGGTGTGTTTTTTTCCTAATGATCTAAACATTAGATCAAGATTCAGATAAGAATGTGTTTCAGAGCTGTAATAGGAACCAGTTCAGGATGTACTGGTTATGGAAGTTGCTTCTGTGGGTTAGAGACTTTGTACTTATGAGAAAACTTGCCATCCCACCATATATGATACTGATTTATACCATTATGGTAGTAACAAAATTGGCTGCAAAAGCATTGTGAAAAGTACAGAACATTTTATGCGATGTCCCTAGGTCATATTATCACTCCTCCATCCTTTTCAAAGAAATCTTTGTATGTTTATTTTCACGCTGTGATGAATGATAGCTGACACAAAGGAAACCCGGCTAAGGCAATGCATACAAATCAGAGCCATAATATGATGTTCTGCAGTAATGCCTGCTGGCAGTAAAAATCCCCCAAGTTTTAGACAGCTTTAAGGAACATGAGCAGTGTAATTCTGAATGTTTGCTCAGTGGGGTCCATCAGCTTCAATGGGTATCTGTGTCCTGCGCCTCACCTTGCCATATTCACACAAGAGGCACAGAAAAAGTACTGTGTGGTGCTCTGGGTCCCCCCCCCCCCCCCCCCCCCCGCTAGATTGAGTTCCTTAATAACATGCTCCCTAATTTTTTGCTGCTGTTGTTTTCATTCTCATGAGAAACAACTGTTGATAGTGACAATTTAACTTTTCTATGTATTTTGCAGGCTATAGTCACCCAATCAGTTGAGGACTGTGATGAATGAGACCAACTAAGGTCTGAACTTCACTTATGTAAGGTCTTGGAAGATGTGGCATCATATTCACAGGTAGACTTTTTAAAAACTCTGTAGATGTCTCTGTCATCTCCAAGAAGCTTGCAATAATTGTTGTCAATTCATCATGTTAAACCTAATGGATTTAGTTTTCACCTTTCAGTTATTTTTTTATTTATTTTGTTGTTTATATACTAAACACAAATTAGTTTTAGGCCCATGAAACTGAGCTGGAGAATTCCAGGAAGCTGGTATCTTTGCTGCGTGTCTCAACAAAAATACTTTATGCAATCTAGAGATTGCACCACTAGTGACCAATTGACTATTTACAAAAACCTGTTCTGTATGTCACCTTTTTAATGTTATTTCAATTTAGATGCAGATTGGAGAAAATAAAAGTACCCTTACAGTTCTGCACTTCTTAAAAGACAAAACTATTTTTTTCTTTCTGAGCTTTATTTTTGCAATGCTTTTTCCTTGTAATTGCAGGGTATTATTTTTATCAAATGGTATTTGTCTCAATTTCATAGGCATACCTTATCATAACCTCTTTCATGGGGCTGAAAACCAATGTCATAGGCTTCCTCATATTTATTAATATGCTGTTGTCTACTTCAGTTGTTAATTATGGAATCCACTATAAACTGGTTGTACTATATTCTTGGTACGAATCTAACGCTCGACATAAAAAAAATTGGTTAGAGGCAGGTATGATTTTTAGAACTTTGAAATTAATTATAATATATTTTGAAGTAAAATCCTAAATGAGTTTGAAGCACAGTCCCCACGAGATGGCAAAGTTTGGTGAGGTTTTTTTGGGTGTGGGGGTTTTTTGTTTGCTTTTTTTCTTGTTGTTTGTTTTGATTTTTAGAAATTTATCTATGAGGCATTGCACACTGGAGAAAAAGGTGCAGATGACATGGAGTGATTAAATTCAGTAATACTCCATGTGTCACAGCTTTGTTGAATGCTTGCTGGGAACACTCATTTGTAGGCAGATGTAGTGAGGAAGATCTGGATGCCAATTATCCTCTGATGAAGTTATATGGAAAAGGCAAAAGCTGTGGAGAGCTTAAGGAAGGTTGTGGTTTAATTTCAGTGGAAAATAAAATCTAAGCCTCTCTATATTGTGCTTATTAAAAAAAATAAATTGATATTTTCTTTTTATTAGGTCATTATTCTGCCCAAATTCCATTGTATGCAATCCTTGATTTCAGTGGATAATGTACTTCTATGCTGCCCAGTGCAGTTGTGTGGCTGATACAAAAGACAGGCTCTTTTACACATGGCTGCATTTTGGTAATTGTGTTGCACATTTTATGTAAATATGAAAATATTTGAGATGTATTTTTGCCGTAAAATTCTGATGAAAACTTCAGATACAAAGTTGGAGGCATCCAGATTAGTTTTCTTGCTTAAGCATGTCATTACCAGTTGTTCTTTGGGAAAAATAGCACAATAAAATTTTCAGTTATGTATCTTCTCTTACCGAATTCCAGGCTTCTGACATAGTCAAAAGGAATTAGGCAATTGAGAGATTATATCTCAGTGACTCTTCCAAATATATAAAAAGAACTTCTCTGATGTCAATGCTATCAGCAGTTGTTATCTTGACTGGTCTCACTGGAACTGTACCAGCGGAGCCCGAGATGTGACTATCACTTCTGCTTTGTAAAATGTTTTTTGGATGATACATTGCCATGCACTTTGCCTTTAAAATGTTATTTTTTTGACACCTGGATCATAATTGAAACTGCATATTGTTTCAGGGCATTCAGGTAGGCAGTGTGAACCCGTAATGAGAGGGATAATAGAAAGTAAGTAAGGTGGAATGATTTTATAAAATGTTATCTGAAACTTGATGAGATCAGCACTTAGTAGTTCTGAGAACACCTGTGTGTGAACAAAGATGAACCTTGGCATGCTTGGCATGTGACTTGATATTGATATTGAGTTTATATTATTACTTCATATATTATGAACTAAAGTTTTACAATGCAAGATTATAAAACTAGTCACATAGTTAAAAATCTTGTTTAAAATTTTAAAAAGGGTAAGTGATCTAAATCTCAGTGTTACCATGTAAGATCCACCGATTACATTATTTTAGATGCACAAATGTACATTTATACCATTTATGAGCTTAGCTTTTCACATGGATAAGCCTATGTGATATATATTGATATGTTTATATTGGTATACATGCATATAAGTAGAGATGTGGAAATCAGGGTATTAATGAACATGTAATAAGTATTAGAGCAACAAAAAGCTATATATTCACCTCATTCAGAATTGGTTTAAGTGCTCAAATGTTTGTTTTAGCTGCATAAATTTCTTTTAAGATGAGGAAAACAAATAATCTCTAGATTTGTGAACTGTGAAGAGTTTAATGTACAGAAATATTACATAGCTGTCTGCCCTGTCCCTCACAGCCCATTCCCTCCTCTCCTTTTCAATGTGGATTTTTACAGCTGAACAAGTTGTTTGAAAGTGTGCATAGCGGGCAGTAATCCAGGTCATGGTAATATCACCCAGTCTGGCAAAACAAGAGTGATAAACAAGGGGGGGGGGGGGGGGGGCGGGGGGGGCGGGGAATCCTTTTGTTGTTATCAACCAAATACTACAGGAGAGATGAAGAGGCAGCTTGGTTGTGGGACAGCAATCCATAATTTACTTTGCAGATGTCTCTGTAATTTAAGCAGCCGGTAGAAGAACCGCATGGTTGTAGATGCTCTGGGGAAAGGATACCCAGAGCCTCGTAAATCATGGTAAGGATTAAAAGCAATGAACATTCATCTTCTTAACCTCATAAAACAATATTGCAAAGCCAAGGATTACAATTTACTGTGCATGTAATCTCTGTTCAAGGATAAAGGGTGTCAACTTTAAAAAAATCTTCTCTCATTTAACAGAAGCACCTGCCTTTTAAGAAGGGACAAGAAACCTTTTTTAAAACTGATTTTAAAATAATTCCTGCATTTAAGGTATACTTAACATTTCCCACAAAAGAAGGAAAAAAATAGATTTATACTTGGCTGAGCCTATTGTTTGTTTCTAAGCCAAACAACAGTTTCTTTCTAAGACCCAATCTATTTGTCATTGTCATATTTATAAATATGTTTGAAAACTTTGATTAATAGACACAACAAAAAAAAAGCCACTTACTTTTCCCTTTGTAAAATGGTGGAGTCCTGCCTGAACAACCATTTGCCTTGCTTAATGTCAGCTACTTTTTCAAGTATGATAAATAGTTGACTCAACTACTTTTTGTGATCAAAGAATAACCTCATAATGGAAAACCATACTGCATATTCGGTCTGCTAAATAAGCACTCTAAACTCTGGGTTTATCTGTCTGCTTTGGAAATGTTGCCTTTATATCCATAAATAATTTCTGACATCCACAGATGTATAAAAAATATTTTACTTCCATACACAGAATGCCACTGTAGAGGGACTGAAAATATTTAAAGGGAAAAGAATGTGGGCAATGTCATAAGGAGGTACTTTCATAGTCCAGCAAACTAAGAAAGTCAGGGAAGGAAGACTTATTGCTTTCCGTCTTTATTTTGTCTTTTGTGTGTGTGGTTTGTTTTTTTTTGGGGGGGTTGGGTTCTTTTGTTTGTTTGTTTGCTTGCTTTTTTAATGTGTACGTGACTCCAAATCCTTGACTTTTCTATCCAGGAAGAGAGTACAGGAAAATACTGTTCATCATCGTCCTGTACTGCATCAGTGACAGTGATGATGATCAGCTTTCAATATGCCTTACAAAGAAAGCAAAAGAGTTTAAGGTTCTTGTAGGTTTGCCCCAAACTAACGGTGGGGAACTGAAGGAGAATTCAGAAGTAGAGTGAGGCTGTTTATGAAGCAATATATTTCAGAATAAGGAAGATAGCAGCATTAAAAATATGTACCTCCTAGAGGCGAATTTCAATGAATTCAAATAATTGATAATATCTCAAGGAATGTAGATCTAAGGAGTTAGAAGAATTGTGAGTTCTTTGAATAAATGTTTTTAATAGTAATAAGAAAGTGGTGAGGAGGACAAAATCTGTCACCACTGGTTTTTTTCTTTCATTCAGTCTTTTTATTTGTGATTAGATGGGCGTTAGTGACAGTGGAATGAGACCTCAGCTTATATAGATCACTTGGTTAAGTTATTTATTTTCATGTTGTTAGAATGTGATGAAACTTATCCCAGGTTACTTACAGAGCCAACTGAATCTTTGTCAGACATATTCTCTCAAATGTATGTCAGAGTTGTTTCACAGAACATGAGAAAGATGGATAAGTACCAGAAATTTGAGTAGTAAATATGGTATGTACAAGATGCAAAAAGAGGAGGTTGAGAATTATAAATTAATCACTTTAACAGTAATTCCTGGGGAAAATAAACTATTTGTAATCTAGGTGGCATGAAAGAGTAACATTAAATAGTAATTTGCCAGGACCCGACTGTATCCTTTTGCAACAGTATAACTGAACTTGTGGCTATAGTAAAATAGTAGATATCATCTACCGTATGGTTAGTAAAATTCCTTGTAAGGTCTGACATAAAGCAGTCTAGACAAAAATATACGGAGTATATACAAAGGTAGTAGGAAAACAACACATAGAGAGCAGTTATAAATTCTGAGCCATCAAAGGATATTTTTGAGTACCGCTTTTCAGTAACTTGCTTGTTAGTAGAATAAGAAGTATGATTACTAAATTTCTATATGATACTTGTCTAGTTAGGCCAAGAAGCGAAGTGTAACATCACCTGCTGGTACTTTTTCCATTTCTTTATTTTCATTAGACCAAGTCATGCTGTCATTACCCTTAGCACAACTGTATTTCTGTAGGCTTCAGCTTTTCTTCCAGTCCTGATAAGCTGTCCTCTTAGCTCCAAGTAACTGATACTTTTTGTGACCATTGCTTCTTCTTGTTCCCTTTTGGACATTTTTAAGAAAGTTTTTAATACACCTGTAGTCTTTGGAGCCATCTCTTTCATTCCCTTGATTTCAAATATTTATTCTGCCAGATATTTCCAGGCTTTGACATTTATTTAGGGAGGGTCACATATATGTCTGTATGCAATATTACTTTAGAAAACTGATTATATATTCACAAGTGTATGCCATTATTATTATTATTATAGAAAACAGCTGCTTAAAGACATTTGCATTAATTCTGATCCTTCTGAAGTTTGCATTGGAGCTGCAAGATTTGAATAATCTATTTTTTGATGGAATTGGAAAGGGTTTTCTAAGCATTATTCCTTTGGGACCCATGAGTAATAACATTAAAGAAAGCAGGGCTATTTTGAAAGCAATTGTGCTAAATGTTTAAAAAGTTATAAAAAACATTCTTTCAATTTTATTGTTTAATAAAATTAAAAAAACCACCTCTAAAAATTGAATTCATTGCATAGATCAGCACTATAAATCAGTCTGTGGTCTAGCTTCATTGTCCTCAATATTTTGATACACTTCAGTGCTTTGAATATCTGGCTTTAACATCTCAGAGTAGTTGAGCTTTTGAAAATTACGAGGCCTTGGTATCTACTGTATTCTAAAAAAGCAAATGTAGGTTTGTATTACAAAATAGGTAGGCTTGAAGACAGCTCTTGGTAGTTAGAATGACTAGTGGAAATTTTCTTTCCCCTTTTTTTATTGTTGATTTGTTTACTGATTTTATTTTCAGCTCTTAATATGTTCTGTTGTGTTAATGCTGTACTTATTTCATTCTTATTTTCTTCATTGCCTGTTCCTTTGTAATTTGGCAAAACATTTCTAATGACATTGAGTAAGTGAATGAAAAGGCCACAGTCTGGAAAAGGACTGTGCTACTGAAACAGCTATTCTGTTATGAGGTGGGAGGCACTGTTCTTCTAGTCTTCTATTTACTGCCAAAAAATCAATACACAAAATAACTTAGTATTTATTAATCCACTTTAAAATTAATGCATCTCTGAGTAGAAATGCTGTGATGTTGAAGAATGATGTTCCAGAGACGTGTCCTTCAAAATATATTTTCCCCTTGTATGTTCCTTAGGCATGTTATCATTGCTGTCATACAGAATAGAACTATCACATGGGATCTTTAAGTGAAAGGTAGAGTTGGCTTGCATTGCAATTGCCATATTTCTGTCTTGAATTTTTAAATCTTTAAAATAATAAAAAAAAAATAATGGAAGAGAGGTGTGTGTAGTTAGAGGTTTCTGGGTAATTCAACCCTTTGGATTGTTTATACACAGACAGATATGTTATAATCTTTATATCCGGTCTTTATGTATGAAGAGTCTTTTCTAGAGAGGGTTTCCTAAGTGCTGACAGAAGATCACAATCACGAGAATATTGGATTGTCAACTGCTTCAGGCCAGACTATTTGATAGCTGCTTATAAACAATGCTGTAAAGTTTTACAGGCCCCAGGCAAGACTTTCTGTCATCTTTTCAGGATAGCTGTATGCTCTGATTATCTCATGAGCATTATACTGCAAATGTCTTTTTGGGCAACTTTTCTGCAGTGATTTTTTCTCTAATTTGACTATTTTTCTTTGGGTTTTTTTCTTGCTTTAAATACATGAAGGTTCATTTGATTTCTAATATTCCATTGGGATGTTTGATTACTTTAGAAATCTATTTGAAAAAACAGAGGACTCAGGGAGACAGGGTTTGCTTATACTTCTACAGCGCTAGGCAAGAATGTTGCTATGAAACTAAGTACTGGGTCTGGGTACTATTTGTTAATAGACTTATTTCTTTCTATGATTTCATATAAACTTGAAGATTATTTCTTCCCTGTAAATACCCTTTTTTCATACCATAAATGTGAGCTACATGCACAGTTTTTCATCCTCGTAAAGCACAATGTACTGCATTCATGAATCCTGGAATAGATCGCTGCTTAAGAGTCCATGATTTGTGAAAACCATTGAGGTAAACTGGTGAAGGAAACAGTTGACAATTTACTGAACTGGAAAAACCTGGTGGTTTGGTTTTTTTATTTGGTTTTTTTTGTTTTTTTTTTTTTTATTTCGAATATTAATTTTACCTAATGTAAATGTATTTTTACTATTTTTGATACAGCCTTCTATAAATTCTACTATATGTAATGGATATAGAACATGCTATTTTAAAGAACTGGGATGCTCAGGGGCTGGTTACAGCTGCATAGGTGAGACATTTTTGTAATCTTGTGCACGAACACATCCACCTTTCAAAACTAGTTATTAATTTGTGGTTCTTCAGTTTTTAGTTTGAACTTCAGATAATTTAAGAAGTTTCTGAGCATGGATCAGTCTCTTTAACAAGGTGATAGAACAAATATTCAAGTTTCAAAGATTGCACCTGATTGAATTGTGACTTCCAAAAATAGAGTTTAAAACTGATCCAAGGTAAACAAGTAATTAAAGAAATTACAAATTTGCTTCACAGCAAGAAATGAAAGAGTTAAATTAAACTAGATGTATGCAATATTTTAATTCACCTGAAACAAATATTAAAAAATTGCAAAGTTGCTGCAATGCCACAGAAATAGCTGGTTAAAGAAATTGCTTATAAAAGTTTGCAAGAAAAGAAAATAGAATGTTCTGGAGTCGTTAAGTTCTTTCTGGAGTAAAGCTCAAGTTACAAAAAAAGAGGGTGATGCCTTTTCTGTTTAGGTTTTTCCTTTTTTTTTTTTTTTTTTTTTTTTAAGCAATGAAGAATTGCATGAAAGTATTCGTACCACTATTGAATCTTGGTATTCTGAATACGTTTGAAAAGTGCTGATGTCTTTAAAGCCCACGATGAATGAATAGATCTTAAGAGAAAAAACAGAATTTATTGATTTAGGTAAAAGTAGGTCTAGAAAATCAAAATCTATCAATTCTCAACTATTTCAGAAAGAGCTTTATGGTACTGGAGGGTCATCGGCCACTGCATTTGGAAACAATTTATATTGCTATTTTACTAGTACACCACCATGCCAAAACTAATTAGTTTTGATGAAAAAGACTTAATAGCGATGGGGTAGCACTGGGCTGTCATAACAATTTGTCTTCAGTTTCTTACTTGGTGTTCTTATATGGTACTGTACCGTATTATGTGAGCACCTGCCTGCATTCCACTCACAACAACAAGCACACCTTCAGAAACAAGGGAGTGTGAAAGAACAGTGAGATTTATAGGATTAAAATATGAGATCCATACAGCACTAAGAGCCAAAATAGCAAGCTTTCTATCTTGAGAAGGTGTTGAAAGAGTTGGTGGAATTCACTTAGAGAAATTCTAACCTGTTTGCAACATGAAGCACTTGCTTCACTTAATGTTTGGTGCAGTCAAAATTAGCACAGATTCTTCCCAGACTTAATCCCATATTTAGATGAGTGCTATCAAGAAAAAAGTAGGAGTTCAATGTACATTTCACACAATTTTTGCCTCTTCAAGGAGGCTGTTGTTAATTAGAAGCTGTACTGATGCAGGTTTCTAAATCCTTGCTATTGAAGTCTTGTCCTTGTTTGCCAGGTGGTAAAGAAATAATGTTTCTGGTAATACTGCTTTGCTATGTTGGTTCCATATGCTCTGAACATGGAATTGATATTAAATTATGAAATTCAACCAAGATCAGTTTAAGTATTTCCTCATAGTGTTCTGTGCTGTCAGCTTGTAGGTTCAGAACCTCTCTGCCTATTAAGGACCAGAGAGAGCTCTTTATTTTCTGTACAACCCCTGTAGGGTTCACCAAGGTAATACGGATTTTTAAATATCCTGTTATTTTGGGTCTGTGGGAGTCTATAAAGGTGTTGAAAGGTGTTTCCCATATTTTTTTGTTGCAAACTATTTCTTACCTGTGGAGTATATTTGGTAATGGATGCCAAGGCTGCATTTATTTATCTTATATGGAAATCAGTGGTAAGCATGTAGGAGCCTCTACAGAGCTAGGTTCTACAAACCTTTATTTGCATTGGTAAGCCTGGCACTGATCTCACAGTGCTTAGTGGTATTACTCACGTAAGTATGAGCTTTGGAAGGAATGGAGCTGAGGTTTACAAATATAATGCATTATATCCTTTTAAGAATTACTTAAATATGTATTTCCAGGATGGGCTATTACAGAAATTCAGATTGTTACAGTCCACTGGGTACAAAAAAAAAAAAATAAAATGCTATAGTAATTTGAAGCTTCATGAATGAAAAACAAATGAGTACAAAATGCTGTAAAATAGTCAAGTGCTTATTGTACAAAATCAGGATTTTTTGTCATCTCTAATATGAAGTAAAATCTATTAAAAAATCTTTCACTATACAGGGAAATTAAGTACATAAAGACTATAAAAATTTATTACACTATGCATGACTCATTCCTAAAACCAAGGAATTTTGGTCAATGTTGATTACAAAGCAATGGCAACAGTGTAGGGTTTTTTAGTTTCACTACACCTGGGGGAAGCCTGTGTTTCTGATGTAAATCTGAGGTTTAGCTGTAGGCATTTGAATATGAAAATCCAGCCAAAATGTGGTTGAATTGCCTTAAACAATTCCATTAATTTCATTAAATTAATTTAAATAAATTAATTTAATTTAAATACTTATATAATGGAATGACTAATGGAATGGAATTTTTATAAATTACTTGTAAGTAATTATTGTGTGGCTTTTTTGGGTACCTTTTTTGGGACATCATGCTGCCACTCATATCTCAAAAGAATCATTCAGTTAGCTGCTGTTGCAACATAGCCCTATTCAATTTGTTTCACAATGACCATGTCAAAAGCCAGGCAATCTAAATTCACTAATGATGTAAAACAAAATAAATAAACCCACCCTCAGTTCCTTTCTTATATACATCACTCACCTGACCACCACAAAAATATTTGTTAAGAATGCTGTTGTAAAAGATATAGACGGAATCAATGTGATCTTTTACACAGTTGTAGTATTAACACATAACGCTTCTAGTTTGCTGATGAGTGATGTAATTTATAACATTTTGAGTTCTAAAAATTAGAGATGAGAGCTAAAACATAAATTGTGTGGTAGAAATGCACAAATCAAAATAGGTTATGCCAAAGCTCACTGATCGTGTAGTCTTATGGGTAGAGGAGAAACAGTAGGTGTCATAAATCCTGATTAAGTAAGGATTTTGGTACTGTTTCTCATAGTGTTTTAATCTGCATTTGATCTAGATGGATCAACAAAGAGAGGCGCAATGCTGGTTGCAGAACTGTTCTTCATAATGACAAAATGGCTTACATTCAGAGAGAAAGTGTGGCTTTATTCAATTTTGTCATTGACCTGATGGGTGATGAAATAAAAATGTGTATAGCCTATCAGTTTAGTAGGTAATTTCTCCATCTACAAAATTGATGACAATTTAGAGTGTTTAGGGGCTAGACTCAGCATTCGAAATAACACTGAAAAATGAAGAAATAATCACTAAAAGGTGTGGTAAAACTTAGACAAATGAAATATCCTTGTGCAGAAATCACCAGAGACAAAATACAGACTAAGGAACAACTGGCTAGGTAACTACTCAGGGGAGTGGGGGAGGTGGGGAGGGATTGCAAACAGAAGATGATTCTGTAAAATCATGTCAGTATGAAGAGGTGCAAAAATTAGAGTATGATTTAATAAGTAGAGAAAGGCAAATTTTGAACGTGTCTTCAAAAAAGGCCAAAAAGAGAATACAGGTAACTGCAGTATAGACACCCCATGTATGCTTCATGGGGTACCGTGAAGTTGTCCTGAAGCCCATGTCTGCAGTCCATGAAGGAGAAGGTAGTGACTGGGAAGAGTCAGTATGGATTTACTAAGAGGAATTCATGCCCAGTCAATCTGATTGCTTTCTGTTATGAAATGACTGGATTCGTAAACATGTTAAAAATAATGGATGTTACGTACCTTGACTTTGAGAAGGCTTTTGACACTGTTAGTGTTGAACATTACGCTTTGGATGGGTGAAAAACTAGGTGGATAAAAAGCTGCTTGGATGGTTGGGGCCAGAGTGTATTGGCTAATGAATCACATGTTACTTGAAGGCCTGTGACAAGTTAAATACCTCAGGGGTCTAAGCTGGGGCCAGCAGGGGTGGTGTCTGGGATGTATCCATAGCAGCACGGGCAGGAAACTGAGGGAAAAGGATTAGCCCCCTTCTGTTCAGAACTTGTGAGAGCTCATCTAGGTACTGGAGCCAGCTTTGGGCTCCTCAATACCAGAAAGACACCAACTAATTGCAACGAGATCTGCAGAGGACCCCCAAGCTGATGAGGAGCTGGAACAGTTGGGAGGGGAAGTTGAGGGATCAGGGCTTGTTCAGCCTTGAGAAGACACTGCTTTGGGAGGATGTAACAGCAGCTTGGCCATACCACCAAGTGGGCTAACAGGAAGATGGTGCTTGGATTTTCACAGGTATGCATAGGGGAGAAAGGCAACAGGTGTAAACTGAAACAAGTGGGGTTCAGACTGGATTTAAGGAAGGACTTCTTAATTCTGAGGACAGTCAAACTGTGAAAGAAGTTTCCCAGAGTTTAGTGTCCATTCTCGGAGAGATCAGACTGGGTAACAGCCCTGGGCATGCCGCTCTGACCTAACAGCTTACCCTGATCTGAGCTGAAGATTGGTCAAAAGGTATCTTGATGACCCTCCAGCCTGAATTATTCTGTTATTCTATCTATAATTTGGAATAAAGTTTTTCATCTCTGTACAGCTTCAGTAATGCTTTTATAATGTTTTGGTCATTCTACTTTGAGCAAAACTTTAAGAGTTTCCCAAAAGAGCAATGTATGTGGTTTCTTAAAATAAAATAATAAAAAAAAAATGTCATGAGAGAACCTTTGAATAAATATGTCTTTAAAGTCAAAAGAAGAGAAGATGAAATAAATGAAAAAAAAATTCATTTGATGTGATAAGCTCATGAAAAAAGAGTGAATAACCTGTTGTCCAGTTTCAGGAAAGCAGGGCAAGAATTAAGTGCCGTCTTACTTTATAGCAAGTAAGTCGTGGATTACATATAATTAAAAGTCTTATAATGGCAAAAATACCATTGACACAAACTATATAGGAGAAGCATGAAATCTTCATTATTAGAGACCTTTAAGAACAGAAGTATCTGTTAGAAATACAGTGATTGCTGAGTGTAGAAAAGAGAATATTTGAATATATTTCATATTGTGTATGCATAGACTATGCTAAAATGATTTAAAGCTTTCCTGACTTCAAGCCCCTATTGTTTGCAGTATAACAGGAAGGATTTTTTTTTAAAAAAACCTTCAGACAGTGAGTGTGTCAGAATTTGTTCAAAGACTGACTTAGCTGTCAGTTTCACTACTTTTCTCTGTGAGATTTATGTCAAATCATGTTAAAATATAGCAGTACATTTTTACACGTGTCTTTGTACAAAACACACAATTTTCTTTATCTTACAGCCCAAATTCTAACATTCACAGTGTAGATCTTTAAATGCCTCTAATAAAACACTGGTATGATACCAATTTTTTTGCAGCTCATTAAAAGAGCAAAAAAACCCCAACAAACCATTTTTCAGATTTTGGTTATCTGAAATAGAAATAACAGCTGTAGTCGTAAGAGAGTTCATCCTCTGTTTTCTTGCATAAAGAGCAAATTTTTCTGTTACCTATACGTAAAGGTAGCAACTCTAAAGTTGTATGTTTTACAGCCTGAGGAACAGAGTCAGCATAAGCAATGTAATCTCTTCTCTCCACGTATTGCATCAGACATCCCTCCTGATGCAGCATGCTACTTTGTCTCCTGTGCTGTGCTGCTGAGAGCAAGGTTGATTGAGACAAAACCATACCTTTTCTGTTGTGCTTTAGGAAAAGCAGTAGTGTGGGATGAATTGTTCTTTCTCTGGACAAACTTGTGTTATACTGAGAATTTGATGCAGAAATTGTGAGCCTGCTCCTTTGTGCAGACTGAGAAGTCAACACATGACTGACCCAGGAATAGGTGGTTCTGTTCATTTCACCTGTTTCGGAATCATAACCATTCAGTTTCCACCATGCAGGTAGGGTAGCACAGCATTGTCTGAGGTAAGGATTTCTAATGCTTCCTTTCCAGAGCCTTTTAAGTCTTTTTTGCTGGAATGCAGACAAGCTAGAGAGAGAAGATTTAGCATAGACTGCTAGTTAGCCTATATGGAGATGAAGCCGAAAGCTCTAATTCTTGTAAGATTAAAGGATTTAAGTGAAATGAATTATAAAGGGAATAATCTCTCTCCTGTATTGTCAGCTAGGTAGATAACTACTCTACAGGTCAAACTTCAATTTAACTGTGAGTGGCCCCTGAAGCAGACATGTCATCTTGTGCGTGGACTGAATCATGTGAACCAAGTAATTTTAGAGCAGGATAATCAAAGGAAAGAAGTTGAATTTTATTGCAATACACCCTCTACACTCTGGGTTTTTTTAGCGTGCTCTTTTGCTCCACAGTCCTGTTCTAACTTTTGCTTTCAGTTATACCTCACAGCCCATTGTGAACTGATTAGAAGCAATAAAAACTCGTTTTAGTTGTAGACGACGTGAGTTACAGTGATATTTCACTCATTTGATCAGGTGACAAAGAAGAAAGCTAAAACACTATTTCAGTTTAGTTTCTTTTAATCTTCTGTTAGATGACTGTTATCAAGCGTATATGGATGTGTGCCTGAAACAAGATGCCTCAGACAGTTTCTCCATGAAAATACAAGTTTGTATAAAGAAAACACCTGAATATTTCCATGCTAATGGACTGTTGCCACATTTACTACATCTATGTATTGGGATACTGCCTGTGGGGTGACTCCATGTGCTTAATGCCTGATGACACTGGAAGATAAATGTGTTTTGATTGACTTGCTTTATTCTTCAAAGTGTCAATAATTGTATTTAAAGCTGTGACTCATACGCTATCCCACTGTCTGAGGTTTTGCCCTCAGCATTGGCAGTATTGTGTGAATAGAATCAGTAGGGAGAGATTCACAGACCCTTTCCATTCTAATTGCCTGATCTAATTGCCACGAAGGACATCCTTATTAGACCAAACTCGGTAATTTCCAGCTTTTCATGGAATCATAGAATGGTTTCGATTGGAAGGGACCTTAAAAATCATCTAGTTCCAACCCCCCTGCCATGGGCAGGGACACCCTTCCACTAGACCAGGTTGCTCAAAACCCAGCCCAGCCTGTTCTTGAACATTTCCAGGGATCCACAACCGCTCTAGGTAACCTGTTCCAGTGCCTTGCCACCTTCATACTGCAGAATTTCTTCCTCATATCTAAATCTACCCTTTTTAAGTTTAAAAATATTACCCCTTTTCCTATCGCTACAAGTCATACTAAAAAGTCCCTCTCCCACTTTCTTGTAGACCCCCTTGAGGTACTGGAAGGCTGCAAGTAGGTCTCCGCAGAGCCTTCTCTTCTCCAGGCTGAACAACCCCAACTCTCTCAGCCTGTCTGGACAAGAGAGTTGTTCCAGCCCTCTGTGCCCCTCCTCTGGACTCATTCCAACAGGTCCGTGTCCTTCTTATGCTGGGGGCCCCCAGAGCTGAACGCAGTACTCCAGGTGGGGTCTCATGAGAGCAGAGTAGAGGGGAAGAATTACCTCCCTTAACATCCTGTCCATGCTTCCTTTGATGCAGCCCAGGATATGGTTGGCTTTCTGAGCTGCAAGTGGACACTGTCAGGCCATGTTGAGCTTTTCATCCACCAATACCCCCAAGTTTTTCTCTTCAGGGCACCTCACAATCTGTTCTCTGCCCAGTCTGTATTGATACTGGGGGTTTCCCTGACCCAGGAGCAGGACCTTGCACTTGGCCTTGTTGAACTTCATGAGGTTCGCACAGGCTCACCTCTCAAGCCTGTCAAGTTCCCTCTGGATGGCATCCCTTCCCTCCAGCATGTCAGCTGCATCACACAGCTTGGTGTCATCGACAGACTTGCTGAGGGTGCATTCAATCCCACTGTTCATGTCACCGACAAAAATGTTGAACAGCACCTGGTGTAGAGCCCTGAGGAACACCACTTGTCTCCACTTGGACATTGAGCTGTTGACCACAACTCTTTGAGTGTAACCATCCACTGTTACCATCCAGAGTGTAACCATGGTCTACTCTTGAAATCCATGTCTCTCCAGTTTAGAGACTAGGATATTGTGTGGGTGTCAGATGTGTGCACAGGTCCAGGTAGATGATGTCAGTCAGTCTTTCCTGATCTGTCAATGCTGTAACTGATACCAAAAAAGCACACAGTAACTGCTCAGAGATGAATTTTGTCTTTAAGCAGCAAAGGTATTTATTTTGTGCAGTGTGGGGAGCTAGCCGATTTGCACTGGACAAACTAGCTCCAAAGTTTCAGTGAAAAGTTAGGTAATTTGTACAGTTTTCCTGAGAGGCTGCAGCATCTTTACATACATATTCATTTGATTTTCACACCTAATAATTATGTTCATAATAGGTGGTATCTAGGTGCAGTAAATCTTTCAACTTCCACTGTTCAATGATTTCCTGACTCATGGTGTTATTATCTCCTTCAGGTGCCCACCTTATCTTTTCTAATTATTCAGAGTACATTCCTTTACTTTAACATCATCAGTGGAACCTTTTCTTATTCAGAGTACTTTTCCAGTACATTCCTTTAACATCTTAAGTGGAACCTTTTCTAAATATTCAGAGTACATTCCTTTCTCAACACAAACAGATCATCACCCAGAGCATTGTACCAAAACTCATCCTGACTAATCTTTTTAAGACCTTGTTCTGTTTCATAACGCCATCATAGAAGGCCACCAAATTTGTCAGGCATGATTTGCTCTTAGTGAAGATGTGTTGGGTGTCCCCAATCACCTCCTTATTTTCTGTTACTTTCCAGGAGGATCTGTTCTATAACCTTGCTGAGTACAGAGGTGAGACTGACTGGCCTGTAGTTCCTCAGGTCTTATTTCCCTTTTTAAAACTGGAGGTTACATTTTCCCTTTTCCAGTCTGTGAGAACTTCACCAGACTTCCACAGCTTCTGAAATGTGATGGATAGTGGCTTAGCCACTTCATCCACCAGTTTCCTCAGGACCGGCAGATGCATTCCCTCAGATCCTGTGGACTTGTGCACCTTCAGCTTCCTTAGATAGTCTTGAACTTGATCTTCTCCTACAGCAGGCAGCTCTTCATTTTCCTAGTCTTCCTGCCTTTGCCTTCTGTGACTTGGGCGGTGTGGCTGGAGCACTTGCCAGTGAAGACCAAGGTGAAAAAGTAGTTGAGTACCTAAGCTTTTGACATATTCTGGGTAACCAGGTCTCTTTCCTTCTGGAGAGGGCTCACGTCTAGTCTTCCTTTTATGTACCTCTAGAAGCTTTTGTTGTTGCCTTTGATGTCCCTGGCCAGAGTTAATTCTACAAGGGCTTTAGCTTTCCTAACCTGGTCCCTGGCTGCTTAGACAGTTTCTCTGTATTTCTCCCAGGCTACCTGTCCTTGCTTCTACCCCCTGTAGGCTTCCTTTTTGGTTTTGAGTTTGTCCAGGAGCTGAATATTCATCCATGCAGCTGACTTTATCTTTGATGGGATGCATCATTCCTGAGCTTGGAGGAGGTGATCTTAGAATATTAACCAGCTTTCTTGAGCCCCCTTCCCTACAGGGCTTTATCCCATGGCACTCTACCAAGGAGATCCCTGAAGAGATCAAAGCCTGATCTCATAAAGTCCAGGGTAATGAACTTGCTGTGTGCCCTCCTCACTGTCCTAAGGATCTTGAATTCCACGATATCATGGCCACTGCAGCCAAGGCTTCCCTTGAGCATCACATTCCTCACCAGCCCCAGCTTGTTGGTGAGAACAAGGTCCAGCATGGCATCTCTTCTCATTGACACTTCTATCACTTGAAGAAGGAAATTATCATCAACGCATTCCAGGAACCTCCTGGATTCCTGTGCCCTGCTGTGTTGTCTCTCCAAAAGGTATCGGGGTGTTTGAAGTCACGCACAAGGACCATAGCTTGTGAACATGAAGCTGGTCCTATCTGCCTATAGAGGGCTTCACCCACTTGGTCTTCCTGTTTGGGTGGCCTGTAGCAGACCCCCGCTACAACATCACCTCTCCCAGCCCCTGTCCTCCTTTCAATTCTGACCCATAAGCTCTCGGTCAGATCCTCATCCATCCCCAGGCAGAGCTCCATGCACTCCAGCTGGTCATTGACATAACGGGCAACACTCTCTTGTGTCCCTGCCTGTCCTTTCTAAAGAGCCTGTGTCTTCTCATTCCAACGCTCCAGTATTAAGAGTCATCCCACCACATCTCCATGATGCCAATAAGATCAGAGCCCTGCAGGTGTGACGTCTTTAAATCCTCTTTTTTATTTCCCATGCTATGTGTGTTTGATAGGGGCATTTAAGTTGGGCCCTTAATCTGACTTATTGGCTGGAGCAGCAGGAATTCCTTTGTGCTGCTCTTCAGGTGCTCTTCTGCTGCTCTGCGATTCATCGCCAGGGTCTGGACATCTCTTGGTGTTGCTGATATCACATTGGTAGGAGTGGGATAGATTGAGGGGGTTCCCCTCCCCCATCAACTTCAGTTTAAAGCCGTCTTCATGAGCTTGGCAAGCCTTTGACCAAAGATGCCCTTCCCCTGCTCTGTCAGGTGGACCCCATCAGCCCCCGTCAGACCAGCTTTCTCAAAGCGAGTCCCATGTTCTAATAGCTGAACCCCTGGCTGTGGCACCAGTCCTCTACCCATTTGTTGATTTGCCAGATTCAGCTGATCCTTTCAAACCCTTCCACTTTGACTGGAAGGACTGATCAAAAGATCACTTGTGTTTCAGAGTCTCTTAACACTCCTCAGACTGCTCTTGGCTGTATCCCTGGTGCCCACGTGAAACAACAGCAGCAGATAATAGTCAGTGGACTGTATGGGATTTGGTATTTTCTTGGTAACACCCCTGATACGAGCCCCTGGTAAGCAGAACACCCTTCTAGAGGTACATCAGGTCAGCAAGTAGGTGCCTCTCTACCTCTCAGGAGAGTCACCTACTGCCATTGCCTGTTGTTTTTTCTTAGTTGCGCTGGTTGTTACACAATGGGCAGATTGGGCTGCCTTACTCAGCTCCTGCATCTCTCCTGATGTGATGGGTCTCTGCTCTTCAGCTGGCAGAGCAGCAAAGCGGTTCGGAAAGGGCACCTCAGACTTCAGGGGAAGTCTCTTCTTCCTGCAGGTCCTTGCTGTTACGGTCTTCCGTTCTTCTGCTTTACTGGTTCCCTTATCTTCTGTGGGGAGAATCTTGGGCTGCTTGGCTGTGGGTCTACTGCAGGTTGTGCTTGGAACCAGCTCTCTAGCTCCTCCTCAGCCTCCCTGATGGTACTGATTCTTCTCACTGCCTCCTGCAGCATAGCCACCTGCTGCAGGGGTCCTCCACACGGGCACAACTTCTTCAGATGGGTCTGCTAGAAGTCCCTGCTCCAGCAGAAAGGTCTAGTCACTTCCTGCAAGGTGAAGTGCAGCCTGCAACTGCAGCTTCTCCCTTCAGCAGCTCCATCTGGATGGAGACATCAGCCACCACCAGGGTAGATGCTGCAGACCCCCCCAGCTGGAGCTGCAGCTTTGGCTCTCAGATGAATATGCGCTGTTCTGCTTTGGGGAACATGTAGGATAAGTGCCCTTAACCTGTACAATAGACACAGAGCAGTTCCCAGTTCCTGGGTTCCGTAGACTTCAAGTGTCTCCACTCAGCCAGTGGAGTGCCCCTCTTTCAAAGTGACAGCCTCCCTACAAGCCGTCCCATGCAAACTGATGTGCCATGGCCTGGCTGACACCACACTCTCTTTGCCTCACCTGTTCACAGTGCTCCTGGTGGCTGACATCCCCCAGGGATGCCTGTGTGGAAGTGGGAGGGTTGTCACTGTTACTCCTGGCCCCGTGCATGCCTTGTCAGCCGCTGTCATGCGAGCTGCTGGCTCCTGGCAGGTTTCTGTGCTTCCCTGGGGTGTTCCTGGTTGAGGAAGCCCTCCCTGCGCACTGTGATCCATGCTCCACTGCAGAACATGCTTGCACCAGAGCTGATCGCCTCAGTGAGTGACTTTTTATTGAAGTGTCTTGTATTCTCTCGTCCAGCATGTATTGTTGGATGTTGCTATGTGCTACAAATCACAGTTAGAGGGTTTTATCACCCATTTGATTTAAGTAGCATTTTACATTGATTTATTTCTATTAATAAACATGGTAGTGGTTCTCTAAATTTAACTGCATTATATATCGTTATATAAAATACTATGTTATGGTATTATACAATTTGTGAACTTTACAACTAAGGTAATTGATACTGTGGTAGCAAATACGTTACAGGAAATTTAAAGGATTAACAGGGCAGTAAGGATGCTAGTTTGGATTGATTGTGGTTGTAATCTTACCTGCCAAGAACTTTGAAATCTACAGTTCATTTTGCATCCCATAACTTACAGTATCAAGATCAGATGGACTTGTTGACTTTATGAGCTAGATAAGTGAAGTACAATGAAACATTATTAACTAAAGCTCACTTACCTTCACCTGACATATGGTGATTTGCATAAACTCTTCTATTCTGAGCTGGGCACTTTTGTAGTAAATGTTTCCTCACATTGTTTTCTGTTTTCTCATTACTGAGAATGTGTTTTTTTCTTTCTGAAAGCTGAAATATCTGTATCATGCAAGCAACGTGTGTGCTTGCAACTGCTACAGATCTTTGAGAGAAGTAAAGAATAATCTCGGTGAGGTTTTGGGGTATTGCTAGCAAGAAGAATTCTCTGATAATTCCCCGTGGCTCCACCTCTCATTTAAAATGGAAATTTCAGATAGACTGACCCAAAAGCTTTTTATTCCTTACTTTTAAAAAAGTAAAAGACAGAAAATGAATATTGAAGTTATGTAATACCTCAGGTGGGAATACCTTATACAAAACGTCAACTTTGAATTCACGTCTTTAATTTGGGAGAGGAGTAATATGTCGTTTAGATTCAGAAGTCATGTAAAATATTTCAAGATTACACATTAGACAGGGAGAGGAAAAATCTTGAGTAAATCAATATTTTCCAGTAAAAAAAAAATAATTTTTTGGAGTCTCTATTGAGTCATATGTTCTTCCACAGATCCATGAGCTTTCAGGGGTACTCCTACAATAATGTAATGACTGATTATGAAATAAATGAAAGACGATGAAATTGGAAAGTAGAATGTAGAAGTTTTGTGTGCTACAATAGCATTAAATTATCCCAGCACTTCCTTAGCTGGAAACAAGGAATGTACTGGTGAGGCCGTAAGAACAAGTAACAAGGTATAAACCATCTTTCTGTCAGTCATTTCTATGAAGTATGAAAGAGTTGTTCTGTGACTGAAGCAAAGAGTGGGCTACAAAAAGTTAATATTGAATTATGTGAAAGTGCTAATCTGATAAGGAAGTCCTATACTGAAATCTAAATCAAAAAAAGCACATATTAAATGAGCAATACAATAGATGCCAGCTTTGTCTATTCCTGTATCGCAACAGGCGGATCATTAAGAAGCTTAAAATGTTTTGTGAATAAACATGCAAGCTTTAGAAAAAGTTCTGCCTTCTTACATGATCAGCTGTTGGTATGAGTAGGAGTTTACAGACCTCTGTGGATTAAAATGAGATGTTACACTTGAAAGTGATGCAGTAAGATAGCCTGCAATAGCAATGCTTTATTGTAAGCTTTGGAGGAGGACTGCTTTTACAGTATTATGTATTTTGCTGTCATGTGCATTCCTGCTGTCCCCCCCATACATGTACAGATCGATTATAAGGTGCTTCAATGTATCACTTACGGTTGAGTTTATGATGGGTGTTGATGTATTTCTAAGTATATTCTTTTCCATACATTTGTTGAATTTTTATAATATTTTTGTAGGATGTTCAGCTCTATGGAAAGAAAGTATTTTTGTTACGGATTTATTTCTGGTGGCAATGGAAATAATATATTTGAGTAAGTTTTAAGAAAATGAGACAGCTAGGATTTGAGGATAGGTGTCACATGCTTTCACAGTGATGGACTTCAGAAGCACGTGTGTACATTTCTCTGAATCTCTCACAGTGCTTTTACAAATGATCTGTATAAAACCTTTTTATGAATTTTCAGGCTTTAAAAACAGTGTCTGGTTTCTTTGAACAGTTTTTTTAAAGAAACTTATCAGTCAAATTAAGGTAATTTTATTCCATGAAATAAAAACACGAGGTATAGTTTTGAGAGCTTGTAGGGCATATGGGGGCTGTCAGGGCAGGGCCAGCATTTTAATATATATATATTCAAGCCTAAGGAATGGAAATATTTCCTCTAATTCAAAGATATCTTTTGGCAGTTAGTTATAAAAATAGTTGAAAAGTCTTCTTGCACAAGTTTCAAGACCACATATATTGGCCATGCACGGGAGTTTTTATTCAGCCATGAAGCATTAGTTGGTGACAGAAAGTGAAGTAATGCTCTATGTAGTTAACTGTGGATGTCGTTATATGATTATGCTGAACTTTCACAGATTTTTCTAGCAGAAAACTTGTTTTCTATAGTTGCACATTTTAATAATAAGGCTTTTCAAGTGTTTCTTAAAGATTATGGAGGAAGTTTTTATATGATTTGTGATGTTTACATAACTTTTTATACTTGTCAGTCCACTATGAGGAGTTGAAAAGCTAACGATACACCAAGTATGATAAGGTTTGTTACAATTACTGCTAGATAATGCAAAACAATCTCTAGTCAACCAATAAAGTGTAAAATTATTTTTGTTTTTCATGGCTTTGTAACCATCGTAGTTATTGTCATGACCCCATGTAAAGAGAAGCTGGTGTACTAAAATTGCATAAGTAATACTTAGGTCATAGTCACTGTATTTTTTCTCAGTATGTGATGATTAGTATGTGATGACAATAGGTTCCAGAATATGCAGTCAGTATTTAGCACCTGCTAAAATTATAGGACAAAGTCATCTTGACTCGTAAGTAGAATTAAATGTCGTGAGGCTGACTATAGAAAATATTTCCATAAGGAATCTTGGAAATACAGTGAAGTTTTCCCTTTTGTATTTAAGTAACAGCTGAAATATGTAAAGACATGTGTTATCATATGGTTTTAATTTACATCTGTATAAAATGTGAGTTCAATTCTGCTTGACATCATAGATTCATAATAAGATCAAAGTAGGAAGGTGCCTCTGAGGGTCACTAGTCCAACCTCCAGGTTAAAACAGATAACTTCAGAGATGCTATGACAGTCTATATTGAAAACCTGGTTAAAGTGAAGGCAAATGTCACTGCTTTCCTCTTCCTCTGCAAAGCTAGTGATTTTATTGTGAAAGCAGTTACCTTCATTAAGCACAATTCACTTTGGTACTAGCCAGAATGGATTCGCATTTCTGGAAGTAGTGTTCAGGAGTATTACTCCTTAATAATCCAAAAAGACTGAGGGGAACCCAACAAGTATAAAGTTCTGAAGACCTTTCCTCATGCCTTTTCTGAAGTTAGCTGTGAAGTTCACTTCTCTCCAGTCATTTGGGAGCTCCTGCAGTTATGACAACTTTTTAAGGATGGTAGAGTGCGGTCTTGCTATGACATGGACTTTGTTCATCAACGCTCTTGAAAGTCTGTCATGAATCCAGGCTTAGGAATTTATCTGTGTCCAGCTTAGGGAAGTAGTCTTTAACTTGATCCTTCTCTGCTGAGGACAATAATTCTTTGCCCAAAGACTCTACTATTGAACACAGGGCTAAACAAGATGTGACATTTTGAAGGTAGTAAGCACCTCATCGTTTTCTATGTCCTTCCTCACAAGGTCATCTGTTCCATTCTGCAGAAGGACTACAGTTTCCTTGTCTTTTTCTACTGATGCACCTGTAGAAGTCCCTCGTACTGCTTTTTCCATTCCTTGCGAATTTCAGCTCCAGCAAGTTTTCACTCTCTTAATATGTACTCAATATGCTCAGGCAGTGGTTTTGTATTCTTTATCAGTTGTCTGTCTCTGCTTCCACTGTGTATATGCTTTATGTTGCCTTTTAAGTTTGGTCAGGAGTTCAGGCAAGCTGTCTTCTTGTCATTCCTTCTCATTTTTTTGCATATTCTTGTGCTTTGAGAAGGATATCCTTGAAAAGTAATCAGCCCACTGTGTTCTTCCACCCTTCAGAGTGGTCTCTGTTTTGATCCTGCTTATCAGTTTCCTAATCAAGCAGTTTTCTGAAGTCCCAGGTGACGTTTTTATGTTTACTTTGCTCACTTCTCTCAGGATCTAAACCTCCTCTATCTCACGGTTGATGCTACCGAGTCTTCAATGACTCTCACATATGTAAACAGTTCTTATTTGTGAGTAGTGGGTCCAACAGACTGTCTCCTAGCTGTCCCATCCAGCACCTCTATAAACCATGGTCCCCATCCTCCAGAAACCCCTTTGATTGTCTGTGGCCTGTCGCACTGTATTCCCAGCAAATGTCAATGATCAAAATCCCCTAGAATCTACAATTTTGAGGTTTCTTCCACTTATCTAAGGAAGGCTTTGTCCACATGCTCCTCTTAATCAGACCATTTAAAGCATTTATTGACCATGCCGACTCTTTTGTTGGCCCTTTCTTCTGATCCTGTCACAGCAGGGCTCCCTGGACTGGCCACCTCCCCTTACACCAAGGTCCTGTACATATTATTTATTTTTTTTCAGCAGCGTCCCTCCACTCCCATCTCTAAGTAGAATGCAGCCCTCTCCTCCTCCTGCCTGCCTGTCTTTCCTAAAGAACCTTTCCCCATCCATCATGTATCTACAATTGTGGGGGCTGTCCGACAGTGTGAGTTCTAGTTTCAGTCAGGGCGTAGCTCTGCAACTACTTCAGCTTCTCCTGTTTGTTTCATAGGTTGTGCAAATCAGTGCTTCAGACGGGCACTTACAACAGTCACTCCAGATTAACCTGTGTTTTTTCAAGGGCAATGTGAGAGCCACTTTCATTGCTACATATGCCCTTACCTCCATATATTGATTTACCTGCAGGTTTGGTCTCCATCCCCTGCGAAGCTAGATAAAAAACTTCTTCATTATTAGTAAGCTTGCTAGCAAAGATGCTCTTGCTTCTTTCCAGTATGTGGCTTCCATATTTCCCTGGTAGTCCTTGCTCCTTGAGGAATATCTTGTGATTCCATAAATTGAAACCCTAAAAGCAGCACCAGGCATCAGGCCAAGTCTATAGAACATACCCCATTCTACCCAGGTTGCAAGTACACTCAAATGTCTAAACTCAGAAAATAAAGGTGGCTTAGAAAAATGAAATGGTTTAGCAAAACTGACTTGAATTCTGTCAGTGATATCTGTTTTCTTTTTTTTTTTTTCTCTCCCCTGGATTTGACCACATTCTTTAGATTACAGGTAGTATTTTCTCCTGCTTTGTTTTGTGTGTTTTTAATGGTGACTACATTTCTTCAGTGTTCTACACCAAATAAAAGTAACTAGCATTTATACCACTTTGTATTCTTTAGTAGTGATTTACTTTTTTTTCCATATTTATGTGACAAAAGAATTATGAGACTTTCTTAATTTTGGGGTCTTTCCCACAACAGTATAGGGAGTTGTATTTTGTAAGCAGAAGGAAGAGAGGAATACATTTTAAAAACTGATTCTCAAGCCATAATTTGACAGTCAGTTCATTAAGAAGTCATTGCAGTGAAAGCCTTTTGTGGAGAAAGGAATTATTTTTCATTTATTTTGATGTGGGCATAAAGGTGGAGGGGAAAAAAGATGTTTTGGAGGGAAGGAGACTGTATAAGCCTTATATATTGATACTGGAAGAAATATTTGTCACTATCATTTTATTTCATTCTGAAGTTCAGTATGGAGCACGACCTGGTTATATGTTCTGGATTGAGATGAAAAGAAGCCCCACTGTTAAATGATTAAAGTCTTACCGAAATATAAATGCAAATATGCTGGAAAGGAGTAAAGCTAGGGAAGTAAAAGGTAAATATAAAAGTCTTTCCATTTTTGAAAGCTGAATGTCATGTTATACACAAACAGTAATAACAAATAATTGTCAAAAGGTTGGTGCTATTTAGCAAAACCTTCTGTGGAAGATGTAGAGTAGATGTTAAAGAGGGGAGGTGTGCTGTGTGTATATTGCTATCTTTTATAAGAATACCTCTTAGGTTGTCAAAATCCGGTATCAAAGAAAATAATTCTGCAGCTAGCAGAACCAGCCTAGAAATATGGAGAATGCACTGAACTGTGAAACTCTGGAAGTAAAATTACATGCAAGCAATTGGCAACAGAATTTTAAATTGAATTTTTATTTGGTACAGTCTTTGCATGAAAGTATTTTCAGAAAAGATATTTTAAAAGTAGATAACTGGTACTGCTTGCAATCTTACAATTGCACAGACAAACTGAACTGTTTTTGTCCTTTCTGAGATTTTTTGCTAATTGTTACAGATGCTTAGAGAAATACAGAGTAGGTATAAATTCCACTCCATGCTCAAGTCCAGTTATATTATTAAATATTTTACACTGCTTACCACATAGTCGTTAGAGTAGGGTTTGGAAGACAGATCTCCGTTACTCTAATTGCTTTGCTAGGTCTTGCTTGTTCTGTATTACACTGTGAATGGAGAAATAAGATTGTTATTTTGTAGAATATAAAATTCAACAATACTTGAAAGCTGTTCTTATAATATATCCTATAGCCTGGGTATGAGACATTCTGCAGGGCTGAAACCTCTGAGGCAAAAAATACTAAATCCATCTTTCCCATGTTTCATGCAAATTCTTTATCCATTAGCATGGTATGTAGAAGGGGTGGCACTACCATTCTTTATCGTGACAATGAGTCTAAATGAAAATATACTTTTGGAGCTCATTCTCTAAATGTGAGTACGTATCCTCATCTCAAGGAGTCTTCTGGTGCAGGCAGACAGTAATTGTTCCAGAGCAGTTGAGGCAATTCTGCATCAGTGCAGAGGCACTCAGGAAACATAACTGTTAAAAATGTACATGCTTCCTGACTGGGTATTTGAATATTTATGGGTGGACTTATGCTTGGTTTTGAGGATAAGACTGGTTAACTTGAGAATGCTTTCTAAATGCTGTCATGTTTCTTTTTTATTATTATTATTTTATTTTATTTTCTGTTTGGTTTTAGGTTTTGCTTGCTTGTTTGTTTGTTTTGGGTTGGGTTGGGTTGTGTTGGGTTTTTTTGTGAATCCAGTTGTTAGTTCTGTATTTTTAAAAGGAAGATGGTAACACGATTCAAATTGTTGCAATAAGTCTATGCAGTTAAGATTCATACCACTAGTGTTTGTAATGGGAAATCAGAACTTGAATATGTGGCTGTAAGAAGCACCTTTATTAACTCTGTCAGTCATTTCACGTGGGGTTTGGTTTAGCATCTGCCACTGACACATCCTGCATTTTACTTTTTTTTTTTTTTCTTATTCAATTCCAAGATGCTTTTGCTTACTGCAGTGATTCTTAGCTGCTTATTTGTTGGCTCGTACACTGTAGTCAGTCAAATACAATTTTAAGCTGTTCCTGGAGCCCACCTTCTGTCTTGCTATAGGGACATCTCTATCTGCCTGACATCTGTTTGTTTTGTCTGTTGTAGCTGGCTTTTACTATAACCTCAAAGGAAGAAGTCCACATAAGATGTGTTAGACAAAGAAGGAAAGAGACGGCAAAGTAGAACAGAAGCAAGGGAAGTGTCAGGAGCAAAAGGAGAAGTGAAGAAAAAGATGGAATAAGCAATGAAAGCATTAGATTTGTTTGTGAGGGCAGTTAGGAAAGTTCACAGAGAAAGGGAAGGGACACCCAACACTTACTAAAGCATCATATTTGGAAACATTCTACTCAACTAACATCCAGCATGAAATCACACCTTAATAAATACTGAAAATGAAATTTACTGGGTATAATAAACATCCTGTTGCAATCTGTGACTCAGACAGGGACTCTTAAATATTGATAAAGAGATATTTTTTATTTTTCCTCCCCCACCATGACTGGATATGATGAAGTTGTTATGGCAGGTGAAAAACCCAAACAATTATAAGGGATGTAAAACCACATTTTCCATCTCTCTTCCGATGATCCTTAGTCATAAACGTTCAATCTTGTTGTTACCATCGTTATGCTCTAGGCAGCTGAAACTCCCTAACTTACAGAGCTACCCCACCACCTCTCCTTCCTTGCTTATCCATTCTACAGAGTTTACAGTCATCTATTGCAGCACTCCAGTCATGCAAGTTACCCCACCATGTTTCTGTGATGGCAACTATGTAAGTTTTCCTGCTGTACAATGGCTTCCAGCTCCTCCTGTTTGTTGCCCATGCTTTGGGCACAAATAAAGTTTGACAGCAGTCAAAACTTGGAATATGAAAGGAAGAATGCTTTGTAGCCTGTGCCATACACCAGCAGAGCTGGGTTAGCGTAGAGTTCAGAGTGTTTTAATACACAATTGAAGGTCTTAAAACTTGCAGCTCTTCAGCCTGAGGTGACTCGTAGTGTGGTAGTTAATTTCCAGTCTCAACTACAGAATTCAGTTACATCCAGAGATGGTCTTTCAGACTGTGCTTATCCCTTGAGTAAACATTTCTGAATGAAAAATAGTATCACCTACACCTCCTCTGGAAACCAATACAAAGGTACATCTAACACACTTCTTGTTACAGGCCTGTAAGGACAAAATAAATGCAAGAAATACTAGTATATAATGAGCACTGATTGTAACATCCTGGTCAATTTTTGCCTGTTAATACCAACAAGGAATCCAAATGATTCCATATTAGATTGCATACTAGATGCCATATGTAGCTAATAATACGATAAAATGAAAGCCCACCTGAAGTTTGTCAGGTGATGTAAAGGGAAATCGCAGATTTTACAAGTCCATAAACAGCAAAAGGAACACTAGGGAAAAATGTAGGCCTGCTGCTGAATGCATCTAGGAAGCTGCTGACAAAGGATGTGTCTAAGGCAGAGATACTTAAAGCCTTTTTCCTTCAGTCTTTGCTAGTAAGATCAGCCTTCAGGAACCCCAGTCCCCCAAAACTAAAGACAAATTCTGGAGCAAGGAAGGCTTGGCTTTAATGCAAGAGGGCTGGGCTAAGGAGTACTTAAAAAATACTAGGCATATATGAGTCCATGGGCCTTGATGGATTGCACCGAGTGCCAAGGGAATTGGCTGATGTTATTGTGAGGCCGCTCATTTGAAAGGTCATGGTAATCAGGAAAGGTTCCTGAAGACTGGAAGAGAGCAAATGTCATTCTTATCTGCAAGAAAGCTATGAGAAAAGCTCTGGGAAATACAGACTGGTCAGCCTCACCTTAGTCCCTGGGAACACAATGAAGCAACTCATTCTAGAAACCATTTTTAAGCATGAAGGAGGATCAGGTGCTCAGGAGTAAGTGTGCATTGACTCATGAATGAGAAATCATGCTTAACCACCCTGATAGCCTTCTACAATGACCTGACTAGTTTTATAGACAAAGGGAGAGCAATAAATGTTTTTGACCTCAAATTTAGTAGTCTTTGACACTATTTCCCATAATATCCTTAGAAAAACTAAAAAAGTACAGATTAGATAAGTGGATGGTGAGGTGGATTGAAAACTGACTGAACGACCAGGCCCAGAGGATGGTGATCGGTGAGACAAAGTCCAGTTAGAGGCACATCACTAGTGAAGTACCCCAGGGATCAAAAATGGAGCTAATACAGTTTAACAACTTCATTAATGAGCTGGATGATGGGTCACAAGGCATGCTCAGCAAATTTGCAGAGGATACAAAGCCATGAGGAGTGGCTGATATACCAGGTGGCTGTGCTGCTATTCAAAGGGACTTTTGTGGGCTGGAGAAATGGAAAGGGAGGAGTCTCGTGAAGTTCAACAGAAGGAAGTTCCAAGCCCTGCATCTGGGGAGGAGTAGACACAGGCACTAGTGCAGAGTAGGACTGACCAGCCTGAGAGGAACTCTGCAGAGAAGAACCTGGAGATCATGGTGGACACCAAGTTGACCATGAGACAGCCAGTGTGCCGTTGTGGCAAAAGCAGACAACAGCTTCTCAGGCTGCATGTAGAAGAGTGTTGCCAGCAGGTAGAGGGAGGTGGTCCTTTTCCTTCCGCTCAGCACTGGTCAGACCACTCTGGCAGTGCTGGGTCCCGTTCTGGGTTCCCCAGTACAGGGAAGACTTAGCTGGAATGAGTCCACTGAAGGGCCACAAAGATGTATTAGCAACTATAACATCTGACATACAAGGAGAGACTGAGAGCTGGGACTGTTCAGCATGAAGCAGAGGAGGCTCAAGGTGATCTTATCAATTTGTGTAAATACCTAGGAGGTATTTAAGTATTTAAGGATAGGATAGGAGGGAATGAAGGAGATAGGAGACAGGCTTTTGTCAGTGGTACCCAGTGATAGGGCAAGAGACAAGGATGCAAATTTGAAAAAGTGAAAATCCATCTGAACACAACAAATTCCCTGATTCTGTAAGAACAGCCATACAGCCCAGGAACAGGAATAGAAAATCCCTCCTATGCATCCAGATACTTCCTCATCACACCATTATTACTACACTTTAATCTAAAACAGAGGTCTTCTATACAGTGCAGTTGTGGCAATCAGTACATAGTGAGCTCTGATATAGGCTAAGACTAAAAGTCATTGGCATGAAGAACCACAATCTATTTCTTCATTTATTGATATAAAAAAAGGATGTTTTATTACAACCATAAAAAATGGAGCCATTGCTCCATTTGCATGTTGAAAAGAGAGGAAAAGAGGAAATATGAATTACTCTTTTTATGGTTTACAGTGTTCTTGCCACAGAAACCTGCCCAAAGCTTCAGTCAGTCCTGTACATAAGAAGAAATCAGCCAGAGTTACCTTTCTCTAGTCCTGTTAAGACAAAGATTCTGTTCTTAGGAGCAGTCTAAAATGAAGGATAGCAGGAGCAGTTAATGTGTGTCCAGCTGAACAGTAAATGACACTCATTGTAAGACTGTTCTGCCTGTGCATTTTTATTGCATAAAAATCTAAAATCTCCAGAGTTAGTTACGTAATATGGGGTTTATGTTTTTTCTTGTCTTTTTCATAAAATGTACATACAAGCTATAGTCATGACAGAGATTAGGCTTTTTAAGTGGTAAATAGAAGTCTGGAATTCCTTTCAACATTATTCTTACCACAGCCTTAAATGAAAAATGTAGCTTGTTGCTTCATTGGAATAAATTAAGAAGTAAATCAACCAACCAAAAAGCTTTACACTTACTGTTCATTGTGTAGGATTTAGACAATTTCAAAAGTATCTGGGAATCTAATGTGATCTTCAGCAAGTTACAAGCAAAGAATGAGAAAATGAAAAAAAAATATGCAAGATGAGAGCTTAAAAATAAATCATAATTAATTATGTGAACAAATGAATGGATTGACTAAATTGAAAGACACCATCATGTGACACAATATGCTGAAAATGAAATTGCTCACTGAAATAGAAGCAGCTCCCTAGAGGCTGTGTATGTTGTGCAATACTATCGTGAAAACCGCCAATGTAAAACGGCTTTGCCTTAGAGATTTATGTGTGTGGAGAACCAGCTTGATTACTTTGCTGACTGAACTTTTTGTAATTTTTGTGGCTTGTCTCTTAGCACTGAAGTGCCGACACACAACTTTGGGAAAGGAGGATGATTAATTAGCGGGATTCCTGATGAAATTCAGCATGATTTGGTGAAACTCACTGTTAAAGGTGATCAACAAAGGTGTTAATGCCCATGGTGCTAGGTTAACTTGTAGTTTCCAGGTCTCAGCTAAACATATACACTTCATATCGCATGGTGCTTTTAAGAAATAAAAAACATGCCAATAAAGCTGACAAATATTGTAAAATATAAAATATTTTTTCTCTACTCTGTTAGGTTTAGTAATACAGTCCTAATGCTACTAACTCTGCTTAAAATAAATCTTTTGAGATTAAGTGGGTCTTTTGGAGTAGTTTTGCATGCTTGCATATGTAGACACACCCAGAAACTTTCTGATGAAACATGTTTATAGCTAAATTGAAAAAGTGGTTGAAGAACAAATGCATCATAAGCTGTGTCTTTAAGTTATATGTCTGTTTCTGTCTATGGCTATTTTTTTTCCTCCTCAACATGTGTTACTGTGCATAAATGTGTAGCATTTATCTATACCTGTATCTGCATCTGTGTATCTTTGAGGCATAAAAATGAAAGAAGGCAGTATCTAAAGACCACAAGATAGTGTTGATCTGTTAGTATAACATATAAATTGAAAACAAAACAGAAGCCTGTAATCAGCGATTTTGAAGTGATAATAAGGATGTAAATGAAGCAAAGTCTTATTGGCTGTCTTTATAAGAAACGTGAGAAGAAAAATCAATAACAGTGAAATAATGTGAAGATGAAACCGAAGAAAGCAAAATCTGGTTTTGATCTTCTGAGGGAGTATATTGTAAATAGCTGCGAACAACAAAATTTGTAGTTGTTAAGCAGTAGCTGAATTTTCCACTAACCCTTAGTTACCTGGTTATTGTTAGGTACATTATATCTTATAATGCTGTCAGTCAGAGATTGAGAAACAGCAGAATAAGGGGAAGAAGGGTTCATATTCTCAGAGTTCAAGTTTCCACAGAATAGGAGTCCTTTGGCGTGTTCTGAATTGTTTTCCTTTTCCAGCCTAACGTTTCTTTTGCTCTGGATATCGGATTCCAGCTGCCCTTTCAGATCAGATAATAGAAAAGAAAAAAATAAAGCATGAGAAGGGCAGGCAGAAAGAAGACCTTCAGGAGAAAGGTTTGCTGCTGTTATAAGCAGTGTCTGATGCTATAACAAAGGATCAAAGGGAGGGGGTGGCCAAACTGCCTTTTGGTGCTTTCAGGAGATGAGGTTTGGCAAGACACAAGAAGATAGAGCTCCTCCAGCCCCAAAAAAGAATTCTCTTTTTCCCATGTCAAGACTATGGAGGAAAGAAGTTCATGAGAGATTAAATGGAAATGGTCAAAAGATTAAAATCATGCTGAAGTTTAGATATTGTGATGGGTGAGGATTATAGTTTTTGGGAAAATGCTTGGGTTTTAATTAATAATGAGTTTGGGCACAGCTCAGTGGTATTTATTTTCTTAGTAACTTGTTCTGTGCTTGGAAGCTAATAGAGTTACAACTGTAAGAGCCTGAAGTTTATCTTTGCTTCAGCCCACATATACAGACAGTTATTTAGCAAAGATAGTTTTGTTCTAAGCCTTGTGTAATTGGCAAAAGGAAGAAACTGTGATCTATGATGTCCTTTAAACAATCTGTGACTAAGCTACCTCAACAAGTGGCATTAAAGTAGAAATTTTTAGTAAGTGTTGTGTATTCCTACTGATTGAAGCATGATCTTTGGCAGTTTTATTTACTCCAGTCTCTGTTTCTTCTGAGCCTAGCTCAGCTTGCTTATGTCAGATATGAGTCACTTTCAGGAATGATTCAGAATTCAAATTCAAAATACATGGGCTCTCTTGCAGAGGTGAGTAAGAAATTTATATCTGCAGCTTCACAGTAAGGACTCTTATGGCACCTAGGTAAGAAAATTCTTCGACCTTACTCAGATGCTGAAGTTTAGATGCATCTGATTATACCTAAGGAGGAATTAATTGAGATAAGAATGGTAAAGAGGAAAAGGACCAAGTCCCAATTAAAATAGTTTGTCCTTTACTAACTCAATAGCTTGAAATGCGCAGATTCGCACGTTTCGGTTCAGTGATACGAGTAGAACAAACCTTGTTATTCCTGGCTGATAAGCTCTCACAGCCCTTCAACCTTGCTAACAGCTTTTGTTTCTTTCAGGCCAACACAGATGGTTTTTTACAATCAATTGTATGGCCTATATGAAATAAAATACCGTGTAATAGTGTAGCTATATGTAGTGACAGCAGCCATGGATTTGCAATGAATCAGCCATTTTATAATGATACTTCTGTGTGGATTAAGTGCTTTGTAACTTTGAAAAAATTATGCTAATGAGAGCAAACACATCAGTTTCCTGGGTCATAATCAAAGGAATCATAAATAAGAGACGCACATAATGCAATTTACAGCTGAGCAAAGGATTGCTGAGTTCCTTGTTATTTCTATGCAACCTGAAAAAAGGGAGTCATAGCAAAGACTATGGTCTTGTTCATTTTTCTCTTTGATCAACATATAGCTGGCCAGCTGAAGTTGTGAAGAGAAGCTATGCCACTTAAAAGTATATTGTCGTGAACACTAAATATTATCTTTACATGAAATACCACATGTGAGGAACTATTCTGTGCCTGGCATTTGATTCTCTTGCAAACTTCTCCCTAGGATGTTTTAGATTGCTTTAATGTCACGTTTTGGAATTACACTCAAAATATTCACCTTAAAATTTGAGGTCTGGTAAAATGATCAGTTGTTTCAATAGGTTGAATGCCCATGTTGACATTTCACTGAATACCTGATTGGATGCATTGAATGTTAGGGAGATGCTAAGTGGTATTTTCTGCATCAGAAATTGTTCTGAAACTGAAAATGAAGCCATACAATGGAAATGAGATTATACATAGGCAAGGTATTTTTTGTACTGCATAAATACATAGGGCAAAACTTCACTGAGTGTAGTGTTGTACAGATCTCTTACTGGTCACATACCAAAAAACTCACGAAATTATTCTTGTCTTCCTGCAGCAGTTCAATTCATGGATGTAAAACCAGAAAGAACCTTTAAGGTCACATATTCTCACACATGAACAGAAACAAGTGAGGGTTTCTGGGAAGTCATAATTATAGGTACTTTTACCTATGTCAATATTTTTCAGGAAGAATAATGTCCCAAATAGCCATATGATGTGCTGGGGCTGGATCTGTCTGCAATAAATGATGGGGTATACTCACACCATCTTGAAGCACCTAAATTACGATATTGCAGTCTATTTATTCTTATTCTTGCCTGACAATAAATCCACATCTGACTGTTCTGTTTCCCATCAATATGAATTTTGTGAATGAACTCACAAACTACTTTCAAACAGACTACCAGTGTGCTAATCCATAAACTATGCCTGAATAACTAAAACCCTGTTGTGGTCATGCCAGACACCCTTTATATGTCTGTTTGTCATACCACAGTCAGGAGTATTCTTGAGGGCAGTCTTCTGCAACAAACAAGATAGACAACCATCAATTCTCCAACATATCCTTACCATTACTGTATCCAGAATGAAAGAATATGGATCATTTTAGGAACTGAATATACTCCCTGTATTAAACAGAAATGTACATTAGCTAGTTGGAAACTTTTTCAGGCTATTATAGATGTTTTATAACATATATACTGGGAGAATACAGAAAAGGCCAGAGGACAATTAGAGTTGAAACTAGCCAGTGTTGTGTCAGACATCAAGAAGGGGTATTTTAAATATGTAAATAGCAAGAGGAGGTCTAAAGAAAATATTAGACTGATGCTTGTTGAAGCATCATCTCACTAACAGGAATGAAGAAGAGGTGGAGGCATTCAGCCTTGTTTTGCTTCAGTCTTTAGTAAAATTGACAGACCCTGGGCTGCCCTGTCTGACCCTGAGGATGAGTCAGAGGACCACAGATGGTTTTAATTGTTGCTGGGTAATGTTTATACTAGTCAAGGACTTTTCAGTTCCTTGGGCCCTGCCAGCCAGAGTGCTGAAAGGGCATGGGAAACTGGGAGGGGATAGAGCCAGGACAGCTGACCTGAACTAGCCAAAGAGTTATTCCATTGGCATTATGGCATTTGTCTTCCCAAGTAACCTTTATGTGTGACAGAGCCCTGCTGTCCTGGGGGTGGCTGAGCACCTGCCTGCCCATGGGGAGTGGGGAATGGATTCCTTGCTTTGCTTTGCCTGTGTGTGCGGCTTTCGCTTTACCTATTAAACTGTCTTTTACTCAGTCCCTGAGTTTTCTCACTTTTACTCTTCTGATCCTCTCCCCCATCCCACTGTGGAGGGAGTGAGCAAGCGGCTGTGTGGTGCTTAGTTGCTGGTGGGGGTTAAAAAATGACAATGATTTCTGCATAAGCCATATAGATGTTGTTTGTTATAGGTTCACCTATTGAAGCATATATTATAATATCTTCATTCTAAACATTGGAAATAACAAGAGGACAGCTTTTTAGAACAGTGATCTGTAACCACTCTTAACTAGCATAGTTCTTCTGATTTCCCTCATATACTGCCTGTGGTTTGAGTTTCTTGTCCAATAGCATTTCCTGGAAAAAGAAAAGTAGTGTGATTTATGTTTAAGTTATCTGAGAAATATGGGTGTGATTCAGAAAGTGTCTGTGTTCTTATTGGCAAGATGCTGAGCAGAGGTTTGTTTTGGTTTGGGGTTTTGGTGGGGTTTGGTTTTGGGGTTTTTTTGGTTGGTTGTTTTTGGTTTTTGTGTGGGTGTCCCCCCCCCAAAAAAAAAAAAAAAAAAAAAAAAAGCAAAAGCTGTATAAAAATTAGAAAATGTGGGGTTTTGTAAGGAGTTAAAAAAAAGCAGCATTTCAACATATCAGTCTCAACATACTTTTGCTGAATTAAGGGACGTAGTGTGTTTTTTTCTCATAATGATAGGGACATCAAACAATGAACAACCCTAATGTAAAGCGTATCCTCAAGAAAATCTCAATACAGCAAGGCCAACATGGTGTTTGTTCTTTCAGACTCCCAGCTCAAATTTTACTGAACTACTTCTGCCATGTGGTATCAAGAGAGTGGCATTGTTCTAGAGGTGTGTGGTAAAAGTCTGCCTGGTCCAGGCTGGGAAAGATACCTTGTGTGGAGTTTCTCAGTGCCTTTATAAAATGCCATAGTTGCATTGCTAAAAAGTGACTTTATTGACTATTGAATAGCTATTGAGAAGTCAAGTAAGCAAAAGGAACTAAATTACAGGAAACCCTTCAGCCTTTAGTGACACAATTATTTTCCATTGGGGATCTTCCACTTTCTTGGATGCAGTACCTGGAACAGATAAGAATTTAATTGTACTGCTGTGTGTGCAGTTAATAATACAGGTAATAATTACAGCAGTGAAGTTAATGATCTCATTTTGTGCAGGCCTAGATACTGTACAATGCTGCTGCCTATTACCTGGATATATCAGATACTCAGTAATGGAATTTCCTTAACCTTGTCTCTAGTAGACAGGAAGAGGAAATGCTGAGGATAAATTTAGATCAGTACAAGTGTTGTATTTTGACCATAAAAGCAAAGTCACATGAACAGTAATGTTTTTCCTTTATACATGTAATTTTAAGCTAAGTATCTTCACAAATACATTAGTTCTATTTTGGGAAAGGATAGAGCTGAGATATGATTTATGACAGTTTTTCAAAAATAGTGTCTTATTTTGATTATCTTCATTTTATAACTTGCCATCTATCAAAAACTGTGGTTTGTCCAGAACTGGAGGGTAATTCTTGTCATATTCATACCTCTGCATTATTATTATTTTTTAAATCTGATTCTTATCTTCAGGAACTCCCATAGGTTCTCAAGCTATGTTCAAGAATTATTGATGTTGACACATAGAAGCATATGAAATAATACATTATTCAGTTGTCTTTAATAGTAAAAAATAGATATTGAGGTCCATGAGAAACGCCTGTGCTAACACGCACCAAAATTTCTGGATGTGATTCTTTGAGGAAAAAAACCCTGATTTGGAATACTGTGATTTCTGTATGGAAAAACAAGACCAGAATCCTACCTAGCTCAATGTGCTACTGCCAAAATCAAGCTCTCAGAACTGTGAATCTGGCTTAGAAAGACATGAGACTAAAAATCACAAGACAGAAATTAGAAATAATTAAATAGATATTGCACATCTATAAATTTTAAAGGGGCACTATTTAAAGCAATATTCTTATGCAACCATTTTGCTGTAGTAAGTAGTAAATATGTTCTGCATTTTGTGAGATAGAAAATAAAACTAAATTGTTGTCATTGCTAACTCACATACTTGTTATGTGTAGTAAAAAAAAATCTGACCAAGTGAGTTTATGCTATAGGCTGTCAGTTCAGTAAAGCATTTTTGTACAGTTAAGCTATCATGATCCTTGTTCAAGTTGTACTAAAATAAGTATACACACTGTCTGTTAAACTGCTCCTTCTGAACTGCTCCTATATAAACAAAGGCACCAGGCGAAGAAGCAGAAAGTTGAAGTGATCTGGTCAAGGGTAAACAGCTGGACAGAAGTGGAACAACTCCCCCTGTAATCTTAAAATTTTAATCTGTGCTGTGGTTTGAACCATATGCCTATTTCTTCTAAAGTGAGAGGTTGGGGAGCAAATCAGTGTCTTCACCTGCAAATAGTATTTTAAAAAAAAGACAGACAGTAAGGTGTTCAGTCTTAAGAACTGAAGAAGAAGAAAAAGCAACACCTATTGTTAGCCAGGCCTAGATTTCTATTGAAAGCTTATATTTTTTTTTTTTTCCTTAAGATTTGTTTTTCACTACATTCTCCACTATATTAAGACAAGAATTAACACAATAATCATAAATGCCAGATACAAATGACTCATGTTGGATGTGGTCTCCATGTATATATTAAAGACTAATGCTTTTATTCCTAATGGTGATTTTCTGAGACAATACGGGCCAATCTGAGGTGCTGTTGGCTGTGTAGGGCTCAGGGGAATTTGTCATTTTCTCAACAGAATCCTAAAGATGATAATTATTGGTGCTAGATGTTTTAAAATTGTCTGAAGAATTACTATGACATAGGCATATTAATTTCAGGAGATTTGTTTATTGGAAATATCTTTCCAAGACAGGTGGTACCAGCACAGCCAGCCAGGTACCATGGCTCTGCTTCACTTAGGTTTTTTGGAGCCACAGCTGCTCTCTTCACCAGATATAGCAAGAAAGCATTCAACAGATTTGTTGAACAAAGGTTGAAGAAACCATTTTACTTACTTGTATATATCTGCATGTGATATACCTATCTGTATATATAGGATATAATTATCCTGTTGTGCTGGATCCAAGTGCTGGCAGCAGCAGTGAGGAGCCACAGGGGTGGCTGCTGTGAGGACGGGGGAATAGAAACCACAGAATTATGGAACGGACAGAGTTCTTGTTCATACTGTTCATAAGCACTTGTTCATAATGGGTAGTTTATACATTTGTGCTGTTCCTCATAGTATATCACAAAAAAATCTGCAAAGAATCTTCCAAGTTATTACTGATGAGCTCTTAAATATTTTATTAATTATATGATATTTTAATAAAAAGTCATTGCTGTATAGTGTGACAGTTAAATGCACATACATTTTAACAGAAAAACAGGTCCCTGGCAGTAAAGCCAGAGCTACAATAGGAAATTAAAACAGCCCTCTTGACCTGCTGATCTCTTGAAAATAATGTTTATAAAATAACTTATTTGTACAAACCAAAATCTAGTTTATAAACCTGCACATTACAGATAAGACTTTTTTTTTCATTTTGTCTTTTCAATTCATGAGTAGACCTGCCAGTAGACATCCAAGGCCTAGTCCTACCTGCTGTTATTGGATAAAGCCTCACAGCTAGAAATAGTTATGCTGAAAATAATGTATGGGTCATAGCTCAGCCTTGCCTGCAGTGACTTGCAGCCAGCATGAAGACCCCATACAATGATTCAGAAGGAGAACATGTTAAATAATGGTGTAAAAGTTTTCTATGTTTGTCCAGCATCTAATCAACACAATGTTGCTGATCCATAACTAGGGCACTTAAGCAATACAGTAATAATAGTAGTGACGATGATGGCTAGCATAGAACATGCAGGAACTTCAGAAACAGTAAATTAATTAGTGCAAAGCTTACTAGAGAACTTATCTGGAGGAAAGAGTAATGCAACATTTTCATTTAAAAAAGCATGAATCTTTGTAGACATGTCACATTTTTCACTTGTAGACTTTTAGCACAATATGTGTACTTCATACTAATTTATTTATTTTTTTTTTAAGATAGGCTCACTGGATTGAATTCTTCTCAAATCAGCTTACCAAGTACTACCCCATTAATCTCTTAACCTCCTGAAAACTATTGCTGTTTATAGAAGTAATCAAGAAATGTGTTGTTTTCACAGAAAAATACTTTTTTTTTAAAAAAAAATTGTTTTATTTGATTTTAATGAAAACCAAGCAGTATCTGACAAATACTGACATTCAAAGAGCTTTTTGGGGAAAAAATTCTTCTTAGAACATATTTACCAGAAACATTGTCACCATTGTTAGATACCAGCCAGATGGTTACTTTGTATGGTCTCTAATTCAAAGTGAATTGTGCAGAGCAATTGCATATCCTATTAAGATTTAGTGATAATGTTTGACATTCACAATTCAAGAATATATTAAGATAAAACATAAAAGGTTGTTCTGTGTTTTAATGAATTGAAATTTCCTACCATAATTTTAGTAGGAGTCCTGGCAGTCTACTTTTATAACAGGTGATACTGTTACAGTCTCTCTATTACAGTGCTGGAAGGATGATCAATAAAGTACCAGCTACAGATGCAAAAGGGGATTATTCATAAAGTATTTTAATGAAATCATATCAATACTAAACATATGCTTAGTGTTGTGTGTGTGTGTGTGTCCTTTTTATTTGTTTTTGGTTTGTTGTTTTTTGTTTCTGCCCCCCTTTTCATTGTGTTAAAAGTTCCTAGAACTAGTTAACATCAATGCACTAAATTTCAGATGTATGCTTTCTTTTGTTTGAGGAACCTTGACATCAGAAGACATCAGACAGGAGAAATTATTGTTTGTGCGTTATGTTAAAGCTTATGCACCACCTGGTGGTTTTAAGAGGTGGTTATGTTGTCACACCAGTTACATCTGAATAGCTGGTTCATTAGAACACACAGTCCATCTCTGAACAGCCAGAGCAGCACTGTATAATGTGGCTAAGTGTCTGGCATTGCTTGATGGAGAGGAAAGATGATGACAAAAGATCTACTTGCCCCTAGCTCCATACGAGCTATGAATTTACATAGGGGTCTTAAATCTAGTGCTTTTGCGAATAATTTGTGTTATTTCTGCAATTGCTGTTATTTACAGAGACATACTCATTCACTAACTTTCCTCCTCCTCAGTCTCCTTTCCACAATTGCAGGTGTCCAAGATAAAGTTACCTATCTCAGGCAGAGTTACTCCACTAGTTTCTTACCCATGCATTATTGCATGAAGCTGTATTTTTTTCCCCCAGAAAGCTACAATTTATTCTCATTGTTTATTCTATCTGCTTTTTTATTCAGTATTTGGTTTTACATTTTTTTAAGAAATGCCCTATTTCCTTTTTTAATTGTCTGGTAAGCCAGTAGGAGGCCATAGACTTGGGTAGATAAGTCTTACTTTGTAATAGGATCACCTAGAGCCATGAACTTACTTTTATAACTGTAAGCAATCAACAAAAAGCAACATGAAATATTATCCTCAATGGCATACAGTTCAAGAACTGTTGTTTTCCATTTTCTAAGACTAAATCAATATGTCTTTGTTTACTGGCAACATCAATTTGTTTACTCCTCGCAGTAAGGCTCATTTTTCTCCCTCCCATTATCCTCCACCCCCACTTTCAGTATTCCATGATGGAACCCTCTTACCCAGTTTCCGTTCCACAGCTCCAGACATTTGAAAATTCCCAAACACTGGTATCTTTTATTTTTATTTTTTGAAATGGAAATGAGGCATTTTTAAAAAATGCTCCACAAAAATAGCTTTTTCTTCCCTAAGCACACAAAAAAAATTAAACCAAAATTAGAAAAACAGTAGTATGAAATCTTTAAAAATATTTCACCAACTTTAGTCTGAGTGAAGATGCCAAACTAGAAACACAAAGGTAAAGAGAGACAGAATGTGTTTGAAATAGGCTTGTATACATTTGAAGTTATAGGAATATATTTACTTGCTAGATATGTGGCTGATCCTGAAACAAGAAAAAAACTCAAAATAACCTGCACATACTCTTCAAGAAAATCCATTGAAAATTAATTCAGAGAAGTGTAGAACCCAATCAATAACAACTCAATAATTTCAAAGCCTTGCTTTCTTTTATCCTGCTTTTCTGGATTCTAATGTTTTTTAAGTGCTTTTCATCCAGAGACATATATTTCAGCTTACTTGTGCTTTGCATTCAGAATTGAAACATTATTTCTTTTGCTTTTAGGTATGATCCTTTATCAGAATGGAAAAAGTGAACCCAGAATTAGTTTCACTGCAAAGAATTCATAGTTATTACCTTCCTATGCTCTATACAGAGTTTGCTGAGTATCAAAATCTCAGAAATAATAGATATTTATGAAAGAGTATCTTCTAAGCCAAATCATAATGCTCTGTAATATCCTAACATTTCTTTTTGGTGCAACAAACCATTTCAAAATAAGGCAATTAAATTGTTTTATAATTTCCTTGCAATTTATTTTAAGACTGAAAGAAGATACATGATAAATTATGTGTCATGGTGGTTGTTCATCTCTCATATTATAGTAAAAAAAAAAAAATAGCCTTGGCTGGTATACGACAAATCTTCTATGCTACATTTTCAAAAATAAATATACTATAAATCAGATCTATCCTAGCAGCAAACTTCTGTTTCTTCTCAACATTTACAATATTAGTGTAATTTTTACTTTTTTGTATCAGTGTTGCAAATACCACAGTCTCAACAAATGGGAAAAAGGCAGAGGGTAAATATAGGAACAAGGCTCAGATGATGCAGTTTACATAAGTTATAGCATCTTGGTTAAGTATCTGTCTAACAATGCTGTGTCTTTAAGAGTGGATATAAGGAGCAGCAAGAAGAAAGGAAGTGGGTACTTTTCCATTCTCCAAATTTTCCATTCACAGTTGTCTTTAGCAGGGAGGGCCATGGAGGAATGACTTGTTTCCTTTGTGTCTGTCTCCTACTACCTTTCCTGATGACCACTAGTCCTTTTTGTTTGTTTAGTTGTAGTTGTGTGTCCCTTGTGTCCCCCTCCCTCGCCCAGTCCCTAAGATGTGGGTGAACATATGTTTATACCATGGCAAGATGATGTTCTCTTTTTGGTTTTTTTTTCCTCTATTTATTTGCCCCTGATTCCTAGCAATGATTTGCTTTTTTTTGCTACCAAACATCTCTATGTTTTCTGATGAAACTCTCCTAACACCAGCCTGTTTCTCTTGATGGTAAACTAGAGTTCACCATTCTATTTGTGGAAGTAGGTTTCTTCTTCCCCATGTGGGAAAAATCGTGTTGTTCCTCTCTTTGGGCCCCTAAGATACTTCAGCAGTTGTCCTTACTCTCTTAAATAAATTTTTCAGCAAACCAGCACACCTTACTGCTTGCCTTTTGTCCGGTTTATTTATGAATATGTCAGACAACACAGGTGTCAAAACTGCTTCAAGCGCAAGCTCTGGTTGAATTCCATTGGCGACTGCCCTCCATTCTGCAAAACAGCTCTTTACTTCTACACTCTTAATTCATATCTTTAGATGGTCCATGTAGTGGTTGCTTAGTTTTCTTAAAAGCCTGAGGTAAGGAACTTCATCAAAAGCCTTTTTTCAAAATACAAGGAAGACGGAACTTGGTCGCTCTTACCCAAATGTGCTGAAAAGTCGGGGACTCCAAAAGTCTTGCAACACTGACTTCTGTAAAAGGAAGCACTGTTGTCCCTTCCCAAGTAGACAGTATTCATCCAATGTCCACAATTACTTTTTTCTTCTGATTTCTTTATCCTTTTTAATAACTATTAGCAAGTCCGAAGTTCCTTAAATCTTTTTGGAACCTTTTTATAAAACTAACATCCACATTTGCTTCCCTTCAACCCACAGGTATCAAGTGATTTTCATTTAGAGGTTATACATCATCATTAGCATTTGTTTTTTCTTTCCTTCATTTCTTGTTAAACTCTTAAATGACTATCATCTGATTCTGGCAGTATGGTTATTATGTAAGCATTGTATGTTAGCGAATGTTAATATTACATTCCTTTAAAAGGCCAGCAAATGTATGTTACATCCATTACATCCATTTACCTACCGGCCAAAGACCCAGATCCTTTTAAGTTTATAGATCATTGTGTGGGGTTCCAGGGCTAAGTACACCCACTCAGTGAAGTACAGAATGGTGTGGGGAAAAAAGTAAAGACACCCCACATATACCCCCCCCCAAATCTAGACAGGAAAAAAAAAAAACCACCAAAACCCAAAACAACCCAACCAGAAAAACAGTGCAATGCTGTCCTCACTCATGTTATTGTTTTAGCTTTTTAAGATGTGTGCTACTTTTTAAGATGTGTACTAGACACTTTCAGTTATTTTTAACAACATAGTAAGTGATACAGTAGAAAACTAATTTGAGCGTCTAGCTATAGCTAAGAGAGCCTATATTGGCATGTGGGGATAAGATCACTTACTATGCATTAGTCCTTTCTTTGATGGACTCATTTATTATATTCTGGTATAGTTTTCTGCCTTCATGTGTAATTTAGACAGTGAACAAGTTTCTTTACACGCACACCTACACAGAAAGAAATATATATACATTTTTTTAGTTAAAGAGATGAGAAGTAGACAATTAAGTGAAATGGTAATATTGGATCCAACACATTCTACATTTAAATGTAAAAGAAATAAAATTCCTTTATCTTACTGTATGTGGATTGTCTTCATGTTCTCACAAAGATTAATTACCTGTTTTATTTGTACTTTGTGCAACAAAGCATGAAAAGCATCAAGTGAAATCCAGGTCACAATGAAAAAAATGATAAAAAATCTAGTTTATATGATATTTAACTAAAACCTTGGTTTTCAAAATGCAAAAATACAAAATCTTGGGTTTGATCATAGAAATTATTGTGGAGGGAGAGAAAAAACGTTACAATTTACAATAACTGAAAGCAAGTTGAAACACTGACTAGCCAACAATAAACTTCCTATTTTGCCTCATTAGTGTGGTATAAAATGAGGTTTTGCACCAGTCATGCTTTTATAAAAAAAAACCCTGTTTAGAAATAGAAAAATTTTCTAGGGTGCTGGATGATTTATAATCACATGTATTTGTTCTGAATGACAACTTTGTGATTCTCTTCCATGACTTTAAGAATTGGTTTGTTAGGATTCACTTCAATGGTAGGCTTTCACTCAAGTACATAATGTTTAAATTTGGAAGCTGATATCAGGCTCAAAGTACGACATTTTGCAAAGTAAGTAGAGAGAGAGTGAACAGGTAAATCTGCTAGTAATCCTGAAGCCTGTTTGACACATTAATTATATGACAATTGATGTAAAACCATTGCAGGTGGCAGCTCTGAAAGAACATACTGGGTGTAACTAACATAAAGGCAAAATCAGAGCTGTAAATCTCTTGAAGCAATGCTTATTTTTTCATGAGAAATATTTTCACAGCATAAAACTGATATGATGTTTACCTTATCTATCCACATATATATATAAACATATGTATGTTTGGATTTTTAAAACCGAATACATGTAGTAATCCTAAAGTTAAATAATAAGGTTGGAAGGTAGAAAAAATATACAGACAATACTTAATCATATTCATACTGTATAAAGCACATGTATGTTTCTGTTGTTATACTAGTTGAACATCATATCTAAAGAAAGAAGCACATTAGTGCTTAATTTCTCTCAATGTTTTATGTAAATGCATTGTAGTTGTAAATAAGCTGTAAACAGAGTGAGTTTGCTAACCTTTACTGCATGAACATATAATCACTTTCAAGACTAGCTAATGTTTCCAATAAAAAAATAATTAAGCTAAAACCTAAGTTCCCTAGCAATCCAAAGATCAATAATCTTTTAAATCTTTTAAAAGCCAGTGAGACTCTTAAATAACTTCAGAACCGTAACCTGTTTTAGTAGTGCATTATTAACTATTACATTTTTGTGTTGGGACCTGTCATTTTCTCCATATTTGTAGACTGCCAAATAAAATAAAGTTTGACTAGAATTCGTTACTGAATAGCATTAGTGCCATAGATACCCTTCTTCATCAATGGAAAAAAGTGTGCACGTGCTTCTTGTGTGCTTGTACTTGTTTGTAAGTATACTTGAGATATAGCTGTTCATTCTCTGGGGAAGATATTATACAATAGAATGACTTCTATCTCAAATCCATATTTTGCGTTAAAAAGAGAACATTTGTACCACAATAGTTTATCCTTTCATATGTTTATCAATGTTCAGTGACAGAAAAACTAAAAGGATTTTTTTACTTGCAATTTTCTTAGGGAAAATTCTTAAGTATGCAAAAATATTTTTGAAGAAAATGGAATAGATCAAGACTCAATAGAGTGCTTTGGACTTGCCAAAAAAATATGGACAATTATGCTTTGAGGATCAGTTCATGGACAGGGCTAACATAAAAAATAGTGGTTCAGATTCAGAAATGCTGTCCTCTGCATTATAATTTAGGGTGTTGGTGCCTATCTGTATTTTCTAAAAATCTAGACTAGAGTTTTATACATAAAGAAAAGATGAGAAAGAAAACTTCTCTTGTGCAGTGGAGCTGCTGAAAAGAGCCCCAAATATAGCTGACCATTCATACTTTGGTCTGAAACATTCTCCCAAATGTATAAGTAAGAAAAAGATCAGTGCAAATGATGTTAAACATGTGATTAATACTTGTTGTGTCCCTTTTCTGAAACGTCCCTAAATGCTCAATTATCTTTGAAGTGAAGGGTTTTTTTAACATGCATAAGAGGACAGAAAATAAAATGTGTTTTTAAATTGTCTATGTACCTGTTGTTCCCTCTGAAGTGTTTTCTTTTCTCCTCCACCATTTATCAGGACACTTACAAAACAAATTGGATTTTAGAATTAAAGGGAAATTAAGGGTCAGAAATAATGCTGTGTGCATAATCTGACTGCTTATATAGCCCAAGCTGTGTAAACCAAACAGCAAACTCCAAGTCTTTGAAGAAAAGAACACAAATAACACTGCCTGAATATATTCTGTATCTACTTGACTAACTCAGCTATAAAAACTATTGCCTGTCTAGCAAATACGTAAGAACAAAAAGGAAAATGAAATTCAGTGCTTTCTGGGTAGGTTGGTTTGTTTACAAACAGGACAGGTAGCCCAGGGTGAGACTATCCTTGAAGATACACCACTGACTTGGGAGTTAGTCAGGTAAGGCTTTCTAACAAGACACACCAATGCTAATGATAGGATGTGAGCAAATGATTAATAAGCACCACGCTTGAGCTTGCAGAAAGAGGCAGTTCTGCTCCCCAAACCTAGGAGGCAAGTGGGGAGACATCATGATGTAGCAGACCTAGCAGGGGTGCAGGAAGGAGATGAAGATGGCAACAGTGAATTAATTAAAAGGCAATCTCAGGAAACAGTCATCAAAGCATGACTTTCTCTCAGACCAAGAGATTTGACTCAGAAATAGTACCATAGCACAAAAATTAAACTGTCTGGAGAATTATTTGGGTGTGCTGTTTAGTAGCTGCAGTTCAGATATAGTGCTTCCACCATACAAATACTGATAAGCTACAGACTGCCAAATCAGTGTGTGACAAATATGTCATTAGAGGTTTAAAACAACCCAAACACTTAGTTCCTAGAAAAAGATGACTCATTTTCAATGGTTGACATTTTTGTTTAGCTGTTATATGAGTGACAAAAACTCATGTGCTGCAGCCACTTAAATGCAAGAGATAAATTCATGTACATTTGTTTATAAAAATTAAATGTGATTGGACTTTTTCTTGTTTTCACCAACATATCACATCTCTTTCCTTTATGTATTTTATTAATTCCTGCTATCAGTGTTTCTTTCTTTTGTTTTCCGAAAGATGCTAAGTGATTATTTTTTGTGATCAGTGATATCAGCCTATAATTTGTTTCTAGCTGTGCGAGTTGTTTGTTTATTTCCTGTTTAAAATTCAAAGGAGTCTGAGACCTAATGAAAATTTTGGTACTCAATCACTGTTTATGTATTCATGCTGTCTTTATTGAAATATAAATTCTTCAAGCACCATACTATGCTGTGTAACGTGAGTTCGTTCCATAGGACAGACCTGTTTTCCCCTTTGCAGTTCCACAGTGGTTCTGTGGCAGCTATTGCAAACTCTTACGTTGAAAACTAATATTTAAAAGGTACTTACACAGTTGTACCAGCTTGATTTGGTTTGGGGTTTTGCTTTTTCTTTTTGTGCGATATGGCAGAAATAAGTAAATCTTGAATCCTTTTCTGCCACAGCAAATTGCTTACAAATTGCAGTCTAGTTTCATCTCTTTAAAGCACTACCCTCAACAAAATGTCACAACTCACACTGATTGTGAAAGGCTGTTCTTTCTGTACCATATCTAGGTTTTGTGTGGTTCATTTATTTATTTATTTTATTTATTTACTTAAAGGCAATCTTGTCTCATTTCCAGTTGTGCATTTAGCGTTGGTTTCTTCACACATCATTGTCTTCTTCTGTCTGTCTTCAAGCCCTCCCATCAGTTTTTCAAGAAATCTGTGCAATAGACATTTTTAACTCTTTGACATGGAGTGAAAGAACTTAGCATGACAAAGAATAATTTTTTTTTTTTTCAGTAACCTGCTTTTTCCATAGATGCTACTAGTTCTTAACCAAAATTTAAACCAATATCAACAAGGCCGAAGCACCAGTATATTATGACTTGTGAACTAACCCTTAAATAACTCCTAAGACAACCCCTGCACTAGGAAATTAATGAGGACTAAGTTGTTCTATAGAGAGGATTTTGAAGTGCTATTACCTTGTAAGTTAGGCTGGTGAACCTTTTCACCATGAGAGACAGGATTTGTGTAATTCAGCCTGGATCAGGAAAGCAATTGTGGGCTGTGCAGTGGCATCATGCATCGTAAAATGGGGAAGAAGTACTAGTAATCATAAAAATAAATAATACTAATGAAAGGGGAATTACTGTGAAATATGTAGTTAGAGTGCACTTCTGCACATTTTTCAAGCTTTAAAATGTGTTACGTTATGAAACATGATACTTTTTTTAAAAGTAAGGGCTTACCCAATTTTCACTGGCTAGAGCAGTACTAAAGAGAGACTTCAAGTAAAGCTGAAGTAATAACAAATTAACAGCAGCAAAATTATTCAGGAGAATCTTTTTTTGTTGTTTTTTTTGCACATATGAACAAAAGGCTATAGAAAAAATTTTCCCAAATAAATAATTTCTTTTTAGTATTAGCCAGCTTAGGTAATGCCAATGATTTAGCCACATGTGTAGTTCTTCAGCATTACATCTAAGAAAAAAAAAAAGGGGGGGGGGGGGGGCATAGTTTAACTTAATGATTTAAAGTCACAGCTCATGATCTGCAAAATTTTTATTCCTGAGTTCTAGAAGTGTGGGTACTCATATTCAAAATGGCATGAGAAATAATGAAGGGATTTAGTGTACACCATAAAAACCCAGGTTATTTTGGTTTTACCAGAGGCAACAGCAAAAAGAGTGTTAAGATAAGTAAACCCAGCATTTTTCTGCCATTTTTATGTCTTCAAGTACTATACCCATTTCTGAAATGTACTATCATTTCTGGAGACTTATAGTGATGGAGTAACATTAGTAAATATCACAGTGATACAGGTGGAGATAGATCAAGGACTTGCTGCCCAAACATTGCTCCATTATTTTTACTTCAAATCTTTGAAACAATGATATTAAGCAGATAAATAATCTTATTTAAAGTGAATATGAAGAAAATTATTATTTATGTGACAGAGGTATGTTACAACTGCATGTTCTACCATCCTGTAGACAACTGTTTTCACTTTCAAATGAGGGACTCATTTACTTTCTGCATTTCCCCAGCAAGTTTTTTGTAGGTTTTTTTTTGTTTGTTTTGTTTTTTTCAGGGGAAATTAATATCCGAGTACTGTATTGCTAACTTAAAACATTGCATTATTCGTTCACAGTTTTTATGGGACACAAAAAGTCATTCCAGGTCATTACAAATCTTGCTAGGAAAATGTTTGGTCTTTCAAATTCTGCCATTGAAATAGTGCACAGTAAACTGTTGTTCATGCTATTGTTGCTCACACTATGAACTTAATTGTAAAGCCCGTTCTACTTGCTACTATGTGGCAAGACATCAATTAATTCAACAGATCACATCAGAAGACATCTGATCATCAGAGACAAAAGTCACTTTTTTGAACAAGAAGTAGTTACATTTAAAGACACTGTATAATATTCTGTATAGTTATGTGTTTGGATGGGAGTAACCGCCTACCTGTGATTGCTGCCAACATGTGGAGTTTCACAAAATAAGACTTTTAAAATTTCAAATCCTTTCTGGTTAGAAATCACTGTTTAGTTTAGATATGTGTTACATGCTTGACAGACACCACTGGAGAGTATTTAATACCAACTCTTTCATAAATGATCCATTAGAATCAGACTTCTTCATGATGACTCCTGGGAGAAGTATGCATTTATGTCTTTGCCATTTACTCACTCAGCTTTCTATCCTGTGGGGAATTAAGAGCTGTAAATTCTCCAGATAGCTGTTTGTATTCAATGAGAACCTGAGATGACTGTGGTAGGATGTTGGTTGATGTGCTCTCCAACCTGCCCACTGCAGAAGGATCCTACTCCCTCTTTCAGAATTTTATAAGTTTTGATCATGGGCTGACTGCTTTGGTGACAAAAGGAAGAACTGTACTAAACCATGTTTATCCTTGTTCTGAGGACAGACCCTTTCTAAATTTTGTGGTGTTGTATGTAAATAACAAGCATTTTGCCTTTTCCAGAATACTGTATGTCCCATACCACAGCCATCTTCTGTCATCTTTACTGATAATTTGCTAGCTCCAGAGTGATATTTTTGCTAATGGTAAATTAAACTACGTCATCTTCCAAACAATTCTGAGCTGCAGAGAAGTTCATACTGAGATCCAGATTTGAAGTCTGACATTTGTGGCTATTTCTTGAAGGGCCTGGCATTTTCTGCAGGACAAGCTGCTCTTTACAGCCTAGGTGATAAATGTAACATCAGTCATTTAAAGAAAAAATAAGAGAGAGATGTGTAATCACAGAAATTACAGTCTAATGATGTTAACTCATTGAAAGTATGCTAGATGAGAAAAATATTGACTATTAAAATCTAAATTACTTTTTGTGACACAAACAATCCACTATAATACCGGGTACATAACTGTGCAAGTAATTATAATTTATTCAACTAAGGAAAAAAGCAAGGAGAAACCTTTTAACACTTTTCAGATATTTTGAAGAAATCAATCAAATGGATATCAAGGCTCACTGATGCTGAAGTCAAAAGGGATTGAAATGATTGATCTATGTGAAAGTAAGAAGGACATAATTTTTAGCTTGTTTTCTCTTTTTCGTCTTGTACTTATTTACCCTTATGAACTTATCACCTGGTGTAAAGGAGTTTTTTTTTTTTAAGTAAAATTTGTCTGAAACCACATACCTGTAGATCAAAATATCTCCGAGTTTCTCATCAGAGGAAGTAGGAGGATTTTTCATAGTATTTCACTATGTAACATGTTTCCCCTACCTCACGTCACCCCCATAGGCCTTTCTTGGGCTGTTTCTAGCGCTTCAGCACCTTATAAGGTGCAGCTGTAGAAATTGCCATACTGTTGTGTTAGTAATCTTGCAAACAGCTTTATACAGGTCATATTTCCCCTGGAATTTTAACAGGTCTTCCCTTTACTCTTGTACACCTGAAATTAAGTTGATTTTTTAATTATTCTGTCATACTGTAAGCAACAATCCTTTGGTTATCCACCCTTAAATAATTCCTAGACAATTTTAGAGCACTCACTCTTTTTCTCTGCTGGTATGAAATGGGTTCTTGATTTATACGTATTGGATATACCAAATGATATATGTGTGTATGTCTCAAATGTACCCAATTTACCAAAAAAAATCCTAACTTTTTGTAAAATTACCTCCTTTTAGAATTAAATGCCACTGACTTTGTGTAATGTTCAGTTAAAAAAAAAACAACTTTTTTTTTTTCAGATACCTCATGTAAATATGCATATATCTGTACAGAATACTGTTGGGTTTGGGGTTTTTGTTTTGTTTCAGGGTTTTGTTTGTTTGTTTGTTTGTTTTTAAATTTACTGCGGGATCATATTAAAGTATTTCAGGTTGATTATTTCTCCTTTAAAAATGCATTTTGAGGTCTATCATTGAGAACATATCAATCTTGTCATAGCTAAAATAGTGCAGAGACAGTAAACACTGCCAATGCTGCTGGGTTTTTTGGGTTGGTGGTGTTTGGATATTGAGGTTTTTTTGGGGGGTTGGTTTTTTGTTTGTTTTTTTTTTCTTGGGGGGGGTGGGGAGTTGATATTTAGCACAAATGGCTCTAGATACTTCAAGGAAGCTGAAAAGAGGAAAAAAGGAAAAATTGGGTTTTATTTTCCTGTCCATTAAAGAGTGAAGACATCAGAAATCTGCATATCCTGCAGCCAGGAAATGTAAGAGACAAAGATGCCATATACAGGCTGCTGTTGCTTTTATCAGAATTGTACTAATATTCATATGAACTATCCCACAATAATTAAAGTAGAGCAAGCTTCCTTTTCCCATCAGGGAATTGAGAAGAGCCATCAAGTTTCTTTATTTTAAGATAAAATAATTGTTGATGAAGATCAGCAAAGAAACTTGGATAAAGAAATTGTAATTGTATAGGTCAGCTGTAGTGGATGTTATTTTCAGACTAGAGCTATGGCAGTGTCTCTGTTTTAAAGATCTTATGATCTGCATTAGAATGCAAGTTTCTAGCCTGGCATGGACTCTGCCTAAGCAATTTCATTGATTGCTGGTTGTCATTTAAAATGCAGTTCTAAGATAAAAAAGTAAGGATTTATTTTGTCCTCACAAAGACTTGTAAAGCCAGAAAAAAATCTCTAATCTGTTTATGCCATTTTTAGATGTATGAATTTTTACTGCTTCCCCTTCAGAACTAAAACTGTGAAAGATTGCTTTGCTTTGCTATATGATATAGTTGATATATGCAGGTCAAACATAAACAGGTTAATTATTGATCTCTATGACAACTTTCCATTACATCTCTAAGCCTAAAATAGATTATAAAATTGAGTAATCTCAGTATGTTTTTTTTTGCCTACATGATCCAATAACTGGGCTACAAAGCAAAAAAGAACATAGCAATTCCATTGTTAACTTACTGAAAGGAAAATAAGTGTGAAACTGAATGCATTTACAGCAGATCAAAAAACTGTTTTTTTTTTTACCAATGTGTCTAGTCAACCGTAGTTGATTACACAAAGAATGAATTCCCAACTCATCTAAAGAAAGATAAAGGAGAAATGAATTACAGAGTCTATACATTAATCTCTTTCTATGACATGAAGGTTTTTGATCAGCTATGTAGATGGTGCAACATTATGTTTGTCCAATGCATCTCGGTGTCAAGAAAATGTTCTTCCAAGGGACATATAGGGGAAGATTTTTAAGAAAGTGTAAACATTTGACCATTTCCTTAAATAGGAACATTTTAATTTCAAAAGTCCTTTTTTTGTATTTCAGCGAATGTGAAATTTTAAATGACATACTGCAATGTCGTAGACGGTTGACTCCACCCAGAAATAGGATCTGTCCCCCTAGATTTGCCGGAATTATATTGTTTTCCTGAATTGTTTTGACTTTACTAAAACTGTTTGTGTACCTGAAATATAATAAGCAGCAATATATTTAAGATAAAATTTAATAAAAAGGTGCTGTGGTAAAACAGTGACATTGAAAAGAAATGTATTCTGTGGGGATGGTTGTAAATTGTTAATAGTTTGTATTTTGCAACGTGACACTTCTACTTACTTGCTTGATGCTGATATAACTAATCCAGTTTACCTCAGCTACAGTTTGATCCAGTGACTTTGCTTAGTCTGAGAGCACAAAGCAAAACTTTTTCTTTTTTTTTGAATACTTTTACTGTACCTGTTCTTTCACAGAAGTATCCAGATTTTATTCTCTTTTTCACCATGCTAATAACCTTTACTGAACTGGACTAGCTGACGCATGTTGCAAATAAGAACACCTTAATTGTCTTTCTTTAGTGTTGAAATTTACAAAGCATGCACAAATGAAGCACCAGTGACACTGATAGTTTTCTTCCAAAAACGAATGTAGTAAAATTTCTCTTAATTGGGGGGTGGGGCCAGTGGGGAGAAGGGGAGAAAAAAAAAGAAAATAAGAAGAAAGACAGGGCGGGGGGGGGGAGTAGAGCCACACAGACTTGTATATAATGGAATATGCAAGCCTAGGAGGTGTTATTGATCATAATATTGCTTGCATCAAACTGTTTTAGCTCAGCCTGCCCCTAAAAGCAGTTGTCACACTGAGTTCTCATCTGTCTCTGTCAGTTCTCTTCATTTCATTAAGGCACTGCCTGCAAGCTAAGGGTAGGGGAAGAATGCTGCACTGCAGCTGACTCCTTTACAACCAGCATTGGTAGCTGTGATAGTGGGCTCTTACTGGACTGCCATGCCCTGCTGAGCACATTGAACCTTCCCTGGTTTAGGTAAATGGATCACAGAAAGGATCCAAACACACTGTGAGTGTTACAAGTTTCAGTGATGGATGCAGGTGAAAAACCCCACAAATTGCAATTTGCCATCTTCTGTTTGCAACAACTATTGCCTGAAAATATGTTTAGGCGCAGAGAGAATTTTTATGTACTTGGAGTAGACAGTTATTTAGGAATAACTTCTTTTCATAAGTCAGTTCTTCACAAAAATGACTTGGAAAGGCTTTACAATTAATACTCGTCAGTCACAGTTTCACAAATTTTGGCCTCTTGCCCACAAATTTATTAACAAATGCAGTTTTTCATTCCTGTATAAGCCTTGTGAGGCACACAATTGTGCAATTAAGGCAAAAATGTTCAATGGAAAAATACAGCACTGATTTCCTAATGAAGTATCTTGAATATATAGTTAAGCAATTTAAAGACTTTGAATACTTCTGTGTTACTGGCTGTCAAATACTTCCAGACTGCAGGCTTATTATTCAGACCAGACTAATGATTTTGCCCCACTGCTTTATATAAAGAATTCTTTTTTACTGACATTATGCAAATAGGACCTTCATTTCATTAGAGGTTAGGCATATATAAAGAACTTCAGATAAGTATGATACATGACAATACATATGTTGAAACATTACGTCTACAAAGACAGGAAGGGTTGTCAATGTCTGATACATGTCAAAGGTAGAAATACACATCCTTTTTTTTCCTATTTCCACCTTGAATAATGCTACAAAGGCCATTTCTCATAGTCCCTTATTTCTTGTGGCAAAATACAAACCCAATTTGCTGCCAGTGTTCCTTTTTTCCCTCTTTTGGTATGACCTTTCTTGTACTCCTTATCTGAGCTGTCACTTTGATTCTGATTTATCCCACTTGTTTCCTTTGACTCTTTTCCACTTAGCATAATACATGACATAGATACTGAACAAGTAAGCCATACAAATGGTCATATAAACTATCTACTGTTGCCTGCTGTAGCTGCCAGAATTTGATCTATTGGAGTTGTGTTTGTGATACAGAAAGAAGAAAAAAAATTACCCTTGCTATTTATTATCTATCAAATATTAAAATAACACAACTTTATTACCATTTTATGCATTTTCAGCTGAGCTTTAAGCAAGCAAAGCTCTTTCCAAGTCAACAAACATGAAAGAGTGAGATTTTTATAATTTTTTTCATCGTAAGAACTCAATTGGTTTAAAATAATAAGTGAATGTTACTTCCACCCCTGAAAGATTGAGTGATAACATGGCAACTGTTACAATGAGCACAGTAACAATGACATGTAAAGGTATTACCATTTCTGAATCAAGGAGTAGGAAGAAAGAGGAAGACTTTGTGGGAAATGCTTAGGGTGGAAAAGTACAATATTTTTTCCTTAAACTTAAGCCAGGTCATAGTCATTATTTGGTCATATTCGTATTTTTCTTCATATTAAAATAGCATCATTTGATCTGTTTTCTGTAGGTGACATCCCTTGAAAAATCAGATCTGGCATATAGTCCATTCTCTTAGTCTAAAGAAGCTATAAGCCAGAATGGGAAGAGGTCCCTTCTTCTGTAAGCTTCTAAGAGCGATCTTGCCATTACCAGTAGTTTTCTGCCCACTTCATCCTGTTTCCTGAATTTCCTTACACAACAATGATGACCATGATTTCCTCTTACTGTACAACAGAAAAAATAGAGAAAGATATACTTATTTTTCTTTTCCCCTTCTCCATGTTCCCCATGAAATTTTATTTTTTTTGTTTTGTTTTGCTTTGTTTTGTTTAATACAAAGCTCAGGTCAAAAAGGTCATGATAAGAAAATTCATCCAACCTCCAAATTTTGGTGGTATGTATTTGATGTCCAATTAGTGAAAAAGAAAAGTTAGGTTTAATTTTAGGTTTTGTTTCTATATTAGACTAGAAGGTAAAAAAACCTATTCTTCATCAGACCTTGTAAGACTGTGCTATATGTAAATTGTTCAGGAATAAATCTTGGCACCAGTATGTCAAAAGCAAATTACCCTTAGCTTCAGCAAGAATAAAAGCCCTTAAACTATAGTAAACAGGGGTATTTATGACACCCTGTCTATAACTTTGCCTGAGTTGAATATATGCATCCTGAACTTTGTGTGGTGGTACTGCTGGCAACATGGTCCACCTCTTGGAAACTTTGCACTGAGGAAAATCCCTAATAGCTAAGCAAAGCATGGACAAAACCCCTGTGTGTCAGCATCTAACCTTGTTTCCAGCTATTCTCTTAGTGCAACTTTGTCGTTCTAGAAACTTAAAAGAGTTTTAATGATTTGTGCTTTGACTGTGTTCAACCTCTCTCACCAGACAGAAGGACCTCAGGTTACTGCCTGCTTGTGCCTCTGAAGGTCCTGTCCCCAGAATGGCCATGACTGCATCGCATATAATTTAAATATAGCACATCTGGGTGAACTCAAGCACTGAGTAGAAATCATGTCTTTGTGCAGCCTGCATATGTGGCCTTGTGAGAAAATTTAGAGATGAGCTCAGCCTGCAGTGTAGACATACTCCAATCAGCTTGGTCCCATGCTGTTTGCAGCTGGCCTCTCCATTATGCTTGTCACAATGAGTGGAGCACCTGGATCAAGATACTTTCCTAGGAGTTGCAACCTCTGGTTTTAGTGAGGGAGGAAAGCAGATCTCTTCTGAAGGGTGGTTCTTGGCTGTGGAACTTCTCTTTTTTTTAAAAAAAAATATTTTATTTTTCCTCAGCTCAAAGGGATTTCACTCTGTTAATACTCAAAATAAATTTCAAAACAAACCATCTCTTTTCATCTGTGAGAGGGGACTGGGCTGAAAGGAGAAAAGAACTAAGAAAGAAGGACTAAGCATCTCATTGGGTCAATTTGGAAATCAAGAGTTTAGCTTTTGATGCCTTAGACAATTAGTACATGAGCCTAAAATGTAGTATTAGGTGTATATTTTAGCAAGTGTTAGCTTTAATAATAATAATAATAAAAAAAAAACAACAAAAAGAGTTATTTTCAAATGAGTTATCTGTTGATTTATCAATGGAAAAGTGAAAAATGTTATAGTTTTCTAAATACTTTGTCTAATACCTATAGTCTTTTAATTATGCGTCTAATAAGTAAGACTGCTTAGCCATTTTAGTTAAACATAAGAAAAAATATTGCTAACCTTGGTTTGTTTGTTGTTGTTTTGGTGCTTTTCTCCTAATGATAAGGGTAAATGAGGTTTTAGAGAGAATGTCAAACAGATCCTAAATCTAGAAACTCTTAGTGGGAAAGAAATTCTACTAGTCCCTATTGTATCTTAAATTTAGTAACATAAATTAATCATACATTTTTTGTATTATAATGTCATTAAAATGCACACATCTTTTAATTAGTATTTCTAAATCTGCCATATGTCTAAGAACTGGACATTTATTTACTAAATTAAACCAATAGTTGCTATGTGACTGTGCATTTCCACTGTATCTCAACAAAGATGAGCTAAAACCAAAGTTATATTTCTACCTGAAAAGCAAGCTTTTATAAATTACCTTATTAAGCTTGGTTACATTATAAACAGAAGAAAAAAATATGGGGGAAAAGACTTAGCATCTGCCTTTCTTTTATGCATCTGCTCAGACCCTAACACTGTTTCTAGCAACTCAAAGATCAGAGAATACATAGTTTCCTTCAAATTACAACATTAAACATTTTCTGCCTTACTGATTACCACAAGTATAAAATCCCTGTTCATCATGGAGACTGTTCTGAAAGTAGTCAAAACCCTTCGTTGTCGGGGTCCATGACTAGAGGACAGAGACTGTGGTATGGAAATGTGTAATGCAGCATCTTCCAGTATAAACAGGAATTAATTCTTGATGTATTGAGCATATTAATCATTATCCAAATAGCAGTTCCACAGTAATGCAGCTGCAAGAAGCCTGAAGAAAGAAGTCCATCTACCATTAAAGTGGTTATTGATTGAAGGTTAATGTTGTGTGTCTGGGAGATCACTCTGCATCCTTCTGGTAATCAGATAAGTGCAGAACGGAATGACTGACTAAACTGCTTGGCTAGCTGTCCCTTTTACTCAATACGGGATATCAGCATTGATTGTTTAAAGTAAGCTAGGGCCTAAAAAGGTTTTATGCCCAAAAAAAGCTCCAGCTCTGTGTTGACTGGAAGTTGTCATATGTTCACACTTTACCAGAAGAAAATGAGTATTTTTTTACCTTGTTCATGTTCAAGGTGTGAACCTCTCTTGCTTATGTGTTTTAAAGGTTTCACCTATATTTTTTTCCTGTGAACAGTATGATTTATATACTGTAATATGGTACTGTACATTTCTCTGTTACATTCACAAAAAAAGAGAATGACAGGGTTAGATGAACACTCCTGAGAGATGGGGAGGTGGAGGTAGCCCTGAGAGCATGCTCAGAGGACCGGAGGTTCTAGTCTTCTAGGGCTGCAGACAGCAGCTATGGAGACTGTTGGGGTAAAGCCAAGCCAAGCAGCAAGCACACAGAAGAGGAGGCACAGGATGGCTGCTAAAAACAGGCAGCAAATGTGGAGCCAGGTTCCCCATGTAACAAAATGAGAACGTTTTCTTAGGAACACAGACATACTGTGCATAGATAGCTCTAGCCCAGGAAAACCACCGAGTTGCTGAAATGAAGGTGAAGCTGGGGCAAGAACTTACGCTGCTAGGGCACAGTGGGAAAGGTTTCCCTTTTGTTTATCTTCTGTCGCAGTAGTCGGTCAGAGTGTTCTATGTTTCAAAAGGAGAAAGGGAGGAGGAAGATCTATAATCTAAGAAGCACGTGAATTAAGACTATGGTCCCTAAATGCTCAAGGATAATACAGGAGTTAACACAGCATTTCAGAGCATGTAAATGAAGAGCCCAATTAAAGTCTGCGTAAAGTAGGTTGGATAAATACCATATCAGTCTAGGAGTTGACTGTGTCAACTTGTCAGCTGGTATTTCCTCTGCTCTGGTGCATTCTCAGTGGATTGACAATTCGTTTCTCAGTTTTTCTAACTTATTTCTGACCTTTATTCCTCAAGGGCCAAAATGAATTGTGGTCCAATCTTCTAGAAACATCGGTAGTGAATGCCTTGTGTGTTACTGTTAACAGAATGTAAAATAAATTCTTCCAGAGAAATGCATGCAAACAAGTGATTCCAGATGAATAGTTTTGTGCTGCCTTTTTGTTCTGTGGCCTGAATTTGAGCTTTCAAGCTATATTATACCAAAACCAGTGGCAACTTAAAGATGACAGCAAACATTATTTTTTCCCCCTTTATCCATTGTGGCAATAATAGCTAGTCTGTACAATAAGAATTTCATTTGCTGTGTACCTTTTGATGAGTTTAATTGTTGCATGACATAATTCATAGAACACTACATTAGTCTGAATAAAGAAGCTATTTCTATTTGCATGGTAATGAAACCTTCTTTCAAAAATGCTGAAGATAATCAACAAGTTAATGAGACTTTCTGAATGACCTAAGACTATATGTTGCTTCTTCTTCTAATTTAGATCAAACACTGCTGATAAATATAAGAGACAATCCTTAATTTAATGTAAACATTCAAACAAGAAAAGAGAGAAGAAATTAGTAGAAGCCAGAAATTAAAGGAAAGGGAGAAAGGAATTCTGAATGGAAGTTACTCCAGCCAAGATGATTGTATAGGAGACAGAAATGCAATGCATTAATGTCTATTGATTCAGGCACAATAAACTTTCTCCCTGATTGTTTACTGAGCTATGTATAAAGGCGTTCCAATGGACAAGGTAGCCAGATTTATCCCTAAAAAAGTGTCTGCATTAAACACCATCTCTTCTTTTGTGTACTTTCTTGGTCAAATATCTGGTGTCAATACTAATTTATACAAACAGTCTCAGAGATTCCTTTGCTTTCAGATCTGTAAAACAAGCCATTCAGTTTTCTTCATAAGGGAACACTATGAAGATCAGAAGAGACTCCAAGGAAGGTTTTTTGATATCTGAGGATATTCCCTAAGATAGATGTAAAGTTATATGTCTATAATATGCCTGGGGTTTATGAACATCTGTATTGTAGCACGAATACCATTTTTTAAAGCAAACTGGATCATTGTTTTATAAGTAGCTTGTGTTTCTAAGTTTCTAAATTTTGACTTCTTAGACAGAACATTTAAAAAGAAAAAAAAGAATTACATTTGAAAATACTGACACTGACCTTGAACTTAGCCACTCCTTTCCATGTGCTGCATCTAGTGACTGGCAACCAGGGCTTCATGCTTCCTGACATGGCCTATATTTTCACACATGTCCTTTCTCCTTTCATTATTGCTAGTTGCCCCCTTTTCTCCTTCCTACTCAGGGCAATTACAGATCATGCTACCTATCCTACTTTTGTGTGAGCACACTCAAAGTGGAGAAAACCATTCCCCCTGCAAGTGACTGGTTCTGCAGCTGAACACATAAGGGAACAGAAAACAGCAGAAACTGAAGATAAAGTGGTTGTGATGATAACTTAGAAATGCCAAATAGCATTGTCCTATAGGTAATATTAATATACAAAAGAAGCTATCCTTATTTAGAGGATTTTTAAATTTCTTTACCCATATGATGACATTTGGTAGTATAGGAATGTTTCACAAGCCTTGGCTAAATAGTGTATTAATTTATAGGAGAAATAGGATAAACGTCTGTTGGTTGATTTTTTTTTTTTTTATTTTAAAGAAATTATAGCTAGTTATTAACATAAATTTGTCAGTGTTCTGTTTTCTTTTTGGAAGAAAATTTCCCAAATATACAGCTTTAAAACTAAGTTTCTCATATTTTATGCATGCAAGTTTCTGTCTGCTACATGTATATTTTTTGCACAATGATGTGTTACTCATTTCTTACGATACTGTAGCATATTATATATCAACCTAAGGGTTTGGTCATTACCTTGATACATGAGATTCATTTTGCTGGTTGTGAATGGTGTGGTTGCTATGGCAGTGCGAATCAAGAGCAGATTTTAAACAAGAACATAAAAGTTCATTTTTTTAATACAGTAATGATATCCTGTGGCAATTTGTCTGTGTTCTTGAGCAGTCTCTTTAAATGTGCAGTGCATGATAGTCAGTTGAACAAAAATATGATTAGTTTTCCTGAGCGAGTGGTAGAAATCTCTGATAGGGTACACTCAGCACAGGAAAGATGTAGACCTGATGGAGTGGGTCCAGAAGAGGCCACAAAAATGATCAGAGGGCTGGAACACCTCTCCTGTGAGGAAAGGCTGAGAGAGCTGGGGTTGTTCAGCCTGCAGAAAAGATGACTCTGGGAAGACCGTACTGCAGTCTTTCAGTGCTTAAAGGGAGCTTATAAGAAAGATGGGGACAGACTTTTTAACAGGTCCTGTTGTGATAGGACATGGGGTAATGGTTTTAAACTAAAAGAAGGCAGATTCAGACTAGATAATAAGGATGACATTTTTTACAATGAGGGTGTAAAACACTGGAACAGGTTACCCAGAGATGTGGAAGATTCCCCATCCCTGGAAACATTCACGATCAAGTTAGACGGGGCTCTGAGCAACGTGATCTAGTTGAAGATTTCCCTGCTTATTGCAGGAGGGTTGGAATAGATAACCTTTAAAAGGTCCCTTCCAATACAAACTTTTCTATGATATAAGAACTTCTTTTCAGTAGAGATTTTTTTTTTTTTTTTTTTAGTAGCACTTTTCTTGCACGTGCCTTGTGCAGAGACAGAGCTCTGGGCTGAAGGGAAGTGCAATTTCCAGTCACAGAACAAGTAGAGAACAAATACCCTGAGACCCCTAAGTCAACACAAAAGAGAGTCTTTAGCTTGCAAAGTGTCTTGCCAAATTTGAAACTGAGAAATTTTAACCTCTCTTCCTATGAGAATAAACTCATCCTGCTTCAAAGACAGCTTTGAAAATGATCAGTTATTACTTAGAAAGAGCTTTCTGATCCATGGCAGCCCTCTGCATCTTCTGTATGATGCAAAAGCATTGGTCACAATCTCAGTAGCTGAGAGTTGTTGCCAAGTGGAAAATTATAAGTAATGAGTCAGTGTATCCATAGCTCACACACTGCCTATACTGTCTTAGGAGAAAATGGGTGTGAGAAGACTAAACAACAAATTAGATTCAACATGTGATTAATATTATTTGTTTTCTGACTTTTCTTGGATAGTGGAAGATGTCCTGTTAGTAAGATCAGAAGCATTACAGAAATATCCATAGATATTTATGGATTTATTTGTTTAATAAAAGTAATTAAGCAGGAAAAGGAAAAAGGAACAAAATAAATGAAAACCCCTAAAAAAATAAAAACAGCTAGTTTTTCCATATACTTCATGTTTATTTTCTCCCTCTTTTTCAATTTTCATTGTTAAAACATTCTTTCACTTCTGAATCTCACCTACATTATAATTAAATTTATTGTTGCTATGGTCTTAAGATTTTTTTATTTTTTTTTTTTTTTTTTACAAAAAAAGGCTTTAGATAGATCACACAAGGAATTCATCAAGACCATGCACTGCATCGTTGAAGCATCTTGTCTGAGGGGAAAAAGAGATGTTATAATGCATGATGCTCTACAGGGTTGTTTATCCGGAATAATTTGTAGAACATACAAGGGCCTGATTAACTTTATTTCTCTTCGAAATTAGCTGTGCTTTAGCAGGAGGTTGGACAGATGGCTTCTCTTCCAACCTATAGTTTTCTGTGGAAAAACCTAAATTATGTTTATGAGGATCATATTTATATATTTATGATATTTTGCACCAGGAAGTAAAAATTTCCTGTTGCTACATCTGTCTTTGCCTTTCAATACATATATTCTGCCCTAAAACAATGCTAATAACCTTCCTGCAGCAAGTTCCCTAATGGGTGAAGTGATACTTAGCTCTTAGAATCCTCAAGCGAATATTCTCTTCTAAAACCTAAATCTAAAAGACTTCTGAAGACACAAGTGGGTAAACATGTAAGTCTTGATAGGATTCCTGATTTTGCGTAAAGTAAGAGGATATTTAGAGGCAACATTTAAAATCTTTGAAGTTGATGGGAATCATTCTGCTGATTTGGACTCTGCAGTCAGTAAAAGTCTTGCTGAAATTTTAGTATGTTGTCTACCTCTTTATGAGCTCATTCAGGTTTCTTATGGCTCCTACTGCTTCTGCTTCCTCAACTGGTTCGAAAGGCAACCTGGAGTCCTGCTGAGGATGTTCAGTTTCATGAAACCGTACCTGTTCAAATGACTAATTGTCTCTGTTCCACAAATGAATCCTGTTCTCTCTATTTTACAGCAGTGAGAGGCCTAATGAAACTCACTAGGAAATGTACTGACAAATAACATTCAAAATTGCCTATGTTTTGGAGGAGGAAAAAGAATGTGAACTATATTTTGTTTTGAAAATACTTAAATAAGAAGCATTTGAAATATAACTGTAGGATACAGGCACAAGAGAATAATAGTATTGAATGAATGTGAAGAGCTGGGAAGCCACCTGTAAGTGTTTACACTAACCTTGTTCTTGCCTTAGTTAGATTCTTCTTCTTTACTACTGTGCTTAGAATTGCCCTCCCTGCTCAACTTTAGTTTGTCTGTACTATATTGTTTTCTATTAAGAGTACCACAGAATTAATGGCACAGAGACCTTTAGTGAAACTACCTTTTAGAATCCCAAAATGGGAGTAATATCTCACAGCCCATCACTTACAATTTCTATCTTGCCATATTAATGAGTCTCAGACAATGTTAATGCACCTGGAGGACATGGGTCTCAAAAGCCCAATTGCAGCATAAAGCAAATGGACATTCATTTGAGTCTTAGAGCCTCACGGGGCCTTTACAGGTATAAACTTGGCTATAAACGGACAAGCAACCTTGTTTGCCCTCAGGCTGTCTGAAATCTATGAGAAGAGATGTTTCTAGTGTTTTGGGGAAAAAGCACTTTAATGGATTGCCATTTGTTTAAAATCCAGCTGTGGTACTGTGTACTATGTACATACTCTGTCTTGTTATGCTGTGCAAGGTGAATTTCAGCCCACTGGCTATATATTTTCATAGCAAATCAACCGTGCTTCTACATTGCTCAATATTGACCATTTTACATTAAACAGTTACAAGCATGGGGTTGGGTTTTGTTGTGTGTTTTGTTTTTGTTTTTGTTTTGTTTTGTTTCGTTTTGTTTTTCCCCAAAGGAAGGCTGATAAATAACTATGCACAACCTTTACCAAAAGTAACAAAACTTGAAATACTAATGTCTTTCTCTGATGTGATTTTCTGGCAGTCTGTCCTGCTTCTCCACACTCTGAGGCAGGTTTCTAAAGTGGTTTAGGTATGCAGAATAAGCTTGAACTAAAATGTTCTATCTTTTCTGTTATATTGCAGAGTACAAGGAAACTCATATAGCCTATCGTCATTGTCTCTTTTCAAAAACAGAAAAAAAATGCTGTAGAAAGCACACTGAGGGATTAGTCTTGTGTGCTTAGATGGATATTCTAGAATAACCTTCAAGTAGTGCAAGTGTTGACAAGCTTCTTCCTTTGCATTTAACCATCATTTAGTAGTCAGGTAGAACTGAATTACGAAGGACCATTCAGATAGAAAAGAGTCTTTTCAGTGCTGACGTTTTCAAGTTTTATATGTATTAGCTTTCTTTTTTTTTTCTTTTATTCTTTTTTTTTTTTTTTTTTTTTTCTCTGATAACTTTCTGCACTTTGGTCCTCTGCCAGAAGCAAATCAGAAGTGATTAAATTGACAGTAAGTCTGATGGTATATCAATAAAGAAGAATAAAAGCACTAGAGGTTTTAGGTAAAAGTAGATAGTTCCCATTCAGATAGTTGTCACTTGTTCATCAAAACAAACCTTTCCCTATTTTTACAGGGGAAGCCTTTCAACGCCCCTCTTCATTGGATAGGACATTAGAGTGGAGTAGTCTTCCATTGACTTTCTGTTGGGCTTTGGACAAGTTACTTCATCATTATTTTGAATTGCAGATATAATTACACTTACCTTCCATTTTTGAGATCAGAAAAAAGAAAGTGCTATGTAGTTGTTTAGTGTTATTTTCAGATTTTAACCTTAAATCTCCTTGAAAATAGTGCCATGTTGTATGTATCATACTACAAAGCCTGGCTAATTTTTTGAAACTGTCACTGCATTTTACCTAGAATTTTAATAAAGTGTGTAGATAGAATGATCGCAGATATAATGCAGATGCTTGGTTTTGGTTTTTTTTTTTTATTATTTTCTGTCTTATTTTCACGGAAAACATCTAGCTGAATTTGGAAGTCATGTAAGAAGCAATGATAATCAACATTTATACAGTAGAGATCCTGTACATTATGGCTGGAACACTAAAAAGCAGACTTTCGAAAGTTCTCTTTTATGTAATATTTAAGGCATTGGCTTGTAACTTGATTTGCTTGGGTTGGGCTCTACCAGGGACATTCTGTATAAGTTTTAACAAGTTGTTCAGTTAATTTTCGCCTGTGTTACACATTTTGCATCTGTAAAATCATGATAAAGATAATTATTTTTTCGATCTGGTTTACAACCCTTGTACTGCAGCACACAGTGCTTGTAAATAAGAGACATACTTGTGAAGGACACTCTTCTGAATGGAAATAGTGCAAGTAAAAATAATCATGAGATTTCAGGAACCTGGTTTCTACCAGATCATGAGGCAGGGGTGATTGTAAAGGACTTCCTGAAAAGAGCACTCGTAACACCAGTAAGCCATAAAATATATTTTACAGGTTTCATAAAGCTTTTCCTCTTTCAAGAGATTTTTGTGGGAAGTTTCACATATTGTATTTCATCTATATAGCATATCTGTCACTAATTGAGATGTAGAAATGTAGAATACCAGCCTATTCTACAACTACTTCCAGGTTTCTGTGTATTTTGCTCAATGAAAATTTCTCCATAATGATGAATTCTTGAAAGGAATATACATGGAATAACATTAATTATTTGCAGAACAAATATAAATAATTCCTGTTGTGAATGTCCCTTAGGCTACTACTAAAGAAGCTTCAAAACAATTGTCCTGAGTCATTGCCTCTGGCCCTAATGTAGTCATAGAAGGCCAGTATGAATGAACACTATGAATATTTTCTAGGCAAGAATGAAAAAAATCAATATGAAATTAAACTGCTGTCCTTTCCCTCAAAATGCTCCAATGACTAGAAAAAAACAGAACTGTTCATTTCAATTTGCTAGATTCCTGGTAAAAACATACTGAAAATTAACCACAAAGGAAAAATATAGATGCAGCATAATCCCCATATCTCCATGGTAACTCTTAGCAATATGGTTGACTAATTAATGACAAGTGGGGTTTCAAATATTTATGCAAGTGAACATGTACAATATTGGTGTGCACCCCATAATATAAAACGTAGAAGAGGTTTGTATATTATTCTTTTAGTATCCTTCATTGTCTTCTGAGTTTCTTTGCTCTTAGTTCACAAATTTACTTTTAAATGACTGTCATCTGCCTTCTAATACACACGAAGGGTTTGACTTCCTATTGCATTACCCATTTACCTTTAAGTTGGTGTAACGCTACTGAAACCAACGGTAGTGTTGTTAGTGACTAAATGGAAGAGCTTGGTATTAACTCAATACTCATAGTTTTAGCAGTTTTACTTCAAACTTTTGTTCAGCTTGAACTGTGCACGGTAGAAGTGTGAGGGAAGAAGAGACCACCAAAATACAAGGATAGATGTGGTATAAGCCACGTCCCACATACTTGGCATTCTAATAATGAGATTGATTAATTTTTTTCAATTCAAATGAGCACAGTCACAATTAGTCTTTATAATCCAGAGAAAAAAACAAATGGTGAATCATAACTTCATATCCTAGTGTTTGTTATATAATACCTATTGAATTTTATTTGCATGCTTTATGCATATATTTATTATGCAGAAAGCTGATTAACCGATTTCTTCTAAAGTCTTTGAAGGCACTGTGCCAGCCCTTCCTAAAGTTTGCAAGCATATTGTTTTTGACAGTCAGGAGAGTTTGAGATTTCTATATTAATTACTCTGTTTACATAAAAATGAACTTTATAGCATTTGTGTATTCTTATTATACACATTTTAGAAATTACAGAGTAATTACAGCAATTGCTTAAGCTGCATGTGGTGTCTAATTTAATTTAATGAGATGCAGCTACATCATTTTTCACATATCATAAAACTAGATGTGTGAGACAGTGAAGTCATAACTAACTTATAATAGTATAGGTGGAGTTCTAAAAACATTATTCATTTGCTTAATGATAATTATTTATATAGTTAAGAAGTATTGGTATGTTTGCCTTCATACATAATGTGCAGACAATATGAATGATTGCTACTTCTTACTTTGTTACTTTATACAAAGAAATGCATGTTACCTTTTTTCTTCCATGTAGGTCATAGCCTTTACCAGTTTTAGTCTGTTAATATTAGCTATTGCCTGTGGTAACCCATTTCAGTAAACCAAAAGAGGGGGCCGTTTATCAGGCTTGACAAGTGGTGGCTGAATAATAACTTTCCTGTAATGGAGACGCTTTCCTGAATGTTTAAGTGCTGATGGTTTGAACATTACAACTCACCAAAATTTAATTGTTTTGAGGTTCACTGATTCGCTGACCTCTAAATAAGTGCCAGAACACAGTGTTTTTATTTTCTTTTATTTGTCTGTCCAGGTGGATTTACAGTCAGGTATTTGATCCTCCAGTGTCCTATACGTACCCCAGAAATGTGCATCCTGCTCAAATATGTAAAGGCATTTTTCATTTAGAGACACATAATCTATACATCCAAGTATACTGGTTCTAGCTGTGTTTGAGGTACATGAAGTGTAAATATTGCTTAGGGAGGGAAGTACTTGAGTAACAAGGCATAACTTTACGCAAGGCTTGATTGCTGGGTTAGGAGCATAGGTTTTACAGCTAGACAGTTGCAGAATAACAATAAGATTTTAGACTGACATGTAGTTGAGCTATGGCAGCCAGACTCTGCCTCATTATTGCCAAAAGCTTGAGCAGCAATCTAAGCAATGTTTCCATTTTCTACTCATTCCTCATAGGCCTCATTTGGGGGTTTCTGAACAGGTGATGGCAACTTGCAGCTATGTCCTTTGGTTTCTGAACCAGGAAGTTTCATTTCTAGTTCTTTATTTGAACGTTTTCTGGGTTTAATGCACACAAATCCCCTAATTATTTTATTTTTTCTGCTTCTTGGGTTTTGTCTCACCTTGACTTCAAGTGATGTAGACACTCCTTCCATTTTCTTTACTTTAAGAAGAAATCAGAAAAAATGCTGTTCTGTGCTCTGTGACCAAATAGGAAGCATTGCAGTGACAAACACTTTCTGGTGATCAAAAAACTGAGAAAAAAAAAAAAAAAGGCATTTTATTTTCTGTTTTGGAGAAATCAGTCAAAAATATGGTGCTTTCTTTAATACCATCAGTAAAGGATGAAAATTATACAGAACAAATTAATGACTTTTTGTTTTGTTTTGTTGTTGTTGATATTATTATTATTAATAATAATAACAATACTTCTTCTTCTTCTTCTTCTTCTTCTTCTTCTTCTTCTATTTAAATCTCAAGGATTTCCTTGTTTGCCATTGGTTACTATTGGAAAAGGTATTTTATGCAAAATTCTCTGTTTAGCTTGGAGTAGTCTATAAGGGGTTTTCTGGAGGTTTCTAGAACTTGTTCCGCCATGAGACACCTCAGAGTTTGTAATAGGCATGTGGGCAGCAGGTGAGAGGACTATATAGACTGTCATTTCTTTCATCTAGATTATCAGGAAACTCACTTTGTTCATAAAAGAAACCAGATAATGGAAGTATGAACAAATAGTTTCAATTTTGCTTTGTATCCAAATAGAAGAGGTGATATAATAGGAGGTTTAGAAACCTGTAGAAGAAACAGATTCAAACAGGGATAGATAAGAAGTACTCATTATGTTATGGCTTTTCATAGCCACTTTCTGGAGAACAGTGCAGTCTTGTTTTCCTCCCCAGATAGTCAAAAGATGACATATGTATAAAGATTAGCCATTTCTACAGAAAACTCTTAAACTGATAAGAAAAAATAACTAAAAATGCAAGTATCCAACATGGAGCACAATGATAATTTAGACATTTAAGTATTCCTACAATGCAGAAAAGTTTCCACCTCCATAAAAACATTGCTTTAGTTAACTGCTCTAGCTATTTCTGTCTGCTCTACCACAGTAACTGACTGCTTAGTGAGTTGATGTTTGTGTTTGTGACATTTATCATTAATGGAGCCAAACAGTGTAGCAGATATATATATATTTGTATAGGAATAGGCAAGTTGTAATGTTTGCTATTTCTCTGCCAGTTAAAATATGTGCATTTCAGATATGAGAAAAGGCCCTTCATATTCTTCCTTTCCTCTCTATTAGCATACTTTGTCTTGAATTTTAGTGTTTTTTTTTAAAAAAAACAGCAGCATATTAAGTGCAAGTGTGCTGAGTTAAACATTGTGAACTAAAATTCATGCAGGACTGGAGTGTTTATATAGTGAACTTCATGATACAATAAACCATAATTAAAACATATTTGGTGTGTATTTGCCACTGGAGAAGGGAACGTGTCAGGCAGTTTCAGCATTCCTGGTCTTTCAGCAAGTGACTCAGGGTGAGTTGAATCTCTGTAATGTGGAACTGGCTCACAACTGGAAGCTCAGATAGTAGGATTATTAATGCAGTGTTGGTTCTTATTAAATTGCCATACACTGTGGTTTTCACATTTTTATAAATGAAACTTACCAGAGAGGATGAAATAAATGATGGAAGGAAAAGTGTGATTTATTACAGCTACAGGATTTTGCTGAATTGTCCAAACTGTCAGCATGGTGTATGAATAGAGTGAAAAGGTTTGAATATATAAATAAATATATGTTTAAATATCTGTTTCCAATTCTCTCTTTTTAAGCTACCTGGTCTGGCCCAATCCTTAAGATCCTCTACTTTAGGTAGATAACCAAAATAAGTTCAAAACTAGAGTGAAGTTCAGTGATGTTCGGTGATGTAAACATGGATATTTTACAGTTAGTTTCAGGAGGAAAAAAAACCTTGTAGCAACCAGTAACATTTTTATATGGAATCTAAATTCCAATGGTAAGGAGTTTCTGGTAAATTATTTACTTTTATACTCACTTCTTGCTCTAGACTCTACAATGGCATGGAGGCTAGTTGTGCTACAAAATTATTTCATATCTATGGTTTGTGCTATTACATACTGTGTTTTAAGCTTATATGAGACAGTTACCACACTGATCTCAGTAATGGTCTTATGTATGCCTTTGGCTAACCTAACTGTGATTTTCTAGTACGCATAATGGTGATATATTAACTTTTATGTATTCTGTTCTGCTTTGAACTTGTGTATATGAGTATATATACATGTGTATATAATGTACAGATACATACTGTTTATTTTTTTCAATGTGTACATCTATACACACACATAGATATAACATAGTTTTCATTCTTAGAACAGAGATGCATTGTTATTCATGGTGGGGCAAATCATTAGTTCCTCACTCTGGCAAAGTTTTACTGTGACTTACTGAAATTTTACTCTGAAGACTGTCATATATATTTAGACAAACATTACTGTACTTCCTTAAGATTCTTTAAAAAAATGTAAAAGTCAGTGACCAAATAATGGAAAGGGGAAAATGTTAAGCTGGCTAAGTTTTATTCCTTTTTATATATTTGAAATTATTTTCTTCAGTTCTTGAGAAAACAGATTGTCTAAGTTCATTTCATATGCTAGAAGTTCATAAGTGGAATCATTAACACTTTATTTTGAGAAAGATGATGACACCAAATTCAGATTTTCCAACAGGGATGCTATCCTTCTATATTATGCAAGCTGATTTAATGAGCTCCAACACTATTTTTCATGCCAAGGTTTGAGTTCAGATTCTGTTTCATCTGTGATATCTGGTAATGTGTGTAACAAATAAAGCACTATAAATAAATTTCATACCCTATCTTTTCTTTTTGGTGGTAACAATATCAAATATCACACTAAGAGGAATGCCAGGTCAGGTCTTAGCAGCCTGTATGAAAACTCCCCAACAAGGTCCCCTTTGCGTGACCTTTCAGAAGCTGGTAGATTTCTTATAGCTTTTTATATACCTATATTCTCTAAGCCAAACTGTGAAGATGTATGGGAAAAAGGAGATAACTTCATTTACTTTCTTAAAACAAAGTTGGAAGACTAAGATTTCTTTTCTTTCAAACTACAACTGCTTGAAAAATATTGTGCCTTGCCCTTAGGGAATTTAGAAAAGAAAAAAATATTTTTCACTAAAACCAAAAGGAACTACAGTTTCATGCCAATAAATTTTGCCAAAGACTTACGTGTGAGGTAACTCCTACCATTTCTTCCTCCATAACTAAATCTTATTCCTTGGGTGAATCATGTATCATATGGGATTTAAAGACAAGCAGTGATGTCTCTTCTCTCACCAGACTGTGAAATGCCTCTGGAAGTCAATGCATATTCTTATATCCACTTCTTGTTCTTACCCTGATGTGCCCTCCCAGTAGGATGAGGAGATCCTTACTGCATGACCTTTTGATTAACTATTTAATTCTGAACCTTTTTTGAGGATGTCTTTGTTCATTTGTAGATGTCATATACACAGCCTGAGCCCTTCTCCTTCACAGAAAACTGGCTGTGTTAGCTCTGCAGTGTTACAAAAATATCGTGACATTGTGCAAAAAGGGTGTGATTTGTGCTGGATGGTTTTAGCTTTGTCTTGAGATCTCACTGAAGTGTGTAGATGTTGTTCAGTTAGCTGGGAAAACTTTTTTAGAGTCCCTATTTGGAGACCAGATATTTCTACAAAAGCACATATGATCTCATAATAGTTGTGCTGTTTATTTAGTAAATTCCACCTGCTTGGTAATAGGGGCAGAAAAGCTGCATGTTTGACTTACTTGAACACCAAGCTAAAGTGATGTTCTACAAAAATAATTACTAACACAAAGCCCCTTTGATGAGATAATTGTGTCCTCTTTCCGAGCCAGATTTATCCTGTGTTGCTTGGTAGTGAAAAGAGGAAGACATCAGGGAGGCTGGCAGAGTTTCCCTCAGAGCTCTTTTATTTGCATCTATAGTCTAATTCCCTGGTAAAAATCAGAAATTTCCTGTGTATCTAGCAGTAGAAAGCTGGAGAAGAGGATCCAGTCACACTACCAGCTGGGCTGCCCATCCAAGAAGCCACTTGTACTGCACAAATTAAAAAAAAAATAATCTAGTGATGCTACAGAGAAGCATCACCAGAAGACAACTGAGTGGCACTTTTCCCACACACAGCTTTTTTTAAAAAAATTATTATGAAGATATCTTTGTGAAATGATACTGTTACAGGCCTGAGACATCTGTGCAGGAAGTAGGAGAGGAGCTGAATTTGCAACCTGTATAGTATATCTCGGAACATTTTGGTTCCAGATTAATTTTTTGCTCCTTTCACACCAAATGACTAATGTAAAAAAGCCAATTTATGAAAACTGACCCTTTGATTCTTTTCCAATACTGGAGTGAGGTCCACCATGACACAGATGTAATTTCCATTGATTCCACTCTGAGCTTGGTGTTAACATCAATTTTTCATTTTATCTTTGATGTACAGTGAGCCCCTACAGCATGCTCCTAAAAAAAGGAATATTTTTTAGGTTTTAATTAGCTACTAAGGTTTGATAGACTTTCCATTAGAAATTAGTGACAAAGACTCCAACCTGCTTTCTGCCTGAATTCAGTCATTTCTTCTCTGAAGCAGTTGTCAAAACAGAGGAAGGTTTGGAGACTCTGGGGAGTTTCCTGAATTTAGCTTGTACTAGGTCTAACTCTCTGTTAAGAAAATAACATGTTAGTTTAGCTAATCTGACTCAGGTAGGCTTCTTTGCTGTCCTCCACTTTGAAGCAGAACAACCAGGTACTCTATATGTCAAATACAGCCATCCCTAGTCCCCAGTTTTATAAATAATACTTACAGTGTTAGGTTTTTAAATCCTGCTGATTATGGTGGGCATTAACACAGACAATATGAAGAAGTAGTTGCAAATAACTAAGCTATAATAGATAAACATAATAGGTTAAAAAAATAATCAAGAAGTGACCAAGAAAGGTTTGTTTAGGCAAAATTCTGGAAAGAGTGAAAATGTTATTTTCAGAAGAATAGAAAAAGTCCCCAGGTCTGAGACTACACAGTTCCACTGACAATACTCCTATTAGACAGCAGTCTCACTCATTCTATCTTTAGCTGAATATAACACTGAATGTCAGCATCCACAGCTGAGATGACAGCTTGACTTTGGGTGGGTAGACACTGTATTTCTACCACATTTTTTTTCTCACTGGTCAGCTACACCCCCCAAGAGAAATTTATGAAAAGCAAAGAATAAAACATAAGGATTTTTGACTATAGAGGTTAGGTTTGTTTTTATGCTTTCAAGAAAATGCTAGGAAAGTTGCATATGTATGCAAAAATAATTACCAGTTGGTAGAAAATATGCACTTCTCATTACACGCTTATTTGTGTGAGCTACATTTTTTTTTTTCTTTTTTTTTTCTCCCCCAGGTTCCCTGTATTTCAGAAAAATATGAGAGTTATGGAGAGCAGGACAAGGTCAGGCATGGACATTAAAGGCCAGAGTTGTCACAAGTTAGTAGATTAGAAAAGTTAGAATGAAGACCACACAGGGATAATTGTAAAAACTTTGCTGCCTTCTTTTCCCTTTACCTAAACTAATCACAGAATCAGTCTTTCTTATTCTCATCTGTTTATAAGGATCAGTACAGGCAGTAAAAGCTTGGGTCTTAGCTTGTCAATTTGACAATTTTCAGCTATAGGTGTACATGAAAAATCAAACTCTAAGTACCATGAAAAATCTGTATTAATTGGCAGTGGTTTCAAGAGAATGTATACAAGCCTGGTTTTCTGATGAGCACCAGGTATGTACCTTGATTAATCCTGGGTGTTTGTTGGTTTGCTGTTGCTTGGGGTTTTTTATTTCATACATTTATATTATTATTTCTATCTATGTAACTATTAAAATTTTTTTTTTTACTATTTTCTTTTTCACATCCTTTTTATTTTTATGGGAGAATAGCTGATAACATTTTAAAAGTGTGCCAAAGGAAATAATTACAATAAATGTAATTTCTTGTAGATAATTTCCTTTTTGTTGTGCTGTCATTTGTTAGAGAGGCTAGAAGAAACAACATTATTCTGCATACATGTAATGGAGGTGGTCAGTATACACCATTTAATACAGCAGTTGGCGTTCAGGACAAAGAGTTACAAAGTAGCAGGCACATGTAAAGCAGCATCATTTCAGAATTAGGTCAGGAGATTGGAAATCAGAGTTTTTACACTGTTTCTTGTCTTTCTAAGAGATATTAGACAAATCACTTAAACATGCTTAATTCTGCAAGTTAATGGTCTCCATTAATATATGTTACCAAAACATTACTAGTATGCTATACTTACTAGCTATGGAGGGCTCTACATAATTATTTGAGATCTTAAGATGAAAGTCTCCCCCACCCATGTTTAGGAAGAGAATAGTTCTCTTTCTCAAAACTGGTTAATGATTATTGTTGTGCTCTTCTTTTACATGCCTTAAAGAAGTCTGATTTTCATGAAAACTTGCCCTTTCTATGAATTTTATTTTGTATAAATTTAGCACATATTCCTGACTCAACAAAGGTGCATTGATCCAATGGTCAGTTACAGAAAACAACACTGTCCCCTGTGCCTCTGCCTTTCACACACTGTTAAACTAAGGTTGCACTGTTTACACTTTTGCATGCTGATGGATGGGTCAGCCAACTTTGTGTGGATTAGACCTGTGGGATGGCATGCATAATTTTGGAGGCCAAACCAGCCTCCAATTAACAAATAAGCTATTAAAAGCATGAAAGGTGGCCTGGTAGTAGATGTTACTATTGGAAGACAGCAAGGAAAACACATCCAAGTTTCAGTATGTTCCTTCTGTCTAAATTATTGTGCACAATGTGCTCTTTGACCTCTCCCATTAGTTCAGTTGGGAGCCTTCTTTTTAGTACATTCAACAGTAAGGTAAGAGAAGGAAGATTAATATTATATATACTATTACTAGGACTGAACTCAGATAAATGAAAATGGATACAGAATTTACAGCTTCTGATAAGGAAGAAACTGCATTATCCTTGCCACTAATTAGGTAGAAGGCTGCTTTTACTTTGACCGTCTTTTATTGCTTGGTGATAAAAATGAAAAGCGGTTAAAAATAATAATTTTGTAGTTACAGTTTACATTATTGGTCTTATTTTTTCGTAAGTGGGAATTTTGAGAAGTTGTAGCTGTTGTAGGAATAAGTGGAATGTGAGAAATGAGAGCAGCTCTGAAAAAGTCTGTCTGCAAGATGTAACCTATGGGAGGTACGGTGGACGATCAAATTGCATCACAAAAGTCATGTTTGTGCTCTATGTATTTCAAAGAGTGGAGCAAATTTTTACTGTATATGAGATTTTGGAGGGGAGGAAATCTAAACATTTGAAATTTTGATATTAATTAAAATCTTAAAGTATTTATTTACTGGTTTGGAATTAACTCAAAGTTTACTTGGAATTTTTCCCAAATGAAAACTAGAGGCAAGAACATCACCTGATACAAAGTGGCATAGCTCCACTGCAGTCAGACAGACATGTTTGAATCAGCTGAGGAGATGAGTGCTGCTTTCAGAACGGAGGCTAGTCCTTATTCTTAACACTTCTCTCTCTGTATTTTTATTTTTTTTTAGTTTATTTTTTAATCTTTAAAGCACTTACAAGCATTAAATAACATTCTTCAGGTGTGTTGGAGTGTATTGGTGAGAAGTATGCAGATATATCACCCTGTGTCTTGAAACTAGAATGCCTAACTCATTTATTACCTAAAGTATGTTGTGGTCAAAGGGGAGAGAGGGCTGCAATTTTCTGTGCAGATGGCAGAAGTACTGTACAGAGGAGTCTAGTGTATCTATTAATCTCATCCAAAGAAGCAGACAGTGAAGAGGTTCAGTTCCGTGACAGCCTAACCGTTAACGGCATCCCAAACTTGATTTTATTTCTTCACTTTTTCGAGCTGAAAACACTGTGGCTAAGATTTATGATGTCATTGTCGTCTCTGCCTTTCCTCTGTCTCATCTGTATTCTTTACAGAGCCTATAAACATGGGCTGTCAGCAAGCTAAACCTGTCAGAGTTCCACTTCCCCCCTCCTCCGTCTGCTACTATGCTGCCCGAGAAACAGCCCTGCACACTGCACCCTCACTATGATTCTCATCATCACATCTCATTCATCACTGTGACTCCAACTCAGCTCAACACATTAGAAAAAAGGTCAGGGATATGAAAGGAAAAGAGAAATAAACAACTACCCAGCGGAAGCGGTTGAGCTACAGGAGACGTGGGAGGTAAGATCGGAGCCAATTTCTCTGCCAGCAGCTGTACTGGGCATAAAGTACTTGCTATACAAGTTCTAAGTGTTTTAAGCTGGAGGGTTGTGTACGGGTTTCCTGCAGCTCCTGGTTTATTTCCCAGCTCAGAAGCGTAGTGAAAGGGTAGAAAACCTTACTTAAAGATGGAAAGGTTATAAAACTTTTTATAACTGGAGTAAAGATGACAGATTGGTTGCTGAGTGACTAGAAACGTGATAGCATGCAAGGTTTGGACTCCAGAGTTCAATAAACATCCTTACAGTGATGAAAGGACAAGTCTTACATCGACTTTATGAGCCAAACTTTAAAGAAGCTTTTGATTGGGGATGGGGGGAATTCTGTATGGAAGGAAAAGAAATTATTTTATATGAAGCAGTAATATTCCTTTAAGTGGGATCTCCTTCCTGTGTGCTACACTGTCAGTGTAGTTAGGTAGAATGTACTTAAAAAAAAAAAATACTCTGACTTAGTAATATCTCTTCTGCATTCTCCTTGCTGCTGCTTTGGCCATTTATCACTGGCCAGGTTTGTTTTCTTGATCAGGAATTATGGGGTTTGCCTTTATGCCTTTTTTTTCAAGCTCCTGGCACTTTTCATTATAAATAGAAAATAGCTGTTAACTCTTTCCTCATTTGCTTTTTGGAAAATCTGTATTTAAAATATTGATGCAAATCATGCCAGTAATTTCTTTCTCTCAGCAAATAAGGGAAAGAAGAGAAACTGCAGAGCATAATAGATAACTTGCAAAACTGTTCAGAAGAGTGTGATACAAAGAAATTGGCTTGTGCCAACAAAATATTTTTTCTTACAAATGATAGTCTAATTTTAGTTTACTGTTTTATTTATGTTTGCAATACTTCGTTAAGAATTTGATATGTCCTCTGATTATAACATGTTGCCCCACAAGCATGATGACTATGGTCAAATAGGTGAGAATATAAATATCTTTATCAACTGTTAAGCTTTAAAAAAAAGTAGTTCTGACTATGCTTTATGTAAGCACAGATCGTTTAAGTTTTAACTTTCTTTTTTAAATATGCTTCTGTCCAGCTCATGCTAGAAGCTTGTTTTTATGCTTTATGTGTTATTTAGGTTAAGTAAATAAAAGGGATTATTTGATACTTTTCATTAAACAAAAAGTGAAAGGCCCATAGTGAAATTATCAGGCGAATGATAAACCCAAAAGCATAAATGATTTAGAAGGGGAAAAGCAATTTCATGAACAATGGTTCCCATGAGGTCTGTTAAATGTAGTACTTTGGGTGCAACCTCCGAATCTGATAATCCTTGTGTCTCTGGATGTTGGAAGTTGAGGAGGAATACTAACCTATATTTTGGGTCTATTTCTCATTCTTTCCAAAACATTTTCTATCTTGATGAAGCTGAAGAGAAAATACTGGAGTTCTTGGTCCAAAACGCTATAGCACATCTTTCAGAGCTACTTATGGGAAGAATCTAGCCGAATTTGTGTAGAAACATCTTATAACTCAGAAAATTGTGTGTGTAAAAATAAAATAGAGGGCTGCTATAGCTCTCTGCTTCTGTGCAAGGTTTTTTATTTTCCTCAGTAAATGTCATTCTTCTCAATGCCATTAGGAAGCTCTTTTCTTTATGTTCATCATACTCCATGGAATGGTAGTATGGAAATCCATCACTTTTGAACATAGTGAATATCCTAGGAGGTAGGTGAAGTTGAGATCCCAGAACCAGGCAACTGTATTAATACACGTATGCATAATAGTTTAACAGCTGAAAAGGGCAAAAGCTAAGCCCATGGAGTTAGGACATTCAGATGACAGGTCAAAGTCAAGCTAAGAATAGATAAATTCTAGATTAATGTGAACTGTGGGGAGTGAAATAAATTGTGGACAATAAGAACAGGGAAAGAAAAGATATTAGAAAAGAGAAGCACATTTAACTTCCTACCACATCACTGCAAATATAATATAGATTGAACAGAGGATGAAAGGAGGAAGAAGAAAAGTCCAGAATCCAGTACTTTCCTCTTTATTGATATACTAGGAAGAAGCAAACTCCTAGCCAGTTTATCTGCTGGAATCGAGTGAGATTGCTTCAGTTATCTTGATCAATACCTGATAAAAATTAGGTACAAAATGAAATATTACTTTGCACCGAGGTACCAAGTATTATTTTATGTTTCTCTACCAGAGTAAACTATTATATTGAACTTGGCAGGCTAAATCTGATAAATACTTCAAATGTAACATCATGTCTTAGAAAAATAAATAGGTATCTCACTTTTCCCTCTTGAATATGTAGTACAGTTTGCATTACATAATGCAGTGCTGTCCACATGGCTACTGGCGGTATGTGAGTAAATATTGTTTAGAGGGCTACATTAAGCTATGAAAAATTGTCTTTAAGTGAAATATGAAGGGCAGCTATTTTAAAGTTACATGGCTGAGGGCAGAAATGCAATTCAGAAAGTGATCTCTTTCAAATGACTAATTCATCTTACCAAGCAAAAATTTGTGCTAGCATTTACGTTCTAATAGATATCATGAATGTCATACAACAGAACTTTCCTACTCTGTTTCTAACAATCTCCAAAATGGACGTGATTTGCCAGGCTGTAAATCAGATTCCTGTAATACAGATATGTTCACTCCTGTACTTCCGAAGGAGGATTATTTTAGGTGCACAGACTTTGCGATCCATGCTTCACAGCTCAGCTGCCTGAAATCAATAATATGTAGACTAAGATTTGCAAAATGAACAAAATCATTCCTTCATTACAAATCACTGAAATAAAAATCCACCGTTAAGGTAGGTGAATGCAGAATTTCATTATATACTCAGAGGGTTCTTGCATTTGTGTAAAGAGAATCACAATGACTTTATTGCACCAGTAGAGTACAGGTTTGTGTATTGGGTATGACAGTTATAATGCTTGGAGTATACTCAAGTCAATGTTCACAACGTAAAGGGGTGTACCACTCTAATGATTGACATGACCATTGACCCCACTTTATTTTCTGGCAATGTTTACTTCCCGTTTGACATAGTCTTAAAAGAATTTCTTGCTATATGGAATTAGGGAAAAAACGTTGAAAAATTCAGTTTTCTCTTCAGGAACAGTTAGTACCCTTATTTTTCAGATAGTCAGATAGGAACATTTTTCTGGGAGTTCTAACTACTCTACTATTCCAAACTCTATGGGTTTTATTAAGACCTCTTCAAAATACAAAAAGAAGGGCGTCCAAACATTTGCATGTTTAAATGTTTAGTCAATTAAAGATGCATAGCAAATCAAACAGGGTCTTATTTTTACCACAGTTCATTCATTTGATGCCATGATGCTATTTATTAAATCGGTATCGTGCTCATCCAACCACTGTGCATATTTGGATATTGAATTTATTTATTTATTTATTTATTTCATTTTTCCCTGCAAGATTGCCATGTTTCAAAAAGAATTCTGAATTCTGCACATCTCTAGAATAAAAATCACTGTTTAATGCAATCATTGCATAAATCCTTTGATTGTGCTGCTTCACTTTTTTTTTTCTTTTCCCCCTCCAGCTGAAGCAAACCAAACATTCAAACAAGATTAGCACATTTCAAATTTCTTGCATGAATATGAAAAAAGTTATAATTTAGGAAAAAAATGTGTTCATTTTATAGTTGTATTACTTTGGGTTTTTTAAATGTCAAATTTTTGAAATGGTTTAAAGTCATTCATGAGTGACCAGAATACAGTGTTAAATATATTTTGTTTCCATTTTCCTTCATATGCTGACATATGAAGATGTTAAACAGTGCTTGCCATTTTATTTTCTTCAGGCCATAACCTGTAATATTTTTAAAGAAGCCCAGTTGCTCCCCAAAGTACTACTTTTAGAAAAAAAACCTGTCATTTTTTCATATAAAAATCAGGAATTAATTAGATTTGCACACTTGTACACAACATAGAAAGACAATATGTAAAAGATTTTTTTTTTTTTTTTTTAAGTACAGCCAGATCATTTTATGGTTAGTCTTACAAGAATTATGCAAAGCAGTTGAAATGCAAACTACTTACTACATTATGCATTATATTAATTATCGGCACTGTAGTTAATATGTTCTTGGCTTTCTATTGCCCATTACAATAATGGGATATAATGAGATTTTTTTTCTAATGCGCCAGGTGTAAAAACTGTATTATTCAGGATTTCTCAGGCAACCACTGGAATCTAGTCAATGCTGAGATATGCCTGCTAAAAACCAGAGGTACTTGGAACCCTGGTGTGTAACTGTTGTGGCTTAACCTCAGCCCGCAACTAAGCAACACACAGGCACTTGCTAACTCTCCCCATGGCGGAATGGGGGAAATAATCATAAGAGTAAAAGGGACAAACCTCCTGGGTGGAGGTAGACAGTTTAATAGGTAAAGCAAAAGCTGTGCACACAAGCGAAGCAAAGCAAGGAATTTTAATTCATTCACCGCTTCCCCTCAGCAGGCAGGTGTTCAGCCATTCCCAGGGAAGCGGGGCTCCATCACACAGAATGGTTACTTGGGAAGACAAGTCACTTCCTTCTTCCCTGTGCTTTATGTGTTGAGCATGATGTCATATGGTGTGGAATATCCCTTTGGTCAGTGGGGATCAGCTGTCCCAGCTGTGTCCCCTCCCAGTTTCTTGTGCACCCCCAGCCCACTCGATGGTGGGGCAGTGTGAGAAGTGGAAAAGGCCTTGACTCCATGGGAGCAATAACTAAAAGATCGCTGTGTTACCAGCACTGTTTCCAGCACAATGCAAAACATAGCCGCATGCTAGCTACTCTGAAGAAAATTAACTTTATCCCAGCCAAAACCAGCACAGTAACTTACAGCAGTTTTATACCACATGGGAAACCTGCTATCATGTGCAGCGGAGAAAACATATCATTAAGGTGAACTGTTCAGTCCCCCAAGGAGAGCATCCCACCTACTGTCTGTCTTGGCTTGAAATTTACAGCAGCAAATATCCTTAAGTCAGCATGGATATGATCTTTGGAGGGAATTAGTGTCCCTCCCTAGCCATCCATAAGGGCTTTAAATGTACAGATTATGACCCCTGCATGCCCAGGAATAGACGAAATAATCTTCTTAGTGCTCTCTGCTCAAATATAGCTAAATGTGAATATTAACGCTCCTCCCTCTTCTGCTGTATTTCACAGGAGAGATGAGGAAGGGATAGCTCTAAATCGATACAGTGGTACACTGTCAGTTGTGATTTAGACAAGAAAGATTATCCTTTAATTTTGAAAAAAAAGGTCAGGTCCAAAGTAATAAATCTTTTGTTTTAATTGGGCAGAAAAGGAATCTGTTCTTGATGTACTGTGTTGATACAGCACTCGTTAAGTTGTCATATTTCAAGAAATATTACGCCAACCTTACTACCAGCTCCAATGCGCGCGTAGAGGCTAACTGACTAGACTGGGTTTAACAGATTTTGTATATACCAACCATTTTATTGATTAGTAAATTCTTTGTCAGGCAACTTCTTTGTTTAAAGTACCCTTATTCACTCAAGGTTTAGCAGACATATGGTTATTATTTATGACATAAGGACTGTAAAATGCAGCATTTTGAAAGATTAGCTGTTTAAAATAGTTTTTTTAAACTTTTGATTTAAGAACTCTACCTCTTTTCTAAGCATTAATGTTACTGAACAGTACATTTTTATTCTTCTTTTGTGATACTGTTGCAACCCTAGACTAGCACATAAAATTAACTGGGAATAATACTGAAAGTAATAATAAAACCCATCCCCTAATAGTATCTTAGAGTATTGCTTCTCCAGAGACTTTCTGAAAGAATACATAAAAATAAAACCCACCAATGTCCACAGTCTGTTACTTTGTATGTCTCCAGCGTGTTTCATTAGTGATAATTTGTTTCTGAAATTACTTTTAACTGCCTTTTTGTCTGGATATCCATGGTAGCTCCAACAAAAATGAACTGGACTCAAATATTGTGATATCAGTAGAATTATTTTCTGATTTCAGGTTCATTTTATTTTTACATAGTGTAGTTCGTGAAGTAGAGGGGGAAATTTCCTACAATAAATTTCTCTACATTTATTTTATTTGTCAGTTGCTAATGAAAGGAAAGCCTAAGAGAAGAAACAAAAATGTATAATATTTAAAGATTCTATAACAACTTAGAACTACCTAAAAGAGAGTGATATGAGAAGCTGAACTAGAATTAATAAAATTCTCAATTTGATGGTTTTTTTAACTTGTTTTGAAGAATTTGTGGAGTTTTTTTTTAAAAAAAAAAGAAAATTGATGCATTCCTTTGAAGTATTTAGGTAGCATTAAATCCATTGCCTTTTTGATGGAAAAAAAAAAAGTGACTGCTGTTTTATTTTAAACTTTCTCTGGATGGAATAACTGTTGACAGTGGTTTAGGCATGTCTAAATCATCATGAGGGACTGGCCATGACTTGCAGAACCTTTTATTAATGAATACATGAGTGGAAGAAGCCAGTTGCTTTCTAGAGTTTCGACTAAGCTACCCTAGTTGGAAAAAACATTACTTTGTAATGTGGAAAAAAACTCCTTACAAATAAAAAGATGATAACAGAGTGAATTGTTTATAATTTCACTGTCAGAGCCTTTAACTGTAACAAAAAGTCTAGAAATAAGACTTTTAAAGCATTAAATATTTTTTTAAATCCTTTTGAAATCAAATTTGTTACCTATTAATATAAAAATGTCATATTTGTATGCATCTGGATTTTAGAAGTGTGTATTCCCATTCACTAAATGGAATTTCATTTTAATTGGCCTACAGATTATTATTAATTTAAATAACCACTTTTTTTCCCCTGTGCTTTTTCAAATCTCTAAGTTAGAAATGTTTCATTTCCTACACCACCATACTAATGAATGTGTCTTTACTGAAAAGCATAATCTTATTTAAGGATTTCCCTTTACTTTTTTTGTTTTCTGGTGAACATCCTTTAATGCTCTTTATGCTTGGAGTCTGAATTTCCCCCTCTTTAGACCAAGGCAAATCCAAATGAAAGCATTAGCTATAGCCATTTTTACTCACTATCAATGTCCAAATTCAAATTCAGACTGTGAGGCTCAGTTATGCTCTTGTTTCTTATACCTGCTCCCAACCAGTTTATTTTTTTTTTCTCTTTATTTATTTAGTTTTATTTCTTCTTTTGTCCTTTGCCATCCTGTATCAATCTTATACCAACTGACCCCAGCACAAATATCAAGGTATACCTGTTTACTTATTATTTGCTTTGCAATCAGAAGCCTGGTTTTTGTTTTACATTTTTTGCAGCAAATCGACCTACATGATATGTGTCCACAAAGTATTGTTGTGTTACGCTGGTGGGTTCAGATAAAAGCACTTACCCATTTTTCAGCTATTTTATTAACTATTTAACCAGAGACAAGTCTTAGGCTGAGATTAAAAATCTATGGTTTCAACTCTCCAATCTGCCAGAAACACTTTGATATTTTATATTCTATGTGTGAAAGGGAAGTTTTATTTCTTGTCTCACAAAGATACTGAGAGTATTTATTCCCTCCAGATTATACAACATTTAAGTATTATGAGAAAAGGAGGAATGGACAGATAAATACCTATTGATAGAACTAGATAATTATGATTCCCAAAGCACCAAGACAGTGAAATACCCTATACTCACTTGAAGTCAAACAAAAGCATACACATTTTTATTCAAGAAGGATATCTTGAACTTTGGTCTTATGCTCTATTGTGATATAATGGAGAAGTAGTACTATTGTCTTAGTTTAAAAACAGCGGCAGATGTGAAATGCCATAAATGCTTGATGTGAAGAGGAGCACACTGACAAGGCATTGTGAGAAGAGGCAGATGTATCTACCAGACAGCTCGCCCATGTTTTTACTGTATTCTGCACTTAAGCCACACATGTGGCAATTTAAGGCTCTGCATTACTAAGGTAACTCAAACTCTGAAGACAGGGGATTGTTTATACCCCTAGCTGCAATACCAGAAAATAGTTTTCTTCAGCAGACTTCAGTGCCTTTATATGAATGAGCATACGGGGCTTTCACCTTTATGTCATACACCTGAAGGCCTGGGGTCCTCTACTGCTGCTGCAACCCACAGCTTTCTAATTATGTTACAACAAACATGAAACAATTATGGATGAGCATCACAGTAGTTGCTAAGAGACATCCTGAGCAAGTAGCTGTGTAGGAACTGCTGAGTAAAACCATTTAAGAGCCATCTCTCATGTTTCAGGAATAATAAGCAGAATTCTTGGTTAAGGAATTGCTGATGTGAGTATTTTTGAATAGAAAATATATTTGATTTCTTTCTTTCAGTGAGCTCAAAACAATAAACAGGAAAAAAGGCCTAGGACTCTGGTCTTCATGGCTTTGTTAGACGATAAGCAATCTGTTAGATTCATAAGTCTATGAAAATATTTTGCAGTATGCTTGAGTTTATTAATGCCAATCAGAATTCTTCAAGTTTTACATTGTGGAAGAGGCAGAGTTTTAATTAAGTTAGGTGTTAATATTTAATATCACTGGTCCTTCTACCAGAAGCAGAATGTAATGAACTACATCTTACAGGAGTGCTTTCTATTTAGGAATCTTGCTGGCAAAGTGCTTCATCTAACAGTAGTGTCTAATAATTCTTGATAAAGTTGAGTATATTTATCTGTATGAAATTATATGGAAAAACTATTGCGAACTTTGATCCAATAATTCACTTTGACAAATGGTTAACTCTTTGGCTTATTTCTGAATTTACTAAAAGTTTTGCTTAGTCAAACATACCATACTGTGTCTCTAAATGACTAACTCCTAAAGCAGTATTGACAAAAAAGGAAAGTAATTCTTCTCTGTACTATGGGTAATCTGTTCATAAACACTGTGATACCATAACGATAGTAAATGAGGAATCTATAAATATATCAGCTTAATGTATTGGTATTGTCAACTTTACAATTATAAGAGAAATAAGGATTCATATTTCAAAATCATCCCACTTTTCTACCTTTTAACTTTGTGGAAACACTCCTAATGACCTCATGGTGCTTTCAGTCAGTCTCATTCTGACCTAATGGAAAAGTAATCATACAGATGCTATTACAAAATGTTTCTTATCTTTTTCTCTGAATGTCTCTGTCTGTCTGCCCATTTTTGCCCTATCTGTCTCCTTGATCATCATGCACAGTTTAGTAGAATACAGACCTCTTTAAAATTTGAGATCTCTGTACTTTTTACATTTAATCCTTTTCCATATGTTTGTAGTTTTCTAGTGTAGTACATATATCATTAATGTAATAAATCATTTTGTCATTGCCAATCTGTTCTAAATGCTCTCTGCATTGCCACAAACTTTGTCTACCACATAAAACTGATGACTAATACTGCCTGACAAGTTGCACTACAGTTTCTGGAGACAGCAGAGTAGTGAATATATAATGTAGGTTGTGCTAATGTTCATGAAATGATTGATAAGTTTTTAATTATAAATCAAACTGTAATTTAGTTACTCTGTTCATCCAAGTATATCTTATGAAATTTAATTTATGAAATAGTAATACATGATATAATTGAGTTTCCAGTGCTGGTAGACTTGGTTGCTTGAGAACACAGAGTCGATACTTTCATAATGACTAGTTTTATAATCAGGAATTTAGTCCCGTAAAAAGGTAGGAATGAAACTTCCCCTCTCAGTGGTGTATTACTGGTACTAAAATGGTGACATGAAGAAAAGTTATTATGTTTGGGGTCTTGCTGCACAAAATCTTCCCATCTGTGCCCTAGCCTTGATAGCACTGAAAGACAGTGTTTATTTATAAGCATTGTGATTCTGTTTCTCCTCTCAGGCACCATGAATCATAACTAGATGGAAGGGTAAGAGACAAGGCACTTAGTATCAGCCAGTCTAGGCAACCTCCATGCTATTTAATTTTCCTTATTAAATATAGATAGTAGATCATGTTTTCCCTGATACACCTTTTAGGCTCAACTTTTACACCACTTTGCCTGCATTCATTTTGATAACTGTGGTCAGTCTTCACTTCATTTGAGAGCCTATGTATGTTCGTATGGTTGGCAGATGGCTTTGTAGACATTTAATGATATTCCTTCCTCTGGAAGAATGGAAAATAGCAAGCTTTGGTCATATATTGTTGCTAATGTTTAACTTTTTCCTCTTTTCTAAAATTTCTCTACTGTTTAGCTTCAAGAATCCCCAGAAAGCTCATGAGTCACCTGGATCTTCATGTCTTTGGTAGTTTAGCCTATGGTATAAATGCATTTTTTATTTAGTATGTACACTGTTGGGCAAAGTAACTGTGGACAAGTCATTCTACTAAATATAATATATGCTGAACAGTATACACTTCATTAAAAATGAACAGTTTTCTTGAAATGATTCCTATGTTGTGGAATAGGCTGTCTGGAGGCTTCAATGCTTAACTAGAATTTATGATTAAATAAAAGTAAATAGGCAAATAGCATGGGAGCTTTTCTTTGTGTCTGTGATTTCACAATTATTTCATTATATCATTTTGTAATTTACTTTTCTTTCTAAACTTGGAAAATTTAGAGCCAAACATTGCTGACCATAAGTAAACATCTGATACTCCATTCTTTACTACAAGTGATAATTTCACCGTTCGAGAGAGAATAGCAGTTTATAATCTAGGTAATTGAACATGCTACCTTTGTAGTAGAACAGGCATGGAAAGCAAACTTGTATTTCTTCACATTAGTTTTTGATTAGTAAGGGAACTCTCAACAGAACAGGATATGTTGAACTGGGGAGGGGTGGGGTTGATTTGGTTTGGCTGAAAATTTAATTTAGTTTTAATTTAATTTAGAATTAGTTTATTTTTTTCTTACAGATTTTTCTTATTGCAGCCTAATAGTATAGGAATGCCAATGCAGATTTAGTATCTGGACTTTTAAAGAGAATAATTCAGTGTGTGTTTTTCCTCATTATATTAAGTAACTTTATGAATGATTACTTGGGTTCTGCATACCTGGGATTTTTTCTGTAATTTATGCATTTTAGATGAAGATTAATGAATATTTCTTCATCACTGATTAACTCCTAGTTATTTCTTGTTTGGGAAATAGATGACTCTCTTCGGGTTTTTTACTTGCATTTTTTGATAATAATTCAAGGTAATGATTACAGTCAGCCTTTCAGTCACCAGCCTCAGCAATATTATAAAAATTCCACATACATACTTTTCATAGGAAACTGTATGGTGAAACATGTCATATAGATGCTTTTGGGGTTGATGAAAATTGTGGTTCTCAGTGTTGCTTATAGGAATGCAGATTCTCTGTAGACAGAAGATTAATAGTATGTCTTCTAACATTTACAATAAATTAATTTTATATCAAATTAAATTAACACCATAGGATCCTAAAAGTCTCAAATACTTCTTTGGTCACTATTATTGGACCAAATGTACAACTGATAATAGTTAATGTGCCAGTGCTGATAAACATGGAGCAGTACTTGTGATTGGAAAAATCCGTCAGTTACCCGTCCTCACATTATCTTCTACCCTTTTGTTCCATTATGTTTACTTTGGTATTTGTAAAAATAAATAATGTTATCACCATGACTCTACTAAAATCCTACTGTTCAATTAAAGTTCAGACAGTCAAATTTCAATTTCTAAAAGGTAAAATATCTTTAGTGCCCCTACTTTGGGAGTACTAGTAGATGTAAATTGATAGGGGAAATTTTAGAAATTAAAAATCCATATCCTAATGATTTTGGAATAGAACTTTAAGGAGAAAATACATGCCTCTGCTTTTGAGGAAAACAAATAAGGAAACTCATTCCCTGTTCTCAACTGTTCCTATTTCTCCTTACTTTTAAAATACTGTTTCTGCTTACTTTACCAGATATGCTCAGTGCTGAACTCAATGACAGGCATGTTGGGAAAGTGTATGACAGAAAACATGTAGCATGAAATATTGTGACAAAGTAATTTTTTTTTTTGTAAAAGTTGCTTGCAGGCAGGGAGGAATCTCCCTTCCAGAAGACCCAGGTCCACATTTTCATTATAACTTTGTGCATTTTATGGTTCTAATTGGTGAAATATACTGAGAGATAAAAAAAAATGTTTTCTAGCAGGTAGGAAATTATCACTTGGTGGCCAGGTGGTGGGAGGAGGCTTCTGTGTGCATGCATTTGTTTGCATGCATGCATGCATGCATGTGTTTAATGGGATGTTCCTCCTTTAAAAAAACAAACCAAACAAAACAAAAAAAACCACCCAAACCCACCCCACTTCAAATTTCTTATTCACTAAGTATTACCTATAGATCTGAAAAAGAAGAAAAAACCAAACAATTCATACTCTTTCTTTCAACAAAGCAACTCCAACTGTGTCTTAGGAATATCTTTTGGAAAACTTTTTTATGAGATCCTCATTGCAATGTCTGTCTCAGCCTTAACCGAGTCTCACAGGGGTAGCACTGCTCACAGGATTTCCAAACTTCCATTTTTAGTGCCAGTTTGAAAGCAGGAGACTCTGACCATATTTTGAAATATCATTTAGTGTCTGTTTTATGGAACTATAGTAATTTTTGAATTTATTATTCCCTAAACACTGAATACATTTTGAATCTCTAATGCTGATTTTATTAGAATAGACTAAAAGCATGCACTTTTCAAAGTAGTGAGCTCAGAACATGACAGAGCATATCATGTTCCCTTGAAAGAGATTGACTCTCATTCTGGAGGCTGGGATTGAGGCTGATTTGAAAATCACCTTTTCTTCCCCGCTGTGTGCTCTTCAAAGAAGCATTTTTACTGTCCTGCACACCAGAGAGCCCCTCTGGCACCTAGGCACCCTTGTTGCTTGCAGGAAGAGGTGGTCTCCCCTACTTCCCAAGGCTCCTCCTGATCCAAGACATAAAGTAACACCCATGCTCCTTCTGCCTGGAACTGGGCTTTTAAATGGATGGAGTACTGTAGTTAACTGTGTCTAAATTAAGCAGATTGCACTCTAGGCACATTTTGAAATCAAAGGCCAGAAGTGCTCAGAATCAGGTTTGCTCAGAAACAGGTCTGTATTGTGGCGTGAATGGATAGCATGAGGGAGGCAAGCTAAACATTTTTAAATTACAGGTTGGGTTTTTTTTTTGTGAAGTGACACAATTTATGTTGCTATCTATGTCTTTCTGATAGGAAAAACTGTCTGCCTTTGTGATTTCTAAATAGTATGTGATGATGTTTGGCCAGTAAATGGTATTTGGTTGATGCTGCTCATGCTGTAAATGTACATCATGACTACATGAATGTCTCAAGTAGAGAGCAATACCCTCAAAAAGAGGGCTAAAAGCAGGTAACTACTATTTGTGCTGCCATTTCAGATATATTCACTGGCCTTTGGGAGGCAAGACTGAACAAAGTTTTCTAGGGAAATCTTCCTGGAGTCTAACCAACTTCATGGATAGAAAGCAGAATTCACATAGCCTGTGCTTTTCCACCCTTCAGACTCCTTGGTTTGTTCTTCTGGACCCCTGCCATGATGTAGCCTTGGGTATTAATTCCAAATGCAAAGTGCTTGGTCTGATTTTCTTAACATTTTCCAGAATGATTGCTAATTACATCGGATGTGGGCTGCTATTGCTGTGCTGCCGCTATGTTCCAGTTTCTGTCTCTTGTGCTCTCATTTGCTCCCCTTCTTATTTGCATGAAATGAAAGGACTCATTTAGTGGAATGTATTTACCTGAAGAATTATGGTTTGGTCCCTTGGCCATAAGGCTGGTTGGAGGCATTTGGCACTGAATCAGTTTCAGTGGATTGTGGCTGCCTGTTCTTGTTGCATAAGGTTGCCGGTTGTAGTTTATAGTCTGTGTGGAGCAACTAATCTCTCTCTGGTGTAAAGGACAGAGCCGGGTTGCTGTATACTATACATTACATCTTGTGCCAGCTGGAAAGATCACTAGAAACTCTGGAAGCTTTTTTTTCCCCCAAAATAGGAACTTTTACTTAGTTTCCAGATGTAGTTTTTTCTTCTCTTGATTATCTCTTAGTAACAGGCTTGAGAAGTGTTAAGAAGATTAAATGAATAAATGAAAAAGGAGGCCAGTGGGATTTTTTTTTTATTCACTCCAGAGTAGGACAGAACAAATGGAAAGAGATGCAGCATTGATCTACATCTGAGCATCATTCCATGTCACAACTAAACCATAAAGGATGGAACAATTGCAGATGTATATAATTGACATTTATCACAACTGTATGTCTGTAGCATTGTTTAAAGAGACATGGGGTGAAAGAGGTGGGGGAATGCCTCTCTGAATCTTTTTGTTAGATGATTATTTAGGAATTCAAAAGGAAAATCAGAGCTGTATTAAATAAAGCTATAAGAAATGTAAGTGCACTGTAGATTTAATCTATTTGTTCTATTGGAAGTCATAAATGAAAATGAGTCGTTAGTGCAATGCTTGTTTGGTAGATTGAAATTACCTCATAACAAAACAATTAAGAATAATTAATGAAATAGAGTGAAAGTTAGCACTTTTTCATGTTTCTTCTTCCCATGTATTATTTGGAATAGATGAAAAGTAGGGATTTGCTAGTTTAGGTTTGTGCACACTTGCAGTAAAGCATAAGGATGGCTCCATTGAGTCAGAACTCACATCCATGTAACCTAACACTGTCTCAGACAGCTGTCGAATGTGAAGACCTAAAAAAGAGTACAGGAAGTGATTGTCCTTTGTACTCAGCACTGGTGAGGTTGCACCTCGAATACTGTGTTCAGTTTTTGGCCCCTCGCTACAAGAAAGACATTGAGGTGTTGAAGTGTGTCCAAAGAACAATGAAGCAGGTGAAGGGTCTAGCGAACAAGTCCTATGAGGAGCAGCTGAGGGAGCTGGAATGGTTTAGCCTGGAGAAAAGGTGTCTCAGGGAAGACTTAGGGCTCTCTACAACTCCTTGAAAGGAGGTTGTAGTGAGGTGGTTATTGGTTTCTTTTCCCAAGTTGCAAATAGTAGGACAAGAGTAAACGGTCTCAAGTTGCACCAGGGGAGGTTTAGATTGGACATCAGGAAAAATTTCTTCACCAAAAGGGTTGCCAAGCATTGGAACAGGCTGCCCAGGGAAGTGGTTGAGTCACCATCCCTGGAGGCATTTAAAAGATTTGTAAACATGGTGCTTAGGGACATGGTTTAGTGGTGGACTTGGCAGTTTTAGGTTTATGGTTAAACTCAATGATCTTAAAAGGCCTTTTCCAACCTAAATTATTCTATGGTATTATACTATGGCTTTCCAGCCCTCAACTATTTTCAGGTCTGGAACTCTTGGTATGAACATTTTATCTAGGTATTAAGCAACCATCTGTGGAATCATATTCGTGAACTTTTCAAGTCTCCCCTGGACCCGCTGTGTAACATAGGCAGTCAAATATGCTTTGGCAACAAGTTCCACAGTGCAATCAGATATTTTGAGCCTGGCTCTTCCTAGCTTAATTACCCACAGGTCTTGTTTTGAAAGAGAGTGCTTAATCAAGCACTACCCATGTCTTCTTCCTTTTTACTTAATTTAATAACATTTTACCAAAACTCTCAGCCTTTTCTTTTCTAGGCTGCGGAGATCAAACTCACTCAGGCATTCAGTGTAGGAACACACACCATCTCTTTGCTCATCTCCAAGCCCTTAAGGTGTAAAAGGAGGGGAGGGGCAGAACTGCACACAGTACAGAAGATGCAAATAGACCACGGTTTTCTACAGAGGCATGGTGAAATCGAAACAGAGTGTATTTTCTGGACTACCTTTATATTTCAGAGAACTCCCAACAGGTCTGTGAATTATGTAGGCACAATTTCTATTCTAGAGATAGATTCAGAGCAGGATCCTGTTTTACCTGTCTGAATTGCCAATTTGGAGATTCTGCTAAATGTCCTGTACTGTGGGATGATCCAAAGAAACTAGCCTTGTTGTACCAAAGACAAGCCCAATATCGAACAAATGATTTTGCATGTGTGTGATGTGTGTGTTTGTGGCTTTGGTAGATTTAAACCATGTCTATACACAAAGAAAATAATATAAAATCAGATATGTATAACCCATCAGTGAGCTTAATTATTGTTCCCTCATTTTGAAGATCTCATTTTCATTGGGGGGGGAGGGGGGGGGGGGGGGAGTCAGTATGCCCCCATGACCGAAAAGTGATTCAATAGGAAAAAATGTAGGTAACATATCAAACAGGTTTTTCATTTTGTTTAAAAATGCCATAACTCAATGAATTAAACTGAGATTTAAGGTTTTTTTACATTGGTTGAAGACCTAGGTCAATAAATTCAAGTTAAGTTGAATTTGTAGCAGTAAAATTTCCATTAAAATGATAGTTGTTAATGGTTCTGCAAGTACTTTTGCTGACTGCATACAGTAAGAAGAGTTTGAGTCTAGAGTGTATTTAATAGTTACATGAGTAATTTCAACCAAGAGTAGAGCAATTTAAAATTGTTGGAATAAATTTGATGAGATAGAAATTCTCTTGTCAGAATATGAACTAATTACACATAATAGTTGACAATATTATGGCAAAAGAAGACAACAACAAATTGTTCTTTTTAAGGAAGCCTTCCCCATGCAGCCAGTAAAGGACTCAGTCTTTTTAACATACTAGGAGAAAACCTTGCTCCTGAGTTGACAGGTAGCTAAACCAAAACTGAACAAAGTCCTTTTGTTTCAGAAGTAGCTGGAAAGGGCCAGTGTGGTAGGTTGACCTTGACTGGATGCCAGGTGCTCACCAAGCTGCCCTGTCACTCTTTTCCTAGGACGAACAGGGGTGAGGTAGAAAATAAGATGGAAAAAACCACTTGTGGGTCAAGGTAAAGGCAGTTTAATGAACCAATAGCAAAAGTTGTGCATGCAGAAGCAAAGGAAAACAAAAGTTGTTATTCCTTACTTCCCATCAGTAGGCAGCATTTGGCCAGTTCTCAGGAAGCAGGGCTTCAGTACGCACAGCAGTTCCTCTGGAAGACAAACATCATAAATAATGAATTCCCCCCCTTACTCCTCCTTCCTCTTAGTTTTTATATCTGAGCAGATGTCATATGGTATGGAATATCCTGTTGGTCACTTTGGGTCAGCTGACCTGGCTATGTCCCCTCCCAGGATCTTGCCCACTGCCAGCCTACTGGTGCACATGCGTGGTGGGAAGGTTGGAGAGACAGCCCTGGTGCTGCTCAGCAATAGCCAAAACACTGGTGTGTTGTCACGCCCTTTCTAGCTACCAGTACAGGCACAGCACAATGAGGGCTGCTGTGGGGCTCAGGCAGGCCCAATACAGCCAGTTAGAGCAGAGAATACCCTCCAAGTTTTTAAGTCTTTGTTCATTCCACTTGTGTACATCCAGTGCTAACCATGTTTTTTGCGTTTTCTTAATTTTTTTTTTCAGCCCTAAGAATAAACACTTCTCGAAAGCAAGTGGCAGATATTTAGCACATTTAAAGGACATTATATATGGCTGTTTATTGCCTATGATCTTAACTGAAAACTTGTGCATGAACATTTTTAGTATAGGAGACAGTTCACAAGTTCACTGTAACATCAGTAATGTTCCTGTCCCTTGTGACATCATATTTTATTTTAGTTTTTAAATGATCCTATATTTTGGATGAATGTTGTTGTTCAGAGAATATCTCATAGACAAAGAACAAACTCAGGTTAACAACTAACCTTTCGAATAAGTAGGAATGTCTAAATGAGAGGAAATCAAAAGAACAGTTGATCAGAAGTCAAAGTGATTTCCATGAATGTGTTTTTAACATAAATTTAATGACTGTAATTTTTTTTAAAGTCAAAGTCTGTAACTGAGAAGTATAGTGAAGTTTATGGAAATCTTCTCTCTACTTATTAACAATGAAACACTTGGTTGACTTTAGGTATGGATATAAGATGCTTCTAAATCCAGTAGTATGTTTTGAGCTGATCTGAAGGACTCAGCACAAGCTTAAATGCTTTTTCTTAGTTGCTTGAAACTAGAGAACAATAAAATAATAAAAATAAAAAGCATAAAGAAAGAATTATTATGATGATAATTAACCAAAGGGCTTGTCTTTACAGGCAAAATGTTATGTTGCTAACTTATGAAGAGACAACTTAGCAGCAGGGATTACTGAAACAGTACATTTAGCAGATAAATATGCTTCAGGTATATTTTTTAAAAATATAGTCTGTTGAAATACTTCCAACAAATTCAATTCCTAGCCAGAGATTAGTAAGACCATAATATTACTTGTATTGTTACACTTCTTAATTTAAGCAGCACACGGTGAGTTTACACAGGCCGTAAAAAATCTCTTCTTAAAAGGGTTTTATGAAACCATTTGTAAACATCCCCAGCAAAGTAAAGCTCAGCGGATCCATCAGCACAGTATTAGCTCTATTTGCATGTCATAAAAATACAGGTACTCATTTAGTTGAACCTGGTAACTTTCATAAGAAGAGAATAGGGCTGGTATAATTAGAAAATAAAGGACAACCAGACCATTGGGGATTTATCAGCACTATAAAGTCAGTATGACTAGTTACTATGAGAAGCTTTAATTAATCATTGATCAAAATGAACATTTTAATGATCACATATGTATTGTGATGTACAACATGCAGAACTCCTTGAGACATCACAAAAACTGTAGAGAAACCAGTGTCAAATATCCCATTAGTTATAATAGCTGCTTTTCAACAACATTTATTATTTAATGTAAGTATATGGAATTTATGAAGCCAACAGAGATTAAAATATGAAGTAATTTGCAGGTTATGGAAATGCTGCAATGACTTTAAAGCCTGCAGCCTTAAAATGATAACTTTTAGTACTGGAAAACACATGAGAAAAACCTGGGAAATAAAACAGTAATACTCTTTCTTGATTGAAAATAACCTTACTTCTTCTCTTGCCTTAAAGAAGGTGACACATTCACAAAAGAGCCTAGCTGTACAGGAATGAAGCTGGGTTAATTATCATTGATAACATACAGCTGTGGGCTGGCTTCAGGGGCGGGGTTGGCTGATGTAGATAAGGTGCAGCTGTGGCTCGTTCTGTTAAGTCTCTGAGAGCCAGTGAAGAGAGAGCAGCCGAGGAAGAGAGGGAGGAAGAAGTAGAGAGAAAAGAGAGAATACACCCTGGTTGAGGAGAGACTAGGAGAAGGCAGCAGAGGGACTGGCATGAAGAGTGTGGTGATATGTGATGGTAGAAGACCTTGTTGCAGCTTGATAGCTTGGAGAGTGCTGCGGCACATAGCTACAAAGGTACTGTTCTGAAGGAATACATTGACTTGTTCACCAGTAATATACGAGTTAGCTCATTGGCTTGGAGTGTCTTATCTTGAAATGAAGGTGATTAAGTTTGTCTGTTAGCTTACTGTTCCAGATGACCTGTGATTATAAATAATTTCCACAGCTTGTTCAATGTTTTAGCAGTAGGAGTTGAGAACCTTGCAAGAGATCAGTTGTATAATGTATATGGATAGTGCCTAGATGTAAAATTCTGTCTTAAGGAGCCAATTGGTCTTGCTTACTGGATTCCTAAAACTGAATGATAAAGAAAAGGAGGCAATGAATTAGTCTTCCCAATAAATAATGAGGGGGGTTACACCTCTCTAACTTCACGAGAGGATTAGCTGGTTAACCTAGACAGCTAATTTAGGTGCCTGAAATGCAGAGAAATGAATAGTCCCTTATGCAGCCTCCTATTTGTGCTGCTGTAGTGTAGTCTGGCCATAACAAAATTGGTTCTTCACACTTTCAGTTTTCTTAAAGCATTTCAAGCCATTACCTAAGGGATAATAGTAAGTATAATTTGTACTTTCTATAGAGAGGAGTAAATGAGACAAAGTTCTTAATTATTGTAGTGTGAAGGAGCCCAGAAGATACCTAAAATGTTTTTATCAGATGTCCTACAGATAATTCCTGGTGTTTCAGTAGTACTTCTAGTAATGTATTCTCTGTGTTCTTCGTTCTTACTGTTGCACAAATTTAATCTAAGGCAGTAGAACCCTACATATTTCAGTCACCTTCTGTGATGATACTCTTTTGACAACAGAAGATTAGATTGCTACTGATCTGCTATCAACCATCCTTTCGGATAATCTGATGTTATCTGTATCGTGAGATGGCAATCTTAGATAAAATGCTACTGCTTAGTGACCTGTCTATGAAATAAGTTGATTGAAGTATGATATACTATGGTACACTATTTTTGTTATTATTACAGGTAAAATAAACCTAAATTTAGGTCTTCTAAATTCCTATGTCTGTCTGTTAAAATATAACTATACACAAGAAAGCTCTTGAAATTTTCATGCCATCCAGGATAAAAAAATCCCACAGAGATAAATTTCTCTTGAGTAATGTACAGTGTTTACTGTGTTTGTAACTTGAAGTTATTTTCAAAACTTGCATGTTTTACCTTAATTTAGAAAAATGGCTGACGGTGTACAAAACTGCATTTATTTCAGAAGTTGCTGGAGGTAAAGAAGGATGACAAAATGTAAGTTTCAACTCTGTATTCCAAAGGACTTGGCACGGCTGTCCGTAAATTATAACTTAGAACTTCGGAGTTCCCCCTGAAATCACAATTAATATAATAAAATTTAAGTTTAAATTCCACAGGGTTTTGCAGACTGTATCTAAGACCCTTGCTTATTTTGACACTTAGCCATCATCTCTGATTGTTGGGTTTTGCTGTGTACTTTTCCTCCTTTAAACTCTGAATACGTTTTGTCTGGTATTCACACCAAGCTAAGTGGATGGCCTGCCTAAGAATATGCGTGTTTACTTCTGTTCCATTGAATGTCTGATTTATTTGATATAGGAAAACTTTAAAACGTTAGTATTTTATGAAGTCTAAGCAGGTAAACTGTGAATTTTATATCTAGGAGCATAAGATTATGATATTTACATACTACACAAGGTATGACGTCATACATTCTTCTAAATTTAAGAAGATGGGAGCACTGATATTTTGGAAAGTGGTGGAGGGATATGAGGAGATTGGGGAATGGGTTGCAATGGAAAATAGGAAAGAGAGCCAGTATTTAACATGGACAATTAAACTGATGAAGTGGTGAACAGTTTAAAAACTGCATGACCAGGTATGGTAAAGCAGTATTTGTCCCGCCTATCAGAAAGCAAAGAAAGCATAATTTGGGCTTTTTCTAGCTTTTGAATTGATTTGATTTATGGAAGCCAAATGGTAATTTGCAGAATTTAATATTATCTAAGACAATAGCCTCTCATTTTTGCTTTTCCACCAAGTGCTCCTGGGCTAAAGGTACAGAAAGGGTCAGAGGAAGCAGATGACTGCTCTGTCTTTACTTTCCTTCAGGAAATTCTCAGTAGATATCTTAAGTCATCTATAAATTTCTTCCTGAATCTTTTAGGATCATTGTGCGTGGTAGGGTCCCATATTAAACACACTGCAGCAGATCTAACATTCAGACTATATAGCATTCTGTTTCACACATTAAAAAAATAAATAATTGTCAACTCGCACAGCAATGACAAAGCTGCCTTCTTTTCACTAGGATTTTACCTAGTTTATTTGCAAGGCGAGCAGCACATCTTTTCCCCTCAGAGGGGAAACAGGGCTACTAATAATGAATGCTCCATATCCCGTCTCCTCTATGTTGGTTCTTTGTAATAATTTCGGAGTGACCTTACCTGACCCACAAAGCATACAGGTATTACATGTCATACTCTGAGTGTAATTCTAATTCTCTATGGATAATAGGTATGAATCTGTGCATGGCACTTTAACTGCTGGGTGCCTGTTATTGTTAGAACTGAGGAACTTTCAAATACTTCTAAGAATTAACAGATTTCCTCTAACTGTTCAACCCATAGGATAAAATAAATTATTTCTGGTTGCACATGAGAAGAGAGGGTGTTTTAGTCCTGGTTTTATGGATTAGAATATGTGGGGGTTCGTTTGCTGGGTTTTTTTACATGCTTACATTTTCCAGGTGAGCGGACTATCTGAGGCAGTAAAACTGCCTTAGTAGCAGTGGCCATCCATCTCCTAAAGGAATACAGTTTTCAAGCGATGTGGCAGTTTGGAGTGCTGCTCCTGATGGAGGATGGGTTTGGAATAGAAAGGATGGAGGACAGTTACTGTTGAGGGAAGGATGAGTAGTAAGGCTTTTTGCTGTTGCTGATCAGTAATGAGAGTTCCTGTTGCCATTATCCAGAAGCAGCATAGTGCCTCCTGACTAAATTTTCTACCACAGGCTTGCCAGAGCAACTTCCCCATTTCTTTCCTTCCGTGAAGTGTGGCTTCAGACCCTCTCATCTCTCTGCAAGCATAGACTTGCGTGGGAGATTGTGTGGGAGAATAGGAGAGTTAGTTTCAGAACAAAATTTCCAATACATGACAAGTGAGCAAAGAGCAAGAGAGGCAGGAGCTTTCCACCTTCACTTTGGTCTCTAGAAGACCTGACTGGAACATTTTTATGAACAGACTGTATCTTCTTATTCTAGCCAGTGGAAGCTGACAGTTGAGCAATCAATCTTTCTGTGGATGAAGTCATGAATCTCCAGGTTGCATAGACTGACATTTAAACTGAGCCAGACCATAACACAACTATATCACCACTGTCTTCCTAATTCTTCTCAATGTATCATATAACTGTCAGAGTTATACCTTGTGTTAGTTTTGGGTGGGAGGAAGGTGGAGGACATAGACTATGAGCATCTCTGCATTTTTCAGAGGATAACTTCCTAAACTAAGTTATCTTGAAATTAAAATTCTCAGTCGAGTCTTATTAAGAAGTTGTACTTGTACATGACTTGCAGCTGTTTTTTATAAGACAAATATTTGCAAGACTGTTAGTTCTATAGCATTTGCTAATTAAATATGCCCATAAATCACAGCAAGAAAATTTTTACAGTATGCAGGACAGGATAAATTGAATCGTGCAATTGAGTATTGATCTATGGCCAAATAAAAATCTTTTAAATGTAAAACCTTCACTTAATTTAACCAGAATCAAAAATAACATCAAAGGATCTGTTAAAGTTCTCCCAAGACCTTGTCCGGAAACATAATACAATTTTCATGCTGTCCGGTGATGGATTCAGTTAATGGAATAACCCTATAACCTTTAGTGTTCTTATTCATATTCAGAGGTAATATAAATATCATCTGTCCTTCCCTTGGGCTGTAGAACATTAGGCTAACCTCTTTCTTCACGGCCCAACATGCTGTGGTTGCTCTATCTGCCTGATGCATTGATTATTTTAAAATAACCGGTGTTATTTTAGGCATAGAAGACTTCTTTACTAGACCTGTGATGTGCAGGGACTGAAAATTACACTGAAATTTACAAAATTGAATCTGTACCAGAGATATATTGGATCCAGAGGAAAAAAAAATGTATTTGTGTATTCAAGAAATTATCTCTAGTAGATTTGTCAGCTCTAGTGGGAATTTTCCATTTCATGCTGGAATTTCTGAATTAGAATTCAAGTAATCAGACTTTTTATTTCCATTTAATGAGTGCTCTAACTTTTCCATAAAGCTTCTTTGTACTGTAATGCTGTATAGGGGACTAATTTATAAAATCTATGAAGAATGAATATAAAATATGAATCTGCATAGCTTTTGATTTCCTGGCTTCAGCTTTCACGTGATTTGTATCTTACACATTCAATAGCAGGTTAAACTGTAAATTAGATTTTCGTCTGGATGGAGTCTGAGGTGTACTTGGCTTCTTAGGAAGTCTAAAGTGTTCAGCACTTGTGTCCTATATTTCCTAGATGTAGTCTATGAGCAGAAGGGCTACCAGACATCTGGATCCTATCTATTAAAGGAGGTTCAGCTAGGGATTCTCACTAAAGGCTGTGGTAAATATCTGAGGAAATGAACACCAGACACTTTATTTTTATTAAATAGTCCCCTGTTGCTACATAATTCCTCCAGAAATGCCAAAGCAAGTATGCCCAGCTTAGGTTTAATGCAGGTAAGCAGATCTGTCATTCCTTACACACAGCTGCCGGTCCGGTTTAGGTGTATTCTTACAGCTATAATGCAGGAGAAAGACAGGCCTGGGAACTGGGCAGAATGATGAGCATGAGACAAGCCATGGGAAAATGCTAAGTTATCATGTCTTGTTTTGGAAGTAAAGTAAATAAGTCAGAAAAGACATTAATTTCAAGGAGTAATTTTAAAATAAAAGGGCTGAACTTGAGGAATAAATGCATAGAGTAATGAATTGTAGGATATGGGGAATGAAAAACGGCAAAGGGGCACAAGATACATATTGCACTTGTATGTGATTAAGATGAAGCAAGTTTCAGTCCTGTCTGAAAGTCTTCCTTGCAATGTCCTATTTTATATGTGCTTAAAAGAAAGTGCTGATGGTGGATGGTATCAGTGTTCTTTAATTAACGGAGGCTTCTCATACCACCTGGTGTGCAGCTGAAACCAGTAAATTCTAAACAACATTAGGAAACTTGCCATCGAAGGGGGAGAAATGAGAGAAAAGAAAGTAAAGAGGAAGGGGATGATATGCCTGCTGATGAGGGGAGGGTTGTGGGGGTTTTTTTGATACAATGACAGTTATGTAGTTATTTCTTTTCTTAAGATCTGTGAAATTTATGGGCAACCACCAGCTCCCTGCAGGTATAATGTTTGCTTACGTATCTATGTCTGAGGATCATTATACATTAATTAGTAAATTTTCCCCATCTTGTTTAAAGAAACTTTCTAAGCAGCATTCTAAGAAAAGGTTCACTTGCATATTTGTGATTCTCTTTTCCTGTTCATGTATAAAACCAGCAAGTTTGAAGCAGGCCTCCTCCGTTTTTTCTGGAACCGGTGAGTATATAGCAGCCAAACAGAAAGTACTGCAGTGATGAGTGCATTATAAGATATATAACTGTCACAACCATTCAGCATCATCAGGTTTTAATAGTTGCTAGTGCATGTAGTGTATAAAATAAAGTGTATGGCTATGGTTCTGTGCACGTCTCAAATATGTGCCTGCTGCCTTTATGCACAGTAAAATAGAGAGGAGAAAGGGAAGGTAATGAATTGGCAAGCTGTCTTTTGGGTGGCTAACAGAGAGCATGATCTAAAAGAATAAATCTAGAATTAGATGCAGAACAATCTGTGTCTTCAACCTCAGCTGTATATTCAGTCAACCTCATCCTGAAAGCACTTGTTGTTGCATTCCCAGACCTGAACATCTGTAGCTGTGCTTAATCTTCAAATCTGAAGTCAGTAGGAACACTCACAGGCTTAAAAAATCAGACTACTTAATGATATCTGCTGGATTGAAAACCAAGGTTTCATTGCTTAGCAAGACTTAACTATCCCTCGTTTTTCAGACATGTCATATAAAATCAACTTGCTGTTGATGTCAACAAAAAATGTCTGACATTGTACAGTAACGTGTTAACTAGCCTGCTCTAACTGTACTGGTAAAGCTGAGACCATTGGGCTTGTTTACGGTCAGGAGTGAATTTCTTGCACCATAGCCCTCTAAACAGAATTAAAAGGTTATGAGAATTGATTAGAGGATGCCTGTCAAATCCTTTGAAAGTGAAAAATACTAAGTGCTACTGTGGTCACCATAATGGTCCTTACCTTTTGAAATGATTACATGTAATCAAAATGTTAGAACCATGATGACTGTGTTGTATTGGCAGAGAAAATACAAGGTTATATGATGATAAGGGTTACAGCAATATTTTTTTCACCATCTCTCTTAGTGTCAGCAGCAAAATGTATGGAGCACAGGAGTAGTTTCCTTCTGCATTCCTAACAAAAATATTAGCAGGCAGAGATGGGAAGAGAAGGGTAGTATTCAGTGTGCTCTGGAGTTTTCTTATGTGGAGCACTTCAAGACTGAACCTTGGAGCCCTGGGAAAATGACCACAGTCTAGCAAGATAATCCTGTTACAAATTACCCTCTTTATTTTAACTTTTTCTGAGACAAACTGCATTCACTATGACATAGTAACAGAGCTAGATTCTCAGGGACTGTGTACTGATTTATGAGGTTTTGTTCTGATATCTTGGATCTGTATTTTTGTGCAGCTTTGGCTGTGTAACCCAAACTATGCAGATAAATAAGGAAAACAAACTGAGGAAAAATGTGAGAGGCCTTTACAGCATCAGAATTGTGCAGAAATGACCCTCACATGTCTTGCTGAAACTTTAAAAATGTACCTATGGTATGGTATCAGGCAAAATTCTGTAAAGGGAGGGATGGGCACAGTGTATCTCTGTCTTGGAGCCCTCTTGCTGGCAATTTACACAGGTTGTAGTAAGTGAAAGAAGGAAAACATCATGTTGAATGCAAAGGAGTGTTAGGTCACAATTTAAAGTGGTTCTTCAGTTCTCGTAGATCTAGCAGGTGGGAGCCTTTGTCATGTTCTGAGTAGGGCTGGAATTCACATCTATATTTAATTTTCTATCTATTCCTCATTCCACCTATTTGAGACAAAGCAGCAAGTGGGAAGAGATTTCAATTCCTTTAAAATAATGATTTAAACATATTTAGAGTGAAAGTGTGGGATTTTGTCATTTTATAATATTATGCATCTACGCAAGATTCAGATATGAGGAAATCTACAAACTCTGCAGGGCTGTTTGTAAGTGTATGCTAACCCAGCAGCTGCCGGGGATGATAAAAATATCAGATGCTGAATCTAGGCCATGGCAGCACTGACCAGTTTGCTCGTGCTAGAGTTGCAGGAAGCTGTTACTGCCATCCCTACTGTGAGAGAGCAAAGGGGCTGGGGCAGTAAGATGGTTATTCCAGCTAGGGCTCTCCCTCGCCTCTGCAGCTTCACGGGCCCACAACCGACTCTGCAAGATTCTTTCTGTGCTGAGTAGCTTACCCTTTACTGTGACTCTACTACTTGCTGGGCTAGGTGGTTGAGAGTTGGGGTTTTTTGGTAGTACATGCTGTAAAAATCAATTTTGCTTAAACTGGTGAAAATTCTTGAACAAGGTTTAAAAGCAACTGTTATTTCCTATTGCCTTCATAACAAAAAAAGCATGTAAAGTAAAGACTAGTTAATATCCTTGGTTTTATTTTCAAACAATATATGCTAGTCATGTATTAGACTCTAATCCCAATAGGATTAAGGTTTAGAAAAATCTGCTAGTATAGTGTCTAGCTAAGGAACATAATTATTAGTTTACTGTTACCTTCCTGTCTGCAGTGACTCTGTGTTTCTCTTACTCTCTAGACTGGCAAGGGCTTGACTTTCAAAAAAACAGGTGGAGCAAATAAAACATTATTAGAAAATAATGGTCTGAGAGAATTTATTTCCTCAGTCTTCTAACGTTTTGGTGAATTTGAGTGCATAATAAACCACCACACACACACTAAAAATAAAACCTGTTCTTTCTGTAGACCCCGTGTAGTCCCTCTTAAAATTAATTTGTTGGTACATGCATAATTTTTATTTAATTGGTGTTATTTTCAAGGCTCTGAAATATAGAATTAGAGATTATATCAAAATCCTACTGATTATTACACCTGAAATTCATTTCATATGTGAAGTTGAAATAATTACTGCTGTTTGCATTACAGATTTTCATGCATGAATTTTTTTTAAGGAAAGTTACTGAAGTATAATTCTAAGTTCAGATAAAATCTGCCCTTAGTTTCATATGCTTTCCATTCAAGTTCTAGACAGGTGGTGTTTTCTGTTAGTCTTTCAACATAACAACAATCCGAGTTATTCCTGTTCTTAAATATAAGAAGTGTTGGGGTTTCAGTGATAACTGTTGTTAACTGTTATAGAGTAAAACCATTAAAGGATGCTATTCAATTTTCTTATAACTGCAAGTGCTATCTTATGGATTTCTGTCCTGCAGTCACTGTTGTGGCTATGCAAAAGAATAAAATTAGATTGTGTAGGTATATTTGGAGTAATTACCCTTTGTACTGGTTACACACTGGCAGAGAGTGGGATAACAAAAAGAAAATATTTCCGTGTTTTTGGCATGTATGATTCCTTGTTTTGATTTCCATGTTGCCTACTTTGCTTACAGTATTCTGACTAGCTAACTTCAAACTAGCTTGGATACATTGCTCTATCATAGGTAGATATGAAGGGCAGCCTGGATTTTGAATATGATCCTTCAGGAGAAGTGTAGGATCAAAAGATCACTGAAAATTACATTTATGTATGTTGTGGTTTAACCTCGGCCAGCAACCAAACACCATGCAGTCACTTGCCCAATCCCCCACCCACCCAGAGGGGTGGGGAGGAGAATTGGAAAGGAATGTAAAACTTGAGGGTTGTGATAAAAGTTTAATAATTTAAACAGAATAAAAAGATAAGAACAACAATAATAACAGTATTTATAATAAGGTGGGGGAAAGGATAAAAATCCAAAGGGAAAAGGAGAAAGGAAAACAAGTGATGATGCCCAGCCAGTCCATGAGCAACGAAATCCCCTGCCTCAGCTAACCCCTGAGTTTATATACCAAGCATGATGTCCCATGGTATGGATTATCTCTTTGGCTGGTTTGGGTCAGCTGTCCTGGCTGTGTCCCCTCCTGGTTTCTCATGCCCCTCCAGTCCTCTCACTTGGTAGGGCCTAAGACACTGAAAAGCCCTTGACTGAGTATAAACATCACCCAGCAACAACCAAACCATCAGTGTGTTATCAACATTGTTCATACATCACAGCATTGTACTAGCTGCTAAGAAAAAGGTTAACTCCATACATGCTGAAACCAGGATGATATCCTATATTCTTCTTTTATTTTCCCCAGTATATCTGAAACTCCACAAACACTTTTAGCTATCTCAAATATTACATGAATGAAGAAAGTATATGAGTTCTTATACGAGTCCAGGCATAGAAAAGCTCATGTCTGTATTGAAGAACAGTAAGCTTTCTTTGTCCCTCATCACATCTTCCTTCAGAGATAAACTTTTAATGGGAAATGAGTTTGACATATGATTATGAGACCGTAGCCGTAATACCTTGGACCTATCACAGAATTATGTTGGAAGGGGTCTTGGAAGATCATCTCATCTAGCACCCTTTCCAATCAAGTCTTGAAAACATCCAGTGATGTGTCTACCATGGTTCTGGGGAGGTTGTTCCAATGAATAATTGTTTTTATTGGAGAAAAAAAATCTTTTTTTATGTCAAGGTAAAACTTCTTCTAGTGCAACTTGTATCTGTTGCCCTATGTCTTCTCCATGTGGCTCCTTGTGAAGCAAGAGTCTCTATCCTCTTTGTAAGTACCCTTTATGTACTGGAATGCTGTGATGAGGGTCCCTTGAGCTTTTTCTTCTCCAGGGGAAAAAAAAAGACTGAACTCCTTTAATCTTTCATCACAGGGCAGGTTCTCTAGCCCTTTCATTGTCAAGTCTGATGATCAGACCCTTTCCCTCAGGTCTCATCACTGTTTTTTAGATCACTGTTATAGGTCAAATGAAGCTATGGCTCTGTCCCTTCAGGTGTAGCAGGGTACCAAATAAATGTCCAAATATGTTTATCAAAACATTTTCCTTTGTTCTCCTCTGCCATTTTTGTATTACTTGTGTATTGTGTTTAATGTGTGTGCATGTGTGTTTGAGGTGTTCTCCAGCTTCCTAAGACCCTCTTGGCAGCCTTTTCTCTGCTGCAGAACTATGGTGTCAGCATTGAAAGCTTTTATGTATGCGTGCCAGGTAGAAGTGTAAATGGTAGATCTGTTGACATCCTTTGTTTAAGACAGTGGACACAGTGGTGCACAGGTGACAGGACTAGAAGCAATAGGCACAAACTAAAACACAGTAGGTTCTATCTAAATAGCAGAAAACAGTTTTTTGCTCGGGTGGTGACCAAGCACTGGCGCAGCTTTAGATACCCCTGCTAGAGCAGGGGGGTCGGATAACCTCCATAGGTCCCTTCAAGCATCCACCCTTCTGTGATTCTAAAATTCTGTGATATGGTGGTGAGATGATTCTGATTAAAACACAAGCACTACATCCTAATGTAACATGATTGAAAACTTACCTTCCCAAAACTTCAAACTTCTGTAAATTCTTTTGTAACTGATTTTTACATCTTTTCAGTCACCGCTTTGCACATGATGCAACTACTTTTGAGCTCCAATATTCGTTATTCACCTAAGTGAAGAAAGGAAGGTCCTCATAATAATGCTTTATGTTTGAAAGCGAAAGAGTAAGAAAACAAGGGGGGGGGGGGGGGGGGGAATACTGTTCTGTAATAACAGAAATCCCTGAATTTATATTACCATGTCTATGATCTGCCTTTGATTGTGTTTAAGCAGAAAAGCAGATTTTTGTGATATGCAATATGGTACAAGAATGTTCCCATAGCAGAGTCAGGGGTACTATGGAGGGAGGCATGGCTCAGGTTCATGGACGCTGCTTCTCAGGCCTGGGAAGGACTTGTCACAGTGTAAAATGTTTATGGAAGTACAATGTGGAGAAAGAGTCATGCTGTCCTTTACTAGGGCAAATTTACTCATTTGGCTAATGATTATTGAAACAATATGTAAAAAAGTGATATATGAATAAAGTATTCTGTTGGAGCAGGTATTCATTGGTGGTAACATGATCAATACAAGTGTGCACCAAATGTTCAAACTTAATTACTTTTCAGTCTCACCTAAGGCTTTAAATCCTGTAGTTACATGGATAATTGTCTCCAGTTGTCACGGTCCACTCAGTGGACTTGTGATTGTTCGTTTACTATGATCACGAAGGGCAAAAAATTGAGGTGACCACGCCAAGGGGTTATGCTTTGATCAAACAGCGCAACTTTATTGTTTGCCTGTAAGTAGCGTGCGACAGATAGTGCCAGGAAGGGAAGAAAAGGTAAAATAAAAAGACAAGAGGATTATAGCTACCACCACAGGTCCAAGGTGTCCCTGTGGTCCCAGGTCCAGGCAGTGTCCTGCTGGTCTTTCCGATCATTGTGATCCTTAGTGGGGAAGATCTTCAAAGCTGGGAATGCGAAGGAGCAATCTTTTGTGCCAAGTGACACACCTCGCTCCTCCTCTGGCCCATGGATTGTTGCCAGTCTTTGCCTTCTCGAGCCAGGTTATCATGCATGTCCAAAGAGGAGTGCCCGAGGCGTGGTTTGCCTTAGAGTTGGGTAGCTTCAGAGCAGGAGGTTTGTTTTTGTATTATAATGAAGAAAAGTTCACCTGAAGTTCAAGTTTTTCTGGTTCGTTGCTACAGTGATGGTGATCCATCTTCTCGACAGTAGTTATGCGGCCTTATTGTAGTTGTTCCTTTCAATCCCAGGTAGCAGGGAATGGCATAACACTCCTTGTACCATGCAGTTCTCTTCCCCAGGGTCTTTGTGTCTTGGTGTCCATGAGGACTGTATTCCATCTCCAGGTCTCTGTTGACAATGTTGAGACAATATCATTCTCTTTGGACTGACTCTTAAACTAGTATATCTCCGTTCCCATTTATTAATATAATAAACATTGCAGTGTTGAAAATGTAGCACGAAAAGCATGATTGCAAATCTCAGATGATATAGCGTTTTACAGCCATTTGCCAGTCTGCACAAGGCTAGCTCACTCATTTTATTACACGAGAATCTGAGTATCCGTCATTTTACCTGTGTTGTGGTTTAACCCCAGCTGGTGACTAAGCACTGTGCAGATGCTCACTCACACCCCCCACAGTAGGATGGGGGAGAGGAAAAAGTGAGATAAAGACAGATTCGTAGGTAAAGCAAAAGCCAGACATGCAAGCAGAGCAAAACAAGGAATTCATTCACCACTTTCCATCTGCAAGCAGATGCTCAGCCATCCCCAGGAAAACAGGGCTTAACAGTTACTTGGGAAGACAAGCACCATAATGCCAAATGTACCCCCTTCCCCCTTCTTCCCCCAGCTTATTATATATACTCAGCCTGACATCCCATGGTGTGGAATATCCCTTTGGCTAGTTCAGGTCACCTAACCTGGCAGTGTCCCCTCCCACTTTCCCATGCCCCTCCAGCCCTCTGGCTGGCAGGGCCTGAGAAACCAAAAAGTCCTTCACTGAGTATGAACATCACCCAACAACAACCAAAACCGTCAGTGTGCTATCAACGTTGTTCTCACATCAGAGCCAAAACACAGTCCTGCACCAGCTACTAAGAAAATTAACTCTGTATCAGCTGAAACCAGGACTATCTGAAGTGAAAGTATATCATGTATGATTTTTAGAATTTTGCTCTTTGTTCTGTGAATCAAGTTCATAATCTTGGTACTATGGGAGAAAAATTTAGGTTAATAATAATAACAACAATAAGATTTTTTTAAACATTATTAAAGGATATCCCTAGCCTAGCAAGCAAGAAAACTCGGAAGTCTTTAGACTGCTTTGCAATTTTTAAAAGAAATGAAAGATGTTAATTTACATATCACTAATCATAAGCAATAGCGATCTTATGTGGTGTTTTACATGTGAAGGTAAATCTCTTTCTAAGCATGAATGAGCCTTGCATCCAGAATCCAAATGTGAGGTCAAATATCACCTTTACATCATCTCAACTTTACTTAAGAGGTATGTAGATGATATAATACAGAGGTAATATTATTAGATGGTTTTTCAATTACAATTTGTTTTGGTGGATTTATGAACAGATAAGCAAATTAAAGTAGTAAAATCTAATAAAGTCTGCCAAGATCTGTATTTTGTATGAGCAAAGGTGGTATGTCATAGGAAACATTGATAAAGTATATAAGCAAAAGATATACTTATTCTCTCTGGGACACATCTAAATACAAGCAGCGAAAGCTGTACAAATAACTGATCTTCTGATTATTGTTGTATTCTCAACACTGGAAAAATACAAAAAAATCTAGACAGTATAAAGAAATCAAGGTTCTTCATCAATTAATATGTAAAACAACTATGTCAAATAAAATGTCTATTTACCAAAATCCAAATATTTTCTGTAGAGTTCATCTATTCTTTTTAAAACGTGCAATCTTTTTTTATTAAAAAAAATAAGGATCTTATTTAGAAAAGGCTTTCTATTATTATCTGAGTGGCTTTCTATTATTATCTGAGTTTGTTTGGGTGGTTTGGTTTTTGTTTTGTTTTCCCCAGGACAAAACATACTCAGAATAACTAAAAGAGGTCACAAATTGATGAATCTGAATGACTTTTTTTTTTTTTTTAATTAAGAAAAAGAATACCGGAGTCATCTATTAAAAATACACTAAATACTGCTACATGTGCATGTATTATCAAACTTCACTTTCATTCTGTCAAGTGAAGCAGATACAAGTGCCACAGCACTTATTAGGGAGATGCTCAAAACCAGGTACTACAATCATAACCCCAGTAGTTGGGCACTATACACTGCTTTGTTGCAGACTGTGGGTTTAACCCAATGGCATAGCTGGTGCTGGAAAATGCAATTTGTAACACACATGTATGTCACCTCTTGGAAAAACTGCAAGTGATACTCTTAGCTTTGAATTGATCAAATTGGCACGTTATCTCAAATTTAATTTCTTTAGTTTCTGTTTTATGATGTCCAGATGGTTACAGAACATATCCTGAATACAGTCAGTATTTGGACTTGCCAATGAACTGCATGGAAATCAGTGGCTGCTTTACTGTGTGTTTTGAGACTCTACAGCCACTGTAATAAAAAGATACATACGTAGGAGAGTGCATTAAACATGCTATTTAAATTTAGTATTTTTCCAAGGCTCAACACAATGCTTCTATACTAGTATATTCTGGCATGTCTAGTCAGATAGATTTTGACAATCCTGAGCGAGTTTCTGAGATGCTGGGTCATAGGACAGAAGTGGTCTGGAAATAGTAATCAACATTAGGTCATGTAGTGCCGTATTAATTCACAACATATAATTCCAGAACTGTGTTATTTCATATCAAATGCTTCAGGCATGAAGAAGAGAGCTTGTGTGTGCTTTGTGTAGGCATAAGTTTGTTTGAAGTGTTTGTCACTTCAGTATCTGTTTAGGTGATTAGTGTGCTATTGCTTAACTATACTTTGAATTTATTAAATCTCACTGTAACTAAAATACATTTAGAAAGACAATTATTTGTGTTAGCAGAATTAGATCTGCTTCTTGAATTTGTGTTCCCTTTGCTTATAACCACAGCTCTGTATGAAAACTGTGATAGTATTTTTTCCTTGCAAATTATTAGTACCTTGCACTTCTGTCTCTGGAAATATTTCTGGTCACAATACTATATGCTTGTGCACTTTTCTTGCATTAAAAAATGCACCAAAACTATTCACTAGGAGATGTAGCCATAGTTGTGGATAATCTTCACTATCAGGGTTTTGGGACTAAGAAATTTAAGTGTCTCCATTTCCCAAAACTGCTAACTTTGTCTTACTGGAATTTGTATAAGGGCTGATGAACAGTTCTATTACAGCTGCTTTTCTCTAGGTGGTCATTGGTTTCGTTAAAGCCTAGACACTTCTTACCAGGAAACATAAGACAAGAGTGGGAATCAAAACTTAATTCTTTTTTTTTTTAATGGAAAAAATGTTTGCCAGTGACATCAAGTTCTTCAAAAACTGTATTCCTTTACAGTTCTTCAAGTGAAAATGACTTTAATATTCAAAGACTTCAAATATCAGTCATTCCCAGGAATGTCCAGTGTGCCAGTGCACTTCTAAGTGTAGTAAGACTAAGTGAAAATTGAACGTGAAGCAATCATGTGATTCACAGTAATTGTGCATGTCAGCAGCTTAAAACCTTGGGTAGTCAGGCAAGGAAACAAGGAATGGAATCTCATAAAGACTCCTCTCAACATATTTTTTTGTCTCAGGCCTTTTATATAGCTCCATAGGTAGTCACTTGTTGTTTGACTAATCAAACGTAGATTCCCTTGAAATAACATCATTATTACTAACTTGTTATTTTCAAGAGCCACTTCTGTTTCTTCCTGATGTCAGTCCTTAATCCAAATATAAAGTAATGAGATATTTTTATAACTTTTTTAAGCCTTTCTTAAGATATAGTGGTAGTTTACTGTGCTTAATATTGTGATTATTATTAAGTGTTCAGGAAGCAGTAAAAAGTCTTAATAATGCATGCATTTGCATAATGCTGTGGGATATGTACTGACCTCTGTTGGTTGCTGACATACATTTGAACATGGCATGATTAATAATGCAACTCCCTCTGCTCCGTTGACATGTCTGTTCTGAATCTCAGAGGAGGCTGCTTTCTCCATAATAAGGATTATTCATAACCCAGGTATACTGAACAGCCATATATTCTCGACCTGTACTACAGCTTATTAACCAACCGCATAGTTCAGGAATTTTAACTAAAATATTAATGTAGTGTGCTATTCACTCAGGACAATTCATGTCATCGCAATTGAACAGGTTCAATTGCTGCATCATTAATTCTGATTTTAATAGATTATTGCACACTACATCAAGCTTGTTGTCATGCAGGATGTTGTCATCTTGTCAATGATTATTTTTTTTTCCTCAGGGCTCAAAGCTTCAATATATGATATTTTAGATTAGCTCTCTTTTATGCCTTTATATCCTGTAGTTTGAAATCTGACATTTCAGAGGAACGTGAGTCTCCTGAAGTCACTACCACCTATTCGTCGCTGACTCCTAAGACTGAATAGGATATATAGTTTCTGTGTAATAAATATATAATATACATTCAAAATGGAATGTAATATTATTAATATAATAATACACATATTCAAATAATACTAATATAGTGGATAATACTACCAAGCAGTAGTCTAGAGTGTGAAAAGACCGGTTTCTTTTATGGCCCTTGCCATGTTGCAGTGTGTTGCAAGAATCTGGAGCATAAGTGCATAATGTAAGGACTCAAAAGGTCAGAGATTAAGTAAACAGATAGTTCAAGTGAGTCTGCGAACACTTCCCTCCTACTTCTATGGAAAAAAACCAGTAAAAATATTGAAATAATATTACCTCTTGGGTAGTAGACTTACTGTACTGATGTTTCCCCCATCACAAACAGAACAGCTACAGTTTGTGACTGAGATACTGTTACCTATGATATTATAAATAGGGATAATTCTTGCAGGCAGTAAAACCTAAGGGTGAACTAAAGGAGGGTAAGTGTCAGCATAGATATTACAGTACATGAAATGATTTTATTTTGACACACTGCTTACTTATTTTGAAGAATGGTTATCTTACACTCTTCAGAACTGATTTCTCCTTTCAATTATTATACTGTCCGTGATATGGCTAGTAATATGCTGCAACCTTACTGAGATTTTTAGCTCTACTCTGAGATGTAAAATTAGGCCTTGAACACTTGTGGTTGTTGAAGATTCCTTGGCACTTCTTATAAGAGAGGAAAGGAATAACCTGCTTAAGAGTGGCTTGTTCTGCTAGCCACAGCCTAGTCTGGGTAATTAATTGCATTTGCCTTATAATTAAAAAAAAAAAAGCTAGACTGTGTTTTGACAATGCCATAAAATAAATGGTCATTTCTTTAACAAACACCATGTTTTCCCCAAATATTACTAATTTGGTGATTAGTGAGGAAACTATCTGTCCCTTTAAGCTAGTTATAAAAAATCTCCTGACAGTGCAATTTAAGTTATAAAAATACATTTATTATAACCAATACAAACAGATGGAAGGAATCTGTTTTGGAACATCCTTGTACGTCCAATTTGGGAATCTGGACCAAAAATTGACAGTTATTTGGAAGATAAAGTGTTGCTGTAGGATTTGGTGTATTGGAGGTGGGTTAGAGAGGAGGGCTGATATTCAGTTAGTTGTATTGAAACATACTGAAAGTATTTCTGAGCTTGAGTTTATTCACAGATCAGCTGTAAATAGTAAAAAATGCATGGTTTAGGGTTTTTTTTTCTTTGTCAGAACATTTAGTTATTAACATAGTCCAAGGTAGACTTAAGCCTCCACCTTACGCACATAGATCCTGCACTGAAAAGAGGCAGCTGTGACAAAATATGGATTGCCCTAGCGTATTTTGGTATTAATAGGCTGAAGGGATTAGAATTTTTAACTATCTGTTGGAAACAGAAGAGTCATCCTCAGATCAGCATGCTAACTTACAAATATTTTGTTTTCCATGGTACCTAAATTTGGCTTCAAGATCAAGAACAAGTCAGCAAGAGGATCAGTATATTTTGGACTGTGTTAAAACAACAAAGATGTTTGCTCTCGAGGAGAACCTGTATTATGATGTCCTGCATTTGGGATCACTTTTATAGGATTGATTGCTTTCCTTGTGCATCCCTTGGGGTCTGCTAGCTCTTGGGGGGAGGTAGTTCCTCTCTAGCAGGTTTGTCTTGGTTATTTTCCTCTGTTATTTGTGTACTTTAAAATCTTTTTATTGTGTCACAGTATCTAGATCTAGAAACACACCATAAGTTCCCTTTAGGGAACATGTTGTTTGAAGGGTTGGGTTTTTTTCCGCCATTTTCCTTGCAAAGGGGCCTAAAATGTGTTAGATTAGGAAAGACCTAGCAAATTATATAGCTAGATCATCAATTTACCTCACCACTCTCTTCAATTCAAGAGGGATATAATGAAACCACAGTTACCACCCTGGAAGCTGCAACTGCTTTAGTCTACAGGCAGTTGGTACTTTTTCTGTTGTTAGCAGTAGCGTCTTTATGTCATTAATCCTTTCCTGTGCAGACTGACTAGTCCTGTGGAATATACTGCCAGTAGACAAGTCTACTGCCTGGGCATAATTCCCAGCAGTAAAGCTGGCATTTGGCCTGCAGGAGTAGATTACTATGGATTTTTTCCCAGGAGCAGCTTTATGAATTATATCATTTGGCATCTGAACCATATCTTTCGGAATACCCTCTTCGTGACTTTTAAAATTCAGTCTGAATATTCACTCTGGACATAACTTTCAGGAGGGTGCTTATAAAACACACCAAATCATTCAGTGTCAGACCCGTTTGCTATAGTTGCAAACTCATGGGAAACTATCAATCCATGAAGGAAGAATTGGGAGCTGGTGATGGACTGTTTTGGCCTTGGAGTTGAGGAAGCAAGCATTTTAGTTAACACTGTAAGGATTCTTGCTTAGTGTCCCCATCATTCATCTGAAATGAGTTTCTGCCTACACTATACTATGAATTACACATTTGTGCTTGGCATTTGTAATTAAACCCTTCCCTCCCTTCTGTTGTGCGCGCCCCACCACCCCCCAGACTTGTGTTATGTGTTGTAGGGAAATGGATATCATTATTTTTTTGGGTATGTGGGTATTCTGTCAGACTTCTGCTGAGGTTTAGAGATGCATTTTAGCTGTCCCATCGTTCAGTCAAACCTTTAAGCAGATGCCTGAATTTCATTCATTTAAGAAGACATGAAGGTTAAGGATTTTTTTCAAGTGCTTGGATGAACTAATATTTTAATCTTTAAAGTATGGGCTTGGGTTCTGGTAGGGGACTTCAGTTTATTAATAGAAATAATAATAATAATTGTGTGTGTGTATATATATATAAAATAAAATGTTCTGATAACCCAAAGTGATCGTGGTTTGATAGGGCTAACTGCTTCTAAACAGAAGAAAAGAGCTTCTGCCCCACACTGGGTATCTGTAATAGAAAAAATAAAAAGCAGGAGGAAAAATAGTATTATCTGTGCTGTATTATTGGGAAACTGCCATTCAAAGAATTTTAGCAACCTGTACAAATGACAAAGGAAACATACATAGCAATAGAAATGACCCCTCACCTTCACAATCTTCAGCCCTCAACCATCCATTCATTTCCCCTTGCTGCTATCATGTCCCTAAAACCCAGTATGTTCCTTTTTCTTTAATTAACAGTCAGCTGAAAGATACAAGTCCCTTTTAGAAAGAAGAGACTTGTCTTTGACATCCTTTGTCAGATTTCCTGTAATTGGAAAAAACTGGAATGGCTCTGCTCATGGGAGTTAAATGTTAAAATCCAAATTCAGTCTTTAGCCTATTAAAAAACATCTCATTTTCTGTTCCCTCAAGCAACATTGTCAAAATTTGCTCCCCAGGTGTCTGAGTAGATGGAAGTTACAGCTGGTGTCTGTCCTGTTCTTTACATTGATGTTTGTATTTGTCCATCTGACTGAATGCCACCTGCTGCAAGGGCAAGAGGGTGGGATCACCCATTTCTGAAAATGTCTTTTTACCAGCAGAAGGTTATTCAATTAGGCAATCATTTCTGCTTAATACTGGATGGGATGATATCAACACCTGCACTCTCTCTCCCTCACTTTCTGCTTCCTGGGGACAGCAGCCTTTTCTGTCCCTGGAGAGGAGGGGAAGGTTTTCAATCTGTTCGCTTTTGCATTAGCTTCTGACTACAATTATTAGAGCCTGACATTAGGTTCAGTTCTTGGCTGGGGCTATATTCATTACAGACACTTTGTAGAAATATGAATAAGCATTTAATAATAATGTTTTAACACCCCTCCCTGCTCTAGGGGGCTGAATTTTTCCCTTGCTTGCCTTGACATGGGTTTAAAATATTTCATATGCTTTAAGGATCACTAAGGGAAGAGTCAAAATTCTGAAGTGCATTGGCACTATGAAACTCTTCCTGCAATTTTGTGTGCATTTATATGTAGTGGTATTTTTTTAAAGGTTTGCTTGTATGGTTGATTTTATGAGAGTTACTCCAGTTTATAGAAATAGAAGCAGTGTTTGTCGCTGTGGTTACTCCAGCTACACAAGCAGATATTTCTTGCAGAAAAGTGCACACTCTGTTTTTTAATTAACTGGATGTGTGGCCTTGTGGCTTTTCAGGGTGTTCCCTCCATCTTACATGGTAGATCTCATTTTGTGGAAAAAAGAAGAAAGAAAAAAAAGAAGAAAAAAGGCTGCAGGATGTCATCTGTTTCTTATAAACAAACCGACATGCTCCTGTTTACCCTTTTTAAACTTCCACAAATTCATAAATAGTATGTCAAGCAACCATCCACTCCAAAGTTTATTTTAATAAAAATATCCATATTCAATTAGATAATAAATTCCTGAAATATATCTAATATTTATGGCATCTTGAAATCTTTACATGAATCTGGAAAATTGTTTTCTAAGCATGGTTATCAGAACAAAATTGAGTTTCATTCAACCCTCATACGTCCCTGAGACCCTATTGAACCCAAGTGCCATACCATTGAATTTCAAGTAATTCCATTTGGGTTTAAGTGCACTGAAGACAAGATTGAGTCTGTCAGATCTTATTTTAGGTGAAGGGCGTAACTCAAATTATTTTCTTACTCTGGTAGTGCTTAACTTCTTATGTAGCTAGTTATTCTTCTCTTGATGTAGTCTACTGTTTACTCAAATGTTTCATTTATGTAGGCCCTGTTGTTATTGGAAAACTGTCCAGTCATTCTGTTAGTAACTTTATTAATTTTTTGCTAGTTCTAAAAACTAGATTTTCCAGTAGAAACACACATCTTACCAACCTTCATTAGAGCTGTGTTCACTGCTCTCAGATACATACACTTGCTGCCTTTGCTGTCTCCAAATATTTAGTGATCTTACCCAAATGGCTTGTAAAACAGTTTTGCAAACAGTAAGTAGTTTTCTGAAATAATAGAAAAAGTACTTTAAAAAAACCCCACACAAACAGAGATATTGTTTAAATTTTCTCCTTCCTCTTGCAAAGGAGGGAGAGTCCACAAGCTTTCAGTTTTCCTGTCTTTACAGTTTTTAACAAATGTGCCCTTATATATTTAATTAACGCTTAATAGTAAAATCCATTAATTTTTCAGGCCTCTCCATAGTCAGTAACAGTTTTACACTAGGTCTGCACTTCTGCCTAGAACGGAATAAAAACAGAGATTTTAGGGGATTGTTATTTGTAAGTGTGTAATGACAAACTTCCAGGACTGTACTGTATCCACATTAGATGAGTATATTGCCTCATACTGAGAACCATACTATAACTTGGTGTTTTCAAATAAAACAACCTGTAGAACAATTAATGTGCAATTGCTGCAGCAATTAGGATTCTTATATTAAAAATGTTATATCAATTTAGAAGGCTGGGCAAAGCCCAGTTCCTGCTGACTTGCCATTTCTGATGCTCTTGAAAAAACATCTAAAATTCTGTAGTTTCCCAGTGGTGATTACATATGTAATCTGTCTGTTTGCTTACCATAAAAATAATAAGGCCGCTTCCAACATTGTTACATTCAGTGTACTTAACAAACATGGTAAATAGATTTTTCATGTAGGTAAACTGAGGCAGGAAAAAAAAAAAAGATATTCAAACAGGTTATTTAATAAGCCAGTTGCAAAATACAGGAATAGAATTAATATCTCTACACTGGAGATGAGGAGGAAGAACCAGGACACCAGAAAGTGTTCTCAAGTCAATTTAAATCTTCCTTTGGCGCTCTGGGAATAAAAAAGTTAAATATTTTTATTAACATTACTTACATCATTGTAATGCCAAGGAAAAATACATAAAAACAAAGTACAACCATTTTTTTAAGCGAAGAATGGTGATCTAAAGGGGCTTGGACAAGTGAAAAGATAGATGAGAGATATTAACATAAAGGCTCAAAAGCTAAAAATCAGTGAATTCCCATGAGTATAAATACATTCACATATCTCACCATTCAAGGCCATCATACACATATCTTTCTGCTGTTGACTTTTCATAGGTTTTTCTGCCAGTCTTCCAGAATATCATGGTATCAGCAGTTCTGCTAAACTGTTACGGTAGTTGTTGAAACACTTCAATACACTGCTATGTAGAAAGAAAAAAAAAAACCTATGCAAAGAACTGGCTGAGGAGCAGGATAGAGAAAAATTAAATGAGAAGAGCAAGAGGGGAAATACTGTTAAGACAGTGCTCATCAGAAGAACCTAGAAGTTAGTAAAATGATGAAAAGCCAGAGTCAAGGCTGGAATCAATAATGTGATATAAAAGTTTTGTGTTTTTTCTTCTCTTGATCGTGATCATCATGATATAGTAGTTTTACAATTCACCAGAATGACAGAGGCCAAGATAGCTGACAATTTAGCCAACTTACTAGCCAGTACTGTTCAATTTTTTGAGTTGTGATGAGGGGAAATGTGCTGTTTCTACTGGAATACGTCCACTGATCTTTAACCCAGTGAGATTAGTTTCCAAGCCAGTTTCAAAAGAGGAAATGGAATAAAGATTAAAAAAAAAAAAATGGGAAAAGAGGAAGGAAGAAGTCTTCTCCAAAAGAAATAAACTTCTTCAAACCAGATGACATGAATATTTTGTCTTAAAAAATGTGAATGTAAAAAGAGATTGGCGGAAAAGAGAATTGCAGCATAGTATAAAAAGTTAAGATGGAGAAACTTAATTCCAGATGGATAGGTGGAAGGTAGCCTGGAAGTGAAAGTAACTATATGCAACTCGAGTTGAAACAGGTCTAAAAAAGATAGTGTAGTAAAATAGAGCAATTGAATCACCACGTAATTAGTCACTATGGCACTTGTCTTGCTTTCAAGACAGAGTATGACTTGAAAAAGGTGTTTCCAGACCACGTTACTTAGTACGCACATTACATTTTCAGCTGGATCAATGCACTTTGTGTCTGATAACTTGACATCATAATGATGTCTCTGAGGTAATACAGAGGTGGTTTTTACTTCTTAAATGGTGTCATAGGAGAGAAAGGTTGCACTGTTGTAAGGACCTTAAGATGCCATTTTATTCTCATTCTGATGCAAAAATTTCTCCAAAGGCATGCATTATTGGCAAACCATCCTATGCAAATTTCCCCTAGAAGGAAAGTTGACCCCTTGAAGGACTCTTGACAAAACTTTCAGTGCTAGAAATTAGTAATAAGGATTGACACTGTTTTCAAGACAGGAATTTTCTCAGTTGTAAGACAGATAAGAAACTGAATTAGCCTTGCTGTCAGTGGAAATTGCTGAATTAGGTCAAGGATATTATTAAACCCATTGCAGTAGTACAAGGGTTCATCTTCCCAGCACTTATGGAATATTAATATGTATCAGTTTAGAAAATGAGAAAATTATATTTGGAACAAGTGTAAATTTGACATTTACATTTGTAGAACTTGATGCTGTATGTTGACAGAAGGAAACTAGACTGATTATAAATATCTGCTTTCAGTTTTTTAAATGTGTTCAAGATAAGTAGGAGTCCTTGTGGAGATCCTAATGGGCCTGCTGTGCATGCAGAGTCTGCAAGTACAGCATGAAGGATAAGCCCATTTATATTTTTTTGAGCATACAAAGCCCAGTAAGCCCAAAGATTTTCAGCCAGATAGCACGCTGACCACAGCTGTGGGATTGGAACAAAGGTGGTGGAGCATTTTGTGCTTAAGCTTCCTTTGGAAAATTGCACCTTCACAGCAGGACAGATGTAAAATATGGGTCACGTCTGTAATTCATATAAGCCAATGTGCATCAGTGGACATGTTCTATAATGGAATTAGACCTCAAAGGGAGATGTCAGCTGCAAGGGTCTCAACACCCTTTATTATGCATGTGAATATATATATGTAGGCATATTTATATAAAAAATCAGTAATATGCAATTTATGTTGAAGGTTAAGTTTGTTCCTAATGAAAGGCCATAGAAATCTTTATGCTGCCACAGATAAGTGTATGGCCAACAGTGTTTATCTTTAAACAGGTAAATCTCTGTTTTGATTTGCAGCACTCAAAATGGCAGAATCAATTTGTCTGAAAATTGGTAAAACAAATTTGTTGTGGGCTATGACCTCATATGCTGAGCTTCATCCCAGTAGTATTTTTTCTTTGTTTGAATTATAAATCTTGGAAAAGCAGTTTTTATTGTGGAAGTATTGACGTAGCTTTAACTATAATGGTGTGGCTATAATTTTGTTAACCAGTAGGTATGTGTATTGCTAGCTGTTAACTAGTATTTCTCAAATAGTAGATGTTGAACAGAGAAGCCAAAGAAGGCAACAAACATTAAGAATTAATGTGAATTATTAATAAAAAGAGGGGGGAAACTACTGTAGGAATGACCCAGGATGAAAATTGGACGGTTGACATTGTTAAGAATATATGTGGAGATAATCGTACATGGAGGTTTATGGGGCATATGTTATACTTCGAATTTCAAGAATCAGTTTTGTTAAGAGAATACAGCAGCACTTTACTTTTGCAGTATATGAGAATATAAAGGCAACAGGAACACTTATTGTGGCTAACTGCCACATGACTTAGAATTTGAGTGCAGTTTTACTATATACTATACTGTATATGTGCTTAAAAAACCTGTTCTGCCTTTTGTGGAGGAAACATTGGAAGTGCTGATTATCCCACGTATTATAAAAATACAAAGCTCTCTGATCCTGAATCATTTGCTTAGTGCAAATACTTGTTTTCAACTGTGGAACACTCTCTTAATATTCACAGATTTTATTGGATGTCATTTAGTTCAGATTTAAACACCATGAGAACAGCTGAGATTTGTGTTGCATTCATGTTTTCATTCAATAACTTTCTTTCCTTTTAAACTTAATTAAAAAAATAATTTACGCTAAAGTTGCTAGTAAATGCACATAATTACTTCAGATGTACATTTGTGATAATCAGATAAATTCTCCATGAACATTTATAACAGCTGATGTCAGTAAGCTATTACGCTGACAGAGCAAGAACTCAGCTAAATTGTATCTTATTTCAGTGGGCCTACATTTTAAATGAAATATGAAAGTATGAGATTCTGTAAAAGCCTAGGAAAGAAACAAGCATCTGCATTGAGATTGTTCTCTCTATTAATGTCAAATCTGTGAGTTGGTAGGCATGCCAAGGTCATAATTTATGGAGTGATATTTGTTAACCTGAAAATACAAGGCAAACATTTTAGAGGTAAATTTTCTATCAGTGGAAATCTAAGACCAAATAAATCAAAATATTTTGTGATTTTTCACTTCAGAAGTATAGAAGACTATGAAGGATAAAGGACAAGCAGCAGATGTAGCTGTGATGACAGCTTTCTGTGTTAGCCACACCCTTATTTTTTGCATAATTACAGGCTTGTCTTGAGGATAGGCTCCATATTTTTTTTCCAGAAATACAGTAAATAATGTGACAATTTGATAAAACTGGTTTGTGTTTCAACATAGGTCCAGGTATTTTTCAAAACTGCCTTTATCAAAAGTGGGTTAGCTTTCATAAGTAAATCTAGTGGACGAGCTTCTCTGTGTATTTGAAGTATATGGAGTTCTGAGGGATTATATGAACAAGAAGCATACTAGATGAACTGTTCTGGGAGTAGCCGCAGCAAGCTAATATTTACAAGGTGTCCTCTTAATTGCTAGTTTTCTGCTCTTCCCCTGCATCTGCACTTTCGTGATTGTAGTCAGGAGTGAAATTGGAGGGTTTGCCATGGTAAGAATCTCTCTGTATTTATATTTCTGCACATGCTTCAGCAAATTCTGGCCTGTTTAGCCTTGAGACCATATCGAATTTCACTTTAACATCTTAACCTTCTTTTTGTGGTGTCTCATAGCAACTCAGCAAAACTGTTTTCGTAGCCTCCCTGACACCCTTTCATCAGCATGCCTTCTTTCTCTTTAATAATTTCTTTTATTTTCTATTTCTTTTGTCTTCTGGTCTTGCTGTTGACCTTGTACAGCAGAACACAAGGGGAATTCCTGAGATTTTACTGCCCTTAGTGACCACTAAATGTTAAAAAGAGAAGAGTTCTTACTTCCTAACACCCTGTGTTGATAACACAGCAAGCTAACAAATCTTTTAAATCGCAGCTTTAAGGTTTCATTGGTCTGGGAAGTGAGCATCCTACAATATTTAAGTACAATCTTATAGTATCATCGGCTCCGCTGAACTCTCTGCTTGAGGCAGTTTGATATGTTCTGTTAGCTCAGCAGCATATTGTTTGACTTGCTCTTCAGTGCAAATCTAATGGGGATTAATGGCAGCCAACTCAAGAGCACTCAGGGGCTTGTTCACCCTACCTTTACTCCAAGCAGATCCCTTGAATGCTGAGTAAAGTGCTCCAGCTCAGGTTTGTTGTGATGTCTCAGTGAATTCACTAAATGCCTACTTTAGGGAATCCGGTATTACAGGACAAAAAAGGCCTTACTAAGTATGAAGATACTTTTGATGTCTTTCTAGTACCTAGTGCACTTAGAAATTCTGATATAATTTTGCCCCTGTGCAATTAGACACAGTGCAGTTTTCACACTGTTTGGCAGACTGTCCCTCTTTCCTACATGTCAGTAAGTTGCATGTGTGTAATCTGTTACGAAACTTGGAAGTTGTATTTTGTATTATTTTTCACAGGAGTATAAAGTCCAGAAATAGATTTTACTGAAAAAAAGCTTGGAGGGAATGTTTCATTGGGGAAAACTGAATTAAAATAATTCTGTTCCCATTTGAATCAAAAGAGAAGCTTATTCCTCTAATCCAGAATGTATCAGGGTGCCTCCTTTGACTTCCATAGGAACTCTTACTAGGAACTTAATTCCAGACCCCTTATTTTTAGCTCAGTGTCCTGAGTGGACAGCAAATACTACATCCCAGACCACAGTGTTCTGCTCCTCCTCCCTGCTCCTCCAGTATAGACCATACATCTTTAATTTAGAAGGCTGGAATTTAGTTTTGACTTTCAAATTCATTTGTTACTATTTATGTAGATGCTCTGTACTAATTGTGTTGGTGCAGAAGAATGTCCCACAAGTAATAGAAATCACACAAGACATAGTATGATAAAGACCCCTTTGTGTATCCAAGTCTGATATCTGAATACAGGAAGGTTTAAATGTTTAAGTAAAATAGAACCAACCTTCTCTAAAAGCCAATTCTTATCTTATTCAAACGCTGCACTGGTAAACTCAGATTGGATTACAATCACTTCTTTCATTGCAAAACAGTACTCCTAATTACAAACATTCATTACTGTACTAATTCTCAGTTAGAAGATTTTAAGTTAATACATGTTTGCCATTTTGATGTTTCAGAAATCATCCCAAAAAGTTCACTACAGATCATAATTATGTTAAATTATATCAGAAGCCTGTAGAAGTTTATTTAAAGTAGAGGACAAGTCTGTGCTTTTTACCTAATTTAAAGCTTGCTCAAGTGCACTTTATTTCATGAAGACATTTAAAGTATTTATTTTTCCTGTATCTATGTGAAATCATTTTAAAAGTGTCCATTCTTGAAGTCATGAAGGAGGAGATGGACAGACACACATTACTTCAAAGTAAATGCTTTTTAGACACGTTACATTAATACTACTACTATGTTTATCCATCATATTCAGTTGTGTAATCTGAAGCATTGCTAATCTTTAGGGCAATATCAAACACTGTAACTCTGTTTCTAAAGCGTGGGTTTGTAATTTTATATGCTGAAACATCTAATGTAGCAGTTTATAAATATTCAATGAATCAGTTAAACAGATGGTCTCCCTCTCCCTTCCTCATTTATTATTTTTTTTTAGAAATAAATATACTTTTGTGAGTTTCGGATGCTTTTTCTTCTTGGAAAATGTGCTTTTCATCAAAGCAAAATCCTTTTCATGCCAGCATAGTTATTTTGAGAATTTTTCTGAAATCCAGGTTGTAGTGTTTTGATCAAAAGGAGAACAGCTTCACTCCCTGACTCTGTGGGAGATGCAAGATCAGATTCTCTTTTCAATTGTTATTAAATATAATGATGCAAGATCAGGTTCTCTTTCAATTGTTATTAAACATAATGATTTGTTTTTAAAAAGAACCATTTTTATAATGATTCATCAAATTTTAGAAGACTCAAAAATGGTTCGCTATACAAATAGAACGATTTAAACAGCTTCGGTGGAGGCAACTGAGAGATACTGACCCCCAAATATTCCAGAGTAGTTCCAAGGGAGCTCCTCACTTAGGATGTGAAAGATAAATAGATTAAGGGACCTGAAGCTGGCATTTGCCACATACCAGGTGAGTATTCTCACCTTGTCTGTGGCAAAATCCTTCTGACTGTCTGGTTTGTTCTTTTCTCTCTCTCTCTCTGTCTTTTTCTTTCTTTTTCCAGAAAGTCATATTAAAGCCTTTTAGTTCATTTTGGCTAATATTTCCTATTCTTGATACCTCAGGAAGAGTTGTGTTACAAAGACAGATTTCAGGCACTTTAAATGAAGCACCTTCTTCAAATGCAATTTAAATTATTAATTTTAGTAGATATTAAATACTTTTTACAGAATGCAATTGGAAATTAGGTACATTTTAATTTCCATCTGTCCAATCTCTAAAATTATATGCAAATATACAAACTGAATTCTGGTAAAACTTCATGTTGCAAGGGAAGCTGCCTCTGAGTCAAACAAGGACAAAGACTAAAATTTACTTTGTCATCAGAAAGGAAGTTGAACAACTGTCTGAACTACATTTTAGTTCTTCAGTTAGTGGTTGGCAATCTATGGCAGATCATATTTATAGAAAGGACTATATTTTGTTTCTCTGCTGTGTGACACAGCTTGACTAAGTCATTGTCTGATGAGTTAAGGCACCATCTTGATTGTTCACAGGTAAATTAGACATATTCTGGAGAAAACTTAAAGTATGTTAAGGATATGAATCTACTTTCTAATCTCAGTCTAGGTGATCTGAGAGAAGACTGGATGGTGTGAATTGTTCTGAATGTTTTCACATCTCGCTATTGTAACTTTTCTTTCTAAAGTCACATTTTACAGAATTGCTCACTATGATTTATTGATTTTGTTTAAGCTTAAGAGAGCAAGGAGATGGGTCTGCTTACAGGCAGTGGAAAAGAGATGTAATATATCTCTAATAATATTGTCTACAGTGTCTGCTTAGACTGTCTGATGAGTGTTTCAAGTTTGGGGTAGTTACTGAGTTGCTGAGAGAGGTTGAGTCTTGAAGGACTTTTCAGGGTAAAGTGTTATGGACATATGTTGATCTATAGAAAAGGACAGGAAGCATTTCAGCCCTTTTATTGACTCTTGAAATTTCTTAGGAACACTGTAAGAAAGCATATGATAATTCAGTGCTGTGTGTTTCTGAACCTAATCTCTATCTAACCTAATCTCTCACTGATAAATGAGTTTTGCATGAATTGATGTGATGTGGATGCTTGTGCTGAATGTCTCAGGGACGATCCCCAGTGAAAATCATGTGGAAGAGACAGTAAAATCCTGTGGAAACCAGGGGGGTCTGAGGTTCTGCTGGGAATATAGTTTGTGTGTATGAATGCATGGGTAATTCCTTACTTTTGGGCTGTGCTGCTCAGTAATGCAGACCTTATTAGGGTACAATTCTCATCGAATGGAGAAAGCAAAAATCACACATATATGCAGAGTAGTATGAAATTAAGCACAATAAAGATTCCGGTAGTTAATTTATTAGACAATAATCCAAATTAACTCAGTTTGAAACAAGGATATTAATCAAATTCGATATTGTGTTGGAACAAATATGTAAAAATACCAGAAAAAAATAAAAGCAGATTTAACTACATAATTCAAAGCCTATTATCAGATTTCTAAGAAATCCCATTTTTGCATCAGTTTTGTGTTTCAGTTTAATGTGCAACATTTTCTGTCAGTTGCCAGAGTAGATGATGGGATGTTTACATGTTATTACAAAAGAATTGATGGTTCATAAGTACTTTACATTTGATATTTCTGGTTGAAGGAGCCTGACTGGCTATAGAATTAATTACATTTTATATCCATCTGGTTAGTGTATGGAGCTGGAATGAAACATGAAGAATTTAAAAATGAACAATTAAACTAGGTTTTTAAATATAGGAGTAAAGAGATAAATCTTGTTTGAAGTGTACAAATCACATAATTTATCTTGCAACATTGACACACTAATAATTGCAGCTACCCATTTCCCTGGTGAAATAAATTCCACTTACATATCATGCTGCTGTGCTCTGCAACTCAGCTTTTTTTCCACCCTTTCTCCATCTAACACAAACCAGCACACATCAATGTGCAGAAAAAATTTCCTTTCAAAGCAAGTCATCCACACGAACAGCCTTATTTGAAAGGCTTAGAGAATGATTAGTTCCTCAGGCTATATTTCTATTTAAAAAGGTACAGAGAAGAATATATGATAGAAGCATGTATGAAATTTTACAATAGTGAATTTTATTTAATTTTGACACACGAATTAGGCATTCTGTAAAAAAAAAAGTATATTAATTTATAAACATAAGTTTACACTTAGAATTGTTGTAATTTAAAAATGTTATTTTTCCATTTAAGCCAGAAGCCATGTGCAAACCTCTCAAAAATGCGTTTTCTTCTTAGTAACATATCTTTATTGATTAACCAAAAGCAAAAAACAAAAAACAAACAAAAAAAAGGGTTCGAAGAGAGTTTCAAGGTTTTTTTCTTTTCCTTAAGGAGCAGTTATGGTTAGAAAATTGATTGAATATAACAAGGTTGTTTTTATGATGGTTTTGAATAGATTCTGTTTACCTTGTTAGCTAAAACAGATTTGTATTATTTACCCATATTCATATTCCACTCAGCACAAAGGGTGCTTCTGTTATTTCTTTGTTTTATGTCCTTATCTTAGATCATTTCATGAGGTGAGATGGAGAATGGTCAGGTAAAAAATAAAACCAGCAGAACTGAAATAGTTGTACCAAGCAGTGGGGTAACAACCACTTAACCAGGATCAGCAGTGTCTGATACAATCAATCTGGTCATATTCTAATATGGTGTTTTCTTGATGTACCAATTACTGAGGCTGCGTAAAGCACTACAGCAGATTGCAGTAATCAATGGTGCTTTTCTAATTTAATTTTATAACTCAATTTTCAGGGATTATTTCCATATATAGTTTATTTCTGATCACTTTAAGTTTTTCTCAACCCACAGTTCTTAACAGTACTATTTTCTGTAAAAAGTAACCTAAAGTAATGGCATTGCATGTCCTAATGTTCGTTAACCCTGGAATAGGGCTAATTGTATTTCTGATTTGAAATTTGTTTCATGTTTTTTTAAGAATGCTGTATATTAACTTGAAGCATTTGAACATGCCTTCTTGCCCAAGTCCAGAAACAAAAAAGAGTTTAAAAAATTATTCTAAAATAGAAAACATTCAATACGCTACAGTAAAAGAATTTGTTGTATAAGTGATAGCCTTTCTGCTTTAAACAGGTCTATTTGCTCACCAAATTAAAAAAAAAAAAAGTACACTTGAGTTAGATTAACTTATACCTTTAAACAAAAACAAACAAACAACAACAAACCACACAAAACCACACACAGAAGTATTAGAAACCATACACGTTATCAATTTGTTTTTTAAACTTAGGGTCAGTTCAGCAAAAACTTGAAATCCTCCATTGACTTTTTTCCTTCTTATTTTCTACTGCTAGGGTTTTGGTTTTTTTCTGTAATGTCCTTTGTTGAGCATTAAGGTCCTTTTGAAAAACAACGTTTCAGTACAATGTTAGATTTTCAGCTCAGTTTCTTTCATCAGTCTCTTAAAATGGTTTTGTGTGAAATGATAGTTCTGTGGTATGTCTGAGATAGTTCTGACTTTATGAACTGAGAGACTTTGGACTGCTTTTGCATAGCATATTAAAATATTAATAATTTATTAATCAACCTGAGCTATCTAAAGCAACAGAATGCTGGGATGTGAATACTTGCTAAAATAAAAATGGATTCTGATATCCTTGTTCAGCTTCTATAATAACGTTATTTCTTGAACTTTTTGCTAAACAGCATTCCTTAAAGTGACCAAGAGAGGCAGAAATTTAGAGCAAAACCACCACTAATAATTGTAATATTTCATTCAGTATTAATGTTCCTTTTCAGATAATTAAAGTGTTTTGTTCTTTTAAATATAGGAAAAGGAAGAACAGAATTATTTATTGTTGGGTTTATATTGTCAAAATAAATAGAGATCAAGGGAATCGATATTTCTTTGAAAGTTCCTGTGTGCTGCTAGTTCTCAGAATAAGGACTTTTTTAAAAGAGCTTTTTAAAAAAGAGAGCTTTTTAAACATTCATTGTGACAGAAATTAACATGGATCAGAAAAAAACAAATAATTAAAAACTGATCAAGAGATTGATTTAGGTAACAGTCTACAACATTTCTAAGAGTTAAGAAGAAATCATTTAACTTCAGAAAAGGCAGATGACTGGGGCCAGAGCAAGATTCCATGTCATGCGTAGATAATCTGTTTATTAAGTTCTCTATAGCTTATGTAGGACCCTATCCCTACTTCAATTCTTTGGTCCTCCTCCTTGAAGAGGATAAAAATATATAAAAAACAGATGAATGGTAGAATTTTAAGGTTCCTCTTTCTCCATGTTGACCTGGGGGTTAATCAGCCTCTTGCTGGGTCTTTAGTATTATGTACACTGACCATCAGGCAGACTTTATAAGAAAGCATCCCTGTATTTTGTGCAGTAATAAGTTTCTAGACATAATGTAATATGTTTCCACAATGCTGAGAAGGAAATGAAAGCTTTAGATTTCTGTTGGCCCAGCACAGGAAAAAAAAAAGGGGGAAAAAAAAAAAAAGAGGCAGAGAAAGATCTATCTCTGCCTATCATCCTCAAGAAACCTGGGTGGGAAAGTTATAAAAATAAGGACTGTACAACATTGGCCACCTTTTACATGACAGACTACGTCTCCACAGGATTTCCATTCACAAAATGCTGGAATGGTTTGTTGTTAAAAACATTCTGAAATGGAAAATGCTGGCACTATTAACACAACGTAGCAATTATCAATTCCAGTGTATTTCATAATACATTACCAGATTTTCAGTGTACAAATATATCTAAAGGGCAGTGGTGTTAGGATAAGAAAAATGCACCTGCTAACATTTAGCAAAGATATTTTTGTTTGTTTATTCCTTGTACTCCTACCCTGCAGTTACCATCATTGTTCTCTCTCCTTGCCCTAGCTGCACCTTCCCGCCAGCCAGCCAACAGAGGGGGACCTGAAGCCCAGGGCTAGTAGAACCCTCGTGGGCCCTTCCTTATGCTGCTCAGGGTGGCACTGGCTGACCCCGTTGCCTGGGAGCGAGTGATTCTCCCCCTCCCTGGGAGGGCTGGGGCTGTGCAGTGCCATCGGTGGTGTTGGCCACGCTGAGGGAACCTATGGAAATACACTTAAGTGGGCCCAAGGCTGAGGAGGAAAGAACCCCCTTGAGGAACACCGTGTGCCCCCGCTGAAGGACTGCACACAGCAGCTTGCCGTAAGGCCCCCTGCCACCCCAGCCCACCCTTCTGTGCGCATGCACACCAGTCCTCTGGAGCAAGTGGGACACAGCCCATGGTCAGGCCCCCAGGAGCCCCGGGAAGAGTCGAGGAATAAGAGGGGGTAGGAAGAGTGTGATTTTTACCATTTCAACTGTGTAGTTACTGAGGTTTCTTTGTATTTGAGAATGTGGACTGCAGAAACTGTGGCCTCATCAGCTGCAGCAGCAGCACTTTGTTAGTACCACAGGCATGAAAAAGTCCCTTCTGCCCGTGACATGCTTTTGAGGGTAACCAGTGGTGGAAAAGGTGGGCAAACCCCTACCTGATCCCAGGCACAGTGGCGTGGTGAGCTACCACTCAATGAATGCTTCTTTGCAGGTGGCCGAGGTGATGGCAGAAGACTAGGAAGGCAGAGCTCGTGTCAAATCTCCCAACTGACTGTATAATTTTATTTTCCTTCAGTTATTTCATAAGTAGTTTGGGGATGTAGGCTTGTCGAACACTTGAGGAAAGGGAAGTGAGGGTATTTTGCCTTGGTCTTGCTGTCAGGCTGCAGTTTGAGCTAGGCAGACTTTGGCATGGAGGAGTGCTGGTGGCTCACATCATTAGCCCAAAACCTGAGAGGCAGGGAGAAAAGAGGCAGCCCCTGAAGCAGTCTGAGAAGACATGGGACCCAGATTAAAAACTCAGGGTTGCTGCAGTGTGGTTTCAGTTTCTGGTCATAGTCTGAGGAGATCAGAGGTCTCTGTTGTCTGTTCTTCTCCATGACCTTGTTGAGTCCAGGTGTTTAGCCTTGTTGGAACTGAGCCTTTTTTGAGAACTGAGGGAAAGTGTAGAAGGCCTGGCACACCTGTAGGGGAGACAAGAAAGAGAAAAGCAAATTTCCCTACTCTCCTGACCCCATCCTAGATGCCCACTGTGTTGCTACATGAGCTCTCAGGGCTGAGTCGAGTAAAGGGGCTATACATTGGGAACCAAAGCCTTGGGCTGTGTTTCTGGCACAGGGGTTCCTGCAGTGCAACTCTCCAAAGCTTCCTCTGGGAAAAGTAACATCCAAAGGGGATAGAGAAGTATAATGTAATAAAAAGGAGGGGGAAAAATGCAAGGAGGAAAAAAACTTTAGAACCCAAGATGGTTGTCTAAGTGCTCCCTGTACTTAAGTAGCTATCAGTAAAGCGAGGTAGAGCTAAATACACAAGCCAGAATATAAACCTATAGGTATGACTGTAATTGGTACATCCAAATATACATTTATTTTGAAAGGAAAGAAGAAAAAAAAGAGATGTAAAAGTTTAGGCACAAATGCTTGATTATTTTTTTTTTTTTTCAGTTAAAATGCCAAGTTCTACATGTTTGTTCTGAAAAAGAGATGAAACTTGAGGGTAAGAAACAAGGCTATTGGATCACTGAATAGTTTCTTAACCACACAAAATGAAATATTCTTACCTAGTAGTAGTAAAGTCATTCATAAAAGATTCTGCAAAATGTATTGAGAAAGCAACAATGCTGCTAATTAGCTGGAATATCACCAGAAATTCCTCTGAAGGAGATGCTTTGGCTGGGCTGACAAAGCTATTCACAGCAGTCTTGGCTGCAGGTTTTGGTTTTTTTGTTTTTTTGTTTGTTTTTTTTTTTGTGGGGGTGGGGGCGGTGTTGTTTGTTTGTTTGTTGGGATTTTTTTTTTCTCTTTTCCATAGGTAGAACAGAAGGAGGAACAATTTACTTCAGTCCTGTGGGTATTGTTAGTGGTGTAATGCATAGCTTTGCTCTGTTTGGAGTTTGGTTTGGTTTTGTATTACCATGTCTGAATATGGGAAAAAAACAAAGCTAGGATACTTTTCTCTTGAGGTCAGTTGCTATGGCTGGAATTAAAAACATAGAAGCAATGTGCACCTAGGTAAAGAGAGGACATGGGCACAGTCTGAAGTGTTTTTTCTGCATTAATTTGGATTAGAAGTGTTACTGTTACTGTAATTAGACTAATATCTGTTTGCTAGGCTTCCTATATATAGTGTGTTCTTTTTCCCTCAACACTACTTTGAATATAACAACTCAGTGACGGATGCCTTGAGGTCCATCTTCTCTCTTTACTGAGAATGTTACCTAGATTATGATCAGACTGTTAGTGGTGAACATCATAAATCAGTCTAAAAGCAACGTAGATCATACTTTCACTTTGCCTGAATTCAGCTGAAAATCTGATCCATGTCTAAGTGCAGAATATGTGTCTAATATGCAGAAACTTAGTGGGTCATTTTGTGGGCTGCTTAGATCTCAGAACTCAAGGAGTTCAATCCAATTACCAGCCTCCAGGATGGAATTTTTTGGACATTCCAGGCTGAAGTGCTCCATACCTTTGGACTAGCAGGAAACCCATCCCCTCCACCCTTCACAATGCTGCTTCACAATTAATTGCATAGAGGAGAATGCAGTGATACTTTCTAAGACACCGGGTTAGACTATGGAACCCAGAAAATAATCCGTTTGTTCTCATGTGAATTTAAACCTCTGAGTTCAAAGAGATTTTAATGTTATGAGGAAACTTCTTTTAACTACCAAATACATGCTCAATATAGCACATTATCTACAAAACTCAGATGTGTAAAATGAAAGTTGTGCTGTCTTACAGTCCTTCATGTTCATTGAGTTTTTCAGAACTGTTTGCCTACCTGAAGTTAATGGTAAGGTGTCAGAGTTGATGAAAATAACAAACTAAGGAGGTAGAATAGAATGTTAAAAAAAAATACATTAGGTATCAAATGTTACAATATTTCTTTGTATCTTTCAGTTAATGATTTTTCACATGACCTCCTACAAGAACACACAGGCTGATGATGTGCAGACACAGGATAAATCTAAAGAACATACAGGCTTGGATCAACTTACTAGAGAGCTAATGTAGCTTTACTTGGCCTGCTTGCACCATGTGGGTTGCCATACATCTTGCATTGCATGATTAATGTGATCTTTGTTTGGCTTCAGGGTGTTCTTTTAGCTGGGGTTGTGTTAATGTTACTCTGATACAGTCTGTGAGATGGAGGAAAGCAAAGAGTGAAACATGTTAACATTACATCTGTCTGAATTTCTACAGATCTCTGAATTTTGCTGGGTTTTTATCATGAATATATCTATCTCTTCAGTCACTGTCCTGCATTGAATGTTGTATTATTTTATCCAGATACACATTATAACATATTGAATTCCATAAACTTTGTGTATAATGAGTTCACTTTTGTTAGATATCCACACTCCATATTCCATAACTAGATTTCTGATCATCTTCCATGAATAAGCTTTCCCATGGGCAGGTAGAAGGTTTTTTAAGAGATAAAAAGAGGTAATATGAGTCAGTGAGGATGCTGTAAGACAAGGGAGGGAAACAGGTACTTGCACAGAACGTATAGACTAATTCTTTCTGTTATCAGACATGAATGTAAAAAAAAAAAACCAAAACAAAACACACACCCTCACCTTCCACCACCCAGCTGAATATATTATTTGCATGTCAAGAATTGTCCTCGAATATCCCAGTTTGCTATTTGAACTGGGACTTTTTGTATATCTGGCTAATTTTCCCTGTTTGGGGTTTTGAAGTAGTTTTCATTTGGTTTTGTTCACAGCAAATATCCTTTTTAGGGTTGCACACCTTTAACTTAGTATTTAAAGCTTGGATTGCTCAAGAGCTGATATCCTTGCTACTCAGTCTTCAGACTTGCACGTATTTTTCTCATTGGTGCTTGAGTATAGTGACCACCTACTTCATGCTCTAGACTTTGCAAATATTTTTAGGATGAAAACCTATAAAAGCAAAAGGAGCTACTGTATTTCTTAAGGGGTTTTTATCTGCTTTTATCTGCTGCTTTGCCATAGCTCTGTTAGCCTAATACGTCTTTCTATTGCATCCTTTTAAGATGTTCTGAACTATGAAAGATAATCCTCCATCTTGTATTTTGTCAAATCTATTAGATACCAACATAATTGTAATGTTTTCCTTATATTGTTGTAAGTTTGTATAAAATATCCTTATATTTTCCTTATACTGTTTTAAGTTTGTTTCAATGGCATGATGCGTAAGATTTTGAACAGTTACTGTGAAACTTGTATGAATTTAGAATAACATGATCCCATAATTTTCATGATATAAGTAGTCAGGCTGGCTGACATCTGGAGTAAAATGAAATAATTCACTTCCTTTTATTAGATAAGTTTTGGTTTTGTTGTGGAACTCAGACTTATAATTGCATCCCAAAGGGGAAGTTTTTATATACATGGATATTTATAAGGCTTCACTGTTTATGTTTCTTTGTTGGTTTTCGGGTGGTTTTTCTGTTTGGTTGGTTTGGTTTTGTGGTTTGGGTTTTTATTTTTTCCAATTCTGTATACTTTTAGAAGAAATAAATTCCAGAACACAATAATGGACTTTGAGGGAAAATTTGATTACTATAGGAACTCTGGTTGCTTGCTAAAAATCATCACTTACTACTGGTTTATGATGTTTCTAGGTCTAGTTTATTTGAAAGATTACTTTCAAGGTATTGTTTTATCTGGATTTTTATTAAGCTTTTTGGAGGTAAAGATTTGATTTTGGTTGGCATGTATTTCATTCAAAAAAGGTTTTCAGCTCATTTCATCCAGGACGAGAAAAGACATAACCATGAACTTCAGTCCTTTCCTGAATCATAGGTCTGCAAGTCTCTGAGGTAGAACAGAAATGTCTGTCTTCTATCTGAAGCAGTGAATGTGCAAACCACAAGTAAAATTCAATGTTCACATTTATTTCAAGACAGAGTTTTACCAAGAGTAGAAGGGTAAGAAATATCAGAGAGAAGAAACCTGCACAGTATTTTCCTTGTTTGGTTTCTAAATTTTAGTTTTACCTTGCCTTGCAGACAGAAAGGGTTTAAGCAATCCATAGCAGGTAGCACTCGGAATTACCAGTCCTCCTGACTCCATGTCAGCTCTACGCTCTGTTTTGCTTCAAGACAGACACAGTACAAACACATTTTAAGCTTCTGGAACAGACTTTGGTTAGAAATCTTTCTCTGAATAGGGTATGAACCTGTGTAGATGGGAAACATTCTTCTTTCATTTAAACTTTTTCCATATCTGTCTCATATGTTAATTCAAGAAATATATATCTAATTGGTTTGAGGGGTTTTTGTTCTGTTTTGTTTTTTGTACCTGTATTAGTTTTGTGTTGTGTGTAATAGTTGATTCTGTAGAGCATGCAGTTGAAAATGGTGTTGCAGGAAAATGTTACATCGACCACTGAGATTTAGCTAACATAAAGTACGATGGAATTGTGAATGTGTAACTGAGGGCAGCATCTTTTTAAAGTTCACACTTTATATAGTCTCCTATTATTTCCTTTACAGTGGAAATGTTGGGGTTTTTTCTGTGTCTTGATAAATATTTTAAACTAAGTTATCAGTTGGGAGGGGAATGTCATCAAAGAAAAGAATTTCAGAAAGCTTAGTGGATCAATTTGCCTGATATCATGGGGATGTTGTGGTTTCAAAATAAAGCTGTTGCTGTGAAACTACTTATCTATACATATATTCCCAGGGGCATACAAAGGATTTTTTTTCCTATAAACTCTTAGTGTAATGTCCTCATGAATTTCCTGAAAATAATCAACAGGCTGTTGATAGTGTTTCCCACAGAAGATTGGCTATTTTGGTAGGCAGTGAACCTGAACAGGGAGTCAGCTGTTCAAAGTGCAGCCAGAGTCCAGAGCAGCAGTTAGAGATGTTACTTTTAGACCGATAGGGAGGATGGTAGTCTGAGCATAGAATCCAAAGGGCGATAGCAGTCACTCATAGTAGTATTTCTTTTTCTTAAGCAATCTGTTCTGTTATTTGGAAGATTACTCTCAAATGTTAAACAAAACTGCCTGAAGTAAATGTGTGAGGTTTTTAATATTCTTGTGAATTACAATCTCTTATTAATAAAAGATGTAAAAATTAATAAAGACCACAGTACAAAACTATTTCTATATATCGCATAGTCCTAACTAGATAACACCACCCCAATTCTTTTACTTTTAAAATTATATGTAATACTTTATATTCATTATGGTGAAGAAGCCAAGTTGGAAATAGAAAAATAGCTCACCCCAATTATCTAAGAAGCTAACAGGAGTTTCAGGAATAGAAACTGATTTTCCAGCACCTTTTTCTGGAAGTCTAGTTCTGAAAAATATATCATATAATTTAGCATCACCACAGTTAGGAATTAAAAACATATCACTTTTTGCAGAGAAAATTTTCTGAAGATTTTTCACATGCACACTGCATTTTATTTTGACACAAACATATATCAGAAAAATCTAAAAGAAATATTGCATTATAAGCAGTTCATTTAAACAAGATTATTAATTCTGTTATCTCTCTTTATGTGTGCACCTGATCATTAGGTATTCATTACATTTTAAAAAAATAAGGGCATGAAACTCCCAAACTTTATTTCCTTTTGAAAAAAATACAGTACCAAGGGAGAATAACTTTACTGATGAAGAGTTTCAAAATGAAGTATTTTTGGGTATACTTGAATCAAACTAAAGGATTTCAACTTAAGGAACTTCAGAATATTGTAGTTTCTTACAAATTGAATATTTTTTCTAATGTTTCACAAAATGAAACTTTCCATTTCTTTTTACCTCTTGGTAGAAGAGATGAATGTTGAAACGCCCCATGCAACAAAAATAATGAGGTTTGCATAACTCTAATTTTAGTATGTCTATTACTCTAGAAGGTAAAAAGTCTTTTGTGAAAGGAATCAATATTTATGCTACCATAAAGGCCCAAGCAATTTCTGGAGTGAGTTGAGTGTGTATTAAAAAGCATTTTAATCATGAACTATGAGTCCCTCATTGTTTGGCATTGAAATATTTTCAACACAGAATATGGAAAATATCAGTTTTACCAGCAATTTTCCATCATTAACCTAGTACTTAGTTAAGTACTTACTGATGTCAAGGACATGACTGTAATCAACAAACCATAAGTAATGTCTGTCTTACAGAAAGCAATGTTCCCCAAAAATTAAGATTAGCAAATAGCATTGGAACTCTTTTTAGTGCAAACACAAGTTAATCAAAGTTTTGTGATAGCTATTTTTAAGGTGATGCCTCTGGTTATTTCCCATCCTAGAGCACTTAGCAAATAGTGAAAACAGCTTGGTTGTTGACATTTCATTGTATTCTTCATTTGTTTTGGATCAGATCCGAAATCAGCTGCTAGCAATGGCAGTTTTCTGACCTATGTTGAGGAGAGTTGGATCTGGTTCTTACTTGTCAAAAAACATTTTATCATTTTCCGCAATAGTGTTCCAGTGTGGCAGACAGTAAACACTTGCAGGTTTTTGTGCTTTCCTCTGTTTCATCATGTAAGATGGCACCTGTTTTGACTAATGGGCTAGAAATCAGTAATAACAGCAGTTAAAAAGTAAGTAAAATTCTTTGAAGATGTCAACACAAATGACAACAACAAAAAAAAAAAAAAGAGAGAGAATTGATCTTTTTAGTCATTTTCCCCTAAATGACTAACAGGCACAGGGCTTGCCATCTATAAAATAGATTTTTGGTGAATCAGGAGGGAAAAGACAAAACAACACAACACACCTACAAACAGAACAACCACCCACATCCACCCCCACCTTGTTCCACTGTGGAAATGAGCTGTTCTGGGAACTGAACTTAAGACTAAATGGTACATCTGCACTTGTCTGCTTGGAAGGCAAATGCAGGATTTGGCAGCCCTGAGCCATCACATTTGAAAGACCAGTCAGAACTGGAGATCATTAATGCAAAAAGTGCCTGAACAGTGTAAAGTGCTTTTCAGCAGCCTGAGAATACACGCAAGACTTACGGTGTGAATGTTACAAACCACTTGTTTCTCCTTTGTATTTTAAATGACATTTTTCCATTGTCTGGTGGATTTCTTGTATTAAAAAGTATGCTAATTTGCTACTTACTACAAGGAATTATTCAATCATGATGTCTTGCATCTGTGTCTAGCGGTTATTGCTTATGTGTTCAGGATTGTTGAGAATTTCTTTTGATTGTGCCTTTCTGTCTTCATGAGTAATAGTGGGGCTTTAGATATGTGCCAGACAGCCCTGAAAGGCAGAGGGTTTTTTACATTCTCTTCAAAGTTTATAAAGCATAGATAATGCATTTGCCATTATAGCTTCCTTTTTCCTAACTTGAAATTCAGATGGAACACCATTAGAACAAGTCATCCTTGCAGATCTTGGTCACTTTGGCTATGTCTGTATCAGCAAACGAAACACACTAGGATCATTACAATGAGGGTGGTGAAACACTGGAAGAGGTTGCCCAGAGAGGTGGTAGATGCCCCATCCCTAGTAACATTCAAGGTCAGGTTGGACTGGGCCCTGTTCATTGCAGGGGAGTTGGACTAGATGACCTTTAAAGGTCCTTTTCAACCCAAGCCATTCTATAATCCTATGATTCTCTGACACTGAGGCTAAAAAGCAGACAACAAAGAGGAGCAATGTAAGTAAACTCCCTTGGCTTCCAAACCAGGATGGTTTCATGCAAACTCTGCTGTTCTTTGCTACCTCCTAAGCCATGCACAGGAATAACTTGCAAGAAAATACTGAAGCTGCAAGTGTGCCAGAAACTATTCTAATTTTTTTGCAGTATGAACGATTAAGCCTAGTGCCCAGGAACATTCACAGACAATGGTTAACTTAATAGCATAGGCATATCTTTTGAGGCTGCCGAATGGTTTGAAATTAATTTTAAGCACTAACTATATTTTTAAATTGCAGCATTACATTTAATGTACAGGTTTAAAAACAGTGTCAGGACACTTCCCTGTCTGGATCACCAGTGAACCCCAACTTCAGGTTGTGTGATCACCTGTCCCCTCATCTAGAAGTAATTTAAAGTTGCCAAATTGAAGCCAACTACAAGTAACATTAAGTCAGTTGAATCCACCAAAGGTGAATTGTAAGACAATTAAAATTATACCTCGTAAAGAAAAGCTACTGCTTGCTCCTGAGGCCACCTAAGCGGGATATAGAAAATTGTGCATGTCGTTGTATGGAAAGCTGAAACATAGTACCTTTTCAGCCCAGGGATACAAATGCATCTCTTCACAAATAAACCAAAGCTGGGTCTGAACTTCCAGGCTAGGAGCTGATAGTGATGTAACTGCGGAACTATAGAACCCCGGTTTGGTCAGCTCCCCTCTTTGGCTGCCCTGTGGTTTTCTCTTTAGAAAGTAAAAAAAAGTAAAAGAAATTATTAATGCTGATTATTTGACAGATTGTTGAGTATTGTAGCAAAAAAAGACTATCAAATCAAGTATTATACATGGATAGAGTTTGTAGGATACACATAAAATTTTGGGGTTTTGATTACTGCAGAACAATTTTTGGAAACGTCAAATAAAAAACCCAACACAGTAAAACTTCAGGAGACTGGCAAAGACATCCTATTTACTTCAAGAAATAATGGTTGTGGAGCATATTGAATATGTGTTCAAACAGCATCATGTCCTTGTTTTTAGTTATGCTTCTTCCTCAAGACCTAAATCATTCCTGTATTTGCATGCTTTATGCTTGCCATTTCGCAGCATTAAAAAATGTCATGTTGCCATCTCTTGCTGCTGCAGAAAGTCACAAAACTGAATGATGTAATTCAGGTATTGTTCCTGGGCCACAACTGGGAGGATTTTTGAATTTAGATTAATCTTCTTCATTCAGCTCCTAGTATTGTAATTCTGCTGTATTTTAACCCTGTAAGAACTCCCTGCCTTAAGATATCCTTGCTTTATGGATATATAAACAACAAATTCTCTGGTTACATAGTATTATATGTAACGGTATTTACAAATGTAGGTTTTCTGTATGCTTTTTGGCAGTCATTGTTGCAGTATTATTTTGGTAACTGCTATATCCCTTTGTTGGAACTGACCCATATTAGTATGAAATGCTCCTGTTAAATCTCAGTGCCTGTAAGATCAAAACATGAAGCAAATAGAATGTGATTATTTTTTTTTTTCATGTGTCAGAAAAAACTGAAGCATTTTGGCATTCTGATCGTCAGTATTCTTAGGTCACACCTAAGGAGAGATTGTCATCAATACCTAAAACTGATAGAACCATAGATTAGCTGAGGTTAGAAGGAACCTCTGGAGGTCATCTGGTCCCAACCACCTGCTCAGGCAGGGCCACCTAGAGCCAGTTGTCCAGGATTATGTCCATATGACTTTTGAGTATCTCCAAGGGTGGAGATTCTGCAACTTCTCTGCCCAACCTGTGCCAGTGCTCACAGTGGAAAAGCTTTTTCTGCATTCAGAGGGAACAACCTGTGTTTTCTGTTTGTTCTCATTGCTTCTGTCCTGTCATTTGGAACCACTGAAAGGAACCTGGCTCCCTCTTATTTACACCTTCCCTTCAGGTATTCATACACATTGATAAGGTATCCCTGAGCCTTCAGTCCCAGTTCTCTTAGCCTCTTCTTATGTGAAAGATGCTGCAGTCCTTGAATAATCTTTGTGGCCGGCCCTTCACTGAACTCTCTCCAATAGCTCCCTATTTCCTCTGTGCTGGGCAGCCCAGAACTGGACATAGCTCTCCAGCTGTGACCATACTAGTGCTGAGTAGGGGGGAAATATCACCTCCCTCTACCTGCTAGCAATACTTTGTCCAATGCAACCCAGGATACCATCGTTTGTCCTGGCTGCAAAGGGCACACTGCTGGCTCATGTTTCATTTGTTGTCCACCAGGACCCCCAAGGCATTTTCTACAAAGCTGCTTTCCCCAGCTGTCTATTCTGCAAAGCTGATTAGCCGCCAGCATGTGCTGGTGCATGGGGTTGTTCCTTCCCAGGTAGAGCTTGCACTTCCCTTCACTGCATTTTGCAAGGTCCCTGCCTACCCATTTCTCCAGCCTGTTGAGGTCCCTCTGGATGGCAGCATGACCCTCTGGTGTATCAGCCACTTCTCCAAGTTTTGTGTCATCAGCAAACTTGACGCTGTCCAATCATCCAGATAATGAATGAAGGTGTTGATCGGGGTCAGACCCGATGGTAACCCCTAGGGTATACCGCTAGTTACTGGCCTCCAACTAGACTTCATGCCATGGATCACCACCCTGTGGCCCTGGCTGTTCTACAAGTTTTTGATCTACCTCACTGTCTGCTCATCCAGTTCAACAGCTTCTTTATGAAGATTTTACGGGATATTTACTGAAGTCAAGGTAGACAATATCCAATGTCCTCCTCTCATCTGTCAAGCCATTCATTTCACCACAGACAAACATTTATCAAGTTGATCAAGCATGACTTCCCCTTATTGAATCCCTGCTGACTATTCCTGACCGTGTTCTTGCTCTTTGTGTGCCTGGAAATGGAACATCAGGAATTGGAAATGGAGTTATCAGTATTGAGCTGGGGTTATGTACAGTGATACTATGTATCTGTTGCTTCATACATCGCACAGTGACGGGGAGATTAGAGATAGTGATCAGTGTGAGGTGTTTTCTCTTTCTTTGTAATATACACATAACGTGATTTTTTATTAGTAGTAGTACAGTAAAAAGAAAATTAAATTGCCACTGAACATGGACATATGATTAAATTCCTTAAATTGTAATGGGGTGGGTCATGTTTGCACAATGTCCCATTAACATTACAATCACTGTTATGAGAATGAATTCATGTTGTTCCATACTGTGCTGTCATTATAACCTTTGTATTTCCACATAACCATACTGGGCTAAACAATAGCAAACCGTGTTAATACTGATTCCATCTCAGTTTAATTCTACTTCATTTGCCCAGTGCCTAGTGCTTACAGTGAAGGACATAAAAAGGTAAAATAGCATAAACATCAGAAGGTGAAAGTCTGACCTTATTTAAGTGAAGGGGAATTTAACCATGGGTGTCTTTGTAATAGAAATTGCTTCTTTTATTTCAGGAAAATGGAGCTATGAAGGGAAAAATCTTAACTGAAATCAAGCTGAAATCTATTATGAATCTGTATTACACCTACTTAGGAATGAATTAATCAGCTAAACTTTGACGTTATTTTTAAAAGAAACTAAAAAAAAAAACAACCCTAAACTCTGAACCCACTTTATTTTGATTTTAGTTTCTGAAGTTGTTTATAATTGCAATTAAAATACAGTATGGAACAAAACATAAATATATATATATTAAAAAAACCCCAAAAACATATTAAGATAGGTATATTGGGAAGTCAGGTACACTTTTAACTTGTTAGAACAAATTAGAAGAAAATCAAATTTCAAAGCATTTTAATTTAGGCATATGTTTTCTTACAGAAAAGCTCTTAGTGATGTATTAAAAATTCAGATGACAATATTGACTTTACAAAATAGCATAAAAATAAAATTACATTCATTTCTGAAAAAGTAACAGCTGATATAATGTCTAGCTAGACATGCCACTCATTTTCTGTAGCTGCTTTTTCACATAGCTGGCATGGATAATTTGCTCAGAAAATAAGTTATTAACAAGATATTGTTTAAACAGCTCTTCCCCTGTCTTAGCTACCTTGCCTTGTTCCTCTGTCTCAACTCCTGAGTAATGAAGAAATAAACCATGCGCCTCAGTTATTTCACGTAGGGGCTTTGCATTGCTTTTTTGCTGAGTGTTCACTGAAATATTCAAGAGGACTTACTTGCCTTTTAAAAACAAAATTTATTAAAACTGTGGTATTTCTTTCCCCTATTTATATATCCTATATTGTCAACAGAAAATAATGAAGTTATAGACTGTATTTTTTCCTTCTGACTATATAAGACCATAGTCTACACCTAAAAGTAGCTTCAATTCAAATTAGCATTCTATATTTTAGATCAATTTATAGATGCTCATAAAATGTGTGTATCAATTTTCAATCGAATAAATTTAGGTAGCTACTTAATATTTATTTGACAATCAAATTGTAGGCATTTATTTGTTTGTTTATTTTAACAGGCAGTACTTTGGCATGCAAGACAAATTCTTTTTCATTCCAAGGTTTCAAGATAACAAAATTGGGTTCTGTTTCAACATTAAAATGTCTCATCTTTGCACCAGTTTGTCTTCTATCAGGAAAAAATAGGAAAAATATTTTAAAATAATTTCTTTCAGAATTTTCAGTAGAATTTTTACAGTTTTGCTTGAAGAAAAAACACCATTAAATTTGAGCTACTTATAATTTTAGTTTTTTACAGGATAACGCCTTTGCATGCAAGGTGCAATATTGAAGGTTCGTACCACAGTACACGGTTTTCAGCGCTGTTCTCTAAGGGGAGTGTTCTGGTCACAGATTCCTCCAGAATACCCTTGCGGAGAAATCTTGTACATTGCTAGGGAAACATGCATAAAATCAAAGCTTGCTGTGGAGAGTGTATCAGTTATGGAAAGTGTACAATGTATAAGTGTGGACAAGTGTGTCTGTGTGTATTGTAGTGAAGATACCTTTCAAATTTTAATTAGTAAATCACTGTTATCTGGAAAATTTTTGAATTCTGAAAGGCTGTAGTTAATGGAAGTATTTGCTTTGTAGGAGGCCTCTGTGCTTCACTAAGTTATTGTGATAGAGAACAGATCTCAATGATCTCATTTTTTTTCAGCAGGAAATGACATTGTGTTTAGTGGAAAGGTCTGGTTTCTTTTTTTTTTTTTTTTTTTTTTTGTCATTAAGTGAATGTGATCTAACAACATTTACCTATCATTTTCTTGAACGTGGACTATGCAAATACCACAATCTTGGAAGGAAGCGGCTTGTTCCATATGAGCTGTGTTAAATGACAAATGCTGGGAGTTGCACTTCATACCAAACTGAGGATAAGGTGCTTACAGTATGGTTTAAAAAATGAACATGGAATACTTGTATTGTTTACAGGAACAGCTATCATACAGTTACATCCAAATGACGTGAAGTTTTAGCTGTGAAATTACAATAGCTATCTTCCACAGCTCTTCTCTCATTTATGAAATGAACAGATTTATCCTGTGATGGTATTGTAGCACAAGCCTCTTTCTGTTAAGGAACACAGCAACCCACCCAGGCTGTGTGTGTATTCTCTTCCCACTGATGTCAGTCCTACTTTTCAGTTTACTTCATGCATAGCAGGACTTCATGGCTATTTAGAGGCAGAAATAGTAGGAACCGAATGGCTCATTGCTGACATTGAAAACGTACCCAGTAACGAAAGCATACCTGCAAAAAAAGACGTAATGACTAGTAAGATAAAATATCTTGGATATGAAAGTAAATTTGTGTAATTTTGTTCCTCATTTCTACTCCTTCCCCCAGCCTGGATCTTAAAGGAAAAAATATTTACAAAATGATCAAGATTTGGGTAAGATCGCTTTGAGAAAAACACAGAAAATCTTTAAATAGTAAACGGTAGAAGGAGACCATTTACTTAAAGTTTGACCATATACTTTGGTAGCATTAAGTAAGTTAAAAAACTTCATGTGGAAGTTTATTCTGTACAAGGTTTATATCTGTCTAACTAAATGGCATGCTCTGAGTATTTTAATAGTTTGTAATGTGCATTTTGGATCTTAAAGAACAATACTTCTGCTTTTCATTTTTTTTTAAAAAATATTTACCAGGTATTGTTTTGTTTAACTGAAGTTAGTTTGCACTTGAGATTTATTACCTGATCATTGATGTAGTAAAGTGACATGCCATAGTATTAGCTCATAAGACTCTGTTGGAATGTCTATCCAAAAAACTAGGGAATGTGGCATGTAGCTGTAAAAGCTTGACAGGGAAAGACAAAGCACTTGACCAGAATGTATCTTTTTAAAAAAAAACAAGTATTTTTTCTGTACATATCTAAAGGAGGCTTGTGGCAAGTAATGGCAGGATTCTGCTCACCTGATGTTAACTGGCTAGAATTTTGATATCTAATCTTAGAAAATTGTCTATGATCTTTTCATAATCTATGAGGGAAGAGCTACATGCCAGCCAAGAATAATAAATCTCATTCTGAGGAAGATGTCTGTGTTCAGGTGGAAGAAAGTTTACTGACATTCTTTTCTAATAATGGACTATCAGTAGCATAAATGACTAGCTTAAATTAGGAGAATGATTATGATGGCGCAAACTCAATTAAATAAATCAGTCATGAGAGTCTTGTACAGTTTTAAGATATTTCAAGGCATACAGAAATATTACAGCATTCTTTACAGTGGAACTCTTAGTTATGAAAATTAATATATTTGCACCGAAAAATACCTTCTGAAAACTTCTGAATACTTTGGTTTTGTTTAGAATGTTGTATACCACCTTTTCTTCTTATGAATAATTCCACCTATGCATAAATATTTATATAACATATTTTAGCAGTGAGTTATTAAGAAGTTTCTCAGTTTAGTTACACGTATACATATATAATACCAGTGCCTTTTTTCGTTTGTTCAAGAGTTATGATTCATGAATAATTTGAGTAAACTATGTTTACGAACATGATTATGACATTAGAAGTCAGTCTTGGAAATGTTAAAATGTAAGTGAATGAGTTCATTGAAATTTTTTTGCTCTTATCGGCACATGTAAGGATAGTGTCTTCAAAAAATTTGTTCAGGGTCTGGCCCACAATCTATTGGTATACAAATTTCATCTAAATGATCTCACTTACCTCACTGGAACAACTTTCATTGAGATCGTAGCGAAACAAGTTTAACCACGGGGTGGATTTTTCTGATGGGTTGTGAGGGTTACATCCCATGTTATTCCTTTTGTCTCAAACTTACTGTTTGCTGGGTGTGATATTGTAAAGCATGTATTTGGGCAGCTAGCTTGCAGTTAGTTCTTTGAGCCCTGCTATGCTGTTACTGGTGTTTGAACTAATTAGAACGAATTCAGGTATGTCTGTGTGACTTGCAACCATTCCCGGTCTGCTTGCTGTTGAGGATGAAATCACTTACAAGTTCTGGAATATGAATATTTGCTTCTGATATTTTACAAAATGTGATACTCTTGAGCTTTTTGGTATGGGACCTGTATAAAAAGATTGCTAATGTATATGATACCAAGTGGAAGCGAACTGACTGGAAATATGCCTATTAGTATTGAGAATGAGGCATAGAAATGGGCAGCATTGTGCTACAAATGAAAGGGTACAGAGGTCATCACTGTTGCTGTAGCTTTCCTGTGCACTTCAAAAAAAAAAAAAAAAGTTTGGAAAAAGATGCATACAAAAAGGAAGCTAATTTACCAGCTGAACATATTTAGATATAAAGGATGAAAAGTTGAGGTGAAGGTAGACATAAACAATGGGAAAGCCCCAGACACTTGAAAAGCAGTACAACCACTTAGAGAGGCCACCTTCATAAGTATTTTACTTATTGGGAGACTGACTGAAGCACTGTAAAAACCTGCTGGAAGAACAGCAACATACACTCACTTTTAGAGATTGTCAGTTGTGGCCAGCATTGCTTATGAATCTCTGTTGTGTTAATTCCATAGTTATACTGAGATACGGGATTTTTTCTGACCCATCCTAGCTGTCATTTCATTATTCTTTGTTTCCCTGTTTTGAAGATTCAGGGTTTTGAAGAAGTAATGTGTGCGGATTTATTGTTAATCTCACACATATATTTTCCTGAATTAGAAAACAAATTATGCAACGTACAGATGCTTTCTTCTATTTTGTTTTCAGGTGTTCGTTTCAAATTCTAGATTTTGCATGTCTTTTATTAATGCAGAACCTTTTCTCTGAAAAAGTAGCACTTTCAGAATTAATGCTCAATGATACAGCACTGTAAATTCATTCATCGTTACAACACACTTCTTATGCAGGTGCTTACTTAGAGGTTGTTCCAAGGCATGTATTTTATTACTGTTTATAAGGCAGAAGAGTTCTTTTCTATGAGTGTAAGTCTGTATTTAATTATTTTCTAAACCAAATTAAAGCAATTTCATCCTGGTATCATGTTGATGGAGATCAGAATTATATATTATTAATATAGTGTTCAACTAATCAATATTTTATTAATATCATAAATAATTTGTATCTTTTATATCATTAATGACATACGACAAATATGCTTTGGGTTGATTGCGAATGTGCTGCTGTGCAAATGTCAGTGTGATAGTTTACATTATTCCATTTTCTATAGTTTTAATTAAGCAATAAAAGAAGACATCTAAAATAATTACATACTGTTTCCTAGTTGAAGAATACAAAGCTAAAGCTTATGCAAATATAGAGAGTAATAGAAAAAGAAAACTGACGCTTTCCTGCTTAGCCTAGAATAGCCTGAAGTACTTCAAAATATTAGCATCAGCAGCATTCAGATTGTATTAACAACTTTTTGTTACAGATAAGCTGATATGTAAAGATTACTTGTAGGTTCCAACATCTAAGAACCAGCATACACCCTGCCTTGGTAACTACTCATTTAACTTACAGCACTGAACTGCATAACACTGCCTATTTTTTGACAGATTTATGTAAAATAAATCATTGTTTAAAAGAACTTGCTTCCTAAAACAGTAATTAAGTTTCTATAAGCAGCACTTCTGAGTTCTGTCTTTCCTCAGCAGCCTCCAAATATAATCCTGGAGACATATAAATAAAATCCAGATCTTCCTCTTAGAGCTGAAATGTGTTGAAGAAAGGGAACACAAGATGAAGCTGCAGCAGTTTATGCACAACCTGGCAGCTATAGCACTCGCTTGGGAAGAAACTCAGGGCTTCTGTTCCCTATCCTTGCTGGTTTTATGTCTGTTGCATAAACAAGGTTTTTCTCCTCCATGCTAAGCCACATCACAGCTGAGCCAGGCGCTTTGTTTTCTTTGCCACTTTTTTTGTCTGCTAAAGTCGGTTCTGCACAGTGCTCTGAATTTCACTGAGAGTGGTCTGTGGCCTTACACAGACCTCCAACAGGCTGGCCTAAGCAAAGCAAACCTGACTAAACTTCACTGCCAAAATGCAGTATTCGGTTTTGGTGTAATACCCTCTTGTCATGATCAAGCATTGTTCTCACCAGTCCTGTACCTGTGTATGTGACCTGTTAATGGAGGTTTTGTGATCATTACCCGTTTGTAACAACATAAACCCCATTGTGTCACAGGAAGTAATAAAAAATTAATCACTGGATGAAATCACAAATTTAATAGTGTCATTTTGATTACAAAATGCTGCAGAAACTCTCCCCAGTCAATTTTTTTCTCACTACTACAAAATTTGAGATCAGAAGTGGTAAGCTGCTTGCTGTTGTCAGTGGTTGGATTGGTAAGCATGCATAGTGGCTGCAAAGCTTACAAATGCTGAAACCATGACAAAGTTGTGCTAGTAACATCAAGATAACACCAACAGAGACTTTATTCCATCTTGCAATTTACAGGACACCTTTTCCTTAATATGTGTCTTAAATAAATTTTATAGGGAAAATTGATTTTAAGAGGATGTAGAACTCTGAAAGAAAGAAAACAATGATCTTTACTTTCAAAATCTTACAGAAGCAAAGAAAGGTATGTTTTGATTATTCCTTTTTGGAATAAGAAGTTTCTCCCAGGTTCTTAGAGCTTGGGAAGCAAATAATTTTCCAAGATACAGAGAGGGTGTCTCTATTCCATAGGTAAATATATTTCCCTATAAGGGCATCTTCAGACAAGGGGGTAACTTGAGAAAGAAATGCACAGAGTGCAGGAGTGAGACCTCTCCTCTTAGCCCTAAAACTTGCAGCACATACCTTACTGTAGTGGTTGGAATTAACAGGAGCTTTTCTGTGTTCCTCCTCTCTCTTTTTCATTCTTATTGGGGCTTTCTTTATGATGTCAGTGCAGTGTGAGAGTTTTGAGTATGAGTGTATACAGATTGGTCACCACCTTGACCCTATTGTCACTGATCAGCAAAATACAGCATTATATACCAAACATCAATGTCTGCATAAAGTGCAACTGAACCAAGCATTTGCCATATCAATGGAGCAGAAAGCAAAATTTCTTAAAAAGGGGCAAAAGTGATCTCAACCCTAGCCAATTGTTTGTATATCTGGTGGATTTTGTACAGGTCTCAGTGCCTTTTTAGTTTGTTCCCAGTCTGCATGGAGCATAAGGTACTTTGAATTTTTTTGTAACCATTTGGAGCTTTATGATTTGGGTAGGTATGGGGAGAATACTTGTCAGGATTCTACCGCAATCCAAAACCAATCCCCAAGTTCCTATCAACTGTGACATAGAAAACAGTTTTTGCTCTTAGATCATTCAGTCATTCAGATCATGGGTTTAGCTTGGATATCTCGCATCCCCAGTTGCTGTCCTAAATTCCAGGCAATGATGTATCTCTCACAGCCTTAATGAAAAAGTCTTCCTGTCAGCAGTACCATACAATAATGTTAATGCAAGTTCTCCTTTCCTAATGTAGAAGTATTTTTTTCCTGCAGTCATTTCGGAGGTCTGTATTAAAAGGAAGTTTTTATCATAACATTAAAAACAACAAGAAGTAAGCGAGATACCTAGAGAATTTATCGGAGGTTATTTGGAAAGCAGAAAGGCAATATTTAAGAGGCAAGTCTATTTTATTGCATTCATTTTGAACTAAGTCTGAGATCTAGATCTAGTCTTACAGACAGTATGCTTTCTATCAGCCTCCCTAGATGCAAAATGAACCAGGTGTAACACTCTTAACTGAACTTATGTCACTAGTATTGGGCAGTCTTTGCATTAGCCCTACATCAAACAAGATGCCCTATAAATTAGAATTTTCCATTTTCCTTACCTTAGGTTTTTTTTTTTTGCTCATGATTACTTTCAAGATTTTGCCAGTATCTACGAACAGACTGGGTTTTGTTTTAAAAAAAGTACACAATATGTTTTATTTGTCAGTTCGATGTTTTTATTTGTGGATCCTTCAGCATATACATGGTAAGGCTAGCACTGCTTGCCCTCTTGTGTGCCCTCTTATATCTCAAATTATTCACTGGTATCATATCATTATTTGTTGAACCATCACATCGTTGTCCCATCTGCCTCTATTCCTTTCTAGTTATAAGCACCTTTCCCCTTAGTCCTCTCCCCTTTCTGTACTCTCCATGGCCCCAGTCAGGTCACTTGCCCTCTGCTAATGCTTCTCCATCTGTAAAATGGGAGTAATCTGAGTTGTTGGGAAGACTAATTTATGAATTAATATTTGTGAAGCACTTGAAAGATGAGAAGCACTAGATAAAGGCTAAGTAGCATAATTATTATTCTCAGAAGTGTCTTCATGAATAGGGAGAAAAAAAAGATGCAGAGTTGCTGCAAACTGATTAATAATCAGTATAGATGGTTCTGGAGATAGCTGAACACAGGCTAGCTGGCTATGCTTGTAAAGAGACAAATTAACATGAATGAATATGTAGTGTTTACATTTCTTACCCAACATTTTAAACAGACAATGTTAATATTACACATTTTCACATCAGTCATGAATCAGAACTTGTAACCATGAAAGAAAATGCAACTCTGTGAAGTTGGGAAGCAAGACCTGTACCTTCTGGCTTCCAAATTCTTCTAGTCTCATTCCATATACATGAGTGTCATTTAAACATGTTACTTATTACAGATGCAAATGGAACAGAGAGACTAACTGAGAATAAATATTTTAAGGTAATATCCCACAGTCTCAACTTTGTATTGTGATTATAAAACCATCTTCTCCACCCCACCTCCAAAAGGAAGGTAATTTCCTAGTACTATAATTAAGCCGTCTTTCATTCCTTCATATTCAGAAAAAGGGGGAAGTAAGGGTAATGTTCTAAAATGAGTGTGATCACATAATATCTCCTGTCCAGAAAAGCTATAATTATTAACCTGAACCATTATTTTTTTTTAATGTACTGTATGATGTATCTGCCTTCTGTGGCTAGAGAACTCTATTCAGTTTAACCACTGGAGGCCAAATTTTATTACTTAAACAACTGTCTCAAACCATGCCATCTACAAAAGAGATTAAGGATGTCTGTGCTTTGTGAAAATATGTTATCTTCCAACATGTTTCCACAGCAAGACTGTATCAAAGAAACTGTGTTCCAGCATGCTCTGTACAGGTTTTTGGCAGAAAGCTGCAGTGGAGTTTAAGAGGCTATGTCTTTACTCTCTTTGTGGGATGTGATGCCCAAGTTTATGTTGCCAGACCATAGTCTCTGTGCCCCTGAGTGAAGGGGCTGCCTGAGTTAAGGAGGACGGTTTTTTTGCTCTGTTCTCCTCCTGCCCCCTTCAGTTTCCTGCCAGCTAGAACTGAGCATCACATTTCATATCATGATCTATTTCTGTGCCTTCTGAGCTTTTAAAATGTTGGCATTGATAGATCCGATTGTAAATGATGACTACAGGAGGGAACGGTTTATAAGGCAGTTTAGTATATTATTACCTTTTCATTCTTTTATCTCTGCTGATCATCTAAGGGAAATCTTAGGAAACCTGATGATCACAAAGGCCCATGAGACTGATGTTTCTGAAGTGCAGGATAGAATCAAAACCCCAGGCAGATTGGGAAAAACATACAGCTGTTCAGAAGGAAGCAACGGTGTTCTTCAGAATTTTATTATAGGCTATAGCAAACTAATGCAGTAGTAGCCTGCTACCTTTAATAGGAGGGCATTGGAAGGGTTAATGGTATGAGTGGCACAAACAAGAAGAAAACTCTACAGGGTTAGGCTCTGCTAAGCAGTGTGTCACTGTCTGTGTACTAGATTCAGTGTCTGTGTACCAGATTGGAATCTTCATTTTTGTAGGTATCCAAAAATAAGATCTATATGCATTATGCAGTTCAGCTTCTTGACGTCATGAAAGCCACTTAACTTATTAGACACTTGGACAGATTACAGTACTTTCAGGAGTAATGATCTTGCCATTAGGCACATGGAAGGAAGTAAATTACTTACATTCCTGAAAGGCTCCAAAAGTTCTGCTCTGCTCAGAAGACTGGGATGAGGGACTACCTGCCCCTCCTGTCCACTGTCAGCTTGGTGTGGTGTAGCTTGGGTATTCCCACAGCAGAACCTAGCCTGAGCGCTAACCAGTGTGGGCACACATGGAAGGAGAGAGCTGACCCCAAATGAGAGCTTGTCATACTTGACACTGTTCCCATCAGTCTATTCTTTCAGGGTTTGGCATCAAAATAATGTTACAGGTACTTTCTATAGTGTAGCCTAGTCTTCTTCCCTGTTGGCTGTACAGAAGGCAGTCTTCCTATATAGACAAGGGGCCAGTGTCTCTTATATGAGAGAAAACTTCATTCAGACCATGTGGAACAAGAGAGAACTTGGAATTAAAACCTTTCCAGTCATGCTCCTTTACAGCATTTCCAGCTCCTCCTGAACTGGAATGTGATGATAAAAGCAATTTTGTGAGCACTTCATTCCTTTTCCTACATAAGAATTTATTATGCGTATACGGAAAAAATGCAGCTGTTATTTCCCCTCTGTTTTCTCCTTCTATATCTATCCATTCTAACACTGCCAGAAAATGCAGAAGGAAAATACCTTTCCTTCCAAGACTGCCCCCCTCCAAAAAAAACCAAAAAACCCAACCAACCAACCGAACAAAAAAACCCCAACAACAACCCAGCAAGAAAAAAAGGAGGGAGGAACATTAAGAGAGATGGCGCCAATAATCCTTAGAGAAGAAAGACAGGAAATGCTTGCAGTACTAGAATTGTGTAGGAAGAAACAATAAGGAATAAGTAAGTGGAAAGAGAGCAGGTTAAGGTAAGGAACAAGATGTTTCCTATGCCTAGAGAATGAGTACATTAGAATAACTTGAAGAGAAAGAAAAGATATTTTTTTTATTTATTTAAAAAATAGATTGAAAGACGACTCTGAAATGCACAAACTGAAAAAGAGGAGTGGCGTCATGTGAGGAAAAACAGCCAAGGGTAAAATTAAAAATAAACAACAAAACAGAACAAGCAAACAAAAAACCCCAAACAAAATTCCTTTGAAGTTAGAAGACTGAAAAATAGTCAGAGACACACAAGTTAGGATTGCTGGAAAGTTTGGTTTAAATAATGTTTATATTTGTTACTATGTTTTTCTGAGCCTTCCCAGAAACCAAAAATATCTGAACAATTTCAGACAGGGATGTTGTCACCTCCTAAGAACTGATTTTCTCTAGGTATTATAAAAGCCCTGTGGTTCCCCTGAAAAATGGACAGATATGATGGTTTATGGCACCGAAAATGTGGCCCTTAAAGTGTGTTAGATTTATAGCATTAGTCTGAGTAAGTAGCAGAGCAGGCTTCAGCTATAAAAATGCCAGGGAGAATCCCAAGACTAAATTGCAGTTTAGTTTTGTCCCCTTCAAGGGGACAAGCAACCCCTCCTTATTCAGAGAGATGGGAACATGGAGGCTAATGGATAGGTATAAGATATTTATGTGGTTACAAACAGTGTATTGCATCCCTGCACACTACTTTCTGCACTATCCTCTCTCCCCTACCCCTGCATGCTAGAACAAGTGGATGGCAAAAGGGAGTGAGCAGACAGATTTTACTGGGAAATTGTTGCAAATTGCTGCTGAGACAGGTCATACCACAAATCACGCTGTTCCCTTCACCTGAACAAGAAAGATGTGAGGGAGGAATTGTATTTTAGAAAGGATGTCTCTGAGTCATTCTGTCTCCCACAATATTCCTGTGATGCAACTTGCAGGGTGCTTCTGGTTTCGCTGTTATGCGTAAAGGTCTATAGTCCCCAGCAAAAAGGAGACCCCGACCAGAAATTACATGTCACGCTTACCTACAAAACCATGCGCTTTGTTACAGCCGTGTAACTTGTTTTCAGTTGAACTTTATAGGTGTATTACTGACAGAATTATTCAAGAGAGAAACTAACTTCAGATTTGAAATTTCCTCTGTTCTGTAGAGTATATTCTAGCAGCTCTGAGGTTCTCTCACACAGAAAGACATACCAGACTGAACAGAACTTGGATTCCATGTTTTGACAAAACTGCCTTTATAATACATATCTGTAAATAAATAGATTTGTAGGCACATATTATATTCAAATAACTGTCCATTCTGTTTCTTTTGTTATAATTATGTAAAAACATAATTCACTGGGTGCTTGAACATAAACTGTATTCCTCTGTGATACAAAGTATTTTTTTCTCAGATGGTAGTAAAACTGAAGAGACAATCAAAACAGTGGTGCCCTGTTTCCATTTCACTTCTTTATACCTTTATTTCCCTCTTTACCAGATCTGAATGCAACCTTCAAAACTTTGTCCTTCCACGTTTTCTTTCACTCACAGGGCTATGTACCTTCTCTACCCATAAGTTCCCTACTCTTGGGAAGAACAATATTCTTTAACATGTTCCAGAACCGAATTGTGGAGTATTTAGTCACCACCAGCCTTCCCACTGTCATTATGCTTTTGGAACGGTTCCACTCTTATTACAGTGCTCCAAAATTTACATTTCTTTCTTTATGCATTTTGTGGACCTTTACTTAAAGGGTTACCTGTACCTCCTAAATATCTCCAATGTTTTGAGGATGCCTCCAAGGAAGTAAAGACCACTAACACTGAAATGCTTGAGCCTACCACCCTAGTTTAATAAAAGTGTACAACAAAGCTCAAACTGTATATTGCATAACATGCTCAGAAATTTCTTAAAGCACTATTTTTACTTATCTTTGGAAGTTTGGCCTAAGTAAAAAGAAGAGTACTGATTATTTTGTTGCTAAACTGGGAGTAAGAACAGTGATCAAGTAAGAGCAAGAGCACTTTGAATGTGTTTGAGCCTCTCGAGCTACCAGAAGAAGTCTGATGAAGTGAGCAGTTGTATACTGAGTGTGGCTAGGATTCACGTGTTTCTTTCCATCTAGATCACATCTTTATCTTACCGTCAAGAACCTGTTGAACAAGTTGCTGAACTAAAGTGGCGGATGTTCAAGATTACACTTTTTATTAGATGCAAACAGGTTTCCTGTGTTGTCTGTACTCACTGTGGCTATAAAATTTGGAAGAAAGCAATCCGTATCAAAAATAACAAGTTGGATGATGTTGCTAGAAGGTTGATCTTTGAAATTTAGTGTGCTATTCATTGATGACAGATTGTATTGCTTTTACACAAGATCTCACTAATTTATAAATCTGCTGTACAGTTCCACTTAAATCAGTGCAGTTATGGTAATGTAAGCCAGTTGAGAATTTGAAGTTGAATCCGCTCAGCTTGTGCTTTTGACGTTAATGAGGATGAGAGCAAAATTTCAGTGCCAAAATGCATGGCAATTGTCAGGTACTACTGAGAATTACTCGTCTCTGGCTGCCATGGGGAAAATCTGGTTGCCAAAATGCAGAAAATCTAATGGTTGTGAAAGTTCAAATGGTTTTCTTTTTCTTCAGAACATTGTTAATATCATTAATTGGTTTATTATTTATAGGTTTTTCTCAGGAGAGATGAGGGATAAAGATGGATTTACTCAGTCTTTTCTATAAAGTCTTTTATTGTGCTGGATTTGCTGCTATCCTAGAGTACTCTCACACCTGATTGCTAGTTACTGTCTGTCCAGCCAAAATGAAGCAGACAATAGCCTTTTTTGTTAATTACTTTTTAAAAAGGAATTTACTGGGCAAATTGACACTCTCAATATATCATGGTATAGTATATCTTTTTCCTACCAGAAGATCTTTTTCACTGTAGAAAAAGAATATTCTTTATGTTGAAGCTATGGATATAGTAGACACAATTCAATTGTAGTTCATTGAGTTCCTGAGCATCAGCAAAGCTGAGGCAACTGACTGTGGGATTTGGGCCAAGGGAGAAGTTGTGAATGTGTTAGCATGTAGGTGATTCCGTCGCTTTTCTTACTGTCCCTCTATGGCAGGGGTCCTCAAACTACAGCCCGCGGGCCAGATATGGCCCCCAGGGTCCTCAATCTGGCCCCTGATATTTACAGACCCGCCCTGCCGGGGGTTGGGGGGGGAACCAAGCAGCCGCAGATGACTGCCTGCCGCTGCATCCAAGTGCTGGCCCCCTGGTTAAAAAGTTTGAGGACCCCTGCTCTATGGCCTTTTATTCTGTATTGAATTTACATTGATATATGGTGAAGTATCGTGCTGCAGTAGTTCATGTCTCTGAACTGAAGATCTTTATGTGAATGTTATGAAACTTACACTAATATAGGGTTCTGTATTTATTTTGGCATTCAGTCTATTCAAATGATGAATTTGGGAAATACAGCTCTTACGAAAAATGCTATTAATCTGTTAAAATATACTCCAAACCAACAAAATTGTTCTGTTAATGAAGCATGAGTATCTAATGACCTTTGATAGTAAAAATACCATGGCTTATGCAATGACACTGTAAAGGTCTTCTAAATTTTGCTACTAGATTATATTAGTTGGTAGAGGATTTTTTCCTACGGTTATTATTTTGTCTTGCCCATGAAGTAATATTTTTACTTCTCATTGAAGAACAGTCCTGAAACAAAGAATTTTTTCTTGTATATACATTTTAAATCCTGTTGTGATTTCAATATTTTATCATACATGTATATTTTGATTCTTTGCTACAGTCATGGCTTATGGCAGCGAATTCAGAAAGTTAAGTATGGTTTGCATTGAGAATTATTCCTTTTTCTTCCCCTGGTGTGTTTTTTTTTAATTATTATTATTATTTACTGGTTTAATGTCTGTCCCCTTTATATAAGAATGATGAGTTGAGAAGGCTGTCTAATTATTTGTATCTGTATAAGTGATTATATTGTCTCTTATTGAAGGTATTTTCCTTTTCTGATCCTTGCTCTGAATAACCTCTGTCCATTTATTTAGATGATTGATAGGAACAGAGTTCAACATTTTAAGTTATATTTCAGATTGGGAATAGGACCCAAAACAAGTGGCTTCGCTTGTGTTATTTAGACTGCATCCGGATTTATGAGTTATTCAAATTATTGTTCCACTTGTTAACACTTAATTAACGATGCCAGTTTCTTACCCAATTGTCCAAGTCAACAGTAAGTCCCAGTTGTTTTTGCAACAACATAAATTACCTTGTCACTTCAAATTTCATCCCTTCGTGCTTTAGTCCCCTTTCTGGACCTGGTGTTTTATTTTTCAGACCTTTACTTGTTCTAAGAAACAATTAAAATAATTCAGTTATGTACTATTGACTTCTGACAAACGTTGACTTTTAAACCTTAAAAAGATAAACTGAACATTAAGTGAGAAAGATTACAATTTATATTATAAAAATGGAATTTTTAGTGTAAAACTACTGAAAGATATTTGAAAAGGGGATAGTAATAGGAAAAGTATTCCTAATATGAGGATCTCATGGGTGGTGGAAGAGTAGTTTCAGAGAAGTGTTGAAAATTTCAGGGCTCATGAGAGTTAGGACTTAACTAAACACAACAGCAAGAAAACTGAAATTGGAAGCTTTCAGGAATGGCAAAGAAATTGTCTTAATAAGGTCTTTTTCATATTTAATTTCTTTCTTTGTATTTGAAGTCATAAATAATACAGTGTGTGTCTGTGGATTACCTGTTCCATGAAGGATGTCATGTCAGAACAGATAAGATCATGGGTGTTGGGATGACTTGCTGCCCATTCTGTGATACAAATTTATGGGTAAGGAAAGTAACCTCTTTTTCAGTGAGGGTTGTAGCAGCAAATCACTGTAGTTCTGACAAATGAAACCCATTTATTCAAGGTCAAGAATGTGTTTATGTTTCATACTAATGCATGTGAAAGCCTTCTTATTTGATTATTTTGTTACCATTAGTCCCAGGTGAAATGGGAATCCCTGGGTGATAGGCATTCTATAAATCATAATAAAAGATAACTTACATTCTAAAAAATTTGTTGTCCAAATATAAAATATTGCCAAAGACAATCTTATTATCCAGATTTTCTATATGGAAGAGCTTTTTATTAGTAGGAAGAGAGAGGCACTTTGAGAAGAGGATCATGAAAAATACATAGCCAGCACTGCTAGGATAGAAAAGTTGGTTTCTTCATACTGGCTGTGTAGTGGTAATATGGGGCACTTACATTTATTACCTGTTTCTCAGGCATTACAGTTAGGGTGACTGCAGTTAAGGTAAGAAATCGTTGTATTCTGTTTCTTGCTAAATAAATTGGAGGTGCGAACTCTTCTCATTGCTTCCGAGTGATGTAAGTCACATCATACTGTTTTCTCTGTAATAATAAGAATTCTGATGTGAATGCCTTGAGAGAGTGAATATGTAATCCATTTCTTCCGCTTAAAAATTTCAAAACTGCTTTTTTGACTGCTTAATCTACTAAAATACAATTATACTAATTTACCTGAAAAATGATAAAAACAGATCCAAGGTAAATAAATATGATTAAGAATTTCAATATATGTTTATGATTATCGTTTTAGCATTCATAGAGTAACTTATGACAACTACATCTGAACTAACATTGCCGCTATAAGTTCCAAATATTCTTCTTTAGTTGCTATCAAAATTAAAATGTATCCATTTTATATTGGTGTATCAGACTACCACCACTAGATAGGTTATTCTGTGAACTCCTCTCTTACTCACAAACTGGTATTTCCATAAATCTGAATGGAAAATTGAGTCAATTGGCTAGTTCCATATTTGCATCCAAGAAGCAGGAAAATAACAGATGAGGACAGTCATAAAAGTTGGCATACTTTGGCTGAACTCATTTGACCATATAAGCCTGAATACTTGGTACACAGAAGCTTAGTTTTTGTAATATCCTAGAACCAAAACCAGGTAAAAAATACACCTCATTTTTTTTTACCATCTAAATTTAAGCTGTCATCTTTAATAGATTAATTTGTATCAGCATAAGTGAAAAGGCAAATTAGGTCCTTTAAATGCATTCTTTGTGGTTTTTTTCCCCCACTACTGCAAGCATAGAAGAGAACTTGTATTGTGCATTGCTGCTGATTTTATCTCCGTGTTGAAGAGTCCTTTCTGTACTAATTTGGCATTCTTTCTCTATATTTTATTGAAATTGCCACATACACTTGTTAAATAATTCTAGTCTGTTTGGGTTTTGCTGGTCTTTTCATTTTCTTTCCATGGTGATTGATTGCCATCTGGGGGCTAATATGAGCCCACCATGCTAATTTCACTTATTCCACCCATTAACTGCTATTGTCTCCAGGGTCAGAGACAAATGTATGAATCCACTTTATCTCTCATCTTACAGAACATTGCATATAGTGAGCCATGTATTACGAAACGGCTACATCAGTCTCTAATTACTCAGCTCTACCCTGAGTTGAATGCTGGTGCACCTTGAGAAACAGCATGCAAAAGCACATTTGTTTAAGTCCTTAGACGGTTAACATTGTGCATAACCTCCTCGCAAATCACAGCCTCAGCTGCAGCACATCCATTAGTCTGGAAGAATGAAGATTCCCAAGTGGCCCTGGTGCCTTTCCCAATTCCCTTGCGACCCACCAATCCTCTCAGTGCTTTCTCTGCATGTAGGGAGTGTTCGGAGCTAATCAGGTCAATGATCATCTCACGGCTCAGGGGACATGACAGGAGCCTATCACAGCAGTTACGCGATCTTCCAGACCTGAGCACACTTGCTGAGAATCTCATGTTAAGAAACATTGCTTTGGTGCGTCTTCTCTCACTCCCTAGGAGCCTCTGAGGATTTCAGCTTATCTTTTTCTCTCTCTCTCCTTTAGACAGTGAAGAGTTCAACATCAAGGAAAAAAAGGCATAGCAGTATGCAGCTACCCGGAGGGTGTTGATTGAAACTTTGATTACCCCCAAATCACTGTTGATTTGACTGATGCTCCAGCTTTACCAGAGAAAAGATTTCAATTAAGGTAAGTGCTGCTTTATCTGGCTGACTGCATCATGCCGAATTTCTGCATTGAAAGTTCAAACTGAGTGAACTGACGGGCTGCACTGCAGCAAGGGAGCCGGGCTGCCTGTCAGGAGAGGGCTGGGGGCAGAGGCAAGTGTCCCAGCCTGGAACTCCTTTCTGGAGGGATTCAGGTTTTGAGCAGCTTCTTATGAATGGCTGCAGGTTTTTTTCCGATTCAGTGGTTATCTGAAGCTTAGAGGAAAAAAAAGTAAAAATGTTAGAAATGTGCAGGAGTGTGAGGAGGGAAGGCAAAGTGCACTTTCCCCCTTTGTGCTTAGTACGTTTACTTGAGGAAGCACAGCAGCTGGAAAGCAAAGGTAAAACTTTATTTTGAATAAGGAGTGTTGCTCCTGTGCAAGCAGGAACACACAGACACAAGGCTTCAAAGTCCCATGGCATTTAAACAAGACAGAAAGGGATTTTTGAAATGTGAATCAAGAATATGCATGCAGCTTTCCAGGTTACCATCAGAGTGAGGGCTGTGACTGGTGTGTGTTATGCTTGGAGGCTGGTGGGGTTTGGATAGTTGTTTTTGCAGGATTAGCAGTTCAGGAAGAGGATAAGGGTGAGTGGGGGTGCTAGTTCAATACGAGTGGCCAGAAAATTCAGAAAATTAATTTGGTAGTCGCTTGGGGGGGAGTAGTGTTGGATTGAAGAGGGAGAGGATGTATTTTTCACGGGGTGATAGAAAGTGTGGCATCGAAAGAAATAGACTGGTGCTTCAAGATCTTTATCTGCAAAGAAATGAGAGAGTACATGAGGGAGGCTGTCTTGAAAGATTAAATGATTAATATGAAAAAGTGAGAGATGCTTGCACAGCTTGGAATTAGTTAAATAACCTGGTGTGCCTGTGGCGTATCCATCCTAAAACGCCTAAAGTGAACTGAATTTGATAGTCTGAGTCAAGTTCACATTTAATAGCCATGCTGTCAGGGGACGTAATTAAGGAGCTAGTAAACAGCCCAAACTTTTCAATACTGTAAGGGACCAAGTTAAAGTCTATTGTATTAAACATGGCCATGTTCTTTCTGTTTCCCACAAAAATTAACATAATGTGTTTAAAAATCTGTCATTATAGGGAAAACAGTTCAATGGAAAGTTAACTTATTTCAAATCTTGCTGTCTTAAACAGATATATAACTCCTGGGTAGATTATAAAAGTGTGGCTTAATTGGACAGCTTTTTTCAGCAGATACGGTTTACTGTCATTAAGTATCTGTATTGCTGATTATCATCCAATGCTGGTAATATAATTCATAGCAATATATATTGCATTAAAAGCTCAGCTACCTAATATGGAGATGCATTTTTTTCACCAAAAATACCTACCAAGCCCCTTTCCCACTCCACTCCACCCTTCCTCAAGAAAAAAAAAAAAAAGGCAATTTGGGGAAATGTTGGTTACCTGCAGATTTCTTACTTATTCTGTTAGCTTTTTCAGTGAGAAATACCACATTCTATTTGTTGCAAAAACATAAGCATATGGGAAAATGATGTGAAGTTTTGCAGGAATGTATTAAGACATTAATATTATTAAGACATAATAATATTAAGACATAAAAACAGTTTTACCTATCAGTATATTTACCTTCTTAAAAATTATTTCTGAAAGTCGTGCTTGTTTATATGGTGACTCAATAGGTTCACTGTTTTCTTCTAAAATAGGTTGGTTTTGGAAGTAGTTATAGGCACTGATCCTCATTTTGGTGTAACATATGGCTTGCTACTTTTTTCACGTTACGTTTATATGACATTTACTAAGTTTTGTGTTTCTACCCAGAGATGCAATTTTTGACCAAGGCAGAAATATTTCAATGCACAAATCAGCTTCCATTATACCTGTCTTCACTTTTTTTCTTTCATGAAATGATATCTTGGCATAATTAGTATTCATTAATAGACATTAGACTATTCATTAAAAAAAATCAAAAGACAATAACTTAATGCACCGCATGGAAAAAATTATAGTGTAAACAATTCCTTTGCAGTTGCAGACATTCAAGTTACATACACATAGCAAAACTTCCATTTCAGTCTTTCACAAGGACTGACTACAAACACTACACTATTTGACGTGATGGCTTTGTTCCCCTTTTGTCTCACAAAGCTGTTGCTGTAAGTAAAAAATAAATAAATCACGCTTTCATGGCAGTGTGTCTGTGGGTTTCTAAACAAGTCTTAAAATGCACTTACATCTCTATTATTATTTTACAAGATCAGATGTTCTATCTGCTTCTAAGTGAAGAGCACTTACTTTCCAGTATGCTAGCCTCAGAGATTGTATGATATGACAGTTCACAAAATACAGGGAAATGCTGGGCTTCCTCGTGTTTTGATAAAAATAGACAATAATGCTATAATTATTTTCTGATCTCTTCCATTGGTGGATTATTGGTTTCTTCATACGTGGTGACAGTCCAAAAGTGACTTCAGCAATATGGGAAATACCATTTCTCATTAAACAAATAATTTGGGGTACCTGACTCATTGAAGCTTTTCAGACTTGTTAAACACAGGAACATAGGTTACACAGGAAGGCAGTGGAAGACATGTCAGTATAGCCTAGTTCCTTTTTCTGGACCTTTTTTTTTTTTTTTTTTTTTTAACTCTAAGGCCATATCAAATAGTATTACATATGTAGCTGTATGCAAAGTTCAGCTGCATTCCAGATATTTCAAGTTCTTTGAGTTCAGTGTTAATTTTTTTTGCCTCTAGCTACATCTCCTTATTACCGACAGATGAGTATGAATACTATCTGACCCAACTCCACTGAAAATTAGTGTTTGATGATAATGCTTTAATGTTTTAGGAACTTTTTAAAGGAAATTTATTAAATTGAGATTTGAAAAGGGGTAAAGCAAAGGGAGCTGTCATAGCTGACATAAAACCAACCATAGAGCAGCAAGGAACAATCCTGCTAAACCAGTGCTGGACATATATGAAAAAGAAAACCACTGTTGATGACTATATTTAATAATCCAGTTAATGTAAGGTGAAGAGAGATATGATGCCATTTCAAGAGGATAGGGTGAGAGTGAGATAGAATAAACTTCAGGTGTTTGTGAGTTTCCCCAGTTTTCTTTATCAAAGATATATTTGCTTTACCAGAAAGGGAGGCTTCTCAAGGCCTGGGTTATTAACGTGCATTGGAAAACTACCATCAGCTTTCATAGCAAGATCACTGTGTCCCACCAGACTCTTGTCATCCCTCCTGCTGTTATTATCATAGTCTGTTTCCTGGGAATCTATTCTTGCACCTCTGAGTACCACATTCTTTATATAGCTTCTCTTTCTTCCTAATGATTTGTGTTTCTTTTCATTCTGTTCCTCTTAGCATTCTCCCTCTTTCATTCCTTTCCTTTTCTTCATCTACCACAATTTAATGCTTCATCACTTTCATATCCATTCTCTTCCTTCCTTTGATGCTGCAAGGACATCGTCTTTCTCACTTGGGACACCTGTGTAAATTTTTCTTTTTAATTGAAACAGACACACCCCCCCATGAAAACACTCCAGTGCTCACATGAATGGGATGTATGTGCTCCCACACTCTACCGTGTCATTATCCCGTTTTTCTTTACTTTGTTTTTGATTGTACGCTCTTTGCATCAGGGGCTCTGTGTACAGTATCTCAGCGTACCGTAAGTAGCTAGCCCAGTAAGAGCCAGTTCTGTTTCCAGTTTCAGAGTCTATGTGTCTACACTGCAGAAATTGCATGCTCTTAACTGCTTCATGGAAATAAAACTCTGCAAGGTTTAACTCGGGTAACTCAGGATGTCATCGCTCTTGCAAACACAGATCTTCCAGTTAAAAAGAAACATATATTGCAGCATATATTTTTGTATATACGTTGCAAATATGTAAGTTTTCAGCATACTTTCAAAGGCATTGTCATTTTCAAGCCAATGTGAAAAGTTGCAGCTTCTGAATGACTCCTCAGAATCATAACTGGTTGATTTAGAGGCAAAGGTAGTGTTTGCTACTGCTTTTTCCTGTCTTCTGTTTTTATTGCTTTTCTTCAGAGATGCACCATATTGAAGAATGAGTTTCAGACCTTCTCCTCCTTTGTATAAATAGAAACTTTCACTAACGTCCACTTGATTTGCAGAGATTTAACTCATTGAAGGCATTTGGTTTGGCATGTGTCACTGCATGAATATTTGTTGAGGTAATAATTTTGTAGCGAAGTTTTGAAGCTGAAGTGGTGTTCTGAAGGGTAGAAAGCTTTAATCTGCTTTTATGTTGAATCTTCAAGCCTGGTAGTTGCGGGGGCTGAGGCACTACTCTTTCATGTAGATAATTTCTTTATCAACATAAAATGCAAACTGTTCATCGCCATATTTATTACTGGACTTGGTATTTAGCAGAAGTCAAAGACATATGTTTTACAATACTAATATTGCAGTGGATCATTTAAAGAGGCTTCTTTTTCTCCCAGCCAGATGGGAGCTACGGTACTGTATCTTGTGACTTGGTCAGATTACTTTAGGAGCAGCTGTGGTTCAGTCTCTCTCAAATGTATCATTTCAGTATTGATGGGGAAAAGAGCCTTCCTGTAAACATCAGAATTGTTGATGTACACCAGACAGTTCCGGGGCTGCAGGGGCATCTTTCTGCTGCAGATGTGTCAGCTGTCAATATTTTTTAAGGCAATGACTACACTGGTTGACATATGTATAATGTAAACAATGTTTACTGTCCTGTGTCCCAGCAGAGTGTGATTTGGGGTCTGTGGGTGCTGAAATTCATCTCTGTGCTGTTGTCCTGAATGGCCCGGACTGGGAGCCAAAGCTCAGAATGGAAACTTTTATGGAAACGTTCATAAGAAATGTATAGGTCTGAGATTCAAAACAAGGAAGTATCAAAGCATCTGATTTACAATAAATTGCTGTATCCCACTTAAGTTTTGAAGTTACAAATTTAGATACTAGAATTACATTGTCCTTCAACTTTCAGAGTACGGTATATTCAGAACAGTCTCCAAAGCAGATGGTAAATACTCAAATACTCAATTTTTTTGGATGAATAGGCTTTGTTTCCAAATTTAAATCAGATGTTTTATTCTTTTGATGCATGCATTTACTCATTGACCACATTAATACTATGTCCAGCACACTGAATGTACTTACAAAAGAAAGTTGTGGCTAACTTGGTTAGAAAAATGTTTGAAATACTTTCCTTTTTTTCTTTTCCCTCCCCGCCCTACCCCCCCACCCCCCGCCCCCACCTGTGAAGGTAAATAAGGATGCAAACCCACTCTTTTTCCAGAAAGCACTTTTGACCTTTCTTGATCAACAGTGTGCTCCAGCACTGATCCCAAAATCCAGCTTTTTGACACAGGTCATTTCAAGTCTATAAGCGTTAGGTAGGTTCTTAGTTGCTGTTCTCTGAAGGCTGCCAGCAAGTGCTAAATGTAATTGTAAATGCAGACACACATTTGCTGAACACTTGTCGGTGGCCATTTATTTATTTCTCAAAGTTTTTAGTTTGTTTATGCAATTCAACGACTACCCACAGGACTTTGAACTGGTGACCCAGGTTCTGAGTTCTCTTACCACTCCCTTATGTTCTTCAGTCCCCTTGGATCCTTAATACATATAGAATACAGTGTTTCTATATATGGGGTTGAGATGGCACTTTAAGCAACTCTCAGAAACCTATAAAAAGATCACAAAGTTTATTAAGAATAACCTTGGCATTATGTCCTCAGGCATACTGATTTTGTGCATGCATGTTACACTCTTTCATAGATGTTTTATATTTAGTTCAGTGTGTAATCTAAAAGGAAAAAAAAAAAAAAAAGCTCTATCCCATGGTTCATTTTTCCTATATTAAGAAAATAATGCAAATAAACCCAATACTGTTAAGTGGAACAAATATACCAGATAGTAAAATTCAATTACAGTTTTCTAAGAATATTTGTAGCATGAAGAAAAGCTAAAATCTAGTATTTCTTAACTAAAATTTCCATTGTTTTGAACAGCCTGAGCAGACTTTTACTCAGTACTTTTGCTAGATATGTGATGATGAAACCATTCTGCCAAATCTGAGTTCACTGAAATTTGGTTGCAACAACATTTCTGTAAAAAATCTTCAAGCTTAAGTAACATTTCAATCATTAAACTGGAAAAGCCATTTCATTTCCATTTAGTAAACTTGTATCTTTTCTTGTTAACTGTCTTTTTATTTCTCCCTAAAATATTAATAGTAACCTTGGTACTTGTTTACCATAATTTTTGAGTATTTAACTATATCTGTTGAAAATAGTAAATGGAATATAAATTAATTGCATTCCCTGTTACAAGTAACAGTTCTTATTCCTTTTCTGGGTAAATAGTACTCATTTAGTGCATAAGTAAACCTATCTAGCGTAGATCTACCTTGCTGTAATTCTAAACAAATGTTACAGAAGTCCTGATTGTCACTGTTGGAAGAAAAAAATAAAACCAAAAAAAGCCCTCTGCCTTTCGATAAAGAACCCCTTTTCTCTATTACTGTTTGAGAAGCTGTCCTGTTGGGATACAACTGTGCTTCCTACTCTCATTTGTAAATAGTTGGGTTTTTTTAATCTGATCTCCTAGACAGTGGGGTTCAGGTTTTCTATAAAACAGATCTTTTGGTAATTTGGTCCTTCTGCCTCACTTGAAGGAAGACATATGTCAAATAAATAAAGATAAAATGCTATATACCTGGTATGTCAGAATAAATACAGAGGTTAAGAGCTGGTGAGGAGTAGGTATGTGCTGATAAGGAAAACATTCAAATGAGCTTGCTAATTGCAACGCTTTTTAAAGACCATCACTTCTCCTTGCTGGTTTTGTGATTCACTGTAAAGACTTCTATCCCATTTTTTGGTCCTCACTGCATGTAAATCGATTGAAATTTCCAGGCACCATCACTTTCTTCTATATTTGTCTTTGTGTCTCCTCATGCCCTTACCCCCCCTCCTCTCTTTTGTTATTGTTTGGAATGGAAATGTCCTTCATCTGCTGCACAGAACATGTAAGCAACTAAATTCAGGTCCATCAATGGACTTCAATCCTACTCTGAATAACCCTTCAGATGTAGCACATAACAATTACCTGTCAGTCTTTCTTACCCTGAAGCCAAAATGTAACAGGCAAGGACATAATCTGAGTTCCAGCAGCCTTGAACATGAGTAATCCTGGCCAAGGTGTAGAGGAGATCCTATGTATAGCAGAATGGAGCACAGACATCAGGGCAAGCATCTGGATGTGTTTAATAGGTAAAGTTAAAAAAACCCAACAACAAAGGAAATATCAGAAACTTCCTCCCCCTTCCCCCATGGAAGCATTTTTCTCCAAGCTTGTTATTTAAACTTGGTGGATTTGTATATTTATTTGGTTAGATTTTTATTTTTTTTTCACTCTGTCTGGAACTCCCTGGAGCATCTTCCAACAAACAATGGACATTTTTTGTAAATGTTTTCTAAAGGTCACTCTTTTTTTAATCAACTCATTTTTTTTCCTGTAATAACTGTATGACATTTTTTTGCCCTATTTGTAATCAATGAGCATGAATATTTTAAATCGAAAACTCACACACTTAACTGTCTTTCTAAATGTTGCTGTTACAGTTGTGTGGAGGGGTTGGAAAGGGGATGCTGAACATTCAGAATTACCATTCATTTCTTATTGCCTGGTGGCTGTACAGCCCTTTCTGTGATACATGCTTAGGGATGCTAGCTCAGGTAAAAAATAATTTTCTGTTGAATGGAATTTCTCACACCTATTTCTAAATATGTGCATGTCTTTTGCCTAGTTTAGGTAAGAACTGGGTTCATGTTGTTCAGATACTTAGTGACAGGAGATTAATTGAACTAAGAGCTGAGATTTAATGAATCTAACTTGATATAGTCTTACTGGTTAAAGAACAAGTGAAGCCGGTCACCATGCAGCCTACCTCAGTTGTTTCCATCAGTGCAGGCTCTACCAAGCAAAACACAAACTGATCTACCTAAACATTTTTGAATGCATTTTTTAGGTGCACCAGGCATTTCTCTTTCTACCAGCTGTTTTTTAGGTATTCTTTGGACAGATACCATGGTAGAGAAATAGCTTTTTATCATTTCAAAGCATAATTTAGTATATATTATTCTTTTACTCTCCGCCTCTGACTTTTTGTCTCTGTCTTCTGTAAAAATGATTAATTAAAAACCAGAACTTAATGGCTTGTCCCATTTAAAATTATAAAACATACAAGTGCTGAAGGTTATATCCTTTGTATGATTTTCCTGCCCTCCTTTTTTTCAGATTCTAAATGTGAATTGTAATGGTCTGGTACTACTGATGTCCATAGTTAAACTAGCCATTTTAGGAGCTGTTCTTCTAAATTTTCTGATAGGAAATTTTCCCCCTCCCTAGTAGAAATAAACTACAGTATTTGTATTGGAAAATGTCTCTTTCATACCTCTTTAGCAATGATGTCCCCAAATATAAATTGCAGTTCTTGCAAAGAAACAAATTTGGGTGAGACGGATCTAGATTTCATGGAATACATGGATATATTTTTTAAAAGTGCAATACATAAGGCATGAATGCGATGTTTTAAATAGCTTGTCAGGAAATAAAAAAAGAAAGTGGTTTTTAAAGCAAGTCTACCAAATATAATGTTTAGTAGCATAAATACCCCTGAAGCCAAACATTTGAAAAGGCAGAGAGCGCCATAAAGCCAAGATGGATGTTGTGAGTAGGATGCAAGGTAAAACATAATGCAAGGAAACAGAGAAATATCTCCTGTCAAAAAAGAAAGTGTTAGTAATCAAAAATATTGTTCTAGTTTTCAGATTTTTCTCAAATACATAATGATGCATTAGGGTTTTCCAACATTATTTTCTTTCCCTGTAATCACTTTTAAAACATTGTTAATTCATTATTTTTGTTCTGAATATAATTTGGAATACAAATGAAAATTATAATACTCGTTTTCTTGATTATGCAAAATGATATAGCTCTCAGATACTGAAGCAAAACACAGCCACAGGAAGGGAAACTAAGTATCATTTGAAGTATGACCTTGTAATTCTATATGAGAATATAAACATATGTGTGTTGGAATTTGATATTCTAAACCCGTAAAAACTTCTTAAGCTCTCTACGAAACCAAATGTTATTTGATAATCACTGACAAGAGATTTATAATCAGATAATCTTATTCAACCCTTTTTGAAACAATACACTGTGTTTTATGGAAGGCATTGGAAAGCAGCCCTACTACAGTAAAGCTATAACCTGGCTTTAATTTTATTAAAATGGATTTCATGTTTACCAACCACACAATGGAAAGATGTTGTGGAGTCTGCTCAGTATATTGCCACACAGTTGCAAAACCTACAGCAATAACTGGCAAAATCTGTTTTACAGTTAAATTTGAGAACAGTCAAACCTTGATGAGGAATCAATTTAACCTTCTCTGACTTCAACAGGAGCTGGATCAGGGTATGGCTGTGAAGTATGCTGGCTATGATTGATAGAATTAGAAGATCTCAGCATGTCGGTTTGATAAGCATTCATGAGAGCTTTGGAGTTTCACTGACTGTCTTAACAATGCCAAAGCCTCAGACCTATTACATCTTGTTTTCTACTGTACGGTTAGGTCTGGGGCTGAAGTGTCATACAGTGGCCAGGATGTTGAGTAATAGACAAGCTCCTTCTTTGAGGGGTCATTAAGCCAAAGAAGTGCCCTGTGCTGGACAGTACAGCAGCTCTGACAATTTGAGACTTAGGTGAGGATTTGATTACTTGTGTGATGCTATCAGCTCTTGAGTTTTTTGTCTTGGGCAAATTGATGTTTATCAGCAATTAAATTACTTTTGTTCTCTGCTGATACTTCTCTGCCATGTAATATTGAATATTGGTTTGTCTCCTTTTCCCCCTACGTTGCCCACAGACAGGTTTCTCTTCCCAACATTTAAAAAGTCCTCCATCTGCCCAACATACAGGTCAAGAAATTGTTTCCTTCTTTCATTTTGTCCCCATTTAGCAAATGAAGGGTAATGGGCTAGCGTAACTTCTTTCTGGGAATCCTGTTTCCTTCCACAGCTTCTTATCATCATATTCCCTTTTCTTGCCTAAGGAAATAATGAATCACTGTCTTGACAACAATTAACTCAAACTTTTACAAGAGATTGTTTTGTGATCACAAATTGCTCTTATGTCAGATATTAACAGGGGATTATCATATCCATAAAAAGCAGCATTTGTAGTTTGGATTAAGGAATTGGTGGGGAAAGAGGCTATATTTCTTCTGGAATATAGAAGCGGTATATTTATTTTCACTAACAATGCTAGCCGGTAATTATAGCCTTTTCTCATTCTCCTGCCTCAGGGGAACTGAACTCTGCTATCTGAGGGGAGGCTGAGCTGCTGCTGGCTGCTGCCATTTAACACTTAATATACTCTTTTGAACAACTCCTCCTTCCCTGGTCCTGTTTCTTTGCTTTCCCTGATAAGTATGTTCCTGAAATGCCCTTTAAAGCAAGTTTAGGTATCTGTGCAAACAATATGCTTTAAACACCTGGAGAAGACTAGAAAACATGAATCTTTAGTTCAAGAGAGGATACCTGCAACAAATTCTCCCTCCTCCCCATAATTGGATGCAATTTATTCCAACTGCAGATAGTATGTATTTAACTTTTTCCTTGGCTTTTTTTGTAACACACAATTGAGATTATAGTTGTCATGTGAAAAAAATATTTTTACCTTTAAAAGTGATCTGTAACTCAAAAATACCAAGCTTCCTGCACTGTGCCAAAAACTGTGTAGATTAGCTAGAATGCCAAAGAAAAAAAGATTTATCTTTTACTTTCTATAAACAGAATGTACATTTTCTAAATCTTACTTCTTATTAATATTCCTATACAGCTATTATCTTTTTTTCTTTATTGTTCTCAGTCTTTGTAATGCCAAAGAATGAAAATTTAACTAGTGGTGATTTTTAGTGGCAGATAAGAGAGTTCCTATTGTGTGTATATGATAGTAAATGCATCTGAAGAAATGCTGTCATTTCTGTCAGCATACACGTACATGAACACCTTAATTTTGCATATTACTGTCAGATAAATCTTGAGCATTGCTTAAAATTAGTTTAATACCCAGAGCGTGAGATGTTTACACATTCATCCATCCTTAGATGCTTTGGATGATGAAAGCGTTACACCCCTCATGCTTTGAATGGACATTTCCTAATCACATCCATTTTTCAATTGTTTATTTCCTACTATTTCTTCTTTTATTTACGTGTTCTCTAGAACCAGACTATCTGCTATTGTTTGCAAGTCCTACAGTTGCCATTTCCACAGGACAGACTCACCATTTAAAAGAGACTCTTCCTTTCCCCTCAGCTATAATCTCTTGCTTAACAGTTACACCTCAACACCCATCATTTTAAAACAGTCATCAAGTCAAAGAGTACAACAGGATGCATCAGATCAGCTCATCTTAAAGATCTTTTATATTACACTAAATCCATGTATACTCACATGCTGGTTTTAAAAAAAAATCTTTCTTCATTCTTGTGTATGTTTTTTCTTCCTGTGTAATGGTTGTAAAGGGATCCGTGTAATGGTAAAATGTAGTGAAAGGAAATATTAGTCCAATTATATACAGTAACTCTTTAAAATCAGAGTGAAAGCAGCCCTCTAAAATGACATTAATATTATCTGCAAAATATGATTTTATTCCACTGTTTAGAAGGCTGATGCATTTAGAAGACCTGATGAAATGAGAGCTATGCAGGATAGACCGAAAAGAACACAGTAGTACTATATAAGGATTAATTGTGAAAGTAATCATGTTAGTTTTCTAATTATTCAAATCTTAATTACAACTGTGTTGGCCCAATTAGTTCAAAACACAACACTAATGTTAGGGTTGGGTGGATACTCGGCATCTGTGCATAAGTAAGAGGCATCTGTTGCCAAGCGGTGGAGTGATGGAAAGTGTCAACTCACCAGCTGTGAAGTCAACAAAGCTCTTAAAAAACAAATTTGAGCCAACACAATGATTTAGCACACTTGGGCAAGTGTAAAGCTTATTGCACATGTATACTTTAGCTATCTGTTGTCACCTAGTGGGACTGAAATCTATAGCAACCATGCACATTTAAGTCTTTGCTTTTTTAACAGTGCCCTGTCTGACAGGGATCTGCAGTGGGCTGCTTTTTGGCTGTTGGTTTGTTTGTTTCTTAAGCAAACTACAGAACAAAATATCCCTAGGATGTTCAGAACATGCAATGTCTTAAGGTGGTTAAAGCATTTTGTAAGTATTATATACAGACAAAAGGATAAAAAAATAATGAAACATTGAGGAATGTCTTGTTTTAAAAGTTTTAGCTTTCTTTCCTCACACCAGTTCCCCCATTCTCTACGTTTCTGCAGGAAGAGATAGCTGTATTAAATAACAGTTGTACCTTGTCCATTGTTTATTGCTATCCATTCCAGAAAGACAGGTTTTTTTATGATTCTGACTATTGATACTGACCTTAGTAATTTCTAGTATTGGCTACAGAGGTTGAGGATATTTATAGTGTTGCTAACTTTACCATGGTCTGTTTAATATTTATGCATTATTAACATTTAATGGTAACGTGTAAACTTCACTGAAAGATAATCAATTGGCAGCAAGAACATAAGAAGGTGAACATTAAAACCTAAGACAAAATTATATTGAAAACTAGTGCATTCACTTTTGACCTAGTTCTGAATTTTATGGCTCTTTTGCGAGTGACTTCATTTGCATTACTTTCAAGTTTTTATTTATTTACATTTCACAAAGTACAGATGGAGGAGTGTTTAGATTCATTGTAGTCTGATAATGTTGTTAATTTACATGAAATGCATAGAGTTTGGTACAGTACTGCAGTGTAATAGAAAATGAGCTCAAGTTTCAACATTGCCTTCATAAGACTTTTCAATTACATTAAAATAAAATTAAGCAGCGCTATGGGGCATTTCAAGCATTCTGGATCTGAGTTTCCTTATTTGTAAATCAAAAGAAGAAAAAGCCTTTCATTTCCTTGCTGTTTGAGCAAATAGCCCTTTTTAGCTATGGTTTGCACTTTTAATAGAGAGCCTTTTGCTTTAAAAAACATGTGTCTATGCCTGCATGGTAATACTTGATCTATCCTATTAAAGCAGCACCATGACTGGACCAAAGAAGCTAAGCAACTTAACCCACCTCTGTAAAAATATCTGTAAATAAACACGACTACTTCTGAGCTGGTGTAACGAAGTGTAAACTTTATTGGTTGTAAACTGAGGACTTTGGTGACTTGAAAAGCACCTTTTTTATAGTCATAATTTATCTGGGTCTTTCAACATCTGCACATTTCATAGTCACGAGGCAAATTCAGCATTTGTCCACATTATATTGCAGTTTGTGTACAAATGTGTGTGCAGTGAGGTAATGATACAGACAGTAGTAGTACGTTAGGTTTAGCTGAGATTACCTGACCAATTCTACTTAAAATTACGAGTCTTCAGCAGAAGCTCCTGCAAGATCTAAAGCTGCCACCTCCACCACTGAGTCACCCGTGTCATGAGACTGACTGTAGTGTTTCTGTAAATGGGGAAGAGAAGGAGCAGAGTGAGACACACAGCAATTAGTTCCATGTGCTTTAGTGGTTTGGATTTCAGCTTCCTGTTGCAGCTCTGGCTGTATTTCACCTGCAAAATGGTCTGCCCCTTTAAATCATACTGCCAATGTGAATACCATGTGTATACTTTAACTAAAACAACTTACCAATTCAAGTGGGCTGTCTCAGCTGTAAGACATGAACACAGAAGTGATAAAGCATGGCACTGCTTCAGTAAAATGGAATAAGAAATCATTTTGACAGAGCTTAGATCTCAGTCTGGGTTGTTGAATGGGTTTAGTTGTGGGATTTATTTATCCTCCCCAAACCCCCACCCCCCCATTTCCTTTCAAGGTCGATGTTCCTTATTTTGTGTAGAGTACATCTTACATGACAGTACAGGAAGAAATGTGAGCTCGCTGAGTTAATGCTTTTGGGGTCAAAATGGACTCTTGAATGCAGAGAAACAGCACCTGAGAAATGGTCCCCATAACAGTGACCCCATAAATGCAAACAGTGACTGAATGTCAGATGATCAGACTGCAAATTTTTACTAGGGGCTTGTTATAAATTATTTTGAAAGTAAAAATTTCAGTCTGTCAGTAAAGGGAAATACTTCCCCTCTCTTTTGCTTAACTCCTTTGACTGCATGGAATGAAAGGAGAGAGGAAGCTGTTGCTGTGATGATAGAATAAAGATTCGAAGTTATGCCTGAGAACTGATTTTCATTTATTGGGTCTACAGACACCTTTTAAATAGCAGAAGTATTCAGGCAGTAAGAACTAGAAATAATACATTTATTTTTGTTGATTTCCCAGTCTGTGCTTTGCTAATGCAAGAAACACTATAAAAGTGGGTAGCAGTGATATTTATTTTTTTTAACATGACATGACATTTTCCTATGATAAGATCAAATTTTTAAAATCCCTAATCCATAATCATGCAGGTGACAGGCTATAGAGTGTCTGTAAGACTAGTTCATCTTTTCTTAAGCTCTCTCAGGGTGTGAAAGAAGCAAAGCTCTGCTCCTCTGATCACGAAGGGAGTTAATGTTTCCTGTGCTGCAGTTCCATGCTACATGCTAGAACAATCGTAGTGCCTCAACTGCATGTAAACCAGGCTAGAATAAGTCTTTATCTAACCACCAGCCCTGTACAATTTTCTGTGTTATGAACATGTACATAAATAACACTACCATATTTGTGGGTAAAAATTGTACCAAGTTAGATATTGTCTCAAAATCGAACACCTTATGTTCAATGTGTATCAACTGTTTTACATTTTTCTTTGCAATAAATGACTGATGTTCACCTAAAACTGTGGTAAAATAGACAGAGTCTTTAATCTGCCTCATGTAAGTAAGATAGAATGTCTTTAAATTGTTTGTTCCAAACCCAGAGGATTGCAGTCTCATTGTTTTGCTCTGTTGTGTTTAAATTGTCATTTCTTTCAAGAATTTCACTGTGAAGACCACCTAGGTAACATTAGCAGTTGCAGTTTGAGAGTGCTTCTTGAAACCGCACGCAGCGTGTAAACTCTTCTCTCAAGTAGGTACAGTATATCATGTATCAAACATACAAACTAAATCAAGTGACTTCAGTGAGGTTATTCCAGAATATTGTTAGTTTCCGTAAGGCCAGAAACTGGAAGCATCTGTCTGATAGGATTACATTGGCATTTTCTGCTGTTTCAGGTTGAACTGGTATTTTCATGTAAATGGAAGAAATTAGAAAAGGTCATATGCCTAGGTATCTAGACATCTTGTAGTTTATATTTCATCACTGAAAGCTATTCACACTGAGATCAATGACACATTTACTGGGACAATTCCTTAAATAAGTTTTATCAACTATACTGGATTTAGAGCAACTATTTAATCTTACATTATGTTGAAAAAATAAAGAGAATACCATATCTTGATCCACTAAAACATTTGTCATATTGATTCCAGTGATACTGGATCAAGATCTGATACTCTGTATTTCAAAAGTGAAAGAAAACAAAACAAGTCTTATGAACACAGGAGGAGCTAGCTGTCTTTGTAGACAAGATATCTTGTCAGCATCTCACTCAATATTATGATCATCAATGTCACAATCACTCCTTTGAAGCAAAAGCAATTATAAGAAAACAGATTTAGATTTTCAAAAACGTGAAGGTATCAGGAGGCAGTGTGCACTCTTTGTGACAATTGTCTTCTTGTATTGCTCTGTAGTTGAATTTTCCCACTAATAAACTTGCGTCATCAGCATACCAACACGTAAAGCATAGAGTGTTAAATACAGCATGAAGCTTTTAATGTAAAATATTATTTTCCAGTGAAAAACCAAACTATGCTAACCATGGCAGAGCAATATGCTGCTATGTTAATCAGTGTACACTCTTACGTCAATGAACTTCAAATTCTACAATGTGTGATCACTAAGAAGGAACATTTCATATTGTCCTACACTAAAGTTCAGTAGCCATGTAATTCTTATGTAACCTGTATTAATATACAGAAGTTGAACAGAAGACTTAGACTATGTAGAGGTCAGGCAGTGTTTTACCCAGTGGGCTACGATGAAGACAATACAGACCTGTCACCCTGTATGCCGTATCTCAGCAAAGATTCTCTTTGGAGTTTTGCTTTGCTGAGTTGAATTTTTCCCGAGTCTCCTTCAGGACAGGAGCAGGTCAGACATGTGGTAGCATCAATTCAGTTTCTCAGTGGAAGAAAATTACAGTGCTTATTCTTTCTGAGACGTATTATATTCCAGAAGACATGAGGAAATAGGCACTATTCTTGGCTATGCAAAAATCAAAAGTAACAGTTCTGAAGATAGTATGAAGGACACTGATGGTTCTTTCTACACTCCTATAACTTGCTATACATAAAGTCAAGACTCTCCCTTCTACCTGCACTACTATATCTGCACTAACAATAATAACTTGATTTGATTTCATTATGTGAACCTATTATTGCAAGAGACCCTCATTACCTTCTTTCAAGGAGTCTTATAAATACAAGATACTGGGCATAAATCTGTTTATTCCACAGGTCTTATAAACATTAATTCCTCTAACTGAATTTAAAGAAATAATTTACTGCTAGTGCAAATCAAATGGTGTATGTAGTGCTTGTGGTAATAGCTGGCCATAACTTCCTCTGTGTTATAATTAATACAAGTCCCCATTCGTACTATCTTCTAGCCTCTCCTCCTACTTGCTTAGAGTAACTTTTAACTTCAGAGTAAATTACAGAAAATTCTTATTGCTAGTTCTGACTTGTCCATGCTTGTAAGGATTCTCTTTGAATTGTAAGATGAACATAAGTACTATAGTACCAGCTGGATTTTCTTCTGTGTATTTAGGACTAATTCAAGTCCCAGTGATGGAATCGGTTTTCTTATTGACTTCCCTGGAGCCCTTAGGCAGTCCATATAACTCTGGTTTTCTAACCACTGTGCATCAGGTAGGGAGAACTGCTATATAGCATGTCTCAGCTATTAACCACTTCAACAACACGGAGTGGGAGTAGATGCAAATGTATCATTGAAGAGGGAAGAGATAGTAATTACAGATTGTGGTCCCCCCTTTCATCATGTAAACAAACAAGTTCTGTATCAATAAAACAGGAAAATACTCTAGCATTATTCCTCCACTAATTCTATGAGAAGTTCTATAAATGAAATTAGCAGTCATCATAAAAGATAAATTGAAGCAATCAAGGCACAAATGCATGCTGCTTTATGCTACCCACCTTTAAGCGTTTGGGGTTTTTTTCCTGAATTTTATACCTGCTAAACTTGAAATCCCACAATGTTCTCTTGTTTTGATGTAACAGAAACTTTCTCATCCTAATAATTCCCATCAGTACTGATGTTCTTTCTTCTTGATGAGACTGAGAAGCAGAGAAAGAGATAAGGTTCTTAATGAAATGACTGTGTACGTCACTTCCATGCACACTGCTCAAACTCTGTCTTGCAGATAGCCAGAAAATAATTTCCAGTTATATATATATATAAAATATATATAATAAATTCCCAAGAGCAGAATGCTGTAAGAAATATGTACTTGGAAAGAAAAAAAAATAAACGGGAAGAGTAGGTTAACATGTTGGTTGTCATTTTTAGCAGTAAGCAAATGTGAATTTCCTTAGTGTATTGTAACTTTAAAAATTCAAGTCTAAGTCACCACCATGGATCACCCATCCTTAAGGAATATAAAATTAAAGACTGTATGAAGCAACTAGTCCAGTAGCTGCTTGTTTCAGAAAATAAAGATGAAGCGTAAGTGATCTTTGTATACATTAAAGAGGTGTATTTGAAGTGCAGTATGACATTTTGGGGGGAAGCTTGCATATCTCAGTCTGATAACAGAATTCATTAATTATGTTGCACTTACGTCTGCAAAGCTATGACAAAAATGAAAAAATAATGAAAGCTGAAGCTTATCCTATGAAATTGGTGATGATTCAGTTCAATTTAGAAAGGTAAAAAAAATAAGTTCTGTGAATCACAGAGTCAAGAATGGTTGGGGGAAGTGACCTCTGGAGATCATCTAGTCCAACCCACCTCTGCTAAGGCAGGTTTGCCTGGAGTGAGCAGGTTGCACAGAATCACATCCAGGCGAGATTTGAATGTCTTCAGAGAAGGAGATTCTGCAACTGGGCAGCCTCTTCCAGTGCTCTGGCACCCTCAAGGTAAAGAAGTTCTTTCTGATATTCAGATGGAACTTCCTGTGTTGCAGCTTGTGCCCCTGGCCCCTTGCCCTGTCGCTGGGCACCACTGAAAAGAGCCTGGCCCCATCCTCTTGACATCTGCCATTAAGATATTTGAATGCATCGATAAGATCCCCTCTCAGTCTTCTCTTCTCCAGCCTAAACAGGCCCAGCTGTCTCAGCCTTTCCTCATAAGGGAGATGCTCCAGTCTCCTAAACATTTTCAGACCCTCTCCAGTAGTTCCTTGTCTCTCTTGAACTGGGGAGCCCAGAACTGAACACAGTATTCCAGATGCAGCTTCACCAGTGCCGAGTACAGGGGGACAATCACTTCCCTTGTCCTGCTGGCCACACTATTTCTCATACAAGCCAGGGTGCTGTTGGCCGCCTTGGCCACCTGGGCACACTGCTGGCTCATGTTCAGATGGCTGTTGACCAGCACCTGGAGGTCCTTTTCTACCACTCTTCCCCAAGCCTGCAGCATTGCGTGGAGTTATGACTCAAGTGCAAGACCCAGCACTTAGCTCCGTACTGTTGGCCTCAGACCTTTGATCCAGCCTGTCCAGACACACCCACCCAACGTGGTGTTGTCTGCAAACTTACTGAGGATGCACTGGATCCCTTCATCTGTATCATTGATAGAGATATTAAAGAGAACTGGCCCCAATACTGAATCCTCAGGAGCACCACTCGTGATTGACTGCCAGCTGGATTTAACTCCATTCACACACAGCTCTTTGGGCTCAGCCCTCCAGCCATGTTTTTATCCAGTGAAACGTGAGCCCATCCAAGCCATGAGCAGCCAGTTTATCTGGGAGAATTTTTGTGGGAAACTGTGTCAAAGGTGTCACTAAAGTCCAGGTAAACAACATCTATAACATTTCCCTCATCCACTAGGCAGGTCATCTTGTTGTAGAAGGAGATCAGTATCTGTCTTTCATAAACCCGTGCTGGCTGGGCTTGATACCCAAGTTGTCCTGCATATGGCATGTGATGGTGCTCAGGATAAACTGCTCCATAACCTTCCCTGGCACTGAGGTCACACTGACAGACCAAGGATCCTTCTTCTGACCCTTCTTGTAGATGGCCACCGCATTTGCTAACTTCTAGTCAACTGGGACTTCACCAGTTAACCAGGACTGCTGATAAATGTTTGAAAGTGGCTTGGTGAGCCCTTCCTCCAGTTCCCTCTGTACACTTGTGTGGATCACATCCGGCCCCATAGACTTCTGTGCGTCTAAGTAGCGTAGCAGGTTGCTAACCATTTCTCCTTGGATTATGGGGGCTTTGTTCTGCTCCCCATCCTTGTCTTAGAGCTCAGGGGCTTGGTACCTGGAGAACAACTGGTCTTGCTGTTAAAGACTGAGGCAAAGAAGGCATTAAAAGTCTCAGCTTTTTCCTCAGCCTTTGTCACTACATTTCTCCTTGCATCCAATAAAGAATGGAGATTCTCCTTAGCCCTCTTGTTGTGAATGTATTTATACAAACATTTTTTATTGTCTTTTACAGGGGTAGCTAGATCAAGTTCTAGCTGGTCTTTGGCCCTTCTAATTTTCTCCCACATAACCTCACAACATCTTTGTACTCCTCCTGAGTTGCCTGCCCCTTCTTCCAAATGTCATAACCCTAGAAATTCTATACATTCATGCAGTTAATCAAGTGTCATGGTAAGCAGTTACATGGCAATCAGCAGTTTCTTTCAGAGGTATGATAGGTATTGGTAGCACTTCAGTTACAATTCACTACCAAGCTTTATTATGTTGTGATGGAAGTTTCTGAATGTTTTTCAATTAGCATCAAAACAGGTCTTTGTGTGGGTATGTTTATGTGTGTGCAACTGCACTTCAATAGCAAATGCTGTTCAGAAGATCTAGTGGAGTATAAGAATTGAGAAACAGTACATCTTTTTTAAAATGAAACTGTGTTCAATTGTGAATTTAGAAAGTCTTTTGCATCAGAATTTGGTTTATTGTATTGTTTTATCCATAATTGCTTTAATTGACATTGGCACAGAATTTTTCATATCTGATATTAATAGTTTTAGTTTTGATGATTAACAGGTTTATAGTTATTCATAAACTACTACTTCTGCTGTTATGTGTGAAATAGTTAAGATCTTTAATCAAAACAGTTTACAGGCATATTTTAGCATGTGACTGTTGGTGATGAGTACAGTAAGACTACTGGTATGCTTAACTTGCAACTACACATACCTGATATTCTAGTAAGAAGTCACAGAAGGACACAAAACTGGATAGTTTTCCAGTTCACTATTTTGAATTGAAGCAGCCCTCAAAAAAGCATCTTCTCCGTTGAAAGAGAAAGAAAAGGGCTATTCCTTTTCTGACTTGTGCCATCACAGCATGGCTCCAGTAGGTGATGAACAGGTGCACCTTTTTCTAAAGTCTGTTTCATAACTCTGAGCACTAAATATCTCTTTGTATCAATGGTTTTTTTGTTTGCTGTTTTTTCCTTTTCTTCAAAAAAGTTATAACATTAACCTGTGTAAAACAGATGAAAAATTCAGACAAAAATGACCAAAGTGTAAAATTAAAGGGCTCTCTGACTTCCGATATTTTACATTTATCGCTATAGAAAGGAGCAGCTGCAAATATGCAGAATATCAAGGCAAAATTGTAACTAAGAATTCAGAGTCAGTGTGACTGAATTTAACTCAATTTATATAAGATCATTGTGAATCTATGGACTCAATTGCATTTCTAGGCTGTGTGAGCGATTATGATTTTCACTGTCCACTGGGGTCATGAATTCCTATATCTATAAGTTTTGAGGGGCGTATTAGCTACTCAGTAATAGATTTCTGGAGAGGGTGGAAAGGGATCCAGGACCCAGAAGGTTTTAACCTCTTTTTCTCCATTAGCATTGGCAGGTGCTATTGTGGCTCTTTGCCATGTGACAGTGGCTCTGTGATCCCAGAGTCTTTCCCAGGCTTCTATGCCTTTAAACTTCACCAGAAATTGATTTTGTAGATGTGCTTCCAGCTTTCTGAAGGCAAAGTCCTTAATTTTAACTTTGTTTGCAAGTGCAGATACAGGTAAAGGTTTTTTTCAAATGGTGATAGAAAGAAAGGAAGGAAGAAAGGAAGAAAGAAAGAAAGAAAGGAAATTGTGTGGGACATATTTCCTTTGCATCAAGCATGAGAGCTACTCAGTCGGTTCTTTCACTGCATCAGAATATTTGATCTACTTAAGCCATGGTGACTAAGGTATTTACAGAAATTGATGGGAAAGGAATAAGTCTCTCCACAGAATTTACAAATATACAAACATTAGTTTTGCCCTGATGTGAATTCTCTGTGGAAAGGCTGCAACGTTTATGAACTTCTTTCGCGTCATATGTTTTTTCCTCAGTGAAGTGTTTCCTCATTAGGTTTCCACCACTGAGTTGCTTGTTAATTTTAAGATGTATCTATACACATGGATTGTAACCAAAATAACATCTTTTACTTTTTTAATTTTTTTTTTCATCAGGTAACTATGCTATTTTTATTGTCTTAATAATTTTTATGCAATTAAGGCTAAATTAAATTACAGTGGGATGGTCACAACCCTAAATCATTTACAGAGTACTATAAATAAAACAGATGGAAGTGAAACTATAAGTAAAATTCCATGGATTATTACCCATGTGTATTTTTTTTTAAAATACATTTTTTAAAGTCTTTGTTACAACACCAATTCACAAAATAAGTGAATGAACCCTGGAAAGATTCTTAAAGATTTAGAAAAAAAAAATTACTTACCAGATGAAGACCTTCTTGACTGTAACTTTCTAAAGGTATGAAAAGGGAAAATACTTTGTACTTTATTTGAAGCAATAGAGAAGAATCCAAACAAAGTTGTTCATAAAAGGATGCTTTTTTAATTATTTTTTTTGAGCAATGATTATTGGATTCCATTCAAATTGCCTCATCTACAGTAGAGCATCATCCTTTAGATTTATTCTATAGCAAATACACAATGTGAGTATTTATAGATACAGGTAGACTAGTATATATATAGAGAGAATTTTCTGTTTAATAGATCTGTGACTACATACCTGGTTAGTAAACACTGAAAGTTCTCTTGGTTGTTATTTTCTGCCTCTGTTTCTGCAGAACAGAATAGGAACTTAGCTTTTACCTTTCAGTAGTGCTAAATCCTCCAATACCTCAACTAAAAGATGTCGGAGTCCAGCCCTGTGAATCAATGAGGTACTAGAAACATTAGATTATTTAATTTAGAAGTTGTTGCTGGCATTGAGCTTTTCACTCAAAAGAAGTGTAATCTTGATATGTTTTATTGGGTGTCTGGTTTAAATGTTCAGAGAACTAAATAAACATGATGAGATTCCTCTCATTGAATCCAGAGGTACTATGTAAACAGGTGCAATTTGAAGGTACAGCTTGGATACAACAACATTGGATACTACACTTATAGCTTGGGAAGGTTGTTGGAATGCTGTGCATATGTGCTGGATTGTGTCTTGAACATAGATTGGCCTTGGGAGGGGAATGAAACTCTATGAGAAATTATTTGGAGACCGTGAGATTAATTTATTTGTGCATAGATTTTATTTGGGGATTATCGGACAGAGTTTATTTAACCTCCCAATATATAGTATGATATCCAGCTGGGATCAGTTTTAAGGATTCAGAAATGTGAGTTCTTCATCCCCAGTTAAGATAAGCTATGCAGTCCTTCTTGTAACTACACACTACAGCTTGTTTGTCCCTCAGACTCACATAAATAAGTTCTTATTTATATTACGTTAAATTTAGATAGCAGTTAAATATGACTCACTTAGAAAATGCCTATAACAATCTTTTGTTTAAATATTTTTGTAAAATGTGGAAAACATCTTTTGTAAGAATAAGTTGCTAATAATTTACTAAGTATTATTTCTGATGCAAATACTTAACTTCACTGCCCAATTGTTCCCTTCTTTATCCACACTCTGTAATACTTCTTTAAAGAAGTTAGTCCAAGCAGATATCTCAGAGGAATTTCTCTTATTACTTGTATTTAAGCTTTATTGTGAATCTCAGTATTGACTTTAAAATACTCTTTTCACATGAAGAAATCAGTGGTGCAACATGTTGTCTAAGTTAAAAAACATTCAGTCTTTACTAGGATGAAAAATACACCTCAATACTGTAGTTTTCTTTCTATTATCACTCACTTATGATTTTGGTGGAATAGTACATTTGGAATAAATAAATAAAGGTGTGTATATATAAGAAGAAAATGCACCCTCCTGTGAAACTCGTGTGTTAATTGCCTTTATAACGGGCCTTTTGCCACATGCTCCTGATTCCTTTCATAAATTCTCCTAAAACTGCATATTAAATTGCAAATCTCCAAGTGTGTGGCATTTTGTATGTACACAGCATAGAGTGTATGCCTCCATGTGTGTTTATACCATCTCTCTCTCCCCACTTCCCCACTTCGACGTCAAGAGTGATGCAACATGGTGGAACAGAAGAATCCAGCTTTCCAGGTGGACAGCTCACTTCTCCGTCACTTGATGGGCTAAAAATATTATCTCTTGAAACTGAAGCACCGTGTGCCCGTGTCAGTTACTGGTTAGATCTTGCTGGCGTTGTGCTGAATTCAGGAGGAATAGCTCTTTGTTCTTTGTGGGAACAAGGCAGAAAAACTGTAACATGAGGATAGTTTTAGAACTCTTTAAACTTTTTTCTGTGTTTTTAGTTGCCTGTGTATGTTTCAGACTGGCTAATTGTGGGGTGTAGTACAAGGTTACATAGACCTTTACATAGACCTTTATTTAAGATGATCCATACAAGTTACTCATAGCTTCACACAGAGCCTTGGAAAGCACAAGAGAATAGCCGAAAACTGTTTTTAAAATAGAAGTTTTGAACATCCAATAATGTGAAACTTTGAAGGAAAGATTAAGAAAAAGGCCTAATTGCAACTATGGATCATCATCTTCCAAATGGGTATGCACTGATGCTCTCTTATATAGGTACATTTTTACAGGTGCAAATTCTTGTCCCTTACCCACTCTCTGCAGTTTTGGGAGATGTCTTGAGTATTTTCTCTTGGGAAAAAAAGTTTCTACATGTATCTGTCTGTATCTTTTTATTTGTGGAAACATGCAATGTCTTCTATTATGCATCTCAAAAAAAGCCTGATCTCTTTGGAGCAAGATTGTTGGAAGTGAGTTAGGAAAATGATTACCAGTAAAAAATTAAGCAGTAGAAAGTGTATGTGACGTAAAAGTGGAGTTTTGTTTTTGAGACTAAAACTCATTTTCAAATGCAGGTCAAAGTGTAAGTTTTTCCTGGAGCAGGTATTTGGTCTTACCTTGTACGGTGTTTTTGGGGTTTGTGTAATGCATTTGAATAATTTTTCTTGATGTTTGTTTTGTTTGTATAAACATGTTTACTGAGCTTGGTTTGAGGTTGCTGTGAGGTTAGGAGGTAATGCAAATTTTGAGGCTTCACCAAGAATACAACTTTATTGACCTGTGTATAATAAACAAGAGCAATGATTTATTACAACAGACCCCAGTGACAGCTGTAGGACTTTTTTTAATGATAGAGATTCAATGCAAAATCATGCTTCTGGCATTCAACAGTCGCTCTCTGTCCCAATTTGTTTTTGTGAGGTCACTCAAAGTCACTATGGCTCCTCTTCTCAGCAGGGGACAAGCGCCCTGAGAATAATATCCTTGAATAATATTTTGACATTCTTCTGTTTCAAAATTCTCGGCCTGCATAGGCACTCCTGGAATGTGAAGTTAAAACCTCAAACGTGTTAAGAGTCCGACCACACAAGTGAACCACAAAATTATGCATTAGCTCACACTGATTAAAATGGGTCTCATCTAAACAAATTAAGGGGTCTGATCTCTCATCCATATACATGGATAATTCTCATTAATGCTAATAGAGGGTATGTGCATACAGGGATGGGAGAACAGACCTCTGAGGCTGACTGCTCAGTTTCAGTTTGGTTTATTTTCTACAATGGCGACAAAACGCTCAATGTTAAATGTTTCAATAATTTAGAGAAAAATCAAAGGGGAGAAAGGTCAATAATGTACCTTTTCTTGTACCTTACTGTGGTAAATAGATAAAACAATATATCCTTTTCCTTGTAACCTGGGAGGCAAGTAGTATTTTTTAACTGCCACAGATTTTTTTTAGTATCTACTGACAAATTCAGATTTATATGCCTGTGTTTTCAGACAGAAAAAAGAAAAACACTGAAAGCAATAATGCAACAGTTTCATCCTCCCAAAACAGTGAAACATTGATTTATATTTAATCTCTTAATGCCATCTTTATAATTTCACAAACTATAAATACCATCTACTGTATTTGAGCATGTGCCTGTGCTACATACAGCATATCAGCTGTAATGTCATCTAAAGAACTCCTGTGATTTAGTCATTTGATATTCTGTTAAGTGTTCTCAGAGCACAGTCTGTCAAAACATTTTAAATATTTGGATAATACTGTAAAAATAGTGTCGTGCATATGTTATCAGACAGTAGGAGCTTAATTAGCATTCTTATCAGCCTGAGGTACACTGGCATAGGGAAAGGGAAAGAGATGCACAGTGCAAGGATTGATGCTTCAAAAGAGTTTGTTTTCTGGGTACAAGGGCTCTAATAGAAGCACCGCTGGGAGAGGCCAGTATGGACTGTTTCAATTGTAAGAATTCGAAGTAAAAATTGATTGATTCATGAGTATCACAGCACACCAATCAGATTTTTGGCAATGCTGCTACCTGTGTGGCTGCTGTAGGTGCAGTGGAAACCTTGGAAAGCTCAGGAGCTGTTCTGGGCTACAATTCATTGATGGAAGACTGCAAAAAAATTACAGTGTGCATCTCTGTTCTAGTCACAATGTGGTGGGTCTCTGCTGGGTATGCTACTGGCCACCTAAGCCTAGGATCCTAGTGGGAAACTAAACCACAGGATATGATGGGGGCTTACAGAACTGAATATTTTAGATTAGTTAATATGGGTGAGGAAGCCACAGGGACAGAACCATCCCTCTTAATGGCATATGATGAAAACCATATATTTCAGTAGAACAGGATCTCTGTGCAAGGATGATCTCCATGAGGGGCTGTTGTTTTCACTATTTATTGCTTACTTTCTAACATAGCTGCTTGGTGTAAACCAGCAATAGCTTCATTGGTCACATCACCTGAGGCCAATTTCTTTTACTTTCTCCATAGCTAAAACCATCTGGACATTGCTACCTGGGTTATTATCACCTCCTGGCTTTCTGCTCCAAATGTGTTACCTGGGCACAAATTTCTTCCACGTTCATCTGTGCTTCTCAGTTTCTTTTCTGTGCATACATACTCATTAAAGCAGGTCAGGTGTAGCCCAGAGCTTTGGGGTAAGCCCCTCCACAACAATTATCTGTGCTTGGTTTGTTTTCATAGCACATACCACAACCATGTAATGGTTCAGGCTGGGCACTGGGCAAATGCAGTCAAGGTCTCAATTACTGTTGTGGATCTTTCAGGTAGGGTTTCTTCGGGAACATGCTCTGAACTTGCCAATGCAGAAGTTAGGCCTTTCATGCATTTCTGATTAGAAAGATGTACAACGAGGTGATACTTCACTTCCCTGCTTCCTTTAACTTAACTCAGCTTGTAATTTGAAAAGATAATTTGTTACACAGCATCACCAGAGTGATCTAGACATTTTTTGGAAGGTTTCCGATCTTGTAATCTTCATTAAGGTTAAGGAAGAGTTATTTTCTTTGTCTCGCGTTAGTCTACAAAGGCACCAACTCCCATGAATTAACAAAAATAATAACAACATGTTTGAGTGCCAACAGATCTTTTGAAACGGGGTTCTGTTCTGTACAGTGCTTCATGGTCATGCAAGGAGGTCACTGTTAATCACTTCAGATACTGAAATTAACAGCTTTGTGCAATAAGAGGTGAATAATATGGATTTGATAAATAGTAATTGCTTTGATAGTGCATGACCCAAAAATGAATCAGTTACTTTTCTACAGCAGTTTAGAGTTTGTTCTGCCAGTGGAAAGAAAAAAAAAAGAAAAAAAAAAAAAAGAAAAAAAAGAAACTTTGTATGCAACAGGCTTAAAATAGAAGATGGTTTGGTTTTTTACATTTATAAAAGTACAAGCAGAACAGATGTGTGGCAAAAGCAGGTGTCTAATGTGTCTATTTTTTTTTAATCAGACCTATGTAGTAAAGTATTAGGAAAGTTAAAATGGTATTAGACAGTCCTAATACATTGACATGAATATTGAAAAAGTTCTGTATAGAAATTACTTTTTATTTGCATAATTTTTATTTAACCATACAAATAAAAAAATATTTTCCTGGCTAACTAAAATGAAGAAAGAATCTTTTACCCAGTTACTTCTCGTGGCATATTGGAAGACAGTTCTCTATGTACTTAAGGAGAGTGGAGCTCCTTAAGTGCAGTGCTTTGGAAAGTGCTCACATGACGGGGTGTGAATACCATGTTGGGGAATTTAGATAGAAAAAACCCACTGATTAAAATTGCAGGCTTCATAGTATGTATTTCCTGTAAATATGTCAGACCTGGCTGTGGCTTAGAGCAGAGATTTTTAAAATAATTCAGAATTATTATAATCAAGAACTAGAATGACACAGAAAAACAGAAGTGACGGAGTTTTGTTGTACAAAGTCAGCCAGTCCCTGACTTTTTGGGCAGAGGAAGGAAGATGCCAATGTAATTAAGGCATAAAAATAAAAAATAAGAGAAATTACTTAAGATGAAGAAGAGACATGAGTTACTTCCATTTACTATGTGAATGAGATTTGTTCTATGCTGCTGAACCCCCAGGCATGGGACAAGATGACTCCTATGCTAGAGACATCTCAGGAACGTTTCCTCTGATTAAATATGCATGCTGGGCTGGTGGGCTGTCAAGTCTTCCCTCACTTCCCACTCTAGGGCTGGTTTTGTGTAGTTCCAACTCTGCTATTGTATTCCTGAAGGCTGCCTGTAGCCAGCTTCTGCAGATTTCTATTTTTGATCATAGAAAGGCTGTGATGGAGCTGGTTTTGTCTGGAAGTTACAGGGCAGAAGAGAGTTAAAGCTAAGTTAGACTGTATAGACGCATATTATTTTTCTAGTGCCTTGCTGGAAAAAAAACAAAACAAAACAAAACAAAACCAAAAAACAAACCTAACTAAACTAAAACCAAAACCAATCTCCATGTATTTAGAGTGCAACATTTTATTTTTCCTTTTGATTATATAGCCTGTTTCTCATGTTCTAATTGTCTTTGTGAACAATTGTCTGTATACTATGTCTATTTCCAGGAATTTAAGTCAAGCAAAAATGTTAATGTACTGTAGATTCTACAGAAATACAATTCATATCCAACTACTCATACAGTTTTTTAAAACTAAGTCCCTTAATCTTATCTCTTAAAACAGATATGCATGTTTCATTAATTGACAAAAATAAATCAGCAGTAAAAATGTAGTTTTTGCAATTTTCATTTAATAGGGAGAAAACAAGGACAAACAAAAACAGAATGAGAGGCTCATGTGGGATATTGTAAATTGATTTTCTTTAAGATAGAACATGAGGGCTGCATTTCTGTTCAGCGCTGGCTCATTTGAATATTTGTACTGGTACAAGAAAAACATGCTACTAAGGATGAGTTACAGAATGTTTTGTTGCCATTTTTATGCACCCATAGTAATGTGAGATGTTATTAAAGAATATGAAAAACTGAAGAATACAACATTTATGGTTGGTTGTCTTAAAATGAAGATAAATATTTAGATCAATGTGAAAACTTCTGACAAGCTTAATAACTGGTTATATTTTTAAATGAGAGTAAGCCCTTAGAAGGGCAGGAGAGAGAATTTTAGGGTTTGCAGTTTCGTTTGTTGGGGTTTTTTTCCCCCTATAATACATAGTGGTTTAGATTAAATGGAAATTTTATCATTCCCTAATCTTACACTAATGCTTTAATTAGAATTCTGCAATCAAATCCATAAATCCCTTCTGTTCACATAGAAGCAGATAAGCTTCAGTCTTCTCATAGGTAATACAAATAATAAGTTCATACAAACTCCTTTTGTGGAATTAGATCATTTGTTTATAAAATTTTTGAAGGTGTCTTTTTTTTTTTAACACTGTAAGCCCGCTTTTTCTGCTCAGTTATACTGTCAGGCAAAGCAAATTTTTTCATAGATGTAGTTAAGATTAGAGGTGTTCATTAGCAGCTGAATTTCCTGTTGGTTTCTTTTTCCCCCTTTCTCAACTAGCAATACTCTCAGTAATGATGGCAATAGGATGAGCAGGATTATTTTTCATTCAGCTTTATTGCATTAGCTCTTTATATTAAACAAAAAAAATCTCACAAAAATAGCACTGAACAGCATAATTTGGCTTGTAATTGGCACACAGTCTAGGAGCCAATAGGCAATTTTTTTTTCTCAATCTAAAATGTACTTCATTGTAAGAATTTAATTTTTAATACCCAGTTCTTTAAAAGTGATATAATTTGGACTGCCTGTATTTAGGTACTTAAGTATTTATAAAAGAGTTACTTAATCATTTTATTCTTTGGTATGCCATTTGAAAAAGGTGGACAAGACAACTTCTGTATACAAGAAAATTACATAAAGTTTGAAAGGAAATGTGAACTCTTCAGACAAAGTTCAAATTTATATTAGGATATAATGAAAACTTATGAAAGAGGTAATACAGAACCTTCACAATAATACTACGGGTGATTTCTTAACTTGAAACTAAGTTTATAGTTTACTCGGGTTCAAATGGCTCAATTCTTGCACTGATGTCACTTACTTAGGTGATCAGAAAAACGGAGTAATTGGTGCCAATGTCTGAAAAATTCTACTTACACAGGTATTCCCTAGTTTCAGATAGAGAAAATAAGATAAATGGTTTTAGTTCTTACCAACTATCCTTGTAGCTTGTTTTGATATCTGATAAAAAGCAAAACCTTGCACTTTAGCTTTTTTAATTTCTTGGTGGTTTGATTTAATAGATTTTATGACTTATTTGAAGTACTGTGATGCTTGAAGGGTCTTTTTTTTTTTAAATGATTCTTTATGGTTGAAGCTAAACTGTTTTGCCGTATGAGAAGTCAGGAGTCTCCCAGAAGTATAGTGAGTTATGATCTTACATATATCAGGCAGGGATGGAGAACCAGACATTTCAAAAGAAAAGAAGGGGAAAAAGACCCTTAAAACAGGCTGCTTTATTCTAAAATAATATTGGTTTGGAACCAATGTGGAAGTCTAGTAATTTTGGTGAAGACTTCATGGGGATTTTTTTGAAGGACTAAGAATACCTAAAATTCCATCAAAGTCTTGCTGCAGGCCTTAGGTGGCTGGAATTTGACAAGGTGGCTGGAATTTGCCTGAAGTAAGTGGTTTTGTTGGTAAGCTAAGTACTACCCTTGGGACTGGAGTCAGCAAAAGCCCTGGCTAGTCACAAAACCTGGTCCGAGACCAGGCTTGTAGTCAGGGCAGTAGAAACTCTATGTTCAGTATTCTTTGTAGATCTGTTCTTCTCTTACATTCTTCCCTTCCTCTCTTCTTTCCCTCTCCCCTTCTTTCACTCTCCTCCTCTTTCTCTCCCTCTTTCTTCCACTTAACAACCCCCCCCCCCCAATTTTTGTAGTATAATTCTCTGTATCTTGCTCCCTTATTCATATGCTGAGGCTTAATTTTGATTTCTTATTTGCTGCATCTTTCCTAATTTTCTTCTGTTATGTCTAAAATACAGGATCCTTGCTTTCAATGCCCCATGATTACATATTGCCACATAAACCTTTTGCCTCTTTGTTTTCTGGTTTATAATGCTAGCTACACTAGTGACTTGTTCAGGACAGGGAGATTTCTTCATCTTTGTAGAATTTAATGTGTGAGCAACTACGAGCTGAGCAGCAGATCTATTAGCTGTGTACATTGACTCATCAATATACCTCCGTTTTTCTGAAGTTGCCTTTTATGAACACAGCAAAACCAACCAAAAAACTCCAAAAAACCAAAACCCCGTAAGGTGTGAACAGGGCAGAGTGGTGAGGGAGGCGGACCATCCAGCTCCACAGGATGCAAGGTCTTTGTGGGTTTGCATCTATGAGGAAACCCAGCCACCACCTCCCTGCAAGCCCCCAGTCTCCAGGCCTGCTGTCCCCATCTGCTGCTGCTACTGCCACTGCACAGGTCTGACTTGTCCCTAATAGGACCAAAGCTGAGGCAGGCTCGTGTTTTTGGAGCAGTCCCCTGCTCCTCCAGTGCACCCTGCTGTGCCAGGTCTGTGGCTGTCTCAGATCAATGGGGTGCTCCCATGCTTGGAGCTGGGGCTGGGACAGAAACACTGGCTGAATCAGAGGCTTAGCATGCTGATTGATGTCGGTTTATCATACCTGCATTCTTCAAAGCATTCTTGGTCACTTTCAGTTTATTAATTCGTTATTGTAGCTCTGTACCAGTGATACAAATATCCCTTAAACCTTATTTTTTGGTGATGGAAGCATGCGTCTGAAGCATGATAACATTAAGAATGGCCAGTTTGCTGGGACATGGATGTCATAGATCAAAACTGAGCTCTCACTGTAAATCTAGGTGAAATTAAATTTTCATTGATTTATGGCTCTGTTTTCAACTCCAAATACTTGCGCAGGATTTCAAGTTAGAATATTCCAACATTCATACGGTCAAATGGTTGCATAATACAAAAGTGTGAATCTATTCCCTAGAAAAGGGGTTTTTGTTTTTCTGGTTTGGTATGGTTTTGGTGGGTTTTTTTAATAATTTAATTTTCAGAAGTTTATTACAGAATGATTTTATTTGTTTATGTAATAAAATAGTAGAAAAAAGCACACAAACCTTTGGTTGAAAGCGAAATCTGTTTCGCCAGCAAAGCTTAGTAACAAAAGGAAGAAGAGTATTTGAATGGTACGTTCTGTTACAAAAAAACCAAAACCAAACCAAAAGAAAAAAACCCTCAAAAACTAGTTTTCTGAAATGTAAATTTTCTTTTAAAATGTAAAATTGGTAATTAATTAGCCCTAGATAGTAGTGTTAGGCTACTCCAATGTACACAATAAAATTAAACTTGAAAGTTAAAATATCATTAAAATAACAAGTTAACAATAGTTATGAGACATATAATTACCGAAGGGATTTGTTTGTCACAGCAATGTACAAAGAAAATCAGCTGTAAAGGTGGTGGTGGCGGGGGGAACCAAACCACCATAGAGCAGAAAAATAATAATCAGGAAAATATCAAAATGCTTTTGGGCTTAACTTTTTCCAGGAGAGACTATCACAGTACGTATGATTTGAAGGTAACTAAGCAGTCTCATGAGTTTAAAACATTTTTTTTTTGATGATAAGGTGACAAAAATTAATTCTAAATACTAATTTCCATATTGATCCATTGGTTAGTGCTGGATAAAATGTTTTCTGTATAGAGTCTTTTTCTTTCTCGGATAACAAAGTCTTTTCTTTTTCTCTGAGAGTTCTTTTTTGATATGCTGAAGAGTGGGTGTTCCACCACGGCAGCATTTTCTTATGAAAGAAAAAGTTATCAGCACTTTTCTTGTCAATAATGACAGCCTTAATACAGAAATATGTGTCAGATACAATCCAGAGATCCATGGCTGTGGGAAGCATGAATGACAGTTGACTTTAGTTTTTAAGACTGGCTAGACAGTTCTCTATAGTTCTTCTGAGCGAGCTGTATGCAGCTAGAAAGAGCAGTAGTGATGACATGAACCGAAGTGAAGCCTAATTAAAGCCACTGCTGTCAATAATTCAACTCCACCAGTACATTTTCTCTTAACTTCTCTTGAAGTTACAGATCTCAGCTGAATGAAGCTAACCATTAGGGTACAGGCTAAGTGCATTTGGTTTTCATTATTATTGAATGTATTTATATAATAGAACAATACACATGGTATGTACATATACATCACTAAATATATACACAGTCTTCAAGACAAGGTTTAGATTTTGGTTTTGGTGAACTAGAAATAAATATAAAATAAGGTACCCCATATATATGAAGCAGAACAGTTACAGTGCAACTCCTCCAGGCTTCTTTGAAGGCTCCGAGTGTGACCCCAGCCCCTGCCCCTCCAAAATGCAATGAGGTTGATAGAAACTTACTATATTTCAAAAGCTGAATATAGATTTTTGAAGCTTCTTGTAGAAGGGAAGCAAACTGTGTGTAAATTGTGATTCCTTTCTCTGTCACTAAAATGTTCAGTCACATAGTTTGGTTATTTTCTATTGTCTATTTCATTTTATCAGCAAAGGGAGTGTGCTGAGTGAACATCAGAAGCCACAACTACTCCATTTTGAAAAACTAAAAAGTTAAATGGGACATGATTCTGGCAATTACAGCTCAGGAATGAAAAAATCCTGAAAGATGGTGATTTTCATTTCAATGGTGTTTTTATGAAGTATTGTAATGTAAACACAGATTCACCAATATTTTAAATAGATATTTAAATAATGTTCATAATCTTTCTAATCTGACCTCAGCTTCCATTACAAAGACAGGGTCCGAAGTGTAGAAGGTTGCAGATGCATAGCACTGTGATGACATATTAAGAACACTGGAAATGTAATGCTGACTAAATGAAGTACTGCATGTTTTTAGGTTTAATTCAATGAGCTCTGTCTCTGAAGGTAAAAGGAATAAAATGCTATGAATATATATATCTAAAAAACCCACACAGGTCCCGGTTCAGCTATTCAGTAGCTTTCTGTTCTTCTCATCCCTTTCCAGTGTTTCCTTTTTGTTGTACTTGGTTTGGAGGGAGAGTTCAGGTCTTAGAGAGGTGTGCAGTTCAAGGAGGATAAGAGTTTTTACACACTGTATTAGCTACTTGCTGCATATTTAATTAACTAAAAATTAGCTAATTACTGTGACTTGATGATATCAAAAGTGGACTGCTAGAGTTTTATCTTTAGTGTCTTGATAGGACAACCAGGCTGTACATGCGTATATACATTCATTTAACATTGCTGTTAAAAGTGATTATTTGTTAAAACAGTTTTTAAATTCTTTTGTGAGCCTGAGAGGTAACAGTGAAAACTGAGATGTGTATGTACACCAGTTGTTGGCAAACAGTTACTATTTGTGCAACTCTGAGCACAGTTTAGAATTTATAGCCTACAGCCTGATTTTTTATTTTTTTTTTTTCTGGACTATTATTTAATCTTCAAAATTTAACTACAAATCTCTGTAAAAACATATAGACCACTTCCTAGCTACTTCTGATGTTAGCACTCTCATTCACATACATATTTTAACGTCTTTACTACTTACATACTCTACAAAATGTAAGTCACAACATTTAGTTTTGGGCCCCAATGGATTCTGAGGTGTTTACACCCTATGCTTACCTCTCCTTCTTGCTAGAAGTATCTTGCTAGAAGAATCTCTACATATTTGTATATAATGGAAAGTCCCATATATTTATTAAGGCTATAAAACAAAGCAATAATACACCCTTATATGGACAGACATGTCCAACAGGTGTTGTCTGTGGCCCTCTTTGCTCAGTGGTCCCTTAGATGTGAGCAGTGTTGGTTTCATTCTCATGGTGGTCTGCTTATGGCCTTTTCTCCTATGTCTTCTTTTCCCTTATTTTGCTTCTTGCTTCTCATATCACTAGCAGTATGTCTGGCACGTGGCAGGTTCACACCCAGTTGTGTGATGGCATCACATAGATGTAATTGCATCATGTCATACTGTGCAATTTCTGTGTATCCAGTCACATAATTTGTATGTCTATCATGTGAGAGACAGGGCAACCTGATTTTTTGTTTTATGAAGTTGGTCTTCTGGTCAAGTAAAAGGTCAGGAAATACTTTCGTGTAAGAGGCTCTGTGGCTTCCCAAGCCATATGAAGGTCTGTGTGTGAGGAATCTTGCAGCTGAATCTAACATGGATGATGCAAAAAACATCGTAAGACGTGAAAAAAATTGCTGAAAGAATAATCCATCTCATGACTGTGTAGTTAAGTATATCCAAGAAATCATACACCTTGAGCTAAAATTTGAAACTTACTTCATCCATGTGTAGTTAAATCCAGAGCTGCTTCTTTTTGGTTTAGTGTCACCTTCCTATAAATCTGCATTCACAAACTTTTTCAGGCATAGTCTAGCTAGTCATAAATCATCTGATTTATGATCTGTAACTTTATGGACTGATAAAAAACTAGGTCACTTTCCAATATGTATAGTATTGTGTGCAAAACTGAAAGAATAGTTTGAGAGAGATGCTGCGTTACGTTACTGACTGCTCAAAACCCACAAAGTAAATTCTTGCCACAAAGAAATGATATATACAAAAATATGTGTGGAAGTCTGTGTTCTGCTCCATGTGCATCTGACTTTGGGCTGGTAGCTTTAATGAGAAATTTAAAATGGAATGAAAAGCAAAACTAATTATGATTGATTCTTTGAATTTGTGTCATTGTTACGTATCAATACACTAAGGGTAGCTAGAAATGTTAACAGCCTGAGCTTCTCTCAGGCAAAAAGGCCCTCTTACCTGAAGTTGCTTTTAAGTGTCCTTGTGTCAGTCTGATGTACCCAGATCTGCTGCAGAACTTGAAAAATGCCATGTTTAGTTCTGTTCTCAGATATATGACTTCAAGTCCCAAGGGTTTGGGACAGATTAATGCCAATTTAAATGAACCCGTTAGTGTGTGGAAGAGAGAGAAAAGTATGAGCAAGACACTTTGAGACACTGTCTAGACTTATTAAATACATGTGGCAGAGTGTTCTGCTTGGATTTCAAAAACACTCCTATCTCTTGTTCCTTGCTTGTTCCTACAGGCTGTTTTGCACGCAATCACGTTATATGCACCTGGCCATGAGGTTTGTTATATTTTCCTTGAAAAGTGAAGATTCTGGCTAGGAAACAAGCAAACGGGCTTGAGAACACTACCAACAGCCCCAGAAAAAATACGTGAGGCAGAAGTGTGCATGCGGTTTAGAACTGGAAACTATAAACCCCTAGCATTTATTCTACAGACATGAGTAAATACAAGCCTATCTGGAAAAAGATGCAGTCACTTTCTTTTCTTTCTGAAAAGACTACGGCCTTGCAAGGGATAGTGGTGTTTAGAGCTGGAAAGGGGGGAATACTTTTACAAGAGAAAAATTCTCCTGAGGTGCAAGTGATCAATAGGACAGCTAAAAAAGAATAATCTATCTGCATAGGAAAAATACTAATTTCAGATACAGGCACTCCTACGTCAGAAATAGTGAAAAAGTTACCAAGCAGGGGAAAACGGAGTGAGAAGTTAAAATTCATGGTATATAGTGGCAATTTTACCCATATTATTAAAATATCTGAACTACATGTGTAAGTTAATAAATGGGAGAAAGAGTGACAGCGTGTCCTAATTGTGACAGCTTGTACTACTTGGTTAAATAGCTGGAATTGCCGAGAGACTGTTCTTGTAACATTTTAGGAGATGCAAAGTACTTCAAAGTTCAAAGTCAAAGAAAGACTCCAACCCTACCCATGATTCATGTAGCTGGAGGTTTCCCCCTTTCCCTGGGGAAAAGTGAAATTCCAAAACCACAACAAACAAAACCAACCACCAAATCACCTGTACCTCCAAAACATAATTATGATGGAATTCTTTCCAGATAGAGAGAGTCAAATAATTAAAGAAATGTGGAAAAGGAAGGTTTTTTGCTCCAAGAAAGAAAAAATTCTAGGAGACATGCTTTTTCAATGTTTTTATGAAAAAAAATAAATAAATCCTGAGATTACTTTTTGCCTTTGGCATCTAAGATATCTTCTGGGAAATATACTTTTTTTGATATAATAGATAACGTATTTGATATTTAATCTGAGGGAAAGAAACAAATGGAGGAGGATGACCAGAGATTCTGAACAGCACTGGGAAGAGCTAAGAATTTAGACCATATAAAACACAAAAGGGAAAATAGGGAAATACTAAGCAGTAAAAGTAGAGAAAAATAATAAGGGAAATAATAAATAAAAGGATGTACAAATATATCTCAAGATGATTAAATCCATCTCTAGAATACCTGCTTTAGCAGTGTATGGGTACAACTCATCCATGGATTAGTAAATATAAGGAAAAAACCCCGTTTTTTAATTTTGGAAGATACATGGGACGTAAAATGCAACTTTCAATAAGGATTTTGAGACAGTGAAGTGGTCAAGTCATGAAATATCTTTATAGGAAGCAAACATTCAGGTTGTCTGCTGATTCTTCCAAGTCGGATATTGGCACAGATATTGTGTGTGATATTTTGCAGTAATAACATGAAATTGGTAATTAAAATGTGAACAAAGGATGAAAAGAAACTTTTTCAAAATGAGAAATGGATTTCAGCCATGACCTATGACAATATATAAATGTATATTTTTATAAAAGGATATTAAGGATTGCTGAAGTTGACTAGTAGCTTGGTGAAAAGATCTTTCCGAGTGTGAGATTTTGCACAAATCATAGCACTCTTTACAACATTTTACATTCTCATGGAGCAAAGGTGGGAGCTTGATTACACACCTATCATTCAGTACAGTGCAGCCCAGCAGCAACTGAGCATGAGACACTGGAGGTTATAGTTAAGTCACTAGAGTCTGGGACTTTATATATATTCCCTTTCAAAGTTAACCCCATACGCTGCTGTTACCACAAACTAGGATTTTAAACAGACAGTAGACTTGTGACCGTGGCACTGAAGAAAAAACATATTTTCCTTACAGTGTGTGAAGGTTATTTGAATAACAACAACAAAAAGTTTGACCTATTTATATGAGCCTCTGGTGCACAAGGAAATAGAACAAGCTATGAAAGCCTGTTGTATAGGCTAACAGTGCAAGGTATAGATTACAGAGTGTAAACTGGTTTTTAGTAAACCAAATAATAATAGCTCTTACTCAGCAATTGTAACACTTCTTGCTTCCAAAGGAATCTTGGCTGTCTTAAATTTGTAAAAAAAAAATAAATGTTGCCAACTTGCTAGTAACCTTTACACTTTCATTCAGGGTACAGATGAATCACTCTGAAGTGATGCCTTATAAAGGACGAGATACAGTTTTTTGCTTTATTCCATTTGCAAGCAAGGATTCACAGAGGTTTAAAAAGAAATCCAGCAACCTGCAAAGAAGGAGAGTCATGCAGGTCTTTCAGCTGCTGTCCCATACTGTCATACACTGAATTAGCAAAATGACAGATTGCCAATCACCTGAAATAATCACGTTCTAGGACAGCATGAACAAAGATATAATCCATGTGTTGGGCTGTGTCTTCTGCTGGTAATGGAAAATATGTAGGCAGCTGACTTTTTTTTTTTTTTTAAAAAAAAAAAAGAGCTAGCTAGTTACATTTTATGATAATATGACTTTAATTTAGTGTCTGTGCTGGGCATGCTCAGTTAGCTAAGAATACATTATACAAACTTGAGTCCTTTGAAAAGCTGATGGAAAGCAGACAAGAAAAGTAATATTCAAAATGTAGGATTTTAGTCACCATCTCCATCTGAAAAAATTACACTCTGTTGTGATTTAACCCCATCCGGCAACTAAGCACCACGCAGCCGCTCACTCACTCCTTCACCCCTCAGTAGGATGGGGAGGAAGAGAACTGGAAGGGTAAAAGTGAGAAAACTCATGGGTTGAGATAAGAAAAATTTAATGATTGAAATAGAATATAACAGAAATGATAATGATGATAATAATTGATTAAAAAGATGATAAAGATGATGATAATAATAATTAAAAATAAATGAAAAATAAGAATAATAAAGAATGCAATGAAAAGGAAAGTAAAAAAAAAAAAAGAGAAATAAAACACAAGAAAGACAAGTGATGCAAATGAAAATAATTTCTCACCACCAGCTGACCAAGAATACCCCGCCAGTACCTGAGCAGCAGTCCCCCTGGCCAACCTTCCCCCTAGCTTTATTTCTGAGCTTGATGTCACATGGTATGGAATATCCCTTTGGTCAGTTGGGGTCAGTGGTCCCAGCTGTGTCCCCTCCCAGCTTCTTGTGCCCCTCCAGCCTACTCGCTGGGAGAAGCAGCAGAAAAGGCCTTGACTGTGTAAGCACTGCTCAGCAGTAACTGAAACATCCTTGTGTTATCAACAGTTTCCAGGACAAATCCAAAGCATAGCCCCTTATTAATGAATGTGAACAAAAATTAACTCTGCCCAGCCAAAACCAGCACACACTCCTGTATGGCTGTGGCCTTTTCAATTTAGTAATACCATAAATAAAAAAATAGGAATGGAAAAATCATATTGTCACTTCAGTTTGAGATTTCATGCAGTAAAGTACTGAAGGTCTTGTGTAAAAAAAATATTAAAATTGACAGTAGGCTTCTGTGGGAGTCAGTAATCCACATAATTTATGCAAAAAATAAAATGACAGTGATCTTCAGCATGCAATAATGAATGCAAAAAGCCCAGGTCTGCTGATCATTGTACAGGTAAAAGCTAGGTTGTCATGAGAAGAAGTTGACAATGGCTTAGAAAAAAAAATCTGAAGATTAGTCACCTGAGAATGACTAATTACCACCATATTTTAATAATAATAGTGAGTTACATAGCTGTATAGTATTGAAATATTTCTCAGGTATGTTTGTTAATATGGAAAAAAATATATATAAAAGTAGTCTTTATTTATTGATTATATATCACAATGAAATGTATCAGTGGTTCACCAAAGGAAGAGAGGGGATGAAATTTTTCTCTGACTGAGTAAAAAGTTGTTAATTGGTCAGTCAAGCACAGGATATGAAAAACACACATATCTAAGGAAGCAGAAAAGTACTTATTTTACTCAAAAAGCACAGTCAGTTGATTTCCTGCATAGGTAGCAAATACAGTAATTCTCCAGGAGAAAGACTGTCGGTGCTTTGATGGAGCTGATGGGGGAGCATGGCTATAGGAATGTAAACATTTCACCGAAAGGTAATGATTTTTGATGGAGGCAGTAGAGCAGAGGTTCTCTTTAAGAGTGCTCGCTGGGGTATAAAGTAAGGAAAAGTTTATAAATGCCTTACTGCCATCTTCCCTGTGAGAACATAGCAGCTATAGCTGGTTTTGAGAAGGGGAAAAAAATACTCAGGTTTAACCTTAGCTGAATAGACCAACTCTCTTTTGAACACATTTATAATTAGTAGACTTGAAGAGAGAGAGAAAAAAAAATGTATTATTTTGAAAGAGGGAGGGGAAATATGCATTTAACTTGGGTTCAGTTAAAGAGATTTTTAAATGTGTTGGTAACTGCTTAGTGCTAAGATATTATTGATATAAGGATAGGACAAACTGAATCTTAACTCTCCAACACAGTGTTTGGGGCATCCAGAAGATAGTAGAGTAAGTCCCCACTTCATCTGCATAGATCAGGCACCATAAAGATCAGAAAAGCAGGTGTGATCTTCTTATACAAGAAATTTACTCTGATGCCTACAACCCATTTGTTATTTTCTTTCAGCTGTATATACTTCCTTCCTAGTGATTATCATGTTATCGGTAGTTAAAATATGCAGAGGTTATGGTCAGGTTAAGCACCTTAAATGTGTAGATAGTTCGTGAAATGAATAAGAAAACTGATTTTTGGTGAATGTGTAGAAATCAAATTCAAGATAACGCTGGACTATCACGAATAAGTCATGCTAAAAAAATATAACCAATTCATCTGGAAAATAATGGCACATTTCAGCAAGGTTCTGTAGGATACAAGAGAGTAGCATATATTAAATAAAAGCAGCAAATTACGCACATAGTTATTAAAATGTAATTATTATGAACAGGTTTTGTAGAGGGCTATGTCCTCTATAAAGTGGGCGCTCCCCCCACTGTCAGTAGGGGGGAGAAGAGTTCAGTGGTATTCATAACACAGCTCACTATTAAAGTTTCTTATTCTTTTCTACAAAGTAATATCCCTTTGGACATAACACACAGTTTAGAAAAGCCTCAGATTATAACTGAACCAATAAATGTTGTGCAATCTGTATTCTACAGATTGCAGTCAGCCTGAAAAATTGAAATGAAGTGTAGCTTCCACCACCACCAGCACCACCCCCCTTCCTTTCCCTGGATGGCTTTCCTTCATCAAAAAAACCCTTGGTTTGTGCTCTTGTGGAGCTTCTAAGCTATTAAAGAAACTGGTGGTGTTTCAGACGCTTTCTTTTTGATTAAATGTGGGCATTTCAAGGTTACATGCATGATAGATCATAAACCCAAAAGCATGTTGCATGCTCTGTGCAGGTGACTACTTGCACATAAAGGCATCAACAAGGCAATGTCAGAAGTGAAACCTCAGAAGCTGAGGAAAGCACTTGCTGTGCTAGACCATGTAGTTTGTATGTAACACTGTCAACTCTTAATTCTATTTTGTATTCTCAAGATACAGTTTTTTAAAATTACATAACCTTTATATATGAACCTTTTTGGTTCTTGGTTAAAGCCAAGAAGGACCAAGCAGGTGTTGAAGGTACAGGGCTGGATTTAGTTCACATCCTAGCCCTGGGATATTCTGTTGCTTGCCCCGTTGGTGTTTTTCAGATCACTTTGCTCTATCTTTGATTATCTCTTTGTGAAATATAGTCACTGTTATTCATATTCTGTGAGGATCTGTCAAGAAGTTCTATTCATCAATACTTAGAAAGTCACGTGCTACACTCTAAAACGTTTATTTATATGTTATAGATGGGCAGATGGGTGTGTAAATGAACAGTCCTACTATATACACCACTTTAATATTATGTGTATCAGTTGTTTGGTTTTTTGCCTTTGAAAGATGATGAAAACAACTTTTTATGTAGTAAATATATTTTTTCTTGAATCTTTAAGAAGTTTGATGTGCTTCATATTCACCACCATCAAACTGTGCTGTGAATAACCACATTGCTGTATTATAAACCGCTTTCGTTTGTGCTTTCTTTATATGTTACTAGTTCCACAAGCATGTTTGTTGTTGTTTGTGGGGTTGTTTATTTTTTTCTTCCCAAACAGAATAGAAAAAAATGAAAACCACTTTCTGTTACCTTGTAACATGTACTTCCTTGGTTTGCCTGCATTACTGTTACCATGCTGTGTCAGTTTGTTGGGGTTTTTTCCCCAGAAAAGTTCAGGAACAGAGTTCAGGATAAAAATAGTAAGGTATCTATTAACGATTTAGCTGTAGAGCTTACAGTAGAATTTCACTTGTGTCAGTATTTTCAGGAGGTGCATACTAAGTGTATTAGATGCAGAGGAAATTATTTCCTTTATAATGGAAGCTCTGCCAAAAACTTACATGGTAAATATTATGAACCTGGTTTTAATGAACAGTGTGCTGAGGAGGCCCATGGAAGGGTATTTTACCACACAGAAGAGTTTAACTACCTCTGTATGTAAACATGAATAAAATTCTACCTACATCTTCCAATGGAAAAATAAATGGAGTGTCATCAGTTTTTGTTTGCTCAACTGAAAAGGTAGCAGGAAAAAAAAAATCTCCTTTAATGTATTATTATTTATGGCGGATGCAAAAGACTATGTTATGAAGTCTGAAGAATGAAGTTTTAGTTACCTTGTGATTTACAGATTTTTTAAAGGAAGAATATTTTCACCTTTTTTTTCTCTCTTCCCATTTTTACTTGCCTTTCCCATGGTTGAATCTAGTGCTTAGAAAAGACTGTTTTCAGTGTTTCAGCTTCTGAGTGGAGAAATGAGTTTGTGCAATGAGTGGGCACATGCTTTTGAACAGAGAATGAGCAGAACCAAAAGCAACATCGGGGAAAAAGGTCTATAGTGACCAAAGGAAGGTCATGCTGTTCACCCAGGGCACTACATATTCACACCCCACTGTGCATTGCAGCTGTTTTGAATAGAAGAAGTATTGCATGTCCTAGATATGTTATCTTCAGTAACCGTATGCAGAAAAAGGAGCCGTAGGAAATTTATAGCCTTTATAAGAACCATTCATAGAACTGCAATTGCACTACATCCTGAAAGCAAATTTGTCCCAAATCCTTAATTACCAAAATTTGCAGCACTGAGTATGTATAATGTTTTTCAATCTTTCTAGTATAAGAATGAGAAAACTTATGTATCATTTTTTTCGGGATGTTAGGGACCTGAGGAGTTCATTCCAGGTGAAACTGATGTACATTGATTTTTTTTTTTTTTTAATGCCCCTGCAAGCTACTTTTTCTTCTTCTGAAATGCCATTTAAAAATCTTTCCAGATCCTGTAATCACAAAAGTTTGGCTTGCCATTCATATCATTGCTCTAAAATGCGTGCAACAAAAGTGGAAGGGAAAATTATTTGTTGGGCTTTTTTCAGCATCATTTTCACAAATGTTTCCCCTCTCCTCACCTTTTCCTTCTTCCTGATCAACTTCAGTGAAACAAAAGGGAGATAATGAACTCATAGAGATGAATTATAGACAACTGACATTCTGTTGATTTAATGACTTATGTGGGTGTGGAAGAGCTTTAGATTTTTCACTAGCACCTAGTCCTCCCTGTGCTTCTTTTTCCTCATGTTTACCTATCCTCTTTCTTTGTTCTTCATAAGAAAAAAGGGGGGTGGAAGGTGAAGTTAGTTTAGCCTGTCATTCTTCCTTCTTTCTTGCCCTCCGCCTCCCCCACCCCCCCCCCCCCCCCCCCCCGCCCCTTATTTATTTTGTTTTGTGAGTTGTTGTTGCAGGCTGTGTGAATGCTATACTTTTCAACTGTATGTTTCTAGCCTCTTTAATAAGCCTAAGCAGATTTGTGTGTCAGTTACACTGATAAAAATCTGTATCAACACTGTATCAACAACTTGCTTGTCCTTGGTGGTTATCTAGATGTCTATCTGTATATCTGAAATCCAGAACATTTGATCTTTTATTTTTAAAGTTGGATCACTGATTGCTCAGGAAAAAAATGACTGGTTGACTCCTGCAGGCAAGTTTGCAAGATACTAAATTCAGTTTGCTTAGTGTCTGCTTAACAATGAAGTGTCAGGTCTGGGTCTGTTACTGCTTATTGAGTTAAATGATAAATTTTTAATTTAAAAAAAAAAAAGAGAAAAAATAAAGCAGCAAACCAGTAAGACCCACATCATTGACTTTTAAGTGGCTAAAAATTTATTAACAAAATAAATGCACAAATTCATAGACAAATGCATAGTGACAAAACCAGTCAGTAGTTTACTGAAATACGTTTACTGAAGTAGGTGAGTCTATCAGAAAGCAATTTGAGATCAGAAACATTTTCTGTCATTTTTTCTAATCCCCATGCTAATTTTATTTTTCCACTGAGCTCCAAATTGCCTGTGCAAAGACAAAAAGCACATTTGCCTTCTTGAGAGGATTGTGTTTCAAGCAATGTCATAACCCACCCAGGCTTTCAAAGTGACATGCAAGACTTTCCCTACCCTTCTCCCTCTATGAAATATTTCACGGTGGAAGAGAAGTGTTAGGCTCGTCCGGGTGATTTCTGCTCAGCCAAACTAATTCCATTATCCGTTAGTCATGTTTACATCAGCCTAACAGCTAATAACTCATGTGGAAATCTGTAACCATCTTTAATCTTGTTCTTCAGCCAAGACAGTGCTCCAGGAGCCTGGCTTTCTCTGATTATTAACGGTGATGGGTAAGTGTCCTGTCAGGCTTCTGCTTGCAGCATCGGAAAGAGACACAAGGTCAGCCCTTTCAGACCAGCTCTCTGGAGTGACATATGGTGATCACAGGTACCCCTTCTCCTAAGGGAGAGCGTGGCTATCTCATATGGAGTCTCAAAATAGTAATTGTTCTTGCCCAACCCATTAAACAGTTGAATTTTCACTTCTGAAAAAGTTGGAGATAGAAGTAGAGAGAATTGTGACTGATGAAGTCTGCTGTCAGCTCAGTGGCAGGCTGTTTACATCGAAGTGAGTCTTTTTTTGTGGTAAAATGATCTTACAGATTTCTGAATCCCAGTAGGCATACAGACGCCAAAGGATGCTTTCAGAATGAAATAAAGCATAGATGACACATCATGAAAAAATTACTTTTTAATACTTTTCTGACTGACTTCAATGATTCAGAGTACCAACTCTATTACAGATCAATAATTATTTTAATGTAGATTGATAAAATGTTTATGTATGAATACTTGAAGGTATGAATAGGTACTATAATTCTCATGCATATTTATGTAGACAGCAAAAAATTATTAGTCTTAATGCAATAATGTCAAATCACAGTTTTAATCTTAGACACTGTTGAATAACAGAGACTGAAGTAGGGCGATGAACTTATTTAAGCAGTTTCTGTTCAACAGGCTAAATCTGCTCTGTTGTTACAATCAGAATGAATTGAGTGTAAGCAACTTCAGGCTGTTTGATTATGTTTTTCACCCTAGACAGTGCCTAAGAAGCCTGTTTTTCTCTATTTAAAGATGATGTGCAAATATCCTGCCAAGCTTCAGTTCATGGAATCTGAATGGGAACAAGAGCAGACTTTGCTAAGGAATCTCTAATTTATGCAGCCCTGAAATGCTGAATGTACTTATAGTGATGTTACTACTTTTGTGATTTACTTATTTTTTGTTAAAAAAAACCCAAACTATGAAAAAAACCCACCAAAACCAACCACCAGAAATATTTGGTCATGTAAGTCTGTGGGGAACGAAAAATAAAGTTTAGGATCAAAATCATCCCTATACTATGTGTGTGTACTCTGTTCTGCAACAGTGTATTTTATTCATTCCAACATAAAATCTTTAAGTATGGTATAGGCAACCAGATCCTTATCTTAAGAGGTACTGTATCTGTAAAGAAACAATTAATTGAATAAAAAGGAAAGTATAAGGATATAATGAAATCAGTGAACTGGTGAATTGTCTCTTAACGGAAGTGGATAGCTACCTGAAAGCTACCTACTAACTCAGTTAACATTTAAAACTGGACTGTACATTGTAAAGAACAATTACAAAATTATATGAACAGGCATAACAGACTTTAAGACCTTTTCAGCTATTTTAGTTGATCATTTAAATACAAAATCTCTTTTCCCTTTTTTCTTTGAAAACTATTAATAGTTTTCTTCACAAGAATGTAGTTCATTATAAAAGTGATAGCTGGTAAATAAACATGTGGGGCCAAACTCAGAATTCATTTAACGTTATAAAAGGCCAATATTAATTTGTATAACTCCACAAGTAATTGAACTAAATGGTTTTGGTCTATGAAGTTGGCACTTTATTCCTCATTCTTCAGAGCTGTTGATTAGTAGCTGTGGGACTGTGGAGGTATTATTTAGGCTTCCAAAGTTTTGTGAATGACTGCAGAATAAAATTAAAATATAGAATAAGAATATAGAGCCAGATTCTAATCTTCACTAAGGCTATATTAAATGCAGAATAACATGACTGGTTTCCCTTGCATCAGAAAACTGACATTGGAAATTGAAACTTTTCAGCTCTTTAGATTGTTCAATCAATATACTCACTTACTACTTTAATGGTAGAGAACGAAGTGTAGAAGGGTTTCTTAATTCAGACATTAAAAAAATGGGTAAAATAGTTATTTCTTAAAAAAACAACGTCAAATCCAATAAAGATTAAATTCTGTTAAGCATTTTCCACTATTTTTTTTTTTTTAAAGAGTGAAGTGAAATCTGTTTAACACCATTATCTTTATTTTTTTCCTTTTCCTAAATCGGAAGCACCAGGTTTTGGGTGGCAGTGATTTGTAAGACAGAAATCTTGATCGACTTAGTGGATTTTAACTCAAAGCAAGGACTTGCTGTTACTGTATGTAATGGGGAAAGATGAGGGGAGAACACAAGTGGCAAAAGTAGATGAAGAAAGCAAAGCCAAGGTTATGGGCCCTAGTGAGGCTGGTTTGCTAGCCTCAATACTAGAGCAGGTGCAAGCATATAGGTTTGCCAAGAAACTTGGTGTTGACAGCATGATGGAAATTCATGCAAATAAGTGGTTTATGTCACAACTCAGCATTTGGTACACGAAAATTATGCTGATTTTATAAAATTAAACTGTCATTTTTATGGAGAGAAATATTTAGAGCTGCTGTGTTACAGTATTCAATCATGTGAACATAAACACAGGCTGGCTTCAAAATCTTTCCTTCTGAGTCCTTGCTCCTCCTGCAGCATTCCAGGAATACTGTAGCCTCCTTTGAATAACTCTTTTCTGTTGCTGAGCCTTCTGTGAGTGTAGGTGCTGAATTTCTGGAGTCTAACTCATAAGGTTATTGCCCATCATAGGGACGTAGATTTTACCTCTCTGATGATATGACGTATTAAACCATCTGGGCAGACTTCTGGCTTGTGTTCTATATTGAATTATTGTTTTCTACTTTGCTTTGTTGGATGACATCTTGTAATCTTCTCTCTTTTTTGCTTTTACCTCCCACAACTGATAACTCAAATTGATCAGCACTCCATTTAATTTATGATAGCAGTGATTCCATTATACAGGGCTACTGGTGTACTTCGGGTTTTTTTGGTTGTTTTTTTTTTTTTTTTTCTGATGTTTTTGTTCATAAGTTTGCAGAGTTTCTTCTATTAACAGAAAATGGAAAACAATTCTTTTATTACACCACACCATACTGTTTTCATGAGAGACCTACCCTAGAATGCTTTATAATATTAAAGAATAGGGGTATTTTTTCTGTTTAAAAATCCTTTTGGAAACAAACCCTGTTTTAGAAAGGTTCTTGATTTCAACATAGGGTTGATCTAAAAAGCTGATAATATTAAAAGGGAAGGAATCTTTTGTCTTTTTTGAATAAAGCAGAGTTTACAAATAAAAGATAAAATTTCAAAATACTGTATGAAATGAACATGTGGGGTTTTTTTAGGTTTTGAGTTTTGAGGTCAATAGACTTTTTAACGTTGACTGTTAATTTAAAAATATTTTGGTTTTAAAAGATACTTTATGTCTGAAAAAATTTATTTTCAAAAACTGTGAAAGGGATCAGCATTTAAAAAATACTTCCTCATTGTGTTTCTAAAATAAATTGTATTTAGTTTTACGGGGTTTAACTTAAAGAACAATACTGTCTGATAGGAAGGTTTTCATGCAAATTGTCAGTCGTAATTTTCAAAAAACAATTGAGGGACAGTTCAGATCTAGAAGGTCAAAAAGAGAGAGCTTTTCACCTTATGAAACGTCCTACTTACTACAATACTAGTAGAGCATATTTTCCATTAATTGAATTATTTTTGCTAGTGTATACATGTCTCCTTTCTTTGCCTCTGTTTTCTACAAACTAAAAAGTAATAATGTTTTTTAACTTACATTTGGGGATTTTCATATGAAGACCTATCAGATTAACTCTTTCAGTGATCCCAGAATCCCACAATACAGACACAGCCTTTCCACACCACACTGTCATAGAATCACAGAATCATAGAATGGGTTGGGTTGGAAGGGACCTTAAAGGTCATATAGTTTCACCCCCCTGGCCATGGGCAGGGACATCCTCCTCTAGACCAGGTTGCTCAAAGCCCCGTCCAGCCTGGCCTTGAACACTTCCAGGGACAGGGCATCCACCACTTCCCTGAGCAACCTGTTACAGTGTCTCACCACCCTCACGGTAAAGAATTTCTTCCTAATACCTAATATAAATCTGTCCCCTTTCAGTTTAAAAATCAATATCAATAAGATATATTGATATCAATAAGATGCAGTGCCATGTGGGAGATACATTTCTCATCCCACCCCCCAACAGGAGCTCCTGATGCTAGTGATTAAATTTTACGGATAAGAGGACTTCCATTGGGTTAATTGAGAGTTCACCACAGTGGTTAGCCTTAAGCTTCTCTGCTGTGACCAGAAATCAAAGCAGCAATTCTACTGCAGAAATTTCCCCGAGAATAACTGTCTTCTGAAATCCAGGCTGGCACCACCATAGCTACTGAGGGGCTGTTTTCAGAGCTGAGACAGATATTTTAGAGGCAGAAATTTTCTGACTCCAGGATGCACGTCAACTTGTTACAGCTCTTGGGCTTTCTGGCTGGCTCCTTTGCAGAAACAGCAGATGTGCATCTCCTGGCATGCAGCAGCAGCAATCTAACACATCCGTACGGCTAACAAAAGTAATTTTCTCTACTGCACCACCGCTGAATGCTGTATCACCACTTGGTTGTTAAAAAACAACTTTCATCTCATTCTTGTAGCATGAAGCAATGTACCAAACTTTCCTTTAAAAGTGGTAGATTTTACTTATTTCATTTCTCATTGCAGTAATATAATAACCTTACTGAAGTAGGATTGGAAGAAAAGAAAATATCTCAGAAGAGTGTATGAAACGTTTGGCCATTTAAAATTGTTACTCAGCATGTTACGTCATTGAAATGTCTTTAAATCTTTAAAACTCAGTAAGCATCCAATTCTGCTTGTCACATCTTTAAAGTTTTCTGGCCTTCTTAACTGTGCTGTACTTTTTGAGTACTGCAGTGAGAATTTAAGAAGCAAGAACTATTTCTTTCATTAATACCTTAATTTGCAAGAATGCAAATTGTATATTAGCATCTATTGTGTTTAAAATTTATCCATTCAGTTTCAGATTTTTCATCTCCTGTAACCTCAGGAATCTTTTGGGCCACGTTAGGTTTCATTTTATTTCTTTTCCACGTCAAAATTAAATCTATAGTTCCAGTTTTGCCCCCCAAAAAATGTAAAAGTGAAGCATGGAAAGTAGAAGTGCTACAGTAAGTGCTTTAAAATTAAAAAAAAACATTACTGGCACACAAGACAAAATGATAGAAGGTGCATATGAGTATTGTACAGGGAGATTATAATCTTTGGGATAATGCATTATATTCAGGGTTTTTTTCAGTAGAAGAATACACTTCGTTTTCTTATTTCCACATCTAGGCACTGGATTACTGCACTTTGTGGAAAGTGGAAGATGTACTAAGTGGCTGCTTTGGGATTTTTTTCCCACTGCAGAACAGCAACTCAGTTGCTGAGAGTCTTCTTTGGAGTGGATATTGTATGGCAAGGGAAACTTGCAGCTTAAAAAAGTCTGAGGAAATCATATCATTGGTGATGTCCTTCAGAAATAATTACTCTTCATACTCATTTAGAAGTAGAAAGAATTTTTATACTGTATTGGGAAAGTTACTGTATGTTAGTCAGCAGCAAATATATTTGGTGATTTTTACGACGATTTACCACTCATAGGCATGCCTGTAAGGAATACACTTTTATTTTTCTTATGAGGCATATATACAAATATTTGTATATATGTGTGTGTGTGTGTATTTATGTATAAATATACACATAGAGCAATACAAAATAAAGGAATTTTTTTTGTTCTGAAATTTCTGGCATAAAGACCAAAACAAATGCAGTTGTCATGAAAGCTTTGTCCTGCCTAATGCAGGGATTGTATTACATGAATGACTGAGAATAATTTGATATTTGAAGTAAGTTAAAGAAACTTAGAGACCTGAGGGTTTCGTCTTGATTTCCTAGGAAGGGGGGGAAAAATCGATAAGATTTTGGTAGGAGAGTTTGTAATACTTGGCTTTGGTTTTGCTCTGAGAAAAGTAATTTTTTTTTTTTTTTTTTTTTTTTCTGTGGGAAATGGAATACTTAATCTTTGCAGAACAGAAGTGACATCTGTGAGGCAAAACTTTGCTACCTCCCTTAGGCTGAAAGGGACATTAACTCTGAAAGTCAATTAACAACAACGAAAAGGTGTCAGTTTTGCTGCAAATACTTGAAAAGACTCTAGTGTTCTTCAGAATCAGACTGGTCACAGTTTGGTCTCTCTGTTTCAAAGATCCCTTCAGAGAGCAAGCATGTGAACTAAAGCATCGTTGAGGATACTGGAATTTTTTTCCCCAGTACTTGCACAAGTAAACAAACCCTAAGTTTTAACATGGCATATAGTCTAGCCTCCTGTACAGACTGATCATGAAAAGATGTATCATGACCTATGCTACCATGTATCTAAATACTTGTCCTGATTTTCCAAAGTACTCTGCACATACAGTCTCTGAAGCAAACCTCTGTAATTCAGGTGCCTAACCATCAACTTCATGTCTTGTGTTAACTGTTGCATTTGAATAAAGAGGACAGTCCCATTTCCTCTCTCTTCCCTTTGCCCTACTCTAAATGCTGGTTCAAAGATTGGCTACGGCAGGTAGGAGAGGGAGATAAGGAAGGCAATTAATAAGTGAGCAGTAAAGGGGTGAGTTGATCAATGTGGTGACAAGCCGGAACGCTGGAGATTTATTTTGGTCTTAATTTATGTAACTTGAGCCACTTAGACAACCAGGATGTTACACAGCTGCTGACATTTGTCTTTGTATTTATGTGGCAATTAGCAATTCTCTGCACTTTTGTCTGCAGGTTCACTTACATAACTGTGGTGTGGTTGTTTCTCAGTAACAGTAAAATATGAAAGTCTCTGTAATCTGACTGAAAGTTCTTATTTGCATAACTATTATTCAGGTTGTTTCTGAACAAGGGCTGAGTAGGTAAGTCTATTTCATTGATTAGCTGAGAGCCATTTCAGGCACTGTATTAAGAAATAATACAGTAACTCTTTCTGCTCTGATTGTCTGCTGCTCACAGGAGCTACTGCCCAGCCAGGCTGCCAGCTATTGCCCCAGATGCTAGCTAGTTAAATATGTAATTATCATTAGTCATGCATGAATACCATAATGATGGCTAACACACATAACAGAGAAGCAGAGCCTTTTTTTCTGCTCTGGGAAGGGCCTTCAAAAGGCATAGTAATTTTTGTATTCGGAGCATTTGTATCCTAGAGGATGAATTGCTTATTCTGGGCTAATGGCAAACCTGACTTTTGGAACCTTCTTTTTTGCTTTGGTGACAATAGATCTGTTTCTGAGCTTTCCATCATTACTCAGACAAGTAAGCAGAAACATTGTGGTAACTACTCATACAGAAACATAGGAAATTTCAGTAACTCTGAGATGGAAAATGAGACTTTCCAAACATTTAGCAAAACAGAAAGGAAAAATACACAGATAGCCCCTTTCTCCAGTATTATAAAAATATAGTTAGGGCTCTCAAGTGGGTGACCTTAATGCCAGTCCAGGTTTTAAAATGCTGAAAGGGATCCTGTTTCACACATGTCAGGTGAGAGGTGCTGGGCTCCTTTCTGGTCTCTGTATTGCTTTGGTCCTTACCAGAAATTTCTTTCTGTCTCTGTGTCTGAATGAAGCTAGCAGGTAAATAGGTGGAAGCATATCCAGTAGTTTAGCACATGCTGAGGTATACAGGGTTGCAAGTGGTGAATCAATGAAAATTCTTGTTGCTCACATGAGTTTGTTGCATTATGTTTCGTCTGCTAACACAAAGGAGTAGAAAAGCCAATAATGGTCGACATAATCTGAAAAGTTAAACTTTATTCAATTTCTAAGTTGCAAGGTTTGGGGTTTAATGCACTTTAATGCCACAAACCATATAAAAATGTGTATATGTATCAAAAGGGCTAAAAATAAAGAATTGTTTTAGTTCTTTTTGAAATGGAAAATAAGATTCTTCCTGGGGATAAAACCCTCCCAGGAATTTCAAAAGCTCTAACATCAGAGAAAATTTTAACTAAAGTGAGGCAAAGTCATAAAAGCAGTTCAGCTGGAATTTCTCTAAGCGATAATCTTTTACTGTCTTTCATGTCATCAATTGCTTTTAACACCTTACACCCCAAAAAGCAAATTCTTGGTGTTATGGTATATTAATTATTCACTTTTTATTTCTGAATAATCTGTCATAGACTGATAAGAAATAATTTTATCATCTCTGTTAGAGAAATATAGGAAGCTGAGTACCTTTTTTAAAGAATATTAGAGATATAAATTAATTAATTTACAGATCTGTTTTATAAAGCTCTCTGTGCAACTGAGCTTTCTTTACTTACATATGAAAATTATCCAGATAACAACTGTGTCACCAAAGTTTATTATGTTTATGATAAAATATGGCCCCAAAGTATTAAAATTTAGAGCTTTATGTGAAAAAAAATCATATAAGTATTCTAGATATCACAGGTGAGGTAATCTTTTGGTTCATTACATTAAAATGCTGTCTTCCAAATAGCATTTATTTAGTGCATTTAATATGTAGAGAGTATCTGCATGTTTATCACTGTGAAATTGTAAATCTTTTGCTTGAAAGCATTCTAAGGATTTCACCAAGCATCTGAAGTCTACAGTGGCTTTGAAAAATCAAACTGGTGTAGCACATATACCTATATTTTGAGCTCCTGTGTTAACAAATGCAATTACTAGTAATAATAAATAGAGGTTCATGCAGTTACAAAGAAGAAATTGGGGATTAAATTGAAAGGTGTATTAAAACCTTCTCCAAAATTCCTTCGTACTTTCAAAGACTCCCTTCCTAGGAGGAAAAGATGGGGGTTTGACAAATGAGAGTTTATTTTGACTCATCTAGTGGTTTGGCTTGAATAACAAAATGAAGAGGCTTGGTCACTGTGCTGGAGGGTGAGACTTTGAAACTCCACAAAGTCAGGAAGTACCTGCTGCCAATGAATACAGCAAGGAAGATTTGCCCTTGGTGGAGGAGGACCAGGTTGGGAGCACTTTCTGGATGTACACAGTCCATGGGGCCTGATGGGTTGCATCTATGCTGTGGGAGCTGGCTGAAGTCATTGGAAGTTCACTCTGTTGTCTTTGAAAGGTCATGACAATCAAGAGAGGTTTCCAAGAGCTGGAAGCAAATGTCCCCCGTACCTTCAAGGTTGGTTGGCAAGAAGGAAGATGTGGGAAACTATAGGCCAGTCAGCCTCACCTAAGTCCCTAGGAAAGTAATGAAGCCCTGGAAACCTGGAAACCATTTCCAAACATGTGGAGGACAAGACAGTGGCTGAGAGTAGTCAGTATGGATTTACAAAGGAGAAATCATGTTCAAGCAACCTGTTAGCCTTCTATAATGAGCGGTGGATAAAGGGAGAGTGTGGATGTTGTTTACCTTGACTTTAAAAAGGCTTTCACACTATCTGGCAAATATCTTCATAGAGAAACTGATGAAGTGTTGATAAGTGGGCAGCAAAGTAGATCAAAAACTTGAAGAAGGGCCAGGCCACTGGAACAAGTCGCCCAGAGAAGTTATGCAATCTCTGTCTGTGGGGAGTTCAAAACCCAGCTCTATGTGGTTCTGGGCAACCTGCTGTAGCTCACCCTGGTTGAGCCGGGGGGGTTGAACTAGATAGACTCCAGAAGTTCCTTCCAACCTCAACCATTTTGTTTTTCTGTGATTCTGTGTTGAGAAGAACCATACAGTGGGTCACACTTGACCACTTGTCAGAAATTACATCAGAGGAATTATATGTTTATTTCCACAAAAGCAATGGCTCCCTCTGTGGTTTTTCAGTAGAGGGTATTAGCCTTTCTTCTAGCTTAGTCTTTGGTCTAGTACTCCAGTTCTACCTGAAAAAAAATAAATATGTGTATCTCTATGGGTTGTGTCCTCTGGTAAGGTGAATTCACTCATTTTAGGGAAGTACCGGATTTAGGTTTCTTCAGACTAAATGTGTCAGTCTTTCTACCTTGAGGCCTGAAGGTATTTTTTTTAGTACAATAGGACTGCACCTTCAGCGATCACAATATATCTGATTGATTGGCCTCAATCTATAATGCTGCAAGTATGACATTATCCTCTCCATAATGCTGTTCTTTGTGAGTTCAGCTAAGGTGCAATTTCATCAGGGACTATTTCAGCACTTTGTTTCACTGAGCTTAACCTTAAAAAGACATTATTGATTTCCTATCTAAACCACAGTTTCATAAACTGCAATAACTACAATTTATGCTTATTGTAAAAACTAAAAGAAATATATGCAGTAAACAAGCTGCTTATTACGTATGAGAAATTATGCGCTCAGCAGGACAAGGGAAGGGATTGTCCCCCTGTACTCAGCACTGGTGAGGCTGCACCTCGAATACCGTGTTCAGTTTTGGGCCCCTCACTGCAAGAAAAACACGGAGGTGCTGGAGTGTGTCCAGAGAAGGGCCACAAAGCTGGTGAAGGGTCCAGAGCACAAGTCCTGTGAGGAGTGGCTGAAGGAGCTGGGGTTTAACCTGGAGAAAAAGAGGCTGAGGGGAGACCTTATCACTCTCTATAACTACCTGAATGGAGATTGTAGACTGGTAAGTCTTCTAGATACCAAGCAATAGGACAAGAGGAAATGGCCTCAAGTTATGCCAGAGGAGGTTTAGGTTGGATATTAGGAAAAATTTCTTCACTGAAAGGGTGGTCAAGCATTGGAACAGGCTGCCCAGGGAAGTGGTTGAGTCAGCATCCCTGGAGCTATTTAAAAGATGAGTAGATGTGGCACTTAGGAACATAGTTTAGTGGTGCACCTTGTTAGGTTTATGGTTGGCCTTAATGGGTCAGTAAGAGGAAGACTCCAATAATTTATTGTGCTGAATGCTAATTTCTGAGTGTTGCTGAGTGTTAATAGATGACAAGACCTGTCTTTCTTCTAATATACTCTTTTCTTGTCCTTTTAATTTAAAATTAAGAAAAGTAAGAAATACTATGAAACAATATTTTCACAAATAAGATTTGCTTTTATTTCTCTGAACAAGACAGATAAGGCTTGTGTGTCATCAAAGTGAGCCCTCTATTTCTTCCTACACCATCTCATCTATTGTCTGCATTAGGCCATAATTGTTGACATTCACAGCAGGCATCTGTCATAAAATTACCCAATTCATTAGTCTTGAATTTAGGAAATGAACAATTGCACACGAGAGACACGGGGATTTATAAAGATGAATGTCAGGCAAGAATATTTTTCTATCTTTTTTAGACACTGTACACAAAAAGCCTTGTGGTTGCTTTTAACATCTCTGAGTTTAATCACTGACTTCGGTTGGGAACAATTCCACGTTGACTGGAGAGTGGGAGGTTTTACTTGAGTGAAAGGTTTCTTGAGGAGAGACTACCTATTCGCATACAGCTCTGATAGCTGGTGAGTTTTCATGAAACATGCCTGGTTCTGAACAACAAAAAACCAAACAAGGATTACTTTGGCTGAGGTTATTTATAGATGACTGTACTCTAGTTAGAATAGCTGGTTTCAGTGTAACTACAGCCTGGCTCAGTTGCTGTGATGACCTTATGTTCCCATGCTGTAATGGTGGGCAAAACAGAGAACACTGTTCTAAGGAATAAAAATAAAAGCCCTAGAGTTACTATTTCTGATGTTTTAAAATCCATGAAATTTTTTTATTTTTAAATTAGTTCATCATTGGTCCGAAAAGAGTCATAGGGTCATTACAACTGCCAGTCCTAATAGCATATGTAGGTAGGTAAAAACAAGTCAAATTGAGTTGTGAAAAGAGATAAATTACTAAGCGTAAAAGTTATGTATTATTGAGCATTGGAATAAGCACAGTGTAAACTAGGTGATTCCAGAATATTTAGAGGCCTGAGCTGAATGTTCTCAAGGTTAAGATAATTGATGGGTTATCTCTCAGTCCTGTTGTCTCTGGGGCTACCTGTTAATATTCACAAGATTAATGCCTTGAAATTTGTTGGGCAAAACTGCTGTCTGTAATTTTTTCCTGAGGGGTTACCGTCCTCTGAAATCACATAACGCAGTAAATTACATAACACAGTATTGTCAGCACAGATCTATTAACCTTCCAGAAGACCAGAAGAAACTTTAAGAATTGGGCCGAGAGTACAAGCTGAGCTATGGATTTCCATAATGTATTATGGAAAGGAATATTAAGAATTAAATACTTAATACTGTGGTGAGGAAGACAGAGACATTTAAGTCTGTTTTATCCATATTGCAATAATTGGCGATAGAAGACCCATATTTTCAGTTTTAAGTGTCTAAGGTTATACACCGTTTGTATTAAGCAATAATTATGCAATTATATACACAATAAACAAACAAAAGTCTGCAAGGACTCATTTTAAAATATCTAACTTTGAGTTAGTTTTGTAAGTTAGTATATTTATGTGGTCCTTCTAACACAAGAAATTATAATGGATTATTTAAAATGTATTATAATCAGTTTGACCAATAGCAGAAAGTCTTTTAATATTGGGATCTTAGCTGAAGTATGTTTGCAATATGAAGTAATTAATAGAATTCTTGACAGGCTGGGCAAACCAGAAATACCCTAAGAAATAACAAAATGTTATGTTACAGAGCACATTAAAATGTGCTCACATTCATTTCAGTATCCTGCGTTACTTACAAAATTATAAATATATTTGAGTTGCAGCCTGAGATCTCTTAATTCTTACCCTAAAGATATTGCTAATGTGTTGAAAGGTTTTGATTTGTTTGCCTTTCTCTCCTTTCCCCCATCTCATGTATTCATTCAAGAAAACATAGGACAGTAGGGTGAAGGATGGTTTCTTGATTGTCTGTACTTTAGCATTTACATTTACAGATTCTTACCAGAAATGAAAATGTTTATAATTTCTTCAAAAATACAGATTCTAGATCATTGACTAAGTAGGTACAAAATCAACATAGTACTTTTCTGAGACAAGACTAACATGACATGATACAAGACACCATAAAAATAAAATTGATGATGTCACTTCATCATCTGACCATCTTCCTAAAGTGAAGGAAACTCTGTGCTTTTCTGAGGCATTTTTTTTCTTAATTTTAACTGATTATTAAGTTGTAGAGCTGCACTATGTATTTACAGAGTAGTACTGGCCTTGATCTGAATTTCACTGAAATAAACATTAATTATTTTTAACCTGTAGTGAAAATTTCATTTTACCTGAATTAGCTTTCAAGAGTTCAGTGAACCTTGGAGCCTTGATGTATTTTCATTTTTATAATGAAAGTTTCAGTCTTTTTTGTTTGGGTTTTTTTTGTGTTGTTTTGTTTTTTTGTTTTTTTGTTTTTTGTTTTTTTTAACAGTTATGTCCCTGATATTCTTACGCATGCTGTGAGTTAAAGAGGATAAATTCCCATGTAGCAGATGATGGCTCCATGGCTTATATTTAAGTTATAAACGATCTCTTGTAACTGTTGCCAATGATGATAGGGCTGACACTGTGTATAAATAGTTGCATATAGAAGCAATTTATTGTTTTGCACTCACAAAGAATGTTTTTGTATTGGGGTTTTTCATTACTTTTTCTATAACCCTCAGCATTGTATAGCTATGCTTTTTTGGAAGTATGTGTCGTTTGATTTTGTTGTGTCTCCAAACTCTCTTAAGTAATCACTTTTTTATATACTAGAAAGCCAATTATTAATGCATGTCTGCAGAGCTATAATACTTTTATTATTGTAGTGCTTAGAAATGCCAAATATAATTAGACTCCTCTCCAATGTTAGGCACTTCATAAATATGTTTATTGGGTACTGGTATAGTATTTCACATGGGTTTTGTACTATAATATATCTTTGTGGCAACTTTCTTATGAATGTGCTAAAAGGGTATTCATACTTGAAGATCAGGGACATCATTCTCATCTCACTTTGGTTTTATGCCAGTAAAAACTCAATAGAGTATTCCAGATTCATATCACTATCACTTCTGATATCTATAGTCATAACTAACATTCAAATTGAACTCTTGTATCAGTATAGAAAATACAACTCTGCAAATATCCATTCAATATACAGAGGCGTCGGCTTTGAAAGTCAAATCCCAGAATCATAGCCTTAATCACACTCATATTTTTCTTGCCTAGTTGCATAATTAGTAACTTTATATCAAGCACAATATTTGATGTGAAATATTAGGATTTGAGGGCTTTTGTAATAGAATTTAACAAAAGGAGAGTTAAATTCACCTTATTGCATGAGAAAGGCAGTCATCTGCTTGTTGTCCAGTAGTTCAGTCAGTATAGTTCTCTTCCAGATGATTATAAATATCTTACAGAAACACCACGATTCATCTTCCAGTTGTGCATTTTCTATCCATATTTCTCACATTTTATCAGAGTGCTGTCATCAATAAGCTACAGAGCATTTGGAATTTGTATAGGGTATTGGGTTTCTGTTCCTCCTGTTCATCATCAACTTGATATAAATAACCACTGATGCAGAGACCAGGATTCAGGTGTTCAGCTTCATGAGGGGTCAGCCTATATAGCTAGAGAGCCATTCTAGGTTTCTATGCAGGTTTTGGCTGGGCTAGAGTTAATTTTCTTCATACTTAGTGTGGGACTATGTTTTGGATTGGTGCTGGAAACAGCGTTAGTAATTCAGGGATGTTTCAGTTATTGCCGAGCAGTGCTTACACAGAGCCAAGGCTTTTTCTGCTCCTCACTCCACCCCACCAGTGAGCAGACTGGGAGTGCACAAAACGCTGGGAGGACACACGGCTGGGACAGCTGACCCAGCTGACCAAAGGGATATTCCATACCATATAGCATCATGTTCAGCAACAAAAGGAGAAGGTTGGCCAGGGGCCACTACTTGAGGAGACTGGTCAGTTGGTGGTGAGCAATTATTTTAATGTACATCCCTTGTCTTTCTTGGGTTTTATTTCTCTCTTTTTGTTATTTTCCTTTTTATAACAAGATTATTATTATGATAATAACAATAAATTTTATTTCAGTTATTAAACTGTACTTATCTTAACCCACCAGTTTTCTCACATCTGGTTTTCCAGTTCTCTTCCCCGCCTCCTGCTGGGGGTGTGGGAGGGAGTAAGCAAGCAACTGTGTGGTGCTTAGTTGCTGGCTGGGGTTAAACCACAACAGCTTCTATGGCTTATTGTGTTCCACACAAACAGAGGTAAAGGAATAACTCTTTTGGATCATCTGAAACAGTGTGGCTAGCAGGACAAGGGAAGGGATTGTCCCCCTGTACTCAGCACTGGTGAGGCTGCACCTCAAATACTGTGTTCAGTGTGGGGCCCCTCACTGTAAGAAAAACACAGAGGTGCTGGAGTGTGTCCAGAGAAGGACAACAAAGCTGGTGAAAGGTCTAGAGCACAAGTGCTATGAGGACTGGCTGAGGGAACTGGGGTTTAACCTGGAGAAAAAGAGGCTGAGGGGAGACCTTATCACTCTCTATAACTACCTGAAAGGAGGTTGTAGACTGGTAAGTCTTCTAGATACCAAGCAATAGGACAAGAGGAAATGGCCTCAAGTTATGCCAGAGGAGGTTTAGGTTGGATATTAGGAAAAAATTCTTCACTGAAAGGGTGGTCAAGCATTGGAACAGTCTGCCCAGGGACATGGTGGAATCACCATTCATGGAGGTATTTAAAAAAGCATGTAGATGTGGTGCTTACGGACATGGTTTAGTGGTGGTCTTGGCAGTGGTACGTTAATGGTTGGACTTAATGGTGATCTTAAAGGTCATTTGCAACTTGGATGATTCTGTGATTCTGTAATTCTATGTTAAGACTCCAGTAAGTCAGGTATTTTCTTAACAGGTAGAGACATACATTCTTTTAAGCCCCATGAGAGCTACCTGTCACGGATTCCAGATGTTACACTTGACAAATGGGTTTTGGAGTTGTAGAGGTGGGGTTTGCTCAATCACTCTGTTGAAAGTCTTCTGACGTGTAGGATGTAGATACTGAGAATTATTCTCCTTCGTAGTTGGAGGTTTCAAATCTGTTCATTTGCAATCCCCCTCCTAACCTCTGTTTTGATGTTGCCGAGTACTTCCTACCCTAACTAAAAAAAAAAAAAAAAGGCAGAAAAAACAAAAATTACTTTTATTTCCAAAGTCTCTAGATAGGTTCTGATGCTCAATAAAGTCAAACTGACAAAAAGATATGGATATCTAGAGTCTAATCAAATAGGAATTCTTTTAACTAAATACCTTTGAGAATATCATCCTGATGTGCCTAAGGTGAGAGAAAGCATATGAAGGTGAGAGATGAACTGAGCTTTTCCACGCACTTTTACCATTCCTTTAACCTCAAGATATATCTTCTCAAATACTTTAGCAGTTAATTTTAATAGATACTGACAGCACAGACTTTTTTTCTGTTGTTGTATATTCTTATTTCAAGATACTGCAGAGAAGTGAGGATAGATGGTCAGCTATTACAGCATATTCACAGTTATAGATCTTAACTGGCTTTCCATCTGGCATGGATCAACCATTTTGCAGTACTGCCAAGTTTTTCAAACCTCTTTTCGGGTAGGAAGATGGTTGCTCTACGTTAGCTGTTGTTTCACATAAGCAAAAGCATTCTCTGTGCTGGTAGATTTATGGTTAAGGTGGCTGCAGAAATGTTCCCACCATCAGCATATAATGGATACTTTGTCAGTAAGCAATTTGCCTCCATTCACGGAGATGCAATTATCAGCTTTGTTGTGCTAAAGACATTTTTGAGTGCTTCGTGGAGCTGTAGTGTTTCTTGCTTGTGTGCATGTGACATTCGGGTATCTGCAGTCTGATGCAAGTAGATGCTTCATACAGTTCTGTACTGGTTTTGGCTGGGATAGAGTTAATTTTCTTCATAGTAGCTTGTATGGTACTGTGTTTCGGGTTTGTGCTGGGAACAGTGTTAATAACAGAGATCTTTTAGTCATTGCTGAGCAGAGCTCACACAGAGCCAAGGCCTTTCCTGCTCTCCACACTGCCCCACCAGTGAGTAGACTGGGTGTGCACAAGAAGTTGGTAGGAAACACAGCTTGGACAGCTGACCCCAGCTGACCAAAGGGATATCACATGCCATATGACTTCATGCTCATCAATAAAACTCAGGGGGAGAAGGAGGAAAGGGGGAACATTTGGAGTTATGGTGGGTTTTTTCCCAAGTAACTGTTACACGTGATGGAGCCCTGCTTTCCTGAAGATGACTGAACACCTGCCTACCAATGAGAAGTTGTGAATGAACTTCTTATTTTGCTTTTCTTGCTCATGCAGCTTTTGCTTTCCCTATTAAACTGTCTTTGTCTCAGCCTATGAGTTTTCTCTACTTTTCTACTTCTTTTGCTTCTTTTCCCCATCTCACTGCAAGGGGACTGACTAGTGAGCAGCTCGGTGAGGCTGAATTGCCTACTGGGATTAAACCATGACAAAATCAAAGATCATTTAGAGTTTCCTTTCAGACTTCTCTAAATCTGGCCTTATCTGTGTACTAGTGATTGCAGAGGATGTATAGCTGTCCTCTCTAGAAGGGATAACCCTTGCAAGCTTGGTGAGACCATTTGTGTCTGCAGTGCTATGGCTCTCGTTGATAGTGTTATTGCAGCAGTAATAGCATGCATCAGTTTTGCTACTCTGAAAACATTCCTCTGCTCAGGCTGTTTAGATTAACTGCAGTATAATCCAGGTCAGTATCAAAATTCTTGCAGGAGAACCATTTATACTGTACTTCGTTATTCTCAATAAATAATCACAGTAGTGATATTTAATTCATCCTTTGCATTTTATGAGTTTCTAAGTGTGCAGTTTTGGGCACAGAGTACATAGGATCGAGATTTCTTAATTACCGTGTTTTAACAGATTGTCCATGATTGCTGCTGGGTCACTTCAGTTTTCTGAACTGTGGAAAAGAGTAAATGTAATCTCACTGCATAAAAGCATGTGTGTGGGGCAGGGAGGGTAACTTCATACAGGCATTCCCTCTGTGTCTCTTTTTGTGGGTTAAGTCATGCGTAAAGGTACTTAAATCCATATAAGACTGTCTGAAGAAATGACTAGCAACAGCTAATATTGAAAAAGAAAAAAACTAGAGTTAAGAAAAATCTGGCATATCTGTGCAAAACTCTCTTACTAATTAAGCCTCTCTTTATAAGCATCAGAGGAAGTAATTCCTTAAAAAAAATAGGAAATATAGTACTTTCCTTATGACTAAATGTTCTGACTGGATTTCTAAATCCTTATCTTCCAGCTCTCATAGCAGTTTTCAGGGCAGAAGTATATAAAGGTGCTAGACTTAAATGTCTAGTGAGTATATGACAACATAAAAACACCAATACAGGTTTAGGTATCCTGGCTGGAAGAGTAACACTTAAAAAGAAAATGCAAAACAATACACTCAGACTAAAATAAATATTAGCCTTAACCTTTGAATTGCTGTACAGGTTCAAACTGTGATTTTAAATATATTCTGTTTGGCCACTTCACCACTCCAAAGCCAGCAATGAAACGCTGGAGAAGAAGAGGTGGCAGGGGATGACCCTGTGTCTCAGTTTCCTACTGCTCAAGCTGGAGCGGTTCCCTTGAGGGCTGAAGTACTGGGATCTCAATTACTGGCCTCCTAACAGCTGAGATTTACATTTTAAAAAAAGAAAATTCTTCATGGTGAACTCTTTTGCAGCTGATGAGGGTATCTCATGCTGCAGTCCTGACCTGCAACACCTATTAGCCTGCCATTTTTCTTTGATACTGCTATTCACCAGCTTTGTGAAGCTGTAGGGAATGAAGCAAGCACTGGCATTGCTCTCTCCTGGCTCTGCAGCACATGGTGTGGAAGGCAGCCTAGGAGATTGACAGAGAAAGGGTTAAAGTGCTCTGTGTTTTGCACTTGGTAACTAACCTTCCAGCCAAGGGGGAATTGTTCTCCTTTCATTGAAGTTCTTCAATCTCTTCGCATTACTTTTGGTGCTGTATAACATTTTAAAAGCTCCCAGACTGACAGACATGGCCGGAGGCAGAGCTCCGCTGGGAGAACTGTAATGTACAGAGCCTCCTCGGCAAAGAGCAGTGGTATAGCAGTTAAATTGAATACAGTATGAAGCAGTGCAGACTATCCCAGAACTTTTTTATGTCATTTTTTTCCAGCTTGCATCTATGGCTGGGTAATTCAGAAAGGTGCTTTGAGTTCTTTGTTCAGTTTTGGGTTTTTTTTCCCTGTGTTTCATGATTACTATGATTTTGCCATAAAAACTAGGCATGCACCCTGCAACTGTGGATCAAGAAAGGCACAGGAGTTTGAAAGTCTTGGAACTGAATTATGGCTGAACACAGTCTGAACCTAATGTTATATACCACTGAATGCATTGAAGACAGAAGCACAAAAAGTCATGTGAACTGTTAAATTAAAAAAGCTGCTAATAGAAATACGTATCAAATATATTAATATTGAGTGCAGCTCTCTATTGTGGTAGGGTCCTATATTAAAGTTTCTTTGCTGAAATAAAATACATAAAGTACAAATGGTAATGCAAGTGGAAGTTTGCGCTCATTGTACCTTAGAATATTTTCCTTTAGATGAAAAAAAAAAAAAAATTGAAATGTCTTCAACACAAAAGATTTTTTTGTTGTTGTTTGGGTTTTTTTAAGGATTATGAGCAGATAGTTCTTCCTTCATTTTTAATCCTTTCTGAAGGTAGCATTAAAATACTCATTTGCACTAGATTCCTTTTCACCACATTTTTTTACTTTCTTTTTTGGTAAGACCTAGAATAGCCTTTCTAATCAGAACAGAAAATCTCACCCTAAATTTAGAAAAGGGAGTGCAGTTATTTTTCTAGGGTGGTGGTTTTTTTCTTCAAAACCTGTTAGATTTTCCAGGTTCCCAATTGTAAATCCTTTCTATTTAGATACTTCAGCATGCACCTAACAAATAAGATTTTCTACATTATTTATTGTTATGTATAGTAACAATATTATTTATAAGGAAAATATAATCTTTGGCACTATTTGAAAATGAAAAATATATATGGTTAGGTACTTTACTGTTTCTTCTTTTCTAAGGTCTATATCATGCCATTGATTTTTAAGCAGAACTCTCATTGATTTGGTAGAAGCTTCTGCTTAAAAATCAATAACACAATATGGCCTTAACAAAGTGGTGAATTCCATAGTGATATAAATTGTATTTTTGTTTTAAAAATGTAAAATGCATCCATCTTAAATCCTACAAGTAGTATTTCTTGCACAGACAAACAGCAGGCCGTAGAATAAACCCCAGGATGCCTTTCTGGCAGAGACAACAAGCAAAGCATTCCTGCCCTAGACAGTAGGGTGAAGAGTGGGTCTTCTCTTCTCCAATATTTTCTGTGTAAATCCAGAATAAATAATTTTTACATCACTGATGGATAACAGTTTTGTCTGATAACTGGGTCATAAAGCAAAGGCTATGGCCCTGTCCTCAGACAGACATAAAGGTAATGCTAAGCAGAGCAAGAATGAGCTATTCCTGTAATAACTAGAATGTTCTAGAGCAGCTCTGTCCTGCAATCAAAATAGCAATCTTTGAAAACTGTGATTCCTAATCTTTTTCTCTGTCTCTAGAAACTAACTAGGTGTGAGAATTTTGATGAACGCTTCAATGTAATTTTATGTAATTTGATGTTGCCATGTAAATCTCTTTTATAGGTCCCTTTAGATGGAATTTAATGCGGCAAAAACCTTGTCATCAGAAGGATTAATGCCTGCATTAGCATTTCCGCAATAAAATCAGAAGCTAAGTGGTGGAGGCCACAGACACCTCAAACCTGGATTCCTCTGCTCTGCATTAAGTGCTGGAGTTTTTATTACTTGCTGTAGGGAAGCCGTTGCCAATGCTTACAAGGAACTGCTTATCCCTGCTTCTCTGGGTCCTGTTTGATGGAGGTCTCCTGACGCCACTGCATCCACAACCACAACAAACTTTAGAAGCAGAGCCAAGAGATAATGTTGTCCCAATGCCAGGGAGGAGGTCATCTGCTCAGCGAGTCAAACGAGGCTGGGTGTGGAATCAATTTTTTGTGCTGGAGGAGTACATGGGCTCTGAACCTCAGTATGTGGGAAAGGTAATTTTTTACTCTTTCTTTAAAAGTTGAATTAACACAGACAAATAGTAAAATGTGCTATAAAGGTGTACCTATTTCTGGTGGGGCAATTCTTCAACTGACAGGAGTTCCTTCTGTTCATCCCCTTTACCATTCCACCTCTCATATATCCACTATAGATTTTATTATTATTTTTAGTGCAAAAAATTATAATATTTACTTTCTACCTTTCTATGTTTGTCTTATTTCATTATCCTTGGTTTTGGAATAAAGCAAGCAAACAAACAAAAACAAAAAAAAAAAGAGGGGGGAGTTCTGAAATAAGTTTGTGGTGCACAAATATCTTTAATTGAATCTGCTGTAATAGCACATTTGATTTTTAGCAACAAATGTTGGACTGATATCAGAAATAAGATTTCAACCAGAAATCTGTAGCCCAGAATGCACAGTCATTTCTGTGATTGGTATGGTTACTCCAAGTCCATTTTCAACTAACAGAGATACCTGCTTTTTTCTCTTCTGTCTTATGCCTTAGCATCATTTGGTTTTATTTCTGATTGTTCAGATTGTTTTCAAGTATTTCAAATATGTTTTATTGCTTTGTAATTCAAACTGTTGCATTATAGCTTTTATACTCTGTGTGCAGACATGCACATTCACACATGCAGAGAATTTATGCAATTCTCTCTCTCATTATATGACCGTTTCTGTAATAAGGCATAAGTAATTTGATAGCCAACTGTTCAAGGGGTGTGTGAGGTGAATTTAAATAACAGATTTTTCAGAAAGGAAAGCTGAAAGTGAGACCTGAAGAAAAAAGTAGCACAGTATATAATTGGATGCTATGTATGAATTTAAATAAAGGCCCTTACTCAATGAAAATAAGAGGTCAGGGATTCATTGCCTGAGTCCCCAGATGCCACTTCCCTACACAGTAAAACAGCAAAAGACTACATGTGGTTCACTAGATGATTTGACAAACCACCCAAAAATGTATTTAGATATTACACATGTAGGCATTAGTGCTAAGCACTGAAACATACTAGTCAAAACAATTTACAAAGGTGTATGTTTATATCACAGAGATAATATAAAGAGTTTGTTTTACAGTCTGAAGGGGGATCCCGTAATGAAACGTTTTATCTTTGTGACACCCAGTTGATACAAATTTACACTTGTTCTAACACATACCTTTGTTCTGGCCACTAGCTAAAGATGTAAAGACTCTAATCACATTCGATGGTGTAACACAGACAACATGATTGCTATGCTTTTTACCTCAGAAGACAGAGATGTTATTGCTGCACCCCTGTAATTCATTAATCTTTATTCCTTTATGCAAGATAGTAAGATAGCACTTTTCAAAAATTAGGAAAGATCTAATTGCAGCGTAGAACAAGCTATAGTGACGTTTCTTGGTAAGACGTCGTATACCTCTGTTACCTAGTAAATAAAATAGAATATGGAAGGATCTTGGTGATGAAAGACAAAATAAATTAGGATGTTTAGTTAGTACATCAATAACATTAAGTCAAAAAATCTGCTTCCCAAATATACAATTCATAGCAGGTGATAATTTTTTCAACAGTGTTCATTACCTGCTAAATATCCTTTGGATGCTTATTAGAACTTATTTTATCTATATAAACTATTTGCTTCAATATACCAGAAAAAGGAACCTGACAGGTTTTGAATGTCATCTTTGCCTAATCTTTTAAGAAAAAAGCCAATCCCCAAAACCCCCAAACCCAAAACTACAAAAAACCCCAAGATAGAGATGTTAGCTTTTCCTCCTTATATTCCACAAAGCTCTCAAAGAAGGTAGAGAACTGAATGGGAGAACTTCTTTAGAGAAATTGTGCATTTAAATACAGACAATTAAAGCCATGCTTTAATTTAGTATAAATTTAATAGCCATGCTATAATTTAATATCAATCCAAACCATTGTGAACATACTGAAATGTACTCAACAGTGGATATTCAAGATATTTAGATCTTATGTAATTTTTAAAAATCACATAAAATTTTTAAGGTTTGATACACAATTGAGTTCTGGATTGACTACAGAAATAATTTGATTTATATTTACCATAATTTAGATTTATTCCAGAATAATTTATTTTAAAAGTCATTATTTTTATAATACTACTGTGCTATATTTTAAAGCGATATTATGTATATGATAAAGTGCAGGATATTTCATATGACCTGAAATCGCAGGTCTCTTGTCGTCTTCTTCCAGCCATTGTAGCCAGACTTGATATAGGGACATGCACATTGGCGTTTATATTGCTTATTGTAGAATTGCTGCATTAATAATGTCACAGTAATTTATAAACAGGAGTTTAATGTGTCTATTAAATCAGCTGACAATTTCACTACACGGTTAGGGGAGAGTAGTTAATTTTGGGAGCCACCTGTAAAAGAACACAGATTTGCAGCAACAATGTCAGCTCTTATTGACCAATGCGCTTAATTCCTTTTATGTACGTTTTTAGAAGACTATCTCAAGAAGTGTCAGATTGCAAATCAAAATATAGTTTAGAAACTGATGGGGATTAGTCTAGCTCACAGTTAGAGATCTGGAAATAGTGCTTCATGTTGACACATTAAAAGCATTTAACCTGAATATTAAATCGAAGTTTGGAAACCTCATGATATGTAAGAGCCATAAAAATCCATCAGATTACCAAACAAAAGATAGCTCCCTTTAGTAGAGAGGCATGTAAGCAGGCCCAGGCTAAAAAGCAGAACTGGAATATGGTGTTGCCATGTGACTCGTGAAAACTGAAGGGATGCTAGAAGGCTTGTAAAATAAGGCTTGCTCATGTACTTACTTGGCTGTGCTTTATGTTTCTTCCCAATACTGTGAAGCTCCAGAAGGCCAGGTGAAGTGCCACATGTGTGGAATCAGATAAAAAGGTTCATAATTCTTTTTTTCGTGCCAAAGCTCAGTCCTCACTGAATGGTGAGATAAATTACCTGAGTATCAGATCCTCAAGCATGGCCACATCCCAAAATTTTCTAACTACTAACAAGGTAGCAGTTTTATTTGCCCTTATGCAGGGTTAGCTCAAGGGGGTGCAACCCCACCAGAATATTATAAATCTTGTTGCAACCTGTCTTGCTTGATGTGTTTCAATAGTGGCATGCAGAGGCAGCATAAGAAAATGAAAGTTCAAGAGAACAAAATAGGCAAGAACAGTGCAGGTTCTTCATTATTGAGATAATGCTAGCAAAAGTTTTAATTGTCGTACATGTAGCACGCTTGGATTTATATATGTGTCTTTGTGTTCCTAGTGTGTAAACACATTACATCTTTCTTGTGTTGCACACCTGTACAGTTGCTTAGTAAGGATTTTTGCTGGCTGTCCTTAAGCTTGCAGAGACAGGCGTGTGGCAACTCCTACTGAACACTGGCTTGGTACATAGGAAAGGATTGCGAAGTCCTCTTTGAGATAACGGCCGTTTCTGTTCTGGTTTCCAGTGTGCAAGAATCAAAATATTCTCAGCTTACTAGGTAGTATCTTGCTAATGAATAACCGATATCTTTTCCAACATTTTGTTCTTCAAACCTGCACTACATTATACATGCTTACATGCAACCTACAACAGATATTTTTTAGTTGTGATCCCTGCCAGCTGAAAAATGTAGTAGTCACAACTGTCCTATGGCACTACAGGGTGCACATAACAATATGGTATTTTTCATCTGACGCAGTCCTGAGAAAGCCTCATCATCTTCACAGGTTTCCCCATATATCAAGGCAGAAACAGTTCTGATCTGGAGGAAGCAGAGCTCTATATCTGTGACCAGAACAGAATGCTTTTCTGAAACCTAGTAATTTATCCTCTACTTCTGAAATATGAGCATAGAATTCATTTATGCATTTTTTTAGTGGACAGTTTTCAATATAGTGAAATTAATGTTGACCACCTTCCACCAGGCTTAAATCATCACCTGTTTCAGAGTGCACACTCGGATTTTACAGTTGTATTCCCTGTTGCATGAGTGCCTGGGTGACAGGGCAGTCTGTGAAGGAAATTTTGCACTGCTTGTGCAGAATCTGTTCTCAGAGAAACAAATTTATAGTGCTGTGACTATCATTTTGGTATTACTCACAAGAACTGACTTAATGTGGAAGAAAAAATAAATTTAAAGGAAAAGAAATATAGGTAGTGAATTTGAAGCTACTGCCCTTTGAAGAAAAAAAACCCCAAAACCAGCTTAAGTCTCTGTTCATAACAGTACCTCGATTAATCTGATGTTTTTAAAAAAATGTATTTCTACTAGATTTCTGCTGAGAGTGTCACAATAATAATATTTAAAGCTGTCAAAAGAGTTTTTCCTAGCTTATCAGATTTTATGCCCACATCTGAAATAACAGTATTAGAGAGAGACCTGTATGTCATTTCCACTAGACATTTGTACAGTGCCATCCTCCAAGAGATGAGAAATGTTTCAGGGAACACTGCTAGTAATGTGTTGACTCGCATGATGCAGAACATCACAGTTACTCGTTCCTGGATGACTTTAATATGAAAGGTCTCCCAAATAGTATTTATAAGAATGAGGTTGATCAGTACATCTGTAACACACAGGAATTCATATACCCACCTCTGTCTGCAGATATTATAGTGAAATTCTTGTTGGGCTTGGTCCTTAGGCAATAATATATATTGTGATCAGGCATGGTCACATTAGTCTGGTGTATTAAACTGACTGACTGAGTTTATACCATGCACATTTTCAAGGAAAAGGATTGTCACAACTTATTGCGGATAGGAAAATCGATGAGGAGAAATTAAATGGTAAAAGAAAGTGTGAGTCAGAACTAGGGGCAGAACTCCAGAGTTCTTATCTTGCTGTGTTGAGCTGAGACTGTTGTCTCTAACAGGTATGTCTGGCTGGTGAAAAATGTGATGACTTTAAAAGCTTTGCATCCTGTATATTGCATAATGTGAGGCAAAAAGCAATTTGACAGCTGCACCTGAAAGTGTGAGAAGGAAGTGGGACCATGGAAACACAAACACTCTTGAGCAAGTCAGACTTGCATTTAATGTTTGCTTTTGCAAGCTTGTATTTGTATATGGTATAAAGACCTAGTTTTCTTGTCATGTGTGCTAGAGATGAACAGCTTGCACACAACAGAACATTTCTTATTGATCTAGTGTCTTCACTTGTTTATTGATTTACTTGGTTAGCTCAAAGCGGGAATATTGGAAGCAAAATACTGATAGTAGTAACACCTTTTGCATGTGGTCCTTGCATTCATGAAAATTATATGAGGTATTTGGAGATGAAACAAAGATGAGAACTCTGTTCTGCGCTTTCATTGATTGCATGAGAGAGGAGAAAGAGCGAGTTCAGGACCAAGAGAGAGCAAACTGAAAAGAAAGGATCAGCTTCCTGAGCTGTAACCCACATTTTAGGGAATGTAAAAGGTTGTGGTCATTGTTCTGGTCTCCTAAGGAGGTCACAGACTGAAATAGTTAAAACTCTCAAACTTAGAAGGCTTTATTGCCCAATAATTCAGCGATCAGTGCAGGAGACTGAAAGCCTGTGGAGATGATCCTGTTGGCACAAAATCACCAGCTCTCACCAGACCTCTGCGTAGGGCTGAATGGATGGTGCTAATGGTGCAAGCCTGAGTCTGAAGTTTATGTTGTCAACAGAGGGAGAATTACAAATGAGCTTGTAGAATAAAACTGCTAAGGCAAAGCCTTTTATTTATTTGGAAACTTTGTATAAATGGCTTCAGCTGCGAAGGACGTTCATTTGAACTACGGAATATGTGAAAGAATGCTTTAGAAAAAGATGTATGAAATGTTTTGAAGGACTTGGGGTGGATAGACAAATGAAAATATTGTCTCCTTTTTTCATCCAAGTGAATCTGAGGACGTTAAATTTATTTCATCTAAATTTGGAGTTTGGCTGAGAACTGCTGACAGACCTGCCAGCCTTGGAAATAGTGTTTCTGATACTATGAATGATCAGGCATAGGCATGTATTACGTATGTCAGCAACTCAAAATTGAATTTATAACTAGTGAAACCTAGATCATAAATTACAATTGAACTGAAGGAGAAACTAGTTGAGATCATGAGATCTCTTTTCTGGAAGAGCATCAGAATGCCAAGTAATTCAGTAGAATTCACCAGTCAGCAAAATGTGGAAAAGTATTACATACCTGTAGCCATTCCTGTATCTGGGTAACAACGTGTGAACCAAAGTAACAAAGAGATTCAGAAATGGAATAAAATCTATGATTGCTGCAACATGTGAGGTGTTAAAAACAAGGAAATAGTGTAATACCTCACTCAAACATGCAACAAAAGTATAAATTCTTAGCAGGAAAAGTGTAAGTATATAAATATTAATGAAAGAATTAATGAAATACAGAAATATTAAAGAAAGAATAATAAAATAAAGAATAATAATTAAATAGGAGACTATTTGAAAGCTCAGGATTTCATATTTATTATTTCATATTTTCAAAATGTGGACTTTCGTTTCTTTTGCTCTTTTTGAAGGGACACTGATCTGGTATAAAAACAATATTTTCAATAAACAAATTAGAACAGCAAATTTCAGAAATTTAAATTGATAAAATTTAAATTGATAAAATTTGTTTCATAATTCCACTTAAAATTTAAACCAGAAATGTTTAAATGTGAATATTTACATCATTTAAATTCATTGTTTCAATAAAATACGCAGAATTATTTACATTTTATGAAAACATAGCATGAAAAATGGCCACTGAAATTCATAAACAATATATGAGTATAAAATAAAATTTATTAACAAACTTCAAAATTAAATTCATATTTTTCCAAATAAAATGCTAGATATCCTGAAACAAAAACATGTTCCTAGCAAGAATCAGTCAGTTATAAGCTGAGCGTGATCTTCAAGAAAATCGGGTGCTCAGCACTAACCTACAGGAGAAGCTAAAGAGCTGGAAGATTATCCCATTTTCTGCCACTGTAGTTAATATCCTTGTATGTAAGACATAAACAGAAGAGATGGTTGGAACTGGCAGTCTTGTCAGGTGCTGCCATTGCATCTAGCACAGTTTGTGCATCAGGGTCCTGAGAGTCTTTTCGCAGTAGACATCCTAAGGTGCAACCCCCCCTGTGCTTCTGAAGTATATATATTGAACCACAATTTGTAACACTTAACTGATAAGGAAAGCAATGAACTTGGAGCAGGTGTTGGTGTCATGGCATGTGCTGTTTCCCTCTCCCTCACCCACTTCCATGTCCCACAGGCTGTAAATGACCTGTGTCTTCTCCCTCTAGAGATAACCATCCCTTAATCCTTCTTTTTGTCTCCCTGTACCAGACATCTACTCTGCTGCAAAAGCTACGATTCCTTTCCTCTTTACGGAGGGTCTGTTACATATCCAATTACATTGTGAGCAATGAACCCAGTTTACAGTTAACTTCAAACTCCACGCCTTCTCTTCTGATTGGAAATAGACCTTGTGTACTCAAAAGCTTGCTTACCTTTTCCATCTGTTGGTGGAAGTCTAATGAAAAGAACTGCTTTCATAAATGATCCTTGCATTTGCTACATAATAATTTTTGTGTAAAGCAGATTCGGTTACATTCACCTGGAAAAAAATCCCAACATGAATTAAAAGTCAAGAAAAGTCTTAACAAAGAAAAGTGGGAAGTGACAAGACTAAAACTGAGGAAATAAAATATTATATTAAAATAAGTATTGTTCAGATGTCCCAGTACTGGAAAATATTTTTGTTATAGGAATGCTCCTGCATAGTTCTCTCTATGTTGCCACTTCTTCCTGAATATTTATTTAATCTAAATTTAGGTTATAAAATCCAAAATAATCCAGCAATGTTGTAGAGTCTTTTACAAACAAGTGGTTATGCTGGTTTTAAGGGTAGGTTAACTCAAGTATAAACACAATCTGGTTGAAAATTCCTCTTTTTCTTTCCAGGATTATTTTTAAACTCTGATAAATTCCTTGGTTTAGTTCACTGTGTGGTACCAGAAGCATGTGTTCTATGCCCACTGCATGGCGGTGATATATATATATATATATAATAGTGCTGTATAGGCAAGAGAGGATGACTGAGGAGAAAGGCATTGAAGTCGAAACTTTCCCTCCTCCACCCAGCCCAAGGGCTCATACCTCATGGAAGGTGAGAAAAGGAGGAGAAAAGTTGAAAGACATAATAATGAATGAAGAAAATGCCTACCAGTATTGACACATGCTGAAAGTAAACCTAATAGTTTTAATTATTAGTTACTACCTTAAATTTAATTCTCTGCTGAAGGAGTTTTTGTTTGATAAATACATGTAAGAAAAAAAACACCCTGTTGGTTCTTGCTGCACTATAAAATATAAAAAGTGTAGGAAAAAAACAGGTTAAAATAGAATGGATGGAATAAGATTTAGAGAAATACTCAAGAAATAAGATGGCATGAGAAGGCAGTTCTATACAAATTTAAAAATTAGTAGTAATAAATGTGTAGATAGTAATGGATGCAGTCAAGAACCTGGTTCTTTTAGAACTGGTGGGACCCCTGCCACTGTAGCAGGAAAGTGGGATTGCAGAGGATCCCCCCATACATGACAGCATAGTGTGCAAACTCTTATCTCCCTGCATTAACATTTTTCATCTTATTGTTAAACAATGACATTTTTCTTCCTCTAGGTTCACATACCTGTACCTCATTGTATTCTGGAGTTATGGTCTCCAGTGGTGGTAGTCAGAATGTTATGGATTGAGCCATGGCAGTGAAAGCTTAAATAGTAAAAAATGCTCCAGAAGTACAATGGGTTTTGTCCAAACAGCTGTGTGCAGTACTTGTTCTTGTATTTACAACACAAGAAAAAAGTGTGTCTAGAGAACAAAGCCAAGCTTGGAAAAAACCTCCTGTCTTCTAGCACCAGCTTTAATTACAGAGATTATTTCATGTGTACATTGTATTTAAGTGTCAGTCCCTGAATATGTAAACTGGAGTTATTACTGATATTGTTGAACTAGTGCCATTATGACCTTGCTACTGCTTGCTAAAAGAATAGATTTTTAGTAACAGATATATTATTCCTCCACGTGTCATGAAAATACTTAACTGATCACTGAAAAAAATATGACTGTTTCAACCTGGACATTATTGTGCTATATTCAGTATCAGTAAGGATTTAGGCTGGGGCCTATGTTGTTTAACATGATCAGAAATGATCCAGGAAGGTTTGTGAATATCCAGCTGACCGTGTTTGCTGTTCATATTAAGCTATTTGAGTTTGTAAAGACAAAGGCTGAATGGGAAAAATGGGAGAAGGACCTTAGGAAATGGGATTAAAATTAGGGATTAAATTTGATATAAAGTGGTACATACTGGGGGAGGAGGGGAATAATTCTAACTTCATTAATGAAATGTTGTGCTCTGTGGAAGCCATAATGTCTCTTAAATGAGATTTTGGTTTATGATAGCTGTATGCACATTTGCTCAGTGTGCAGAGTAAGTGCCAAGAAAGCAAATGGGATGTTAAAAATTCTTAGCAGTGGCAGAAAAAAATAAAAGTCATTAACACAGCTTTGTATCTAAATTGCTGGTGAGCCTATATCTTCCATGTGTGAATTATTTTTCTCTGGTCTCATAGAGGACATGTGTCCCAAAGAAGAGGGAGAAGTACAGAGGATACAAAGGCAGTCAGTATTTTTGGACTGACTCCTAGGTGAGGAATGACTGAGTAAGATAGTTCCCTTAGCCTGGAAAAGGGACAAAGAGGAGGAGATGTGATAGGTTTCCAAAATAACTAGAACAGAGTGGTTAGGCTAAAGGAGGAGGAATCCCTTCTTCACCAATGCAAGATGGGGGACATCAAATGAAGCCAACAGGTGGCACAGTCAGAGCAATGACAAGGAAGTTATTCTTCACAAAATTTATAAATCCCGAATAGGTAGCTCTGCACCACAGGGTGCTATGGATATATAGAATTTTTCACGTGTGTGAGCAGAAAGTGAAGAAGTTAATGAAAAATCAATATCCTGAAGGCTAATAACTACAGTCACCACCAATGTCTCCAGAAACTACTGGAGGCTTGGAAATTATGGGGTGAGCTGTACTTTTGCTAACCTTACGCTTTTCTCTGAGTACTCACTTTTGGACTTTACCAGAGACAGAGTTCTGGGTTGGAGGCCACTTGTGCGCAGCGCAGCACATCATTGCTCTGTGGGGACCGTTGACAGTAACAGACGTTCTCCTCCACTTAGGAGAAAATAATGAGATGTTTTTATATTGGTCTTGTCCCTAAAAGTGACTCATTTAACTTTGTTGAAAGTTTTTTGGACAGTTTGATGGGCAAGAATATGATCAAGGAACAATTCAGTTCTAAACAGAAAAATGTATTTCCTTAAATGTTATTTCTCCTTGTGAAAATAAAAAACATTACTTCTTATACGAAAAATAAAAATATCTGCAGTACTTCATTTGGCAATGTACTGATTGTGTGGTGAATGCAGCTCTATTAGTAAAAATATTACATTCAAAAGATTTAAGACAGTAGAGCAGGTCAGCATTCTCATGTGTTCCTGAGAAAAAAAGTCCAGTTAGAAAGAGGCTTGTGATACTGTTGCAAATAGTCATGCCTTTCAAGATCTTATACTACCTACCATTTCACACTGTTTCTTTAGTTTTCTAGTCCATGTAAATGGCAGACGGTCTTCTTCATAAAGATCCTCAAGAAGAGCTGAGCCTGCTCAGGCCCCCTACAAACCCCTCAGAGGATCCCTTAACACTAAAGAGCTCAGAGCACCTAGTCACTGAACGCCTGCGCTGGGCATGGCTGCGGCTGCACTTACTGCCCTGGTAGCTGATGACGGAGCTTGTGCTGCTGCCTGCACACTCCATTTTCCATACTGCCTCTGTGATTCTCCCTCAGCCTCCAGACAAGAGGGAACCAGCTCAGGCCAGCTTGGGGATGGGAGGCGACTCGATCAGGTGCAATGAAACCTCCCAAACAATCTTGACATCTGCATACAGCACAAACGTGGCAACCCTTAAACTGCACCAGTACCTGTACACAAGCACAAACTTAGGCTGCACAAGACAGATCAAATGCGCAAATATTCCTGTATGTCTTCTTGCTGTGTTGTTTTTATTTTTTTATACGAATCTTACGCCCTTTTCAGAAAATGCAATAGGTCATTTAAATCATATGTTGCAATCTGCTTAATGAAATTAAAATGACCACTTGAAAGTGCGTAAGAGTTGAAATCACATCATGCAAGTCTGACTGATAAGCTGAAAAGCAAAAAGTAAATGAAAAGAAGCTTTTGTTATACCTTCTGCTTCTGTGGAACAAGTCATTGTCTTGCAAATTTGAAAACCTTCAGAGTTCTTTACATGTTTTCATACAATCTTTAGACAGAAAAGGAATACCACATAAACTGAACCAGAGTAGATGTTTTATGTGCTGGTTCAATAAAATTTTAGGCCTGTCAGGAATGTGTACACCAGCCTTTTGATTTTTGAATTTTCTTTACCTCTCTGGGTCTTCTTTTCTGTGCCAGTTCCATGCCCTTTAAAGAAATAAGGTGAGGCAAGATGAGAGGATTTTCTGTTCCAGTATCTTAAAGGATAATGTCAATAGATGTGTTTTAATTAGTAGTCTTTTCTCTCTGTGATTATGGCAGTGAGTAAACCACAGTTCCTGGCGATGGCACTGTGCCATTCAGCAGAGGTTGTTCTATTCAAATTTTACTGGTGTCGCTGCTTTTGAGCAGTGATGTCTGAGCTGTTGATCACAGATACTTATGTGTCTTTTTTGGTTTTGGTTTACCACCCCCTCCCTTGTTACCTTGGTGTTGATGTAGAATTGCTGTGTTGAAGAGAGTACAGTTTTTTAGTGTTTCATAGCATAGGATCCAAAGGTGTTTTCTTCAGGGTGTCAAAATATTTGGATAGTTAACAAGAGTTATTGTTTCAAAAATTACGGCTTTTACATATTTATTTATTACGGCTTATATGATTTCAGGATTACAATGTAAAAAGTGGTGCAGAGCAGTCTAATTACTCTTACATTAAATTTTTCCTTACTGTGAGAACTGAAGCATAAACTTGTCAAAGAGCAAGCAGAGAAAAAGAGTGTCACTGAAGTTATTAATGGAACGTGTATCTTCTAGTATCGGAGAGCACTTTTGCAGCACCATCACATAAGCCAGTTAGTAGCTCCTGCTTGTAAAATCCAGCTGTATCAGCTTAACAGCAGGTAAACTGCTTCTAGTTTAACCCTAATTGACGCCAGTAGTAGAGTCCAAGAAAAAAATCAATGAGTGTTGGTGGAATTAGGAAATTCCCACATAAGCCTAATGAATTCTGGCAGGCAGCATTTGTGCAGTTTAAGAACTGTAAAAAAGATGCTGAGACTTGAAACATTGACCAGTTTTACTAAGAATTTCTTTTCAGTAAAGGTATGTGTGGCTGACATTTTTAAAAAGTACAGTATTTACTTATGAGGATTTTCTATGCTGATAGACTAATTTGGTATTATCAAAAAGTTAAAGGGAAATAACACACTTGCTATCTACGTTTGAAAAAGTAATTTTGGGTTTTTTTGTATAACAAAATGCAGAATCAAAAATAAGTTATTTCATGTGGGATACAAACAGGACTGGTTTAATGTATTTGCCATTTTGCCATGTTCATTGCAATGCTTTGTTTGTCATGTCTGAAAGCTATTGTAAGGTCTGGTTGTGAATTCCACTTCCTACATAATTTCTTCTTTCCAAGTGTGAAATTCTGCCAGATGAGCCTTTTAGCAACTACAGCATAATTTTATTCCCCAGGGTAGTAAAATTAGATATTTTTTCAATTAAAAAATAATGTGTAACCTAGTCTTTTATGTTGGAGGAACTTTTTTTTTTTTTTGGTTAAGAAATTGTAATTGATCCTACAAAAAAATTGAATTGTTCTGTTCTCTACACTTATTACCATCTCTATAGGGTACTGTGATTCAGAGAGGTGTTTTTATGGGCCTCATCACTAAGGCATCTGAACATTGCAATGATTATCCTTACAGTGGCTCTGTGAGGCAAGAAAGCATTAGCTCTTTCCGTAAGTAGGGAGCTGAAGCACAGGAAAGACTGAATTACTTGTCAGAGCAATTATCAAAATTATATTGAAACCCTAGAGACTACAAAGTCAGTCTTTCTGATTTTTTATTATTTTTATATGCATTTTAATAGAAATAATGGTCTACAGTTGAATATTGTCTGAATTGATAAGGAGGGAGTTCTGTCTGTGCTGAACAACACGGTCACTGAGAAAGCTGGGCATATCTGCCTACCTGGAATGAAATAAAGGATTAATGATTTAATTCCTCTACATCCAGACACTGCAGTGCTCTTTAGATTAAATAGTTAGCATCCAAGTCCATTCTTAGTCTTGACATTAATAATGTCAAATTTGTAACTGCAAGCTGAAGTAAGCTCAAGCAAAAGAGGGAAGGGGAGAAAAGGGCAATGCTGTCGATTCCTTGTTAGCCTACTGTATTCAGGGATCATCAGACTAGATGACAAAATTATTAAAATGACAAAGAAAACAGGCAATCAAAAATGTTGTGCTCATAATAATCTATATGCATTATGCTTTACGCTTCTTTACTTGTGTTCCTTGGAACAGATTGTTAACACGTTTCTTTGGGGAGCCCAGCCTCAGAGACTGACTCTGAAGTAATGGCTTCCTTAGCGTATTAAATAATTCTGACAGGCTGCTCATTTTCTTTAATTATCTCCAAGTATCAGTGGTTAAAAACTTGTAAAAAATAATGGTATAAGTAATTAACCTATTGGCTTTGCTTTTCCTGTGAGCTATACAAGATAATAAGAAATGTGTAGTGCATTTGGTCACATTTTATGCATTATACAGATATTTTTACTATTAGGGAAAACTTAAAATGGTATTATTTGGAGGAAAAGAAGCCTGCAACACTTCTGCCTGACATCTACAAGACAGGAACCAAAGATTATTTCATTCTGTGTTTGTGTGGGCTCTATCACCATGTTTGCTAATGATGAATAGTTGGTATGTTATGAGTCAGATAAGTATGCAGAAGTTATTTGCTTCAGTAGTTTATCTCCAGTGTTATTTTCCAGTAACTTAGCTCAAACTGCAGGAAGAAAAAAAAGTTACAAAGATAAATATAAGTAAAAGTATACAAGGACTTTGCAAAGCCATTGACATTATATCATGATCATGTATTTAAATAGCTGAAAGTAATTTATAGTCTTAATATTCATGGGTATTATAAACTAGAGGACAAAATGAAGACGGGCCTAAAACAATGCCTGCAAAGAAAGATAATGATGACATTTGTCTAAATGCTGCCAATACCCCACACACATCAACAGACTTTATTAACACAAATCCTTTTCAGAAAATGGATCTTCAGATTTGGGGATTTTAACTTAAATTTTCATTTTTTCCTGGTAAAATCCAGTTCACATGATGCCACCACCGATTTTATAACCAGCTGATGAGAGCTGTATATCTTTACTTAAAGAGAAATTGCTTTTGCTTACAACAAAAACATAAACTAAAGCCCACTTCCATTTTGAGCTGTGTCCAAAACATAAACTGGACCTTTCCTGAAAAATTCTTTTTGTTTCTCTCAAAATAAAGAAGGGGATATTTTCCTTCTTAAATACTGAAATCCTGACGGTGTTTCAGAATTGTGGCATTTGCCCATTACCTGGTAAATGGCATATCTCCAATTTTTGTTCCTATCTCAAGTGCACTTTTGAGGCAAATCTCTTCATCATTCAGACCTACTGTACTTTTGTTCACTTCAGGAGAGGTCTTGGAGAGTACAGACTAGATCACTTCTGGATAAAAATAAGCCAAGAGTATGCACTACAGGAATTGATACTTAGTCCATCGAACTAGATGAGATCTTGCCTGCAGCAAAAAAAAACCCTGAGGTGAATTTATTGTAGGAATTGTTCCTCAGCACCAACTGCTTCATTCTACAGATCCACTTTTACAGGTTCACATTACTTGCTAACATAGGTGAACCTCATGTCTAATAAAAAGTAGATAGGGAGAAACTACCTTAGGCTAGGTCAGTGCTGACATGTTTAGTCAGCCCTCTTCTCCTAAATTTTAGCTATAATTTTCCAGTCCTTTTAAGAAGACCTACTGAGTAGATGTGATTTATACAATCAGGTCTCTAAAGGAGAGGAAGAAATTATGCAGAATAGTAATATAAAGTAGGAGAGTATGGTCACAGTTTTGTAGTAGCTCTTTCTGATATTCGTATTACAATTTATATTTATACAATTTATATGCATAAATATGTCATATTTCCATGCTTGTAAAGTACACCCCTCATAGTCTACAATGCTCGTGAACAAAATCAGAGCAGAGACAGGCTATTGAGTTAGAAGAAATGAGCTTCCAAAGTACAGAGACAAGAGAGATGCCTAAGCAAAAATTTCAATTGTATATTCTGCTGTTGAATTACATTAAAAAAAAAATAACCCCCAAAATTATATTCAGTGGGGGTCTAGTACAAATATATATGTGTGTGTGTATGTAAGTATACACGTATATATTAAAAAAAAATCTTTATGATTTGCCTGTGAGTTCTACAGGGGGACTACAAATAAAAAATGAAGCCTGAGTAAAAGTTACGTTTGCCCATATGCCTTTGTTTGTTAACTGTCTGTCTTATTTGTGTTAGAATGTGTTCAGCCATTACCTTTCACAATAAAAAAACATACAAAGAACAACAAAAATGATGAGACAGGTCAAATTTACATTGAAGCCACTGAGAGATTTCAATTTTAATAAATTGATTGATACGACAAAGTATGAAACAGGTGACGCAAAGTTAGAATCATGAAAGAAATGAAAAATATTTTGTGATATATTTGGTTTTGAAATATGGTCTATGTAGATAGGGTTTTTTCACTACAGTAATGAAAGATAATATGAAGTCTATTTATTTACTTATTGATTTTAATGGAAAAAAACCTAGAATAACCCAATTAAAAGATAATTTTTTCAAGAGAAAAATTTAGGTGTGAAAAAAGGATAAAAGGATTTATGAAGAACTGACATAGTTTTCTAAACATTGGTTTATGCTTTTAATAGTGTATTTATTCCTGTGGAAGCAAGTACTTTCTCCTGAATATGTGCTCTTGAAAATATTCCCTGTATTTTTTTTCTAAACTACAAAAATTAATATTTCAAAACTTTTTATATATGAAAGAGAAAGGATGTATACATTATTCACAATCTGTGATAGAGAAATCTTGTATGTAGAACACAGTCAAAAAAGCCATCGTTTTTTTCCTTAAAGTCTCATAAAATGTGTAATTTTAAAATACAGGCTATGTAAAATTCATCTGCCCTTTCTTTTGGAAACATTTTCTAGCTGTTTTGCAGCATCCATTAGTAATGCATATGATTTACACATGTTTGATCATGTTGTTTGGGTTTATTTTTTTCTTTTCGCTCTTCCATGTCTCACTGGGAAAAGAACTACTCTAAAAGAAGCATGTGCAAACCATGTGGGTATATGTTTGTATGTGTAAAACCAGCAGCTAGGGAAACTTAATTTGATTATTCACTTTTGTTCTGATAAATGATCCAGATTTCCTTCTCATAGTCCCTCTGGTTCCACTGTCTTGACCTTTAGAGCTTTCATCCTTAAACCTTCATTGAACTGACCCAGTTTCATATGGAAGGAGGACAAGTTTGCTTTAGTTGGTGGTCTGTTGAGATCGTAATCTCTGGTCTTCAGAATCAGCTGGAGTTACTGGGGTTGACCATCTCTTAGGTGTGCCCAGCTGAATCTGTACAAAGTTAGATTATTCTGCTTCACTTCTGTGATCTTTGCAGTTCTGTGGCTTGAATGAAAAACAAACTCATCTACAATGATAAACAAGCTCATCTACAGCTGCTGTCATGCTGGAAGGCAGCTAAACAATGAGCGTACTGCCATTAAAGTCACTACTTTTTCACTGAATTCTGTTTACAGATTGTACCATTGAGCTACTTTCTACCATTCTATTTCTTTGTCTGTTCCCCTTCCTCTAAACTGGGTTGATAACACCATCTGTAAATCAATGTACAGTTATCATCTATAGCTCTTAAATAAACATGGGTTTGTAGAACCTGAACATCATTAACTTTCAATTCATAGTTCATAATAGTCAGTCAAAGTTCATAATACCTCCAGGACTTTGACAGCGTGTTGCTATTCAAATCCTACATACACCCTGCAGTGCTGATATGTGCTGCTAATTTGCTGTTGCCATGACTAGTTTATTACTTTGTCCACAGGGAAAAGTGCTTTTCCATTCTTTTCACAGCAGGCAGTACTGCTCAGCAAGGAAATGTAGCAGTTCTTGCGGACTAAGTAGAGAAAGAGCTGGTATCTGCTGCCCTGGTGCAACACAGCACAGATACTATCTGGGAGAGAGATAGGTGTAGCAGCAGGATTATCCCACAAAACATAGTAATACTTGGGGGGGGGGGGGGGGGGATGGGGAGGGGAAATATTTTATTTCACTTTTAGGAAGTCATCTGGAAGCACCTTACAAGCTTCCCTCTGGTTTTGGTGTGTCTGTGTTGCTGTGCTGAGGAGCAATGTATGTTCGAATGCAGCACTGCAGTCATGGGGAGAAATATCCTCCAGCTGAAATACATAGCTGCTTCTTTATAACCTCTTTATAGATGGGTATGTGTCTCTTCTTAGCTGTGCTTTGTACAGCCCAGCCTAGCTGAAACACCTGTTCATCTGCCTATTAAAGTCATGACATTCACAGATCACGGGCAAGCTGGAGAGCCACTCTGTATATTTTTTTTTCCATCTTCCAAAAATGTTTCTTGTTGATCATTCTTAAAAATTAAAACAGTGCCTTTTCAGGCAAACAGGGCGAACTTGCTTCAGCAGAGAGGGCATGTATCAGATTTTTTTTTTTGAGAGGGAGGTTAATCAGCATTTCTGATGTTCTTTATGTGTATGAACAAAACATTTTTTTATTTGTGGAATGAAGAGAGGTATTCAAGTTCTCCTATGATTTTCTCTTCTAAAATACAAATGCCATTTCACATTCATATCACACTTAAGAATGGATTTGTGTAGGTTTATCTTTACAGGGGTAAAGATTATATACTGAAAAAGAAAAATCCCAATGATTCCCATACTCCATGGACAGTTCCATGGTGCTGATAATAATGGAGTCACACAAGTCCCCAAAAAACCAGGAGCCCACAGTACTAACACAGTTGACTACGAAATGAATGCTTCAGAATGACAGAAATGCTACACTGCTACTAGCTGCAGCTGGTATATCAAATTAGGAAGAAAGTAAATTACTGTTGCTCCAGGTACCAGCTGTTCCAGTAATGAAAACTCCACTAAGAAGTCCTGTTTAATACAAACTAATCTTAAATTTATTTTTATCTTATGGAAGATTGGTGTTATAATGGCTTGTTAATCACACTGGCTAAGCCCAGTCTAACCAGATCAGGAAATTAATGAACAAATTAGCAAAGAAATCTTGATGCGTTTATGAATTTCAAAATACTTAGCAAGGGTTTCTCACTAATTTTACCAATTTTAAAAGTACATTTATAGAAAATTTATTATTCAATTAAATTCTTACAGAAGATCATCATCCTGATAAGGCAGTAGGTGTGCTGGGACATAGTTTATTCATGATTTCATAGCATAAAATTTCATTGTGACAGATGTTTGGCATCCCACACCAATTCATGCTTCTGGTAAACGTATCATTAAAACAAAAAATATTCATTTTCAAGGCACACATATACTAAATTAAAAGCTCATTTTTGCCTAAATATTTTCTTTTGTCTGTGCTAGATGATTTTTCAAAGCATATTTTGCAGCAGTCAAAACAAGGCCAGCTGGATGCCAGCAAGGGATGAATCTATTCTGAAAGCTGGAAGAGGCCCACTGCAAGTGATTGCTGTATTCCTTTCATACCCCTGAGCCAGCCTCTCAAAAGATGTAGTTTTAGAGTAAAGGATGTAGCTCTAAATTGGGTCTCATAGCAGCTCAACAAGAATGGCTATTTCCCTCTGCAGGTGTGGAAGGTGAGGGTAGGAGTGGGAAGCTCTGTACATAAAGCTTTTTTCATTTTTCTGTTCACATTGAGTCAAAATCCCCATTGTTCCTTTAACAGAATGTCATGGTTTAACCCCGGCCAGCAACCCAGCCCCATGCAGCCGCTCACTCATTCCCCTCACCCAGCGGGATGGGGAGGAGAATCAGAAAGGAATGTAAAACTCAGGGGTTGAGATAAGAACAATTTAATAGGTTAAGCAAAAGTCACGCATGCAAGCAAAGCAAAGCAAGGAATTCATTCACCACTCCCCATGGGCAGGCAGGTGCTCGGCCATCCCCAGGACAGCAGGGCTCCGTCATGCGTAACGGTTACTCGGGAAGACAAACGCCATAATGCCAGATGTCCCCCCCTTCCTTCTTCTTCCCCCAGTTTATATACTCAGCACGATGTCATACGGTATGGAACATCCCTTTGGCTAGTTCGGGTCACCTGTCCTGGCTGTGTCCCCTCCCAATTTCCCGTGTCCCTCCAGCGCTCTCGCTGGCAGGGCTTGAGAAACCGAAAAGTCCTTCACTGAGCATAAACATCACCCAGCAACAACCAAAACCATCAGTGTGCTGTCAACATTGTTTTCACACCAAATCCAAAAGACAGCACTGCACCAGACACTAAGAAGTAAATTAATCCTCTTCCAGCTGAAACCAGGACACAGAACAATCTTTATGGGGCATGTGGCTGGTACAAATAGATCTGTGCTCTTCTGTGGATGTGGTTTTTGGCAATTATGTGCTACTTCCTACACATAAAATGCAATACTACAGAGTACTCCTTGCATGCCTTTCCACAGGTGGCTTACACACTGTTCTTTTCAGAGGCTGCACCTGATATGTTCATATAGTCAGACACTGTGATCATCATCCAGGAGGTAGATCTTGCCTACTGAGTAAGATAGGAAAATACAGCTTGCCTCAGTGCTAGAGAGCAATACTCTTCAAATACTGTAAGCAATACTTACAAGAGAATATTCTTGTAAGGCAGTTTTCACTGAATTCAATCTATACAATACAGTTCTGCTGAATGTAATCACCATCAGATATCCTTGAAAGAAATGAGATTTTGTAACAAACAACTTTGCACTGAAAACAAATATTTTAATAATAAATATCTTAATAGAATTAGAGACACTAGTTTTCCACAGATTCAGTAATTTGTGTATCTAGAGTATTTTCCTCTCAAAAAAGATGAGCAAAAGAAATAACTAGTTTTCTGGCTTGCTTATTTCTGGCAAATTCATTAGTCAATGTGTAATTACCTGTTCATTCTTTGATTTGGTTTAAGCAAGAACACTCTGTTAATGTATTACCTTCCTGAATGAATTGGATTCTTCCAGTAATTGACTTATTGTCCTACGTAAATTAGAATACATTATCCTTTATTGTTAAATGTAGTTCGATTTATGGTGCAAATATTGCTAGAGTAAGAGTTTCATAAACAAAGAGATGCTAATTAGTTTAGGATTAGCTGATCTAATTCTAAATAGGTACCAGTGTTTTGTGATCTCATTAATGAATATGTAGTTTCTATACACATGTCTTTCAGGTATAGTTAAAATTCATCTTTTGCTAGGTTGTATGTTTGCTTAAAATGCCTTATTCACAGTAGAGATTCTCTATTATTCAGTGAGTAAAAATATTTGTCAGAACAAAGCAGAAAATTGTTCTTTGCCATAAGCTGTGTTTACATTGCCTTTTCAGAGAGGCATTAACACGTTCCTCAATCCTGGTTTCTGTATTTGGAGCAAGCGTAATAAGATGGTGAACTTGAGAACTATCTTGCAAATCCATGAGAACTTAAAGGCAGACAGCAAGGGAAATAGGTAATGTTTGATGCTTAGAAGGTCTCCAGCCCATAAATTTATTATTTAATAGGTAAGGTTGTTCTTATGTTCAAAAAAGGCATGTGCAAATCATCTGCCACACCAAAGGGATATTTTTTTTTACAAAAATTACTAAAAAATGTGAATATTATTTCCTTGAACATAATTAGCAACTACTGAAAATCCAAATTAACTATTGATATCTGCAGTACTTTCAGTGAAAGAAGTTTTACTTCTGTGAACAGTAATAAACAGATAAAACCCCTGTCACATAGCAAGTAATTCCTGCACCAGTGGAAGGATTTTATTGTAATTTCTGTCTGACTGAAGTTTTATTGTTAAAATTGCAAAAAAGCATTATTTGATCAAGTTTATCGTATCTCTTCCATCTTGAAGCAATCAAATAATTTTATTTGAGGTTCTGGAAAATCAGAGGGGTGGGGGAGAGAGAGGGAGAGAGACATGGTGAGTTATTTCCACACAAGAAAAGACTTGTTTCTATTGTGAGATCTTCAGTTTGTTAAAACTTAAAAGTGGAAAGAAAATCTACCTGAGTGTGTGAATTTAAACAAAGCAAATGTTTATTCTCACTCTGCAGGGGGGTACCCCGCTAGCACTCTGCAGGAGAGTATTCTGCTAGTACTTGCAAGGCCCTAATTATTATTGAATAAAACCGGAGACAATAGGAGGCTTGCCATTGACTTTCTCAAGGCCAAGATTTAAGCTTTATGGGCACAATTAGGCTTCCCTGGGTCCTGGAGAGATTTTGCCATGGAAAATTATTTTCCCCAGGACTTCAGGAAGAACCATATGCAGAAGGATTAGGAACAAATCAACACCTCTGTTGTTTTGTTGGGCAGCTCTTTCAGAAAAGGATGGAATATAAATTCACCCAGACACCACTCTTCTGCCTTGCTTCCTGCTTCTTCCCTCTCCCAAGGTCTTTGTAGCAATAAACTTGCCAACCTCTGTCTGGGGTAAAATGACTTCTATGCTTGTCTCTTCCTTGTCCATCCCCAATAGCAGCAGCAGAGGTGGTTGTTCTTTATTTTGTCTGTATAAAACAAAAGTACAGCCACAGCTATAGAAAGTGGAGATCTTACCACAGCCATACAATAATTTCTGTTCCCAATTACAAAGATTTTTAATTTTTTTCTATCTATTATACTGTGTTTTCCCCTACTTCTTCAGAACATTTATTTTATCCATTAAGAACATGAGTAAATCTTGCAAGTAAATGCTATAACTTCATGTAAACTCAACGCATTTTTTAAAAGATTGCATTGGGACAATCCAGCAGAGACAATCACCATTCAGATTTATAATTAAACTGCTCCACTTAAGCAGAAATAATTTAGTCTTGAGCTGTGGAAGATATTTTTCTTTTGCTTGTTAGTATATATGTGTGACGTTTTTATTAAAAAGAAAGCAACCAGTATTCTTGCGCAGTGCAGCTTAATGATATGTAAAATATGTATGTATCCATAATTTACAATATATACAGGTTTTCTCTGATTTGGTTCAGTTCTGTGTGGTGCCATATAAATGCTGTTTTAAATAATTCAAGCCTGAAGCCTGAATTCTATCTGGCACTACCTGTGTCTTAAGAACCTGCTTTTCTCCCATCCAGAGATCAATTGATTAAAAGACCCCACTGAAAGAAAATAACTGTTTCTGCAAAACTGCCAAAAAAGGTTTCTATTGGTCAAGCTGGAAGAAAATGCAAACCATGCAGTGTGTCACCTACCTGTATTGTTTCAGCATAATGAAATAGATACATACAACATAACCCTTTCCTATGCTGCTTCTGGAATCTGAGGAAAATCAACAGCTGCTCTGTGAAAAGCTGATTTCATTAATACAGCCTTTACAAATATTATTTTGAGAAAACCTTACAGCTGGAACATGGGTCACATGATTGCGCTTGCTTGGAATTGAGACACCTGGGCGCAAAAGAATTCTTTCAGCTTCTGTGCTGTGCTTTCTGTTCCTGTATCTCATACACATTAAGCATTATTGATTCATGACTGCTGGATGATTTTGCATTTTATTTTGTGTCGTGGTATGCTTGTTTTCCTGGGGATTTTTTACCCAACTTAGGTTAAGACAAAGATATTAAAAATTCAGAAAGTAGAATATTTCACTCATACAATTCTGTGCCTGTAAATGCCCTAAAGTTACGCCTGTTATGTATGTGTTAAAATTAGTATTTTTCACTTCTGTGATAAGAACTAAGATTTTTTTTTTCCTATTTAGAACAGAGAAGTAGCCACAGAGTTCATGACAATATGCCTTGTCACAGTGATGGGCAGGTTGAGGCAGAATCTTTCTACTCTGTCAGTTCCTGCCTGTTCTAGTGTGTCATAAACCAAAAAGAGACACCTTAATGGCCAGTGCTGTACAGTAGGTGTGATTAACAGAAGAGTTTTTTTTGTATTTAATATAACATTAAATTTAAATACATGAGGAAGAGAGTTTTTATATTAATTTCCAATGCTGTCAGTGAAGAAAAATATTTGAAATTGTGGAAATAAAATGTATTATGGGAAAGATCAAAATGAAGAAAGTTTAATCAGCACCAGAAGAATTTAATAGGCCTTTGCTCTAAACCCCCCCAAGATCAGACTGGAATGGAAAAGCATACTGATATAAATAAAAAATGAAATAGCAGAAGATTTATTTGCTACTTAAAGTTGCAATCAATGTCAAATTGAACATAAGCTTTTATAATCGGTTTAGAATCTTTGACCTCTCCAAAGCAATGGACTTAAACTGCTATTCTTTCAGCATATGTTTCCAACATTGTGTTTACTCAAAAACAAGGACACCCGACAGATCTAGTCTTTCTTTTCATGTCCTAACGACAGGAACTTGTTCTTTTAGATTTATGACAGAGCTACCATTAAAAGTACTTAAAAGTTGTGTATGTATCAGTGATTTTAAAAGATTATTGTTAATGTTATCATCTTTGAGACATACACACAGAGTCTGCAGCGTATGTAGACTATGGGGCAATGCAACAGGAGTCTGTATGGTGATCTGTGTCCTTTCATGTCTCTGCAGGTCAGAGAACTGTGGCTTCCTAAAGCAGGGTAAACCTAGTTTAGGGAGCCTTACAGAGGATGTGCTTCTAGGAGCTACACTGAACCTCTGACTGTCCAGAGAATCTGTTACTAGATATTTTGCAGAGCTCAGCCAGGGAGCCAGATTCAGGCTTGGGATTCCCTTTGAGTGTGGTCAGGTGCACCATTTCTACAACTATGGAGGTCAGCTAACTCCTAACCACAGTCCCCTAACACAGGACTCACTAATGGAAGAAGATAACTGTCTTCATGACTACTGTTCCTTTAAATTTTTATGAACGCATAGTTGAAGATATATTTCTTCTCCTAGTTGCAGCTGTGGTGTGGAAATGTATGCTGCTCCACAGTTACTGTCCTTCACATAGGATGCTGCCTCCTCAGAAGTGTATCTCCAGCAGGAAGTTGGAGTTTTCCATAATTAATTTCAGAAGAGCCAGACTTACAAAGCTGCTTTAATTAGATGGGGCAGTATGATATAAAGCAGTTCAAAGGAACTCAATTAGCTCCAGACATTTGGGTTGGAGGAGTAAAAGCAACCAGAGGAAGGAATGGGAAGCTATGCAGAGCCATTATCTCTTCCAGCATTGGATTTCATTCCATAGCCCCTGTTTGCCATGGCGGCTGTCAATAAGCGTCTGTCTTTTTTTCTGTCACTTCAGCAACAGGATGTCATACAGTATGCTGCCTTCTCTGTGACATATTCATAGCTAATCCTACAGCCTACAGAAAGGCATTCCCAACTGGCATCAGCAGGTCAATTCCTATGAGAGAAAATGGTTGTGCAACTGAGCAGCTGAAGTTATAGCATCTATGGGAAATTAAATCTCAAGAATAAAGCCTGTTCACAGTGTCATGACGCATTATTAGGTGAGATGAGGCATCTCATATATTGATCATGTTGGACTTGGTATTCAAGCATGTGTATTCTGATGCTAATGGTATATTTTCCATGTAAAGCCCAACTAGTTACCATATAAGGAATAAGGAAAATAAACCATGATTTTATACCTTGTAGCTTAAGACATCTATAGAGTCTAATTCTACAGAAAATGGATCACATTCACACACCCTTGAAAGCAAATAGTTTTTGTCATTTCTTTTCAAAGTACAAACACCTCATTTTAGACTGAAAATATCTAACCTTGCCAACTGCTTAATTTCAGTGACACTTTGTAAAATAAAGCTCCTGCTTGTTCTCAACTTCTTGAACAGTGGTTATCTGGTGATCTTCAGAGAGACTATCTTCATAAATATAATTAGGTAGTCATTAGGGATTATAAATTCTCCTCTAATAGGTCTCTTACATTTTTTCTTATGAAGATAACATGTTTCATGTAAAGGCTTCCTAAGTCTCTAGTATCTATTTTTATTTTATTTGTTCATACAGCATATTTTGTATTTTCGTGCATTGATCTTTTATATATGTTCCAGAAAGGATACGGCAGGGAGCATAATGCAAAATAATATATTACTGTCAGTATGTAGCATCCAGCGACACGCAGGGCATTTTTATATTCTTACAGTGATTCCTGTTTCAAGAAGAAATAGTACAATCATATGTACTACCTAAAAAGAGCACCACCGCTTGATACTTACCATTTTAATTAATTACAGCAGTGCCATCGGGTGTTTTGCCGGTCTTGCACAATTAAATAGCAAGAATTCAGAATGTGATTGTAATGTTGTCTTTTCTTCATTTAGTTTTCAGAATTAAAAAAAAAAAAAAAGAGAAAGAAATATTTCCTTGAAAGGGAATACAAGTATCTGCTGCTGAAAGCTGTGATGATTTTTCTCCAGACCTCTGTTTGTGGCCAATTCCCTTCCCTCATTTCTCAGTTTCAGGCATCAACGTTATGCTCCCACTTAGCCACCGGGACTCCAGCCAGGCACTGGTACGGAGGGAGCGCCAGTGCTTTCACAGATGTAAATCAAACCAGCTCCACTGGTGCCAACTGAAATGCATTAATTTGTAAGAGGTGATGTCTTGCACAGACTCCTTTGAACCAGAAGATAGGTTTACCATAGATTTGAAGCACACAGTAGTGAAAAGAAAGGAAAAGGCCACATCTGCGCATGAAGATGTGTGGCGTGACCTCACCTTTCCCATCTGATGCACTAAGGTCTTTGGACTGTGAAGGTTTCAGATTCAATTCTCTGCTCTGTTCCTGTAAATACTCTGAAAAACTCTGAAATTAAAAAAAAAAAAAAAAAAAAGATGGTGAGATCATTTGCCACTGAGCTGTCATCAGCAGCTGCACATTTCATTGTAGCTGGTATTAGTTCAGCAGGATGTATAAAAGTGCATTGAAGAAAGAAGAAATTAGAAGTTGATAAATTTCCTCAAGTTTTGTCTTCCACTGTTGTCTAACGGCTAATACTGAAATTTGTTGTTGGAAGCTGTGATTATGTTGTTGCTTTACCATGGCAATGCCTAGAGGCCTCAGTCGATTCATGGTCCCATCAGCTGTAACCATTCTGCAGAACATTTCTCTCAAATGGAATTCAACATAACTGTGGCCTTAAACCTATCAACATACATTCACAGAGCACATCATAACGTGGTATTATATGAGTTCAGTAACAATAACATAATAAAAAAACCAACTTCTGATATCGATTCTTACTTTAAAGTTTAACAGAGAGAACCAGGACACTTTCCATATGTATCAACTCCAACTGAAATGGTGATGTAAAAGTCACCATCAGAAATATATGCAAGTTATAACTTACATAGATAATTACTTGTATGGTTAATCTATAAAGACATATTTTCGATAGATTTTTATTACAATATTTTACTAGTGCATTTTTTTTTTTTCTTTAGCAGTATTTTTGGTCTATAGGAAATGAAATTTCATTTTAAAAAGTACTAATTTTGGAATGTGCTTTTGCAAAAGTTACTATTGAAATCTGCATAATGTAAAAAAACCATACTTGTAGAGTTGAATTAGAAAAATAACAGTCCCTGACCCCTCAAGTCAGTGATGTTGATAGGGTTGAGGATTCCTTTGAATTGACCAAGTCAGGTACTGTTTTTATTCCTTGCTAATGACTTATTTACCATCATATTACTAAATGCCAACCACACTCATTATTGGCAAAGTCTGGTCTGACTTAGTATGTTTAAACTAAATCCCTGTGACAGAAGGAGATAATATTTTATTTAATTGGGTAATCAGTGTTTAATTTAAATAAAGTTCAGCTTTATTTGCCAAACAGAAATCATTAGAAAAAGTGTGGAAAACCTTGTTATTTAATTCCTTTTGAATAAGAACATATTCTAATATAATTTGGACACTGTTCAAAAGATACTTCAAAATGCAGAACCATGTTGGCTATTACTATTTTTATAAAAATTAGACAGAAGTATGCAATTCATGGAAGTAAACATTTTACTAAACATAGGAAAAGAAACCATAGCAATACATCCCTAAGAAAATTAATCATGGTCATAAGATATGCACAGCTGGCTAGTTCAAATAATTATTTTTTTTATCCTTGGTATATTTTTATATACACACACACATACATCCTTTAATTGACATTTTTAATTGCTGTTTAAAATTCTCGTAGCACTAAGAAAGCCTAGTCATGGATGAGGGTCGCTTGTAAAAGCCCTGTACAGAGCTAGTACAAAAACACCCCTTCCCATTGCAAATAATTTTCAGTCTCAAGAGGAAACAAAACCATCTTTTCCAAATAACCTTTAAAAACCATTCTTTTCTTTTTTTTTTTCCTTTTTCTTTCACCTCATAATTTTGCAGTTGGACTCCATGATCTTAAAGGTCTTTTCCAACCTAAATTATTCTATGATTCTATGATTTTAGTTATTACTTTTTTCCATGTGTTTATTTTACAACTTCTTTTTCATATGACCCATTTTGTAATAGTGTCCTAACTCCTCCCAGCACAAGCTTTAGCTTGCAGTCTTGCCTGATTAATGCATGTTAAATGACTATTCAGAAGATGCCCAAGGTAATTCATAGTTTTAGGATCAAGAAACATTGGTACTGAGCAGATTTGTGAGCAGATTTTGCCTTGTCCCTAATTGTCCTTGGAGCGTTGTATGTAGGTGTGGGTGTGTGATGGAGAGGGGAGGAAAGAAAATATATTTGATTCCGTTTGATTAGCAGCAATTGCATTGTTGTTTTTCATTATTCAGTTTCCCGAATTAGTCTCTGAAAAACTTCCCCCCACCTCCCTCCAACTTTTATCTCAGCAAAAATTTCAACTTTTTTATATATTTAGAGAGAAGGAAAAAAATACATTTATATAAAAACACTGTGAAAGAATCTAATTACCAGTTTTTAAAAGGAACTATGCAACCTGCGTAGACCATAAAGTTCTTGCTAATAGAAAATATGTGTAGAATAAATATCTTTTAAAAGGGCAATATTCCAAATAGAAAGTCTTCTTGGGTGGTTAGTATTAAAGATTTCTTTAGACTTATTTACACCCTCCTCTTATGTAGTGGGCATCCCTGTTCCAACACATAGACTTTTGCAGTAGAGGATTGCCAAAATAGCTGTGCTTGCATCCATGCTTTCCAAACAATAATGGCTGTTTCTTATTTCCTCAGTTCAGGTTGTCATCCTGTTTGCAGTTTTAGGCAATAACTTGAGTTGACTGACTATTTTGCCTTCTTAGTTTTCATTCTGCATCTTACCCAAGAAAGGATTTGTAGACTGACTCAGTCTGGCATCTGGTATCGGATATGATTCAAGAACACTGTTACAGTTTCTGCATAGATTAATGCAATTTATTTCACAAATTGTCTCCATCTTATTATTCATACTTGATTTTTTTTATCAGTCTTTTCTTTTGCCATATGTGTTTTTGTTTGCACAGATTAGCAAGAATTATGGGATGATATGTCTTCGTCATCACAGAAAAATATTCATGATTTTCTGCACTAACAAAGTTTGCTGCAAAAAATGATTGATTTTACACTTGAGGTGGATTTGCCCAAAGATCTGACAATAAACTCTGTGTTAATTAGGTAGTGAGAATAACGGTGCAGAACTGAGCAAAAGTACAAATGAATCCCTCGCATTTCCAAACCTTTGTGGCATTTTTAGTATTCAAAATTTACAAACAAAATGTAACAGTAGGGAAAATCCATGTGGATACAATCGTGTACCACCCTGTTGTAGTAAATTCAAGTAATTCTGAAATGTAAACATGCGTGGGGGATCTAGGTAAGATTTGAGCACTTGTTTGCCCTGTAGCTTTGCTCAAATAGCAGAAGAGCAAGAACTAGAAAATCAGTATAAGCAAGAAAGAGAAAACAGGATACAAACCCAAAACTACTGCTGGACACAGTGTCAGAAAAGCTGGTCTCTGACAAATATTCTGTATATTTTTCAGCACAAAAAATAAATGTATTTTCTTCCAGTGCAATGCAGCTTGTAATACATAAATCAGAGACACACTAGCAAGCACTGAGTCTTTAGCCTAAACTGCTTTCTTGAAATTTCAGGCATTGAAAGTCAGGATAATTAGTTTGCCCAAGTCCAACCAATGCTAGTTCCTCACTCTCCATCCTTCCATTTAATCTCAGTACTGTATGCCTTTGGTTATTGCAGAATTCAGTTCATTTTTAATTAAATCAATCAGCTATTCCCCTGCAGTAATTAGGGACTTTGTAATGTTGAATTGCCTCACAAATAGCTCAATGTGGGTTGCAAATAGCATACATTTGTGCTTTGTTCAGCAATGGCATCTAAAGAAGCCTGTATCGAAATCAGCAGATTAGCAAGATTTGATGAATAAATACAATGTGACAGATCCCAGCTAATGTAAAGCAATACAACTTTGCTTAAATCAATGGAATGGTTCCTCGGTTATACTAGCTGAGTGTGAAGCACAGTAAACACATCTAGAACTGTAGAATTTCTAATGCTGCCAGTTATAAAGTTTTTTTTCTCCAATGCATTTGGAAAAAAGCTATGCTTGTGCTTGTCTTTGTATTTCACTCTTCCTCTTAGGAGCCCTTGTTTTGCTTTTTTCTTGTTATACTTCTTGAATTTTTTCCCCAGCTAGGGGAAGCAACTATAATTATTTCTCTCTGGTATAATCCAAGTGTTCGGATAACACATGCAACGCAGCCTTATTTGTTACTAGTTGAACATAAACCCTTCAGCTGGCAATCAGAAAGATACTCAACCATCTCAGCTTTAGAGCCAAATCTGATGACAGGAGACGGGAGTAGAGACAATATTCTTGGCACACTTCTCTGTTTACAAATCACTGCTTTGAAACCACATTCCTTTGCTCTGTGATATTTTTACTTCCAGGAGTATGGAACAAGGTAGGCTTCACAGTAAAGCCCAGACATATTTTATTTAATACAGGGACACAGGGGAAGAAAATGGTGTGGTATAATTTCTAGCGTTTTTTCTTTGAGCTTTGTCATCAACATTATTTTTTTCCACTTCATGTGTATCTGTTAGCCTCTATATGATAGTAGAAGGAAAATTATAAGTTTTAACTGATCAAGGTATAATGGAACAGCAGGGAACTTGTGAGCCACTTAAAATGATGAGGAAGAAATAGGCATTAATTATGTCAGGCTGCATTATCTTTTCATTTTGCAAGCAAGGAAATATTTTAACATCTCAGAAACAAAATGCTTTACTTCAGACTGGAAAGATAATTTAAAATCACATGCAGGGGGCAGCTAGATAAAGATCAGAATCTAGTATATTCACTGAGCAGGAATGATGAGATGAAAAAGTAGGCATAGATAGGCTATATTCATGTTCGCTCTGTCCCACAAACCATGACCTCTTCCGCGGTCACAAGGACCTATTTTCAATTTCAAGGCGATAGCTATAAATGTTAATAATTGCCTTTACCTCTTTCTCTGTAGCTTAGCTTCTTGCCCCATTACCAAAACCATTTAGTTTCTCAGTAATTCATTTTCTACATAATCTCCTTTCATGTCCTGTGTTTCCTCTATTGTGTTTCACCTTGGGCAGTATATAATGTAAATAAAGCCTATACCCATAATCACTTTACTATACTACTAAAGGGAATTCACTATTGAAAACTCTACAACCTGTGTCCATTATAGCAGATCTCTTTAGTTCTCATTAGATGGGACAAGCAGGTGAATATTTTAGAAGCTATTTCAGCATCAGTGATGTAACCTTGAATATATATTCAAAACATTTAGATGTATTTAAAGAATGAACGTGAAACAGATGAAGGCATTTGAGAAAGAAGTTAATCATACTGTATTTTGATTACAAAAATTCCTGTATTTGACATAGTGTTTAAGGCCACGTTACAGTAGTATAGACACTGATCAAATGGACAAAAATGTCCAAGAACCTATAGTCAGATATTTCTTTTTTCCAAATTAGAAATAGAGATTTAACATACTTATAGCCTCAAAAATGGGTATATTTGTATTTAAGGCAAAAATAATTGAGTTAAGGAAGGAATGATTGAGTCTTATATTATTCCAATGAACAAGAGAACTCCTAGCTTAACACTGACCACAATGTGGTTATCTCAGAAAGGACAGAAACAAGCAATCACCTCTCTGTGTAAGAGGTAGTATTTTTAATTCTGTTTAGCATTTACTGTAATTAAGAGGTCTATATTGTCTTTTTTAAAACCAGGTCTGAGACTGAGTTTAGGATTCTGTCAAGGTCTTTCATGTTAAATGAAAATTAGAGACTTCCCTTCTACTCTTTAGAAAACCAAATGCCTGTGAAAACTTTTGACACTGTCATGTCATCTCATGTTTGTTTGATGTGCTTACTGGTGGTTTTCCATCCTTAGTCTGAAATTTCAGTTTATAACAAATTTAAAGCCCTGCTTCATTGCAGTTTTAGGAGTGAACATTATTCATGAGAGAAAGCAGGTGGAATTTTGAAATGCTTTCTATTCTGGGTACTAGATGGGGATAAAAAAAAATTAGGTAATGTGCTACTCATTTTTTTTCTTGCACTTAGGGGCAGTTACAGACTTTGAAACTGGTTCCTCTAATGCCTTTTATTACATAAGAGAGAAAAAAAAAAGCTCCTTCCAGCCTAGAAAAAGCCATTAATGTTCTTTTCCTCCCCCTTTTTTTTTTGTATTCTCAAGCTTCATTCAGACTTGGACAAGGGAGTGGGCACTGTTAAATATACCCTTTCAGGAGATGGTGCTGGCACGGTTTTTACCATTGATGAGACCACAGGAGACATCCACGCCATAAGAAGCCTAGATAGAGAAGAAAAACCTTTCTACACACTCCGGGCTCAGGCTGTAGATGTTGACACCAAGAAACCACTAGAGCCTGAATCAGAGTTCATCATCAAAGTGCAGGACATTAATGATAATGAGCCAAAGTTCCTGGATGGGCCTTATGTTGCCAGTGTCCCAGAAATGTCTCCAGTGGGTGAGTAAGAAGCTTTAAACACTTTGATAACTATTTGCAGATTACGTAATTGTCTCAATGTGCATTTCCTGCTGAGGAAAGAAAAAGAAGGCTGACATGAAAATGTATCTTCTAAAACTTATTATTAGAAATGTCTGGCTTTGTTCTTAGAAATATATAGATTACAGGGGTTTTTTAGCTTTATTTGCTTATTTAGAAACTCATTCTCCTGCAAAATGAATACTTGTCAGTCTTTGAGGACAGGAGGAGAAAAAAAAATAAATTCAAGGCAGGTATCTAAGGTCCAGGAGTTCTGTGTACCCCCAAACCTGATATTTCACATAATGAAGTACATTCTTCTGTCTTCCTAGTTTACGTTGACTGTCTACTGTACAGAATTAGATGGTACAACAGCATCTTACCATTACTGTTCTTTTATTTGTGGCTGTTAAAGTCCTACAGCACTTGCATGACCCCCTAATTGTGAATTAGGAGGCAATTATTTATCCATATCCTGCTGCACTGTGGGTGTTGAAAGCAATGATTGCCCCAACCTGGTGCTCCACAGTGCAAGAACGGGAGTCAGAGAGGCTCAGCAAGACTGGCACAGGGTCTTAAAAACCTGATGTCGAAGAAAATATTGAGTGCATTGGATACTTAAGTTAAAAAAAAAAAACCAAACAAAAAACAAAAAACAAAAACAAAAACAAAAAAAACCAAAAAAAACCAAAAAAACCCCAAAAAAACAGAGAGAGAAGACTGACTGGAAACATGGTAAGTTTTAAAGAAGCTAGTATATAGAGGAGAGAACAATTTTCTTTCCAAAGAAAAGTGGACTGTAGTAAGGATACTGAAGCACTTTTGTTTGAAGAGTTTTGACACTACCATTGACATTTGCTGGGAAAGACATAAAGAGTATTGATCCTGCTTTGGAGCAGGAGAATAGACTAAATGGGCCCTTCAGGTCACTGCCTGATGGCTGATTCTGGAATGGTCCTGAGCAGTGTGTTTGCAACACAAGCACACTGCTTGTGTCCTGCTGCCAGATGGCACTTCAGGCTTCCCTGCAGGCACCAGAAATTAATTCATTCTGGGCTGGGAGGCCTTTAACTTCCCAATGCTAGTTTCAGCTTATTGCCATTTTCTCTCCTAAATTGTCTTTTCCCAGTACTTCACAAGCCAGCAGTAGTCGTTTAATACTCCCTGTAGCTGCTAACAGTTTCAGAAGTTTTCTGACTCTTAAATGTGCAGAGGGATCCTGTTGTCCCTTCAGCTGTGCAGCTCAGGTGGTGGTGTTCTGAAACACAATCCAGGAGACAACTAGCTATTTACACAAGTTGTTACATGGAATTAGTGAGGTGGTATTCTAACTGTAGTGATAAAAAGTAGTAGAATGTGATAAAATGTGATACGAATAGACATGTAGAGGTGATCTTTTTAATCTCATACAAGTGTTGAGATGGGTTTAGTATAGTCACCCACAGAGGTGCATCTATAGATTCACTATATAGGCGCACTATTGTTCTTGCCCCTATAGAGATGCCTAGTAATATTACTGTTATATTATTTATAGATGGAAAATATCTGTTGTATATTCAAATCTATTTCTGTGGCAAATTTAGAGAAAAAATTTCTCACCTGTGAATGTATGGTTAGTTATTAGATTGTTTTTGAGGCACTATCAGAGAGAAATAAGCAAAATAATAATGAATAATGCTATTTACACAGTAGAATGCAGTACATGCATTCAGTCTCTCACTGTTCTCTCCATATTCCTTTCTTATTTTCTTAAGTATGTGTGTGCAGTAGCAGACAAAATGCTAACAGTGGTATTATTTTGTGGGAAACTCTCTTCAAGGTGTGCCATGCATTATGGCTTTTACATTGACCGGCAGCTGCATGACTAAATGAGATGCAACCGAATATGCTGTGTCACGCATACATCATTTTAAAAGAAATGTTTTTCAATTTATTCTCCTTTGGGAGAACAGCAGCAAATGCCATGCCAAAGATGCATCCTCGTGATCTTCACTTTATTCAGTCACATTCACAATGTCTGTAAGATGTATTTATAACAGGGTTTTGGGTTTTTTTTTTCCTCTATAAGAAAATAAAAGATGGATGAAAATTGATCAGAAAAGTCAAGGCAAGGAAATTGTGCCCTAAATGGAGGCCTAAACTCCAATTAGTGGTTACTAAAGCAGATAACAATTTTTGCTCTTAGGTTGTCTTGCAGCAAAAATATCCAGAAATACCTTCTGTCGCCTATCCTGTGCCAGGAGATTGTGAGACTGGGCCTTCTGAGATGTAGGTCTCTCTACTGTCTTGCTCTTACCCATGCTTTTGCTGCCTTGTGCAAGCACAGATTTCTCAAAGGATCTTAAAGTACTGCTGCGTATCATCAGTAGCATTTAGTTGCACCTACAGAGATGCCTAGACCTATGACTGCCCGAGGATGACATTAAAAATCACTTTTGTTTTTTTAGTTGGTGCAGCATATGTTTTTTCTTGGCTTAGGCAAAAACCCTGATAAACTCTTCCTCTTATCTATGTTTTTACATTTTCATTTTCTAGTTGCTAGTTTTCAATTCCCAAATGTGTTAAACTTCATTTACTGTACGTTTGCAACAGTGTTTATTATGAACTGCACTCATGCACACTGTTTCCATGGTGGGAAATGCATTACAACATGACTTTTTTTCCCCCTTAGTAGTCATTTCTATGAGCCTGACAAGCTTTTGTGCCTAGTGACTTTTTATTATTTTTTATATTGATAGAGTCTTTTATTGTTCCATGACACTGGCATGCAAAGGTTTACTCAGTTTTGTAGTTTCTCCTAAGATTATTGGTACTAAGGAGCAAAGTATGAATGCCAGAGTTCATATTGAAAGGTGAATAGAGGGGCAGAGAAGTAGCTAATACAGTCCTCAAGACTTAACACCCAGTGTAAACAAACAGTATATATTCCATTTGGACAGTGAAATTGTATCAAACACCCTTGAAGTACCACAGTCTGCAGACATGAGAGGATTGCATGGGGCTGTGAAGTCTTGGGAAGAAAAGTGTCCTTCAGACCCCTCACAATCAGTTTAGAAATTTGCATGGCTGCATTGTCCTCAGTTTTGTAATGTCTCTAGCCTCCGTACTAATTGCTGTTGCTGAAGCTTTGGTGGCTGAAAAAATGCCGTAGCATTCATCCTCAGATTCAGAGTTCCAGTCATCAAGTTAGAGTAAAATACTGCATCAGCTTTATCCTGGACCTCGGTGACTTTTTACTGGAAAAGGTAAAAAAAGACGGAAATTTGTAGGATCCTCAATATCTGGCTTCCTGCACATAGATATGATTTAGACATATCTGTCAGCTGTACACTGGGGTTTGTATGTTTTTCTCTCCAGTCGATATGACTCCTTAAAAAAGATTATAGTAATGCATATCTTTTATCTTTTTTTGAAGTTATAATTTTAGGATTGCCATTTTTACTTAGTGGTGCCTTCCTTACTGGGAGCCAAATTCCCTCATATACTTTTTACTAAGAAAAAAATGTTAGCAGGATGTTTACAGTGCTCTAAAATTCTGATTTAAGCCCACTACAAACTAGCATGTCTACGGGTTTTATGCCAGAGGCTTGAGTGGCCAGCTAGCCTCACTCCTTCCATACGTGCACTCCAATTTGCTCATGTGTAATGGAGAGGACAGTCAATCACGCATACAAACAAACAAATGAAAAAAATATCTTCTTTTGAAAAGGCCCTTGGTTACCAGCATGCAGGCAACTGTACCTTTCTATGACTTCCATTATTTCTGGTACTTCCTAAGTGTGTATAGTTGCTGTATAGCTGCAGAAGGGTATTGGTACTTCCAAAGCTGACAGTGTATTGCTCACCTAATAAATGGGATGCAGAATACTTTACAGCAAAGAATTTGTTCTGGAAAGGATAATGACGTGAAATTCCTTGCAGAGAAACACAGCAGATGGAGTCAGATTACAATGCAGAACTAATATTTTAAAAACAGAGATTGCTATGCTGTTATCCTATGCCTAATAAGAGGCTTATAAAAGCTTAAAGGCTGAACTCCTAATATATTTTTTCTGATATTGGATTGGTTTCGTCAATGTCTTTATTTGAAAATATTGTTTTGATTTTATAAGAGTTCCAAAATGTAGAACAAACCAGAAATGGAAATTTATGTATGAGAACTGAAAATGGGGCTGTAATTTCCCATTTATAAGTTAGTATTAGCAAAATATGTTGTCCTTAAGTACAGTTTAATCAACTGTGGTTTTGCTTCTGGCATCTGTGCCAGCTTCTGTTGCAATATATACCTCATGTAAGCATGCAAATGTATGGTGAGTTTAACCAAGGTTATCCCCTTATTAAAGCTATTGGTTCAGATGACTGATTAGGGACATACCAGTGTTAAACACTGTATGTAAGGAAAAATCTTATAGGTTTTTATATATTTATACAGAAAAATGTGCACAGAAATGCATCTGCATTTCTCATGCATTTCTTTCACTAAATATGCTGATTTTAATTAATTGCATGTATTACATATGACAAATTTATAACTTCTACTGTCAGAGTCTCATGTTTTCTAAGATCTTTCCTTATTCCTCTATGCTTATAAACAAACCAGCTAGGGCTGTACTAAACCCATTAATTCCATAACAGATAGATTCCATATGTTCTTTCCCAGGCAATTTCAATTCATACCTTTCCACTAGATTAACTCTTTATTCCTTAGGGGTGCTCTACAAACTCCAGATCACCATAGCAATTATTCTGCTTTTTAGGTTATTAATTAACAAGTAATGGAATATGTTCACATTAAATAGCTGTATTACAGAATAGGCTTGAAGATTCTGTTTGAAACTGCCTCAGCTGTAACACTATCTTGTAACACTAAAGTGGTCAATGGTACAGGAAAGTTGATACCAGGTTATTTTTACTGGGTACCCTCCATGGAGCAAGGCAGCTACTTGAAGAGTGTTACGGATTTGCTTCCCATGGTACTGACAGCCTAAAAATAGTCTTTCTAAATTTTCTGGCAGTTTTCTTTCTGAAGTGAATATGCAATTAGCTTATATTTAAACATTGACGAAGGCTTATATACATACTTTCACAAATGGAACATATATTTAATATATCCATCTATGTAGTTGCATGCAAAAGGATTAATTACATTGTGTGGGAAACTAACCTAATGAACTGGTGGGTAGGAACCTGCAGTCCAGTTGGGAATAGCTTAGAACCGTGTGCCTGAATGTAGCCTGAAGCTTACAGTGAGCAGAGGCTGGGGAAGGAAGGACTGTAAAGCATTGGAGCAAATATGGAGCCATCCTTCCCTTTATATAGGTTCCTAACTTCTGGCAATATTGTTTTAAGGACTTTCTCAAACATACCCAGGCTGTTGTGGAAGATGTTAGGTTTTTGGATAGTTTTACACACACTCATGGAGAGAGAAGTGGTAGTATGATCTGTCAGTCTCTGTCTTGCAGGCCCTCCAGCTCCAGCCTGGTCTCCATGCTCTTTTCTGGTGTTATCAAGCCCTCAGAGACAATGATGGGAATTGGATGTCATATTCAAGATACACATATCTTGAATATTTCTGTTTATTCTCTTTTCCTTGCCCAACAATTCCCATCAATCATTTCCCCTTTTTTTGTCCACTGTTGATCATTGAGATGAAAACTTTGGAGGGTTCTCCACGGTGATGAATCTCAAGATGAAGAATTAATAGGCAACAGAGCCACAACCCACTTCTATGAAAGTACTGATAAGGTGTTTTTTTTCAATGCCTCTTACTTTGTATTTCTCAGATTTAAATCCCCTATCCCCAGTTACTTATTACGTTAAGATTCCCCTGTAACACTTTGCAGTCAAGCTTTCATTTTGTCAAGATCTCACCTGCTTAAGTATTCTTTTGTACTGGCAACGTATGAGTTCAAATCCAAGTGAGATGCCAGCGGAAACCCCCCTCATATAAAGACCGGCAATTTATTCCTACCAGTTGATTTCTACTTTTATCTGGATATTATCTTAGAAAAAGCTGTTCTCCCTCAATCTATCCTTTTTTTTTTAAGAGCCTTTGCTTAGGAGCTTGGCTAAATTATTTTTTGGAAATTTAGATACTGTTTACCTATGCAAGTAATCTAGAGCCACCAAAAACATTTAACAGGTTTTGTGAAGGGCAGTTTCTCTTCACAAAGCTGTACTGAGTCCATCCTTACAGTGTCATATCCACATGTCCTCTAATTTGGTAGTTTATTACAGACTGTACAAGTTCATCCATCCCCTAGGTCATACAGACCACACCAGAAAAGTTCATGTCCCATCACTGTCTTTCAGTTCTCTGTCCCGGGGCTATGTCAGATTGCAGTTTACCCATCACAACGGGTGTTTTGGTGGTTTCTAACTTAGAAAAGCTCTGTTAATTACAGATATTGTCCTTTTTTTTTTTTCTTTTCTTTTTTCTTTTTTTTTTTTTTTTAATTGTAAAAAGAAACAGCTACTGCAGTGATCATCAGATTAAGTTTTATCGCCACTGTAGAGAGAGGTGAGTTTTAAGGAAGGAGCAGAAGGAAAGGCAGGTTATGGCTGCTTAGCCTTTTGTCCAAGAGTTTTTTCCTCATGTATAAGGGACATTGCACAAAAATACAGTACAAAACAAAATAAAACTAAAAAAAAAATGAAACACTGAGGTGTTGAGAGAAAATTACAAGTAGGCAGTAAAAGCTTTTGAAACAAAAGTGTTTCTTCACATTACGATAGATCACTAGGTGACTTAGGCAGCTTCCACTACTGTGAAAAACCTTCCAAACAAAATCCTTTTAGACCAAAAGGAAGAAGAAAACAATACAGAGAATGAAGGCTTGTTGTTTAAAGGGTTATGGCTATTGTCATACTTACTGTGAGTTTCTTTTCATATACTGTGGCTGTTGTAAATTGTCAGCAAAATAAAGAAATTTGGCCAATACTGTTAGTTGAAGGAATCTATGTAAAATGAAAGCTGTGGCACACAGGACCTTATAAACATGCACACAGCAGAATGTCTGAGCAGCTTTTACTGTTAAAAAGGTGATACACTGTATAAATGTTTTCTGCTAGCTAGTTTCACAGTCCCAAAATGTCAGTATTAGTGCCGATTTCATGCAAAGCATTTGAGTCTTACTTCATGTATATCCAAACCTACGTTATTATGTGTAATTGGAAATGGACAAAGTTAAAAACTCATGACAGCAAATAAAGCCAGTGTTCCTATCCACATGCTAACTTCAGGTCAGTAGTGTAAATCAAATAACATTTTATATTTTATCACACCCGACTCTTTTGATGCAGAGCCCTCTGTTAGGTTAACGAACCAATACTTTCATTTTTTTTTAAATTAAGTTTTTCTGGTGTTTGGGTTTTGTGTTTGTTTGTTTGTTTTTCTCTCTCTAAATGTATATATTGGTATTTTTAATGGTGCTGAGTATTAGTTCTTTCAGTATATAAGGAGAGGCTTGTAATTATTAGTACAGTCTTGTGGTTTGCATAATCATCTTTAAGTTCAAGATATATTGCATTAGAGTTGTTGGGATTATGTGGGGGGTTTTTGTCAGTGATACTGTTGCTGAAAGATATTGGCATGTTTTAGTGTAGTGTTGAGAGACATAGGAATTGTTTTTATACAGGCACATAACATCCCTAAACATAAAACATGTATTGATATTTGTTTTAGTAGCCACTGATCAGCTGTAAATGTTAAAAATTAACAAGAAGTTGCCCTTTCTTTACCACAAAATTACTTTGAACATTAAATATCTTTTCAGCAAGAGCTGTTCTTTTGGCCACCAAGCGGTTTTAAACATTAAACATATTTTAAATGTATTACTCTTCTCAGCCACTGAGTGACTGTAAAACTTAAATATGTTTTATAAAAGCTGCTTTTCAAGCTCCTGCCTGCATGGCTGTGAACATAATTTTTCCTTAAAGTTGCTTTCTAGCCACTGAGCTATTTTTTTTCTTATAAGCCTATTTCTATTTATAATTTTTCACAGAAGAAACAAGGGCAAGGTTTCACTGGCACAAGGCAGCTCTTCATTTACGACAAGTAATCATCTCCTAGCCATCTTCTCATAAAGACACTGCAGGTAATGAGAACAAGCCAAAATTTAAATGGATTTTTATGGATATTTTGCATGGATAGTGTGTGCATATCTAGTGTTCTTCTCACCCATTTTTCTGTATAAGTGCAGTAAACCAAAATAATAAATGCAGACATGAATGATATTCTGTTCTAAGATAACAGGTCTAAGGAATCAGTCACTGATGGATTGTGTGAATCAATCAAGTCATCATCAGCCCTAGAGGAGGACAAAACAGAAGGCAAAATAGTCTCAAGATTGCTAAGCAAATGGGAGTCACTAAACCAAATATGATTAAGGGCTTTAATTCTCTGTGCAGAAATAACTCCATGTGGCAAATTAGATGTAATCCTAGGAAGGCCTGGAGTGATAAGAAAAGTGTTCGTGAGAATCTGGCTTAGCGAGAGCTAAGAGAAAAAAAAAATCACTGATCACAAATATTCTGTTAAGGACAAATTAGTCTCCGTTTAGAAAATCCCATAAGGCTTAAAGTCTAAAAGCAAAGACACTGCAGTTAAAAGTAATACCTTAGGAAAAGAAAGTCTACATAAAGCAGAGGTCTAAAAATATCTGCAGAATGAGGAATAGCACATACTAGAGTATCTTTAAATGACATGTAAGCCAATTAGTAGGTGTATCTGTCTGTCAACCATGGGTTTAGTGAATCCTAGATACTTAATGTTTCTCCTTATTCGTAGTAAGGAACAGCATAGATGGGCAATCTGGCCCAATGTTTGTCTCATACACTGTAGGCTTTTCCTAACTAAGGAACCATTAAAGATCTTGTGGGAACATAAGCCTGACGTCCCTCCAGCCTTTGATAACAAAGTTTCTGACAGAGATGGTTGAAACCTTTCTACAAGAGCCATTTTTGCTAAGTTTCTGTAGAACTGAAAGATGCAAGTGTAATTCTGTCAAAACTTTTTATGAAAAAACAGATGGCTGCCTGGTGAGTCATCCCCCAGGTCAGCTGGTGACTGGCAAATTAAACAGGTGGTTCCCAAATTAGTAGAGAAGCATTCTTTATATCAGCCTGACAAGCCAAGCACTGCCTGGCTGAGAACCTGTAGGCCAGGCAGTCTTCTCAGGAGCTGGGAACCTGGCAGGTTTGTCTGTTCCCTGATTTCTCTGCTGTGCAGTTGATAAGGCAGGTTGCCATGCTTCCCAGACAAGCTAGTCAGTCTGCAGGCTAAACAGGTCATAACTAAGTAGGATGAAGACTAATAGAAATGAAACAAACTGTCCGCTAAAAATTAAGCAGTGCTGGTATCGTTTTCTGGAGTGTGCAAATATTTTTTTTTTTTTTCCCCTGGAGTGAAGCAGCATGAAATGAAAGGCCAAAACTATGTGAAATATCCCAGTAAGGCAAAATTCTACTGTCCAGACATCTTTACTTGCCCGTTATCTCTGGGCACCTTTTGTGCAGAGGCCAGCAGTAAAAGTGAAATCATTGAGGGTTAGAAAGGTGAAGACTGGAAACAGAAACAGTGCTGATTTCGGGCAGGTATGAAAGTAAAGAATTACAGCAGAGGAAGATGAGAAGCTTTACAGACTGTTCAGATTTTATTTCAGGAGCTACTGGAGAGGAATGTAACACCTTTAATACTGCTTTGGACTTGATTCAGATTGGCACTGCTAAAGAGACTGCTATCATTTTTGGTAACAAACCTCAGGACAATCCTTTTATTTTCATAAGAAGCTGGAAGGATATTGATGCATAAATACATGACTTTCAAGGTATGAGTATTCCTATGGAGCAATCTTGAGGGAGCAGGGAAACAGCATGGGGCAGGCAAGGGGACCTCCGGCAAGGACTGCCTGACACCAATTTGCACCAGTCAGTGACAGAGAATGTTGTTGCAGATACTTTCAGATGTGTAATTTCAGTTAAACATTTGCATCTTGGTAGACAATTCTTCACAACTGATGATTTTCACTAGAAATAGTGTGTTGACTGCTAGTCATCCCACTGAGGTTGACGTGAAGTTTTGGGGATAAAGAATCTAACTGGTAAAGGATAATACCATTTGTTCTGATCTAAAGGAGTATCCCAACTTATCTGAACTTATCTGAAACATGAGATAATTTTGTAGCTAGGAATCCTATATTGTAGGAACATCACCTTAGAAGCCTATCTATCTTCCCGTCTCTGTAAATGGACAGAAGTAGGGGATAGGAGTAAAGTTAAACACACATTTAGGCAGACCATCGTGTCACAGTCTGTTTGGGAGTAGGTTGTATCCAAGCACAATTTACTTACTTGTTGTCTAACTCTGTTAAAAAGGTTGTTGTTTGGGTTCACATGCATGTCAAATACTTCTCTGATCCCCATTTTGTTAGGTCTAGTGACTGTATATTTCCTCAACTGTGTATTTCCATTCTACAAAGCATTTTCTTTTGTTGTTTTTAACAGTTTTAACTTCCAGTCTGGAAGATAAAAGACGAATAGCAATGGATGATTTAATTTTGGTATAATCCTAACTACTTTATACGTCTCTAGCATGCCACATCTTTTTGTCTCATTTCTACATTAAACAGATGAAATCTTTAAAGTTCTACATGGAAAACTCTTCACGTCTCAATCACTTTCTCTGTTTGCCTCTAAGCCCCCTTTGTTTCTACTGTCCTTTTAGTGATTGGACAATGGTAATTGGTATTTTCAACAGTATTGAGAGAATTCAGATGAGAAAGATGCCTGAAGGGCAGGTTCAAGTCCTCAAGCCAACAAATTATGTTCTGGCAAGTGATGATACATACACAGATGCTCAAATTATCAGCCCCACGTGCTACTTCTCTGGTTCAGTAGGCCCAGATTCATCCACTTTTTCTTACTGCTTTCACTCCATATCACCTCATGCCTGAGCACAAACCAAACCCTGTCAGATGGTTTTCAGCAGATGTTTGATAGTCCTGGGATTCTTTCATGGCTCTTGCATGTGATTCTCAATGAATCCTCTGTTCACAGATTTTAAGTCCTAAAGCAATATTAATCACTGAGCATAATGTAGTGAGATGTAGAGCCTTACTGTTCTAACAGTGGATGTTCCTGTGAGCCTTTAAAAGATCATCCAGTTGCTAATACAACAGGAGAGAAAAAAACCACCACACTTCCCTCTATTTGAGAAGAAAAAATAGCTTTACTATGATATATTAAAGAACTTTGTTGTTCATTTTATTTGCAGTACTAGTGGAGGAATAAGGATGGGAACTGTTAATGCGGAGGGCAAGGCAGTGGCTGAACATACATGATTTGCTGCTTTTATTTTCCACGACCAAGATTCGAACACTGGTGTACTAGGAATTGCCCCAATATAAAATGTTGGATTCTAAGTTCCTACATCAGCTTTTCTTTGTAACAAATAAACAAAATCAAGTTCTAACCTTTCTTCCCAAAGAAAACCTTTCGTAAATGACCTGAAAGGTGCCAATATGTCAGGCTCTCTGCCTGAATGAAAAGGTGGCAGCAAGGCATCAGCTCCTTAAATTCCAAAATCCATACAAAGCTGGTAATTGAACTGGCAAGTTGTGAAGAGGGAACTTTTTCTTTGGGCCACTGCACAGCAATGAGATATCTCTGAACTGCTGATTTAAAGGAAGGATATGGGATAAGAACTGCAGCAGCACATCCTACTGATTTACTGTAGAATTGAAGTTGTGGCAGTTCAGTAATACCTATACTGCGATCTGGATGCTTTATATTTTAGCCACCTTTATCAATTTATTTTTGATAGCACAAGGGGACAGTAACAGTGATGACAGGATAGGTTTTATGGCAGCTGTAGTACAAGGGACTTCAGGATACTAACTGACCAGCTACCTTGCAGGGGTGTCCTAATGGTTCATTTCCAGTGCTACTGCTACCCAGGTTGTCTGCATTAAAGCCCACGTGGGCTTTCCTGCCCACACTGCAAATCTGTTTTATGATTTGGGTGTTGACTTACTTGTGGACACCGTGTGTGATGTCAGTACTGCTATTCAACAGAAGAGGTTTTAGACTTGTTAGTAAGATCTTGTTAGTGAAAGTCTTTCATCAGCATGTTCTCTGGCCAGACTTGTAAAGTTAACTTGGCACTGAAAGAGTTTTATAGGCATCTTGTAGGTTTTTTTTCTTGATGTCACTAAATGCAGGGCACGTAAATGGATTTGAATGATTTAGTTAATCTAATGATTCAGTTAATCTAATGATGCAGTTAGCCTTTAGACTCCCAAATAGCTTTTAGTAGTTTGAGCTGTACCATCAAGTTCCTCAAGCCAGGCCGAGCATCCCTAATGTGTAGGCACCTAAATTCTGCGTCATGGATTATAAATGTGAACCAAAATGTTCTGGAAATTTTGCCAGGCAGTTAGAGCAATGTCTTGGGAGCCCAACCAGATCAGACATGGATCAGACTCAGCACTGCTACAGTAGGTTATTTGGGGTATGCCATTCAGGGTTAGATGTCCACATGGATTTATTTTTCTGATTCAAAATGAAGCATATTAGTGCCTGCCTGAACATGGAAAAAGTAAACTTCTATAAAATTGTTCCATGGGTGCCTAAAATGTCGCCTAAGCCTGGCCCCAATCTGCTTGCACACAGAACCATCTGAACTTTACATTGCTGAGCAACTAGATGCCAATTAATGCATAAGCACTGTCAGAAACCATAAAGTAGATATACTTAATTCTTTTTTGGAAGCCAGTCAGTGACATTTTCAGAGTTCAGAGTTACATCACATGCAAAATGTGGCTTGAGGAGAGGTTACATGATTTTGATTTTGCAGTAAGGCAGGTAGAAAGCTCACACAAGATGCTGCAGATGCAGCTTTAATCTTTTCCTTTATCAAATACCCCCTCCCCATGTTTTAACCACCAGAGGCCAGAAAGTGTTTCTTAGCCTTTCTCCCTTCTCCCTTTTTTTAGCCTGATGAATATTTAAAGATCCTATATAAAACAGATCAGCTTCCTCCTTTTTCAAGAGAGTGATGGTCTGAGCATTCACTGAAGAGGTAGGAAATAAACATTGAACCACCATAGAAGAGTGTCTTAAAATAATCTGTCTCATGCATCCACTGAGCATTCAGGAGGAAACATCATTGGCTTCTGCATTTTGTCAGAATAAGGTTGGTTTGAGCTGTTAACACAGAAAAGGGTTCAAAATTGTTTTTCTCCAGTAAATAATTTCTGAGAAAGAAGGTATCTAGAATACGTTTTTTCTCATTAGTGCTTCTTACAGGCTACAGCACCTTTTCAGTAATAAGTTCTCTTATATGTGTCTTATTGTTAGGCATCCAAATAACACCAGGTAGACAAAAACTCCATCTGGTCTTACTGTATTTTGCAGTGACTCTTTTTATGGTTCATGACCTCTGTTATCTCTGTGCTGTAGTTGTGTATAAAAGCATCGTGTAATGTTACTTCTCTGTTATATAGGTGTAGTCTTGAAGATGGTGAAAACTGAGAAGGAATATTCATTACACAGCTTGTTTCTTAATGCATATATGTTACCAGAACTGAAAAAACACATGTGAGAATGTATGTGCAAGTGCATTAGGGGAAGTTCACCTTAAGAATTAGAATGTCTTTTTTAATACATTTATGAAGTACTCAAGGAAAAAAAAAAAAAGAAACAAAGAAAGTTGAGGAATAGGAAAATATGGAATAAAAAGCTAGGAAGCAGCTAATAGATGAATAACAGGGTAAGAGTTTAATGCTCATTAAAAAATCTGAGCATGATTACTTTAGAGAGTTAAGACAATAACCATGTTGTCTGTCTTCATGTATATGGGAAGGACTGTGCATGGATTATTAAAATCCACTTGATAGCTTTTTTAACAAACCTTCATAGTTGCGTGGCTGTTCACTGCCTGATTCCCAGCCCTAAATCGCAATGGCTGAAGGTGCCTCATTGTCACCCAGTAAATAGTGGTCTGTATCCAATCTCCTAATGGTGTAGTACTGAAAGCCTGACAGGCTGTGATAGTTCGAAAATCTCCTCCTACTGTTAATTACCTATTAGCATGTCAAAAGAAGTGGCATTTAGGGTCTGCTTTGTTTTGTGTTTGGTTTTGGGTTTTGTTTTTTGGTTTGTTTGGTTTTGGTTTTTTAAATAATAATCATTATTATTATTGTTATTGTTATTTTATTGACATTTTGCAGGAAGAATGACATGCTTGTATGCTGTAGCTTTGTCCTGAGCAACCAGTCAGGAAATCATCAAGTTCTAGAAAATCAGCAACATAATATGTTCCAGTATTTTGTTTTGTTTTTTAATTTTGAAAGAGTCTTGAAGATGGAATACTTCATCCCTGTCATAAAGTTTATATGATAGAGAATAACAAATATTGTTTCACTGTTAGAAATACCTTTTATCATCAGGAAGATAAACCAATGTCTATGGTTTAAAAATGCCTATGGTTTATCTTCAAAATCCGATCTATACTAGATGCTCGTCTATACTGTGCTCTGTCCCATCCAAGCTAGACAAATAAAATGTCATATCAAATTAATTCTCTTGGTACCAATATTTGATCTTAACTGTTTGATACCTGGATATGTGTTTGTTTTCTAAAATCCTTGAGGAAAAAATGGGGCTCCCAGTTTGATTTATTTCTATTTTTTCATAGGTACCTGAGCTACACACAGTCAGATACCATATTCCAATTTGCAGAACACCAAATATTATCTACTGAAAGTCTACTGTGATGAAGTAAATAATTTTCAAATTTTTCATTCAAAACAGAATCTGACAGGATTTCAGTTTTAAGGGGAAACAGAGATACAGATCTGCAACTGTATTCCCACATGCAGAAATAGATAAACTCAAGCTCTTGGATAGATTTATGAATGTGAGCAACTCAGAACTTCATTCTTCTCCTTGAAGTTTTTCCCCTGATCTCCCATCCGCATTTAGGGACTCCATTCTGACATTGAAGCAGTACTGCAATATTAGAAATGGAGTCTAGCCAGAACTCCCAGGCCCATATTAATTTTATTTGTTTTGTTTGCTGTTCCATCTTTTGTTTCTCCAGTTCCACAGGACATATGATCTTATCTGTGTACATTAGTAAATATGCTTTTTTTGTTATTTACCTGTATGAAACAAACAAACAAAAATATTCCATTTTCTGAAAAAGCTCACCATATTTTTAGAAGGAACAGGATTCTTCAAATCCACAGAATTTTGTGAGACTAGGTGCTGTAAAACCAAAGGGAGTACTGCATGTAGAAGTATATTTTGAAAATACAATTGGGAAAGTTACCAAGAACTTATCTTCCACTAGGCTGATAAATTCCCATGAACTTTTATTTTTACAGTTGTTCACATCAATTCTGAACATTTTCCCGCTGTCTTTGTCAATTAGTTCTAATTTTCAGCAAATTCCCAAGTATTCCTACAGGTCTTATGCCCCGATTCTGCAAAGCAATATATCCTTTAATCTTAGCATCAATTTCAAACATATTGAAATACTTCTTTAAAATAGATTTGAAGCATACAGCTTTTAATTTTAAACTACTGCTTGTCTAAAATATTCATACAATATGTAGAATAGCAAAAGACCCACACTGATTACATGCTTATTAAACTAAGTATACTGAGGAAAATTCTGCTAGTAGCATTTAAGATAAGAGAGAAATAATATAAGCATGTCAGGCATTTGCTGCCAGAGCTCTTTGTCTCAAGGGATATTTTCTCACATGTGTTTTAGTTCAACGCAATTTTAAATTAAGCATTATGGTGACATACAACATTCAGTGACTTTTTTCTTTTTTGGCCACAGGCCATATGAAAGGCTGATGACCTTTACAGATGCTTTTTTTCATTCACTTTTTTTTTAAGAAGATGGTCACTTTGCCTTTCTTTTACATTTGTACAATAAGAACTGACATGTAACACCTTGGTAATGTACAATGTATTTGCTTTTGCCACTGGTCCCTTTCCTAAAGCAGTTCCTTAATTTGTGATCAGAAATTGAATTTTCCTTTCTTGTCCATTTTTGGACATTGTATGTTCTTGTTTCACAAATCTATGCCTATGTTTTGAAATACATATACTATTGCCCTGCAGAGTTATCAGTACCTAATCTTATTGGCGAGCCAGAGATGTATGTGAAAACTATTTACCGTTCTTTTAAAATTGCTTTTTGAGACATAAATAAACTGGGTTATGACATACAAGTTGGTCTGTACAAGTAACTGTTTTTTCTTCTTTCACTGACCTAAAAAAATTACTTATTTTGGAATCAAAGCATGAAAGTTTCCAAACGAAATGCTTTCACCTTTCTAAGTGTTATTTCAGAGAAATTTGTGGTGAAGCTGTTCAGCATAAATTTGGAAATATCTTTGATTAAGCTGAACCTCAGTTTTTGAGTCATTTTTCTACCCTCCAAAATCCAAATAGTGTTTAGGATTGTGTTCTGAAAGTCAAAAAACATTGAAAAACCTTGAAAACTTTTTTTAAATTTTGGAAATTTTTAAAATGAAAATCTTAGCTGAAGATTGATTCTTTTTTGCCGCATGGCTATTGCAAATTTCTGTGTAGACTCGGTTGTGCAGTGAGAACTGGATCTGAGATCAGCTTGGGGACTGCATGGTGTCTACTGTGTGTATCAAAGCATTTTTAACAGTAGAGTTCCCAGCAGAATTGTAACCGGCCTTTTATCCCAGATGTCAGTGTGCAAAAGGTATATAACTGCAGATCTGTAAGGATACTTAAAATGTTTATAAATATTAAATGTTACTAGGATTTTGGGGTGGCATGTGTGTGTGTGTAGACATCTACCAGTATTTTTAGCTTCTCTCACATGACAAATATTAGTGGAGAAAGTAGGTTTCCTTTTCCTCTAGAAGAAGCTTAGAATTACACCCTTTCTATGTGCCTTGAGTATTTTAAAAGTACAGGTATAGCTAAGTGGTTTGCAACCCGCTTAGTATTTTGTCTATGTGCCTCTGGTCCCAACTGGCTTAATGCCTTCCTGCGCTCGTCATTAGACTGCTGAGCTCTGATCACTCTCATGTGGGTGCACTGTGCGGTCAAAGCTGAAGCTACTGATCTCCAACTGTCTTCAAATTTACTCGCTAAAGTGGCTTTCACTAATTCACAGTTTTATTAAGCTACCAGTAAGAACCTGACAAATCACCTTTTTATGCTTGAAAACCCCACTGAGCCTGTAAAAGGCAGGTGATAATACCGAGAAGCTGCACTGAATTCTAATTGAAATTAGCCTAACCTGAAGGAGGAATATATTTCTCTTCCTAAGAATTTAGTTAATATTGCCATTGCTGTAGGTAAAAACATCGTTTATATTTACAATTCCATAATGGATGTTATTACACTGTATTCAGATCCCCTCTTATGCAGGAAAATTATAATGCTTGAATGCAAAAGATTCAAGTAAAATAGAGTGAGTGATTCTCTGGCCAAGGCAACTGCAGCTGGCCACAGCTCCTCCAGATGTTTACAGGGGACCTTATTCAGCTGTCCACATCTGTTGCCAGTCCAAAAGGAGAGTATCTGGAAGTGTCTATTCACAGCCAGCTCGGGCGCTAGACAGGCTGCTGTGGACCCCAAAGAGCAGAAGCATCAGGGGGCCAGGCTGCTAAGGACCTTGCAGTCATCTCCCTTCAGGTGCTGTTCCCTCTGCTGTGCAAAGTGGAGGCAAGCCGGAGTGAAGAACTGGAGACACACAACATAGCCTGAAAGACCCAGACAATGGCAGGTATTTTGTAAGCAAAATATAACCAAAATAGCTCAGGGAGCAGGTATAAACTTTGTGACATGTTATAGCTCTTACGGGTTGTGTTTTTAAAAGCATGGCTGTATTTTAACAAGGTGGTAGGGCTGATGATGGCTCTTCTGTGGACAGGACTGAAGGTGACTGGATGGCTCTGTGGCTGGCACTGTGCCATAAACCATGAGCCAACTCATGCCGTGTCCATGGCTGGCTCAAACAGGGCTCCAGCAGACCCCAGCTCACTCTTCCCTGTTGCAAGCCCTACAAAATGAAGGCGTTTTAAGATCCATATCAATATCTGAAAGTCAAAAAGGAATTGAGCTCTCTGACATATACCATGTCAGTTTTATGCATCTCCAGTAAAACCGAAGTTGCGTCTGGTTTTCACCAGTATGAGTTACCTAAAGATGCTGAGTGTTGTGTTTCAGTCTGTGGAAAGCACCAAGTGCTATGCTAGGCTAGCATGATACTTTTGTGGGGAGGAAAACCTAGAAAAAGAAAAAAACTTTTTGTCCCCTGATGCTAATTTGTTTAACCTCTGAAAACCAGAGGATTTTTTGGCCAGAGTGTGGGAAACTAAATGGAGAAGTCCTGCGTTAAATTTCAACTGAATATGATTTGAAATGGAAGTGATTTATTTTAAAATCTGGAAATAATAGTTTAGAAATGAAAAAAAAAAAAAAAAAACCAAACCCAAACAAAAACCCAAACACCCAAACCCAAGGCAAAACACCCCCCCTCCAGAAAGAAAGAAAGAAAAGGAAGAAAGAAAGGAAAAAAAAAAATGGTACCACATCAGTCTAAACTGTGATGCATCAGAGGTATCAGTATGGGACTGCATGTGTTTATTATGTCTCAGTGTGTTGTTTCACTGTCTGTACTTGCTGGTCTGTGTGATCATCACTCCCTGTTGGATTTCATGTAAATTCCAAGTGCAAGCAATACTTGGCTCTTCTGGAAGCATTTCGCTGTACAGAACTACTGCACAAGGCGATACAATATTCCCATTGCTCAGTGGTTCCCTTGTTCTTGCAGCCTTATCTTTCAGCCCTCAGGGACTGAGGCTGCATCTGCTGTGGAGCTGTTTCTGCAATAGCTCTCTGAGAGCCTATTCCAGGTAGTCTCTAATTAGACACACCCAGATGGTGGGCACTGAGCAGATGTCCTGCCAGCTTGGGGTGGATATGGAAGAAAGTTTTCTTTTGGCTCCCCATAGATTGTCTTTCTAATGTTCTTTTTTTTTTTTTTAGGTTTTTCTTAGTTTTTTTCACAAGAAGCATTTGAAATGTTTGTATACGATTACTAAAATATGAAGCAAACTCAAGCACTCTAATTTTTATTGCAGCTTTAATTTAAAGTACTAAACATTCACGTGCTTGGGGTAGTCTAAAGCCTAGACATATCAAACTCACGTTACCCAAATGCTGTCATGAGTGAAACTGCTCATTTGTGCTTTGATACAGAATCTTTATCAGCAATTAAGATTTTGTTCTTGGAATCTAATTAACAATTATGTTCGTGCTGTCAGAGACTTAAGTAAGCACACTCAATCATGTCTGTGTAGCCAGCCTTGCAGATCAAATGAATGTAACTAGCTGGAATAGAGTCTGATGTTTTCAGTCACATGAGTAAACACAAGAAACAGATCTCCAGAGTAACAAACACTTACTTTCTGACAGATTCTTTTCACAGTAGAACCATACTTTAAATGTTTAGCCACATCTGACACTGAAAAGATATTAAGGCAGAATACTTACTTGCCCAGTTCAACCATTGTGTTCACAGTTTTGTGTTCCATGCTTCATTTGCCATAAATGTTGACACGTTTTTCACAGCATTTGAGACAATGAAAATTTTAATTTAAAAGTTCCTGTGTTATTCCTCCACCTTTCTAAGCCTGATCTACCACAGAATTAAAAAGAAATAAAAAATAAACAAAGCTTATGTGAAACCTCTTGGATTTGCAGTACAGCACCCTGTAATCACCTGCTTTTAAAGAGATTTAACAAAGTTAAAGTCAGGTACTGTCTGTCTACTCTGTTGTCATTTCTTGAACACAATGATTTTACTTATTTAAAAGCAATGTTCACAGAAGGGCTGTGCACCAGACTTAGTAGTATATGATGTTAAAATTTGTAAAGTATACAACTTGGGGACTGAAGATAGATTTGAAACTTTGAAGGCTCCTTTTGTGAATCAGAATGTTTTTCTTGAGGAGGTTTTGAACACATTTTTGCAACCTCACTGTCAAGAAACATAACTGAAACATGATTAAGTCAGTTTTTGTGTGAGGCTTGAATGGTAATAGATTTTCACAATCCATGTGAGGCTTCCTTCTTGTACATTGCCTTCTGTTTTGGCATTCCTTGGAAGGAAGTCTTTCAGACTGTATTGTCTTTAATTATCTTGTATAAGAGAATTGCAATGATTGTTGATTGGTGAATATGTAGGATGTCCACTAAGCTTCATGCTGCAGCCAGCTGAAAAGCAAGAAAATAACAGAGGTCTATGGCAGGGAAGTGCTATTTACATCTCATGCTTGAAAGAAGAAAGAAGAAAAAAAACCCCAAACCAACTCCAAACCCACAATATAATTAGCAAGTATTAGATTTTATAAGATAAATGAAGAGAACCATTTCCACTATTTCATCATTTGACCATTATGGCATTGTTGAGACCATCTGACAAGGTATATGCAGCCACTTTAAAAGCAGTTTTGTCAGTTATGTGTTGTATTTAGATATACTTTAAAATTATGAGGTAAATACAAACCTATTAAGTGAAAAACATGCATTCCTCTAACACATTTCTAGAATCAATCCAGTTTTGAAAATTCAAAGATGCTCTGAAAATAATGTTTATTTTCCATTATTTGATCATTTTCATGTGTGTCTTCACCTCATTTCTAATGGAGAGTGGTGTCAAAAATTCTGAGAAATCATAAGCAAAAATGTTTTGCAGTTTTTCCTGGCTGGTTGCTTGCAGAGTATTAGAAACTTACTTGAAAGAGTCTCTTCTCATGGGTTTTCAAATTAAATTTTACATCCTCAACAGATCCAGAAAGAATTTTTGATTAACTTTCAAAGTCCCAAATCTATATCTGATGAAAATCAGAACTCTGAAATTCTTGAAATTCATCCACGACTAGTGAAAATGTATTATTATACACAGTTACAGTATGTATGACAAAAAGCTTTTAAATTTTTAAGCTTGAAGTCCACTGAAGCCAGGCATGTGATGCTAACCACTGAAAATACAGTTTAGTAAATTTTATGTAATTTGACAGTGTTTTAATAAATTCTGGCCAGCCAATGCAGTTATGCTTCTGGTAGCATTTTTTTTGTTTAAAAAAAAATAAAAGGCCAAAATCAGGCAATTGCTGCAATTGTGGCAATTTTAAAAGTTCCTGTGCCTCAGCAGTACCATCCCCATGTTTAAGCAAGCAGAAAGAATGACATGAACACTCCTCATCTGCTTTAGGCGCAAATCATCTGTCTTGTCTTGAGCGCCTACTGAAGGTTGCTTCAGCCAGGCTGGGGGGTGCTGCACTGGGGGCAGGTGCAGAGAGCTCTCAGCCAAGATTCTGGCTCCTCAGCTGCACAAGGTCTGACCTAGAGAAGGTGATAAATGCGTGTGTGGAAGTGCATGGGTGGGAGCAGCCCGGGTGCTGTGTCTCCTGATGATTGGGTGCAATGGTAGCTGGACAACTGTGCGGCCCATAATATCCACATTGTACCTGCTGTTAACCCTGCTAGTGAATGGCTGCAGGGTGGTGCGGTAGCTGTTTGGCTGTGGGATAACACAACATTAAGAAACCACTATGAACGTTAAAAGTAGTTAACCAAAGCGGTCTGCTCCCTGCCTGGGGTGGTTGATGTTGGCATTGTGGCTTTTTTCTTTTACAACCTAGCCAGGGTCTCACTCATCTCAGCACAGGGTGACAAGAAGCTGCATAGACTGAATGAGGTAATTTTAGATAGTTTACTTCAGGGGCAGAGGAGGTTGTAGTAGCAACGCACGTAATCTGTCTGCATCACTGCTTCCACTGTTACTTCTATTGGGGGGGGGGGGTTATACTCCTAGGGGTTGGTGTTTTGACCCTTGTGTTTTAACTGATCTTCCATCCCTTTGCTTTGAGAGTATTTAGTACCTTCCACAAATAGCGATAGTGAAAACTTGAAAGCCAGCATGGTGCTTATAAATGCAATCACAGCTAAACACATTTTTCCCATTGTCTTTTAAATTAAACTGACAAAACATGTACATGTCACTGATCTTAAATGAACGTTGGCTCACAAAATCAAAGGAGCATTCACATTCAGCCTCAGTGATGTCTATATCATTAAATTATCTCTGCAAGTCTGCCTATTATTTTGAGCTCCGAGTCCTTCATTTTCCTGCCCTTGCTCTCATTCTTACCTTCTTTCCCTAAGAATAAGTTATTTATCTGATTTAATGGTAATTAGTGACTTCAGTCAGGCTGCATGTGTGTAACTGAGAACAGAATTTTGCCTAAAGACTTTTTAAAATCAAATGTGTTATAATAGAAGAAAACTGAAGTGGTGTATGGGTTTTAATATAATGACCTGAAAATACAAGGAATTGAAAGCAACATTTCTGGAACAAAATCCTTTCTCAGCACATGAAGGAAGCAGAGAAAAGGGCACAGCACACATCATGTTCGTTAGATTTTCCTTTCATATTTACATTTAATTTGATAAAAGTCAGATATGCGCAGATTAAAGAGAAAGTAAAAATATAGTCAACTGCAGGAGTGAAGAGAAGTATATTTAAATTTTGTATAAAATTAAATTCATACACATAATTGTGGTTGTTTTTTTTTTAATAAAAGCTTAAAACACATTCACCATATGACTATTTTTAGTGCAATGTTTAAGTTATACAATACTTATTTTATTGGTTAATGACTGCAGAGGGCTGGGAAAAAAAATATCTGCCCATTTAGTTCCTGGATAACACCTGAGCAGGCTAGTTAGATGTTTTGCAGGTAGCCAGCTGTTTTACACATCCTGCAAGTCGAATTCCTGTATTGCTCAGGAGGCCAGTGTGAGTGTTACCTGATAAAGCACACACAGAAAGAGCAGGGGATGGAAACTGCAGGCCAAATGGGCAGCAGGTGCAGCAGGTTACAGGCTATGACTCTTTGTCACTCCTTGTGCTCTGCTGTCCTGAGCAGCTGCCTATTTTTCTGTCCCCAGAAAGGCTCTGTAATAAGGTGCTAATAGCTACTTGTCAGCAGACCCAAAGCTTTATCCCTGGGAATTGAACGGTAGTTATTGAGAATTAGGTCTAGGTACATACTGAAAAGGAGGGACAAAAGGCTTCCTAGCCTTTCTGCAGTTCTGGTATCCTTTACAGAGACTTTTTCCTGTGGTAAGAAGAGATGGAAGTGTGTCATTGGATATACTTATATGAAGGTGAGATTTGGTAAGTCTTTCTCATATGCCATATGGTGGCATACCAGTAGGTTGCCGAAGATAAATCAATAGCTTTCTCTTCTGTGCACCAAGAAAAATAAAGCAAATGTGACAACAATTAGTTATGAAGATAACTACATGAGTGTTGGTGTTACCAAACTCTGAGCCCAGAGAAACTACAATAAATTATCTAGAACAGAACATCCGACTTCACGTTTGGTGAAGAGGGATTGCTTCTGTAGAAAATACTTAATTGTATCAATAGGAATAAATCTTTAAGTTGCATGTTTTATTAACATACGATTAAATTAGCTCTGTGCAAATATGATGGAGTGCACTGCGTTCACAAGGGTGACAGTGTGCTTTACAGGATTTATGTTGGAGCAGGGACTTGTTGCCATAGTGCTGCTGCCTCTGAGCAGTGGTATTTGTAATTTTTTATTTTGCAAAAAACTAATGGTGAATGGCCCTATGTGGCTTAACACAGTACTTAGTACAGTGTGTTCAGTTTCTATATTTCATATATGAGAGTCCAAGGATTTTGAAAGCTCATCGTTTCATGCTTTTTTTTTTTCCCCTCCAAACTAAGGCTTAGTTATGATTAGAAGTGTTTTGCCAGCTATCATATGACTTACATAGTAATAATGAGAACATTGTAATTTTCAGTTATTTTCCTTTCATGAGGTTGCATATAGGGAAGTCTGTCCTACTGTGACATAGCTTGGTTGCTTGCTATATCAAAAAAAAAAGGATAATTTAATCTATTCCATAGTTTCTTATACAGGATGGCACAAATTTCTTATTACAGGGGCATGAAAGAACAAAAAAGATAAATTATCCCGTACTTGTTTCAGTATGTCCTTGTAATGATAGGAATACAAATGCTTCTTTTAGTGCATTATAATCAGGAAGTTAAAGGGGTGAAAAATGAGACATAATTTGAGTGATGTTGTTCTAATGACCACACATTGTTGAAGCCAAATGAGAACATACAGTGTATAAATACTGGGGGGGGGGGGGGGGTGTGGGGGGAAGAAATTAAATAAGCATATGATTTCAGATATCTACTTCCAACGTTGTTGAAGTGAGTCCCTTTGAGTGAGTTCTGCCCCAGATCATCAGTAGCATCTGTATGGAGTCCTTAGTGTGTGTAGTGTGCTGTCAGAACAATTCCTTGGTGGTTTGTGCCACAAACCCTGTAAACAATACTCATTACTCATAGCCAATAACTGTCATGCAGTCAAAAAAAGGCAATAAGAGGCAACTAATAGCTTTATTTTTGTTTAAACCACACTATTTTCTTTTGCTTGTTTAAAAAACTCTGAATAAAGAGATGGTTATCTTGCCACAAGGGCACCACTGTACATAAAACGAAGTATTTCTCAAAGATACAGTCTGTAGACTAGAAGGCCCCCTCTCTGACAAATGCTACGTTAAGACAGAGGAAAGAAATAATGTGCTTTCATTAAGCCAAGACCAGGTAAGCGTAGTCATCTTTCTTGCACTGTCACTGTTCTTTAACTAAATGTATTCCCCCAGTGAAAAGAGCAATAATGAATGCATAAGTCAGCCCTTGCATCACAGTTGAGGAACAGCAACTAATTCCACTAAAGGCAAATTTAAAAAATAAAATAAAGTTAAAAAAAAAAATCTTTGAATATTCTCATTCATCCTTCCCACAATCTGAGATACGGAAAAGAACCACAGTCAAGGAGAACAAGCACACTGGAGGTAAAAGTCAGATTCTGTCAAATTTTGGATTAATGCCATAATACCTGTCAATTTTTCCACACCGTTGTGGTTCTTGTCGTTTGAGTTCAATTTCAGAAGACAAGAGTTGTTCTAGAAATATATCTAATAATACAGTCCATTGTAGAAAGCAGTATTGGCCTGAAAAAAATTAGTCAGGGTCAACAGATTTGGCTTGATCCGCATATGCATGAAACTAGCATGACTTACTTTTCTTACTAGTTTGTTGGTTTTTTTTTAATTTAAAACTCAAAGTGATCATCAATCTTCCTTTTTCTGACTCAGAATCATTAGGCTAAAAAACCCGAGAAACTATTACATGATGCTTTTCTAGCAATTGTGTGATTCAATATATACGGCCTTGACACTGTGTAGTTTGCATATGAAAGCCTGTTACTGGTACCATCTTTTTTTTTTTAAAAAAAACAAATCCCAAGAAACTTGATACAATATAAAATCATACACATTATAAATGTGACAAGATTTCTTTGTCAGGTCAGTAACGGAAGACATATAGATAGATATACACACACATATATGCTACATTCATGCCACAAGTCCAACTTGCATGCATTTGTGTATGCGAAAGTAGAATGTCTAAGTCCTGGAAACAAGTTTGACTACATTTGTCTGTAGAAAGGATATTTAGTTTAAGGAAATATCCATAGAAAAACAAATATACTGAGAACCAGTTGTGAGAAGGTAAAAGTGAAGGTGTTCTGAGAATGGATTAGGCAGAAAGCATGCTTATAAAAGTGACAGTCCTGCCAAAATCCATTAGCGTTGCCCTGAGTAAAGTGTGAAAGACGCCAAGTTTAAATAGGAGTGTCATTTTTGAGAAAGCAGATGATTTCCTTGGAGGTCTTTGCTTACAGGTCATTCCAGAGTTATGAAAAACCTGAAACCAGACTATATAAAGATGCTTATTTTTTTGTCTCAATGTATACATTTATTGCACTAAGTAGAGAAATGTTTTGGATCCACTCAGAGTTTGCTGCTCACAGGGTGCGAGGGGCCGCGTTGCTCCCGAGGCTGTTCATGCGCATTAGCCCACGTTTGTGCAGAGACTGTCACGTCCCGTATCTCAGGTGGGTAGACTGGCACTATTATGCCTGTGTGGCTTTTAGCCCTGTGTTGGCTCGTAGCCACATAGCAGAGTGTCCAGAATTAGCACCAAACCGTCTAGTTTGTGTTTTCAGTTTAATCTGTTTTGCCCGCACTCTCGGTAAGTGCAGTGTTTATGCCTGCCTATGTGCCTTGTTCCCCAGGCATCTCAAGCTTTCTCGCTGTCAGCTGTAGGTGCGTTTGGTTTACTGACATACCTGGGCCAGGAACAGTAAGGACAGGTGGCCTGTAGCAGGTGGGAGTCACTTCTGGGGAATGGAGGCAGATGAAGACCCCCATACTGACAAATGTTACATTAGGCTGAGGAAAGTGCTTTCATTAAGACAAGACCAGGTAAGGGCATAAGACTGTGTGCAATGGTCTTCTGGTGTATTCAAAAGAAGGGTCAGGCAAAACCATGGATACTACCAGAAGTCACATTAAGATGTGGCATGAGGATAAAAAGAGGGTAAAGTTCTTGCTAAAATGAGAATCTGGACTTGAATTCACTAGTTCAACCCTAAGGACCTTTAACAATAGATGTAAAATGATGCTTCTTTTAAATGATCACTTCAAATTTATTATATCTTCTAAAGTAAACCAGAATAAGCCTGTAATTTATTTTCATTTATTTATTTATTTATTTAATGGGTAGAGCCAGCTCAAGCTTCTGTCAAATCTAAGATCACATTTTTTTATTAAAAAAAAAAAAAAAAAAGGAAAATATTAGCCAACAGTAAGACATTCTGAGCAATTATGGAAGACAAACCTAAACAGTGATACTGAGGGAAAAAGCAGGGGAATGAGGTATAAAGTTTTGCTTTATTTTTACTATTTTTCCCCCTAGATTGCATGCAGGTTTTGCATTAGAACATGAGGGTTTTTTTCCTCAGGAAAGAAAAAAAGGAAGTTATGAGCAAATGATGACAGCAGACAACTCTACTGCTGACTAACATAGTGGGTCATCTGTGCCCATCTGCCCTGCCTTGAGAAACAGATGCTGTCATAAGCATAGGTCTTTTAATAACAGTAAGCATAGCATTCATAAATGCATAGGATGTAGATAAAATGGTGAATGTGCAGATATAGATTATTAAAAAATATCTATGAATAAGAATTAAGAGCTTTTATGGACCAAATTCTGTATCCTGCTCGGAGAATGGCACCATCTCATGGATGTTCTCTTTGGAAAATTTCTAATGGAAATTTAGAGGCTGTTCATCTACCATAACCCCAAATATTTCGTAAGATGTGATAAAAATTAAGTAAGAGGAGAAAAAAGGTGTTAGGGGCTAACAATATAACTGCCACAATTGACCACTGTGGAAGCTTACTGTTATTTGTTGCATAATAAATGCCATGTGAATATTTAAGAGAACAACAAAAATTACTCAGAAACTATAACAGCTTATTAAGTGTTCACTTGAACTATCTGTTCAGAGCTATGACCAGCTAGTAAAGAAATTATTTAATAATTCTATCAAATAAAGTGGTAATAGAGTATAGGTAATCAAAATAATATATACAACTTGGGGTTTTTTTTTGGGTACAAGTTCCGTCATTTACTATTTTATTACAGCACAACTCAGTTGATTTTCTGTAGTAGTAATTTATTTTCAAGTGTGATGACAGACATATTCTCAATGATGACAGTCATTGCTAAATGCATTCTGCAGCTTACCAGTGGTGTGCAAGTCTCGGTTAATCAGTCAGGGGCTCTCCTGCAGATAAGACAGGTGACCGAATCCACAGTGGTCTTTGAAGACAGCATATTCTGGTGCCTTCTGCTCGTCCATTCCACTACTACATTCCACTGCCTGTAGCTTGCCAGGTAACTGGCTGAACTGCATGTACTGACAGAGCTCATTTCTGCCTAAACAGCATGCAGTCCATACAAAACATTGCTACTGCCTGGCTGTCCATGAGAAGAAAGTTTAGGAATGATTACTTTATGAAAATTAACATCTATGCCATCTACATTATATAGTAGAGGAAAATATTACAGAACACTTTCCCAAAAATTTGTGCTTGTCCTAAATAAACAAATCATATTCCAGGCAATGTAAAAGAATAAGTATAGCCAAGCAGGATTTTTATTTCTGTGACCACAACTAGCAACTGATGTGTGCTTGTGAGTTTTCAGTGGGAAAATACTTAGAATTACTTAAGGACAGTAATTTGCAGCTGCAGAATTCAGTCACGATTGGAAACCCTAATAGTCCCAAGCATGTAACAGAAACATATTGAAAGCGACAAATGAAAATTAATTAAACATTTTTACATAATGGTCAAAGAGCGCATTCCCTCATTCAATGCAGTCTTCACATGCCTACAGAATTTTAAGAAAACCAGATTGTATGCTCTATTATGTGTAGCTGCAATAACAATTAAATGAATGAGCTTGTTTTCTCCACTGTCTTCCTGTAAGTTTCTCCTCAACTAGTCCCCATTCACACGATGTTTTTTTTAATGATGGAAAAGCATAGAGGCCCATAGAGAAAGAGACATTAATAAATTAAAAAAACCAGCCAATTAGAAGTGGCCTGATGCTGCTTAGATTTCTCACTAAAATTCCATATAGTTTAGCTAGTTGTGACACACACTCATTCTTGCCAGCCTCTTGACATGAAATGTACTGTTGGCATTAGATGCAGTGGGGCCAGAAAAAAACTCCAGTTGTGGAGCAGTGTCAATTATTTGATATGCAATACATTACCAGAAAATACAATCTCACTTTTTTTTAATCCCATAATTGATTTAAAACATTGAAATGTGTCAAAAATAGTGATTTCAAATATCACTATAAAATAAAACTAAAAAAGGTGAAAACAAGAGAAGTAGGTTGGTTAGAGTTGAAGGATGAAAAATGACTGAGCAGCTGAATGGCAGCTGTGTCAAGAAGCATTGCTTTCTAGGAAAGAGACAGACTACAGAAAAAGCTTTCTTGTTCTGTCAAGAGAAACCTAGACAAAGCAGGAGCTGCTTAAAGAACATTTTATCGAGCTGGGCTTGGGCAAGGTTTGAGAGTGGAAGTCCCAGAGGAGAAAGATGCAGCTGGAAGAGGAAGATGGTTGCAGAACAGGCACAATAGGCATGGGGCAGGAGAAACGAGGAGGATAAGCTAATGTAGTAAGTAAACATGAAAGAGTGCAGGTTAGATTGGCTGAATTTGGAGCAGAAAATCACTTTGCTCTGTGTGGCTCACCAGCTCAAGTCTATGGAAACAGGAATACAGAAGTCAAAGATGTAGGCCTCTGGAAATTGCAAAAGGTATGAATGAGTCTTCTCTGCAGCCGAGGAGACCTGTGATCAGTCTAGGTCAAGTACCACTTCTCTCTAAAGAAGAGAGAATGCTTTAGCAGCTGGATGGAAGATTTGACATGTTTATTTCTTTAGGTTTGGTTTTGCTGTTAGACAGTAAGTTGTCTCATGAGCAGAAGCCTTAGTAAGTTTGAAGAGGAAAATTGAGAACTTACTGCTTCAGATCCTGGAAATTTTAGCACCTCTTCCTGAAGCTGCAATGTGTGCTTGCAAATGCACAGGCTCCACTTCATCTAAAGGGTTCCAGAGGTGGGGGGTGGAGGGTGGAGGGGTGGGAAGAATATTCTGCTGCAGAAATAAGGGACTGTTCAAGTGGACTGCAGTATCATCCTATGTAATACTGAATTATGTCATTTGCCATAGGCCTGTAGTAGTTACTGAAGCAAAAATGAATGCTAAAACCAACTGCTGTCTTATGCCTGAGGCCTGTTTACTAATTTTATCACCCTGTTTAATAATTTGGATCTCATTTCAGGGATCAGTTAAGTTGACAAATGTGATTGTGGCTCTTGGGGAAGAAAATTATGTCAAAAATGTTTAGATTTAGGATATAAATAATAACATATTAAGGGTTGTTTGGGGGGTTGTTGGTGTTTGTTGGGGTTTTTTTTTCTCCTCTGGCATCCATGATACACTTACAAGTTGAAGTACATTTGGTCTGAATCAGTTTCAACTGAATTTAGTAAAATGACCTGGGCTACCTTGTGTTTGGAAGTGCTAAAAATCTTCAAGCTGATATAGAAAGTTCGAGAAATTATTTGTGTAAAAATAAAACACTCATAAAATCTTCTTAAATCTTTTAGACTCTAAACAGAACTCTTTTTAAAGATGTTTAATGTTATTTTTCAAAGGCATACCACTTTGTAAGAGGGATCAAAATATTTTGAAATTGTATTTCTTGTTTGCATTAATAATGAAATGTATCTGTGTCAGGTGACAGGAGGTTTTATATTTTAAGAGTTCCCACAGTGTTCAGTCATGTATTTTGGATGCAGAATAAATTGTCTGCATAGTTAATGATTTGAAGAAAAGAATGTTTGCAGAATCATTCAAGCAATGCTTTGAGTCAATATTCCTTCCAGAAGGTCTGCTCAAAAGCAATAATTAGCTTACAAAATCAAGTTTGAAAATTTTAATTTTAATCCAGTTTCTCTGGGTAAGTGTCAACATCATGGGGAACATCTGGTTTTATCAAGAGTGACAGAGCTAGATGGATTTCAAATTTCAAAACAACAAGGATATCTAAATGTATGTCCTTCACTATCCAAGGTAATGAGAGTTTTGTTGCTAATTTTAGGATGAACAGGATCTCACCCTTCCCAAACATGGCTTTACAACAAGAAGTGCAGAATAACATGAGCTGAAATATTCTTAATTGGGAAAAAAGCAAGGAGCATAATTACAATTTGCCAGAAGATACACTCTTCAACTAGCTATAAGAACAGTTTTCTTTGCCAGTCACGGCTAGAAGAAGGAGTTATGAGAGCAGAGGTCTGGTTTTCTGATTTACCACTGACACACAGAGGTTACAACAGTGGCACATACGTGAATACAGCCTTTAAAATCACCTAAAATAACCCCAGGAACGCTGGCTAACTTGCCACCAAACTGGCATAATTCCAGATTGAAGTTTTGCAGCCACAATCCACGCAGTCAATAACACAGACTATCTTGTAAGGATTCAGACATTTATTTTTAGACACGGGCTGAATGAAGATTTAATTGATAAACACTGTCTCTATTTTGGGGTGGGCAGGTGCATTAACTTTTAGAGTGTTGAGATTGAATTTTCAAGTGCCTGAAGTTGAGCAGTAAAACTTCAGCACCCACAATTAGGACATACTGATGAAAACTATACTAATTTTGAAATAGAGTTATCTTAGAGTAATAGTCTTCTCTAAGCAGAAAAGGAGGGGGGTTTGTCCCATGCATCAAACCTCCCTCTTCCCCATATACTCCGTCACATTTCTTACTTGCCACAGTAGTAGTTCATGCTGGGATCACAGCACTGCCTTGAATCTCTCTTAGGAGATAAAAACCGAGTCACAAAGGACAAGAATATTAATAAAGGCTTTTTTGTGTTGGTGAAGAGTTCATTCACTTAAAAGCTCAATTCCAGATATCTTGAAACTGTTTGCCAGTTAGCTGATTATACACACAAAAATATTCTAGGAAAGGTTTTAAATACAATAGTGAAATTTATGCAGAAGATCCAACTTCCTTCTATTTCTCTGCTAGCAGTGGTCTGATTCCACCTGTGATAGGTAGATAGCTGTCTTTCAGGCTCACTTGTTAATATTTTTTCCATGTTACTGAAAACGCTTAGATTTGGAGACTCCATCAATCAGGAGTGCTTATACAGAAGAAACTGAGAAGGAGAAAATGAAAGAAATATTGACATTCCATGAGAGTCAGGAAACTGTCTTAGAAAACAGGTGTGTAAACTTGTGAATAATTAAATAAATGAAACATAAAATTTTATAAGCAGTTACACATATGAAAAATCTTGGTTTTGCTTGAGGTTTTTTTTTTTTGTTTGTTTGTTTGTTCCAAAAGCCACACTTTATCTTTCCATTTTTAAGAGGACAAACAAACAAAATCAAGTATGCCTCCTACGATATCATAAAGTATTGTCACAAATAAGCAATGCTTTGTAATTCTGTTAGCTCTTGAGATTGTTGTGTGCTTCTTGACTGTAGTCCGTAATTCTTTCAAAGATAGGACTTTAAGGAATTTGAATATTGTGGTATACTGCTTTAATTAGCTTAGATTGGGATAGTCTGATGTTCTGCCCAATGCTACATTTCTGAATTATGTATATTACTATGTCATGACCAGTAATATAATAGAAGAACTTTCTGTTATCACAACACTACAGAGCACCAAAAATCACCATGCCTTAAATTGTCTTAGAACAGCATCTACCACTGTAAGTGTGAAGGCTTATGTTTCCATGTTATCATGGGGAATCTATCAAATATATAAATACTTTGTCAACAGTCTGGTATAGAAGTAAGAACAGGGCAAGATCTCTCTATTCCAGTCTTCTGCTTCAGTCACTGTCTTTCCTCATGCTGAGAAAAACTCTGCCTGCAGTATCTTGAAACAGAGACGTGTTTCTGTGGCCTTTTGGCAAAGAACATCCTCCTAGTTATGCCTGGGAAGTGCATTTCTCCAGTGAAACACTGACATTTTCTTTGGCTCACTGGGCTTTTCTTAAAAAAAACTGGTTGTAAGTCCCTAGTCCAGTGGCACACAGTCCAGAAATTTGCATGCTGTGAAGGATGCTTGAGGTTTTGTTTAACAATACTGTATTGTCAAAACATTATATTGATCCAAATTATGAGGTAAATACAAAACTGGATTTACTGTTCAGATCAATAAGAAGTCAGACTGATACACAAGAGAGTTGTAATATGATTTTAGAAAAGAAGACAATGCAGACACATGAAAAGAAGGGAGTTTTCACATTGATATATTTGAGGCAAGACAGTCACACTCACAGTTAATTTTAAGTGGGTATATTTAAAACTTCCATATGTTTAATATGACCTTGTGTTTTCAATTTCTTATCTCTCTTAATCACTAAGAGGGAACAGAAAGCCCAGCCGAGGAGAAAAGTCACCACAGTCAGCCCTGTGCAAGCTGTCTCTGTACATCCATTAAAAATCTGTCTTCATTGCTCTATGGTCAGTTCATTGGTCCTGACCTTGCTCCTGTAGAAGGGTAAATTAGTTCCGTATTTTTGTTTTATGAAGGACCAACTACTGTGGTAAAAAGTAAGAGATGTTTGGAAAGCATATGACGACCTGTGTTTCAGGGTTTAAATCAACCATTGCAGGAATCAGACCAGGACTTACACGGGGCCATATTACCCTGAGAAAAAGGTGGATTTCTTCCACCTTCTTTTCTGAAATACCATTTGTGATGAAGGCTGAGCCTGCTGTCACTTGAAGCAACAATGCCTCTTCTACCATTTTTCTTACTTTGCAAACGAATTTGCACAAGGGGAACCTTTTGTTAGGCCTGAGGATGCCCATGGTGTCCCAAGTTCCGAAATCTTTATTATCAGACCCCTATCATGAGCATGTGGGTTACTGTTCCCTGTCACTGCTAGAAGGTTAGTGTAGTTGGATGTTGATGTAGGAAGTTATGTAGAATAGTATAGAAACTATGAATTAAGTCACTGAATGGATCAGATGAGATTTAAAATTTTAATGCAAATGTATAGAGTAAAATTGCACAGATTCTTCAGTGCTTTGATCTTAAAGTAGCAGAAAAATCTTCAAAGCAATGTTCTGATCAAAAAAATAAAGAAAAATTAGGACCATTCACAGAATATCACCTTGCGTACTAGATTGTGTAAAAGTCACTGTTATGTTCTGGGGTTATTTTTGTATGTTATCATGTCTCTACCTAATCCAGGTTTGCTTTAGAAGATTTGTAGATTTTGAGAAGGAGATAGGTCTAAAGGTAAATACAAAAAGAAAAAAAAGAAAAAATGTTCATGAAGACTACTCCACATTCTTCTCGAGAAATTTAGACATAACTCTTTAAGTAGGTAGGAAGAGAGCTGATGCAGGCAAAACAACCTTTAAGAGTGCTCAGTATCAACATCTCCAAACTTCGTTTCCTTGAAATGTCACCAGATTAGCATGAAATTTGGTTACCAAAATTTGATCTTAAGTGTATGACTCTATTAAAATATAACTGGCCAAAATGTCCTGAAAAACTTCTTTCTGTCATTCAAAACTGAAAAGATTTTTTCACCAAATTCTGATGTAGAAATTAACTTTATTCAGGTGAAGATGCCTGGGTGAACATAGTATTAAATTATTTCTAACCATGTCCAACATCTGATAAAAATAAATGAAGCAAACCAGCCTGCATATGCCATCTGAACATCTACTGAGAATCAAAGCAAAGTTATTTTAACCATTTTTTTTCTTGTGTCTTGTGTAAGGCTCAACTTTTCTTATTACTGAATTCTGAATAAATCATTTGACATTTGAAGAACAGAGGTGTGAAACATCAGCTCATGAAAACTTCAAACTGTAAAATAATGGAAATACACTACTACATGGTTTCTCCTGAATTCTTTCTGTGATACCTACCAGTTGTATGTGTGATGTGTGTGTGTTAAGGGTTTTTGTGTTTGTTTTGGGTTTGGTTTTTTTTTTTTTTGTTTGTTGTTGTGTGGGTTTTTTTAATATGGGATTGGGGGAGTATCACAATTTTAAGACTTTTGCGACACCTTAAGAATCTCCAGGAGATCTTCCATGAGAAAAGTGAATGTCATTTCCTGGATTGTTTAGAAATGCTTCTTTTGCTGGTACTTTTTCATCTGGCATTAGAAGGGTGGTATGTCATTGAAAGGCATGCAGCTGATACTAACTGCTGCTGTACAGATCCACAACATGAAAACCACCAAGCTGCATTAGCATTCAAAAGCTAGGAATCCGTTTCAGTGTATCGCTTTCCTCACTCAAACTGAGCTTAATACCTAGCCTTTTATTTGAACATTTGCATCTGAAAAATATTTTGATCACACTGAAACCAATTCACAGATTAATAAATGAACACCAGCTCTACTATTATTCTGGGGATGACTCACTTTTCCTCAAACCCTTAAGATTTCAGCGCATCAAGTATGGCTAACAGCTGACATTTCACAATTCTTTTGAAGAAAATACAGGGTAAATTTAATCTCATGCAATGTTTTTGGCAAAGTTCTTTAGTTCATAGATTTTGTCATCAGCATTTGATACCAGAACGGTTCTTTTTTGTAATAAAACTTATACCACCTCCCTACAAAACATAAATCCACAAATGCTTTTATCAGCACAGTCTGGGTTTTGCCAGCATAGCTATCGTGTTTAGAGGGTGTTTTGGTTATTTTTATCTCCCACATCCTAGCTATGATGGGTACACTGGCAAAATTAAATCCCTATTGAGTCATGGCCTGAAAAGTTATCAAGTTTTCAAGATAATAAAAGCAAAAGTCAAAGTTATGTTTCTCTATTTGCTAGATTTCATATATGTGAGAGGAACTTCTGTCATATTGGTAAGAGGAAAACAATCCACAGACTTGAAAGCAGAAAGGAAAAATCACTTTCAAGAGGTGTATTTCTCAAACAGATGGATATTAAGCTTAGTATTTGCTAATTGGTTCTTCTGCTGCGCTCCTTGTGCATTTATTTCCAGCAGTTACTTTACCAGGCTACTCCTTTATGCGCGTACTGGGTATAGACTATTAGCTGCTATTTCAAGCTCCTCGTTTTCTTCAGAAGTGCAACCTCTGTAAACATTATCACAGCCTTGGGACTGTGTAAGCAGCTGAATGTCTTTATAAATAAATAAATAACCTAAATTAATAAAAATAAATAAATTAAATAAATATTGAATCCTAACAGAGTCATTATTAGCTTAGCTAGATTGTGTGCCCTTAGTGGCTTAACTCTGGCCGACCCCAACAGATGAGGGTAGGAAAAAAAAAGGGAAAAGAAAATAATTGCTTTGCTGATTTCCAAGCTAAATAATTATCTAAAAAAACCACAGCTGTGGGTTTCCCTTGTTTACCCTCATCATCCTTGAGGGAGACAGGGATGGCCAGAAGAAAGTGACCTATTAATTAATTTGCAAGAAAGATTTTAAGAGACAAAACCAGTGTGGGTAATAAAATGTGCTGACTCTTTCTAAAACCTTAGTTCTAATTTATAACGCATTTATGGCATAAGGAAGGAGAAACAAAAAAATCTCTCCTTCACAATGCCATGTCTTCCAATTCACCAAGAAAAAACCCTCAAGAGTTAAAGCACTGTTTTCCAGATGAAATCAGAGTGCATATGTAATGCAGTTTAACAAAGCCAGCTTCCATACTCCCTGGGTTGTTGCCACCGTAAATCAAATGTTATTCTAGAGATACTAGAAATATGTTTGTGCACTAAATGCTGAGACTTGCAACAGCTGCTTTTAGCTACCAGCAGAGAAAAGTATTAGCAAAAAGCTGCCATTCTTCATCAATTACAATAGGGAATGGCAGTATTACTTTTGTGGACATGGGTGCTTCTGACAGCTGAGAGAAAAATATATATATGTTCAGTGGGATGTCTGGAATACAAAACAGGGGAAAAGTGTACTTCCCTGATTATGTCTAGTACTCAAGATATTGATGGAGCCAGCAAGCTTGTCTTATTATCAGGGCTGCACAGCCATGAATACATAAACTGGAAACTAGTTTTTCCAAGTAAAATATGCCTTCCTCACATTACTTTTGTGTGAGTCAGCTTCAGGAGTTTATCTTCAAAACATATTATTGGTAATTTCATCTATAAAAGATAAGCCCCAAAAGGGCAATGTCAGCATCCCTCTTTACAGATGCACATGTTCTCCCAGTACTGGAGCTTTGCTAAAACTGCTAGTGGCAGGTCAGGGGAATATTTATTGAGACAGGGGATCTCCTGATCTGAATTGCAATGTAGTGCTGCAGTGAGTCATTGTTGAGGTTTAACCGTGGCTGTCAACCAAGCCCCACGCAGCAGCTCGCTCACTCCCCCCATGTCGGGTTGGGGGAGAGAATCAGAAGAGTAAAAGTGACAAACTCGAGGGTTGTGATAAAGACAGTTTAATAGGGAAAGCAAAAGCTGTACATGCAAGGAAAACAAAGCAAGGAATCCATTCACCACTCCCCATGGGCAGGCAGGTGTTCAGCCATCCCCAGGGAAGCAGGGCTCCGTCACACGTAGTGGTTACATAAGAAGACAAACGCTGTAACTCCGAACATCTCCCCCTTCCTTCTTCATCCTCCAGCTTTATATACTGAGCATGACATTCTGTGGTATGGGATATACCCCTGGCTAGTTTGGGTCAGCTGGCAGGACCTAAGAAACTGGAAAGTCCTTGACAGTATAAACATCACCCAGCAACCAGCAACAACAAAAACTGTCAGTATATTATCAACATCATTCTCACACCAAATCCAAACCACAGCACTGCACCAGGTATTAAGAAGTTAACTCTATCCCAGAAAAAAAAAAAAAAAAAAAGAAAGAAAAAAACCACAAGAAAGATACCTGTTGATTAGGTTCTTACTTGAATTCTGTAAAGAGGATGGAAGTTGTTTGGATTGCCAAGGTGCTATCCTTGGAATTGTTTAGGAATAATATGGTACAAAGTAGTGAGTTTCTCTGCCAACAGCTATGCCCCTCCTTCCTCCTGTCCATATAAAAAAATGTTTGCATAATCGTCTGATTTCTTTCAAAAGTACTAGACACCAACAGAGTGACAAAACCATCAAATCACACATGTGGTAGAGGAGACACAGTAAGATGATGACAACTCGTCTACCTGTACAAGAAAACCATGTTGGGGGAACAAAAACAAAAAAAAAAAGAAAAAAAAAAGAAAGCTTATGACAGAAGATATGCTGTTTGATCTTTACTCACCATGAGCAGATGCAACTACCTTAATAGTCCATTACAAAAAGAAAATTCCATGAAAATTCACATACAATGTCTCATACTATTTCCTACTAACAAGAGACACAAAAGAAAGCGAACAAGACAAATGGGGAAATCACAGCCATCGACTTCAAAAAAGGAAACTTGAGCTTGTTTCGGGAACTGCTGGAAGGATCCATAGGAACACCTGAAGAGGTTGTGGGATTTCTGTCATTGGAGATATTCAAAAATTGTCTGGACAAGGGCTTGAGCAACCTGCCCTGACTGAACCTCTGATCTACATGGAGTGGAGAGAGGTTCCAGCCAGAGCCTGTGGAACACTTACAACGTGCTGAAGCCCTGCTCTTATTTCAGTATCCCTTCCCTTCTTGATTACCCCAAACCTTACAGCTCCCATCCAGCCCTCTTTTGCCTCTTCAAAACCACAAAGCAGGTCCCTCTCACTTTTTGTGAAAAATAATGCACTACCACTACTTAACGGAATTTTAGTATTCATTACCAAACTTAATGGGATTTGCAGGCCTAGTGAAAGCTTAATGAGAAAAGACTTGACATATCACCACCTCCTTTCTTCTTCTACGCAATTCAATTGACTATACCTTATTTTTGAAGGAACCATGTCTAAATAATTCTGTTGTCTTATTCTTCTAGCCTTGAATTGTCTCATTTTCCTCTACAGTGAAATAACTCATTTATCTAGTTCCAGTTGAGTTTTATGAATTCTTGGTCATGCCCTTTAGTTCAGCAAGCTAAGCATAAGAAATTTGATTTCCTCTTTGGTTTTTTGGAAGCCAGCAATAGCTCCACAGTCAGCAAGGTACCCCATCTACACATTGGTGATGGCAAAACTTACTTCCAGATTGAAAGAGTACCAAAGGTCAATATTTTAGTATTTTATAAGAAAAAAAAAATCAATAAATTAAGTGCTGTTTTTAAATTGGGGAAGGTCTGGATTTTGTAGTATTTTTTTTATCAAAATTTCCCTGGTCATTCATAAGCAATTTGAAAATATCAAACCGGGTATATTAGAAAATTTCAATATTTCTTTCTAGTGCTCGTTGAATGGGAAGAGATGTAATCAATGCTTCTCTTCTTCCAGAGACTTGATTTCGGCGAAGTAGCATTTTTACTAATGAAAGACTGTCAGAAAAAATGGTAATAGTTCTAGAAATCAAATCCTTATTTCATAAGCATTCTCATTATGGTATAAACTCAGGCTTTTTATAGTTCCCTCCAGTCATTCTAATATAAACTGTGAGGCTTTTTGGTGCTATTTGAGTCAGTTTGGCCAATGAACTAGAGATCTTGGACCCCATTCTATTTGCAGTTATGGCTAGATTGCCTTTGGACTTCAGCCAGAGTAAAATTCAGGCCAGTGTGTTTGCTGTGACTAAACCAACTATTTACAATGTTAGTCCTCAATATTGTCTGTATTATTTTAAAGAAAATATAATCTTCATTAAAATTCCATACCATTACCTTGAGCCATGTGAATGGTTTAGCATTTTTCTTTTCTTTCTAAATGTAGATAACTACGTAAGCACATCATTCCATTCTTCTGCATTTTATAATGTCTTACATCAAATATTTATTGATTACACATAAAAAATTATAAATATAAGTCTTTTTAGATGCTATCATATAAGCTATTTCCAAAGAACAAAAAATATTGTATTTGTTTTGTTCATTTGATTATTCCGTGTAGTGATGTAAGTACATATTTTAATTAAAATGTCATGAGCTATAGTAAATGTGATCCTCCATCACTACCTTTGTGCATTAAAGATTTACAGCTGTAGCACCCTGTATTATTGCCTGGAAAAACAATAATTAGATTTTAGAGTCTATTTTTAAAAATATATTGGGTTTACGCTTTGCAGTAAAGTAGAAAGCTTGTTAGATACAATGAGCAATGCTTGCTAATATTGAAAGGATGAGAAACTAATTTCAGAAAACCTGTGTAGAATATTAGGTATGTATTTAAGTTAGTAAATGACTGGAAGCACATTAAAACAAGCAAACAAACAAACAAAACAACAAAAAAAACATGTCTGTTGTGAATGACCTCTAATAAAAAATATAAGCTTTACATATTATTTGTTTTTTTGTAAAAGACCTGACAGATTAATTAATACCATTGAAATTGCTGTCACTGTGAAATGAATTATTTTTCATATTCAGTGCCTGCTGTTTATCAGGCTAGACTATGACTTTGAATCTCGGCCTTTATAAAACCTGGTTTGTAAATCAGCATTTCTTCCTTCTTTTGTGTAACAAGGTTGAATTACCAGGAGCATGTAGCTAAGAAAACATAAACTAATATTTTTAGGCAACTAGGAATTGGTATGTGCAGGGATGATCAGGCATCTGGGTCCTTGGCAGAATTTTCAGGCAGGCTGCTGGCTGCTGCTGGCTGCTTCCTTCACCTTGCAACATCGCATTTTTGTGTGAGAGCTTAGACCTAGATATGGATTCATCTGCAATGTTTCACATGCCTACCTGTTCATCTCTGGTACATGCAGACCAGTGCTACCAGGCTCCCTGTGCCCAGCCCCTAGTGCAAAGCAAGCTACAGGTGCCTGGCATGAGTGTGGATGCCTATATAGTAGAAGTCTGATAACAGATTACATGAACTCCACCATAAGTATCATGGTGAAAGCACTTTTTGTGGCTCACACTATTTTAGCAAATCTTTGTTTTAGTAAATGATTTCTGTATTGGAGGAAGTTGCTGCTGGTGATATAGTAGGAGCCACTGGCTTGTCGTGGTAGTTTTGGAAAGGGGAGATAGTCACTGCTCTGTTAAAAAGATATTAATTGGTTTTAAGCTGCTATTACTAGGTGTTAGGAAATAAATGATGGAATAAGGGATGAGCTCCAAAACCCATTCACAGCCACAGCAGCTTTGCTTTGAACAGTCAGAAACAGACAAACACATTTACTGCTATATCTGTTACTTCAGTCTCCCAAGACATGTATGGGTTAAATTTATGAAAAATTGCCAACATTGCTTATTAAAAATTCTCCCAATAACACATTCAATACCTCACATGACAACTTCTTAAATATTTACATCATAACAAGAAAAATTAAGGTTGCTTGAATATCTTAATTTAACATTTCTTACCTAAACCTGTTTGAACTTGGGAGAAGCTGATGAATATACTGAGTGGGTAGTTATTGATTTGTGTTAATTTAGTATGCTTTGCAAAGTTCCTTTTATTCTGAAGTCTTAGCAATCCCTGCATTCAGTCGTAAATCACAGAATAACAGAACGGTTTGGATTGGAAGGGACCTTAAAGACCATCGAGTTCCAACCCCCCTGCCATGGGTAGGGATACCTCCCACTAGACCAGGTTGCTCAAAGCCCCGTCCAGCCTGGCCTGAACACTTCCAGGGATGGGGCAGCCACAGCTTCTCTGGGCAACTTCTTCCAGTGCCTCACCACCCTCACAGTAAAGAATTTCTTCCTAATATCTCATCTAAATCTACCCTCTTTCAGTTTAAAAGCATTACCCCTTGTCCTATCACTACAATCCCTGACAAAGAATCCTCCCCAGGGTTCCTGTAGGCCCGTACTGGAAGGCCACTATAAGGTTTCCCCAGAGCCTTCTCTTCTCCAGGCTGAACCCCAACCTTCTCAGCCTGTCCTCACAGGAGAGGTGCTCAAACCCTCTGACAATCTTTGTGGCCCTCCTCTGGACTCACTCCAACAGGTCTATATGTTTCTTACGCCAGGGGACCCAGAGTTGAATACAGCCCAGAAAGCCAACCGTATCCTAGGCTGGCAAAGTTCCTCTGGATGGCATTCCTTTCCTTGAGTATCAACCACACCACTCAGCTTGGTGTCATCCTCAAACTTGATGAGGGTGCCCTCAATTCCACTGTCCATGTCCCTGACAAAGTTCTTAAATAAGACTGGTCTCAATACAGTCCTCTGAGGGACACCACTGGTCACCCAGAGATCGAGCTATTGACCACAACTCTTGGAGTGGGACCACCCAGCTAATTCCTTATCCACTGAGTAGTCCACTCATCAATTCCATGTCTCTGCATTTTAGAAACAAGGTTATTCTGTAGGGTAGTATTAAAATCAATTACAATTTTTGGATTTGAGTTTTATTTTCTGTTTTATTTCACCCGGAGGAAGTACATTTATGAATTCCGCTTATGCTAGCAGGTAGTGTCATGCTGATGTATCTTATTCATCACATACGACTTTTTGTTCTGGGTTATATTTTACTGCAGATCTGAATAGAATTAAGTACTCTACCATGTGCATAAAAAGGTAGGCATAATGAGATAAAATATAAATAACTTTTTAGCTATTAAATACACATAATCTTCCTTCTTGATCTCTTTCATAACAACAATAATGAAATGTCATTTAACCAAAAGCAGTCAATACCAGATTTATTCTAGGTATTGATTTGATAAAATAATATAGCAAATAAATGAGTTGGAATTTCATCTATAATTCTATAAAGAAATGAATAAATCACACTGTTCATACAAAAGTAAAAAGTTCTTAAAGGATACATATTTTTTCCCCTAAGAAAAGGACTGCAACATTTTTCGCACAAACTTTACCAGAGCTAAATCTGCCTTCTGAATATGACCTAGCATAGCAAACTAGCATATTTTACAGTCCTTTTCAAAGTACACTGTCATTAATTTTTCGTGAAGTGAGCTTCTAAGGTTTAAAAGGAAAGCTTTGCTAGTGATAAATACAGTTACAGAATTGTAACTGAAATGGATAGAAAACAAGCATTGCTATTTAGCTAACTCCTTAAGTACTTCAAAGGCACAATGCTTTCTTCTTAAATAATTTCCTCAAAGCAGAATCACATTTATGATTTATTTTGTCTCATTGCAGCTTCAATGTATCAGTTAATATTGATTTCAAATCTCAAGATCACTACAACATTAGGTTTAAGAATTCTTTTTTTTTAAAAAAAAGCTGACATACAGACATATTATGTGGTATTTTCGATTTGCAAGTGAGGTGCAGTGAAGCAAAACTCTTAAAGATGATAGATGCTAAAGTCCAAAAGTACTGCAAAGGTATTAATTAGGTAACATGTGATTTTCCTCTCTACCTAACTTCAAAAGCCTTTTATCTGTTGAAAAGAGTCATCATGAAGTCACTAGTAAAACGTGTGACTCGCCCCCTTGAGGTGATGGCCTCTGTGTGACAGGTCTACTGTTTTATCAGATAGTCTCAAGTGTTCATGAGAACTTCATTATGGTGTATGCAAGTTCTCTCTTGATAACCTGTGAGAAGGCAGGCTGTTATGGCTAGCCTTCCAGAACAGTAGATTTTTAAATCCTGACCTTTGAGTTCTTCCCAGTGCTCAGCACTTCAGAAAATAGGTGCACTTTTGTTTGTAAACTTAGGTTCTGCCCTTGCATTTGTAAATCTCGGTCTGTCTGTCCTGTTCTCTTATGCAAAATGTTGCTCCCTTCAGGGTGCAAAGTAAAGGTCTTGGTAACATGATGATAAAATTTTGTACATTTGTACTCAGAAGGCAAACTAAAATCAGCTCCCTTAGGTAGCACCCAGTGTGGCATCAGAAATGAGTCCTGGCCCAGGAGAGACTCAGGAATGTGTGACAGTACCACCTTTTTTCAGCAAACCAGTCCTGAGGAAGCACACCTGTCAGCCAGAGCACTCAGTAACCACGTTCCAGTTCAGACCTCAGCGTGTTGGGAATCTGGTGCCTTGCTCCAGCGCTTCAAAGGGGAGTAAAACTCAGCAGCTTAAGGTCAGAACACAGTAGAAGACTGAACAATTTGGTAAGGAGGAAAGGTGGCAGCAACTATGTCAAAAGGTATCATTTCTTTTCAGAGGAAAAAGTAGACTGAATATTTTAGGTTGGAAAGGCAGTGAGATACTGTAGCAATGAAGGAAGACAGGTGTGTGTGTACTGGGAAGGGATGTTGTACTGTACAGTGAACGAGCATGACATGGTTTGTCAAAGTTACTGCTCCAAAAGGAGCAGATCTTGCTTTTTCTCCCACAGCAGTAAGGGCCTAAAGGTGCCACATATAGTGAACGTATTTTTTTAAGGGAACGGGGAGGAAATTTGAAAGGAGGAATCTTGGTCACTGGAGTAGAACTGAGTTATTGCTGTGGCTCCCTTAATTTCTGAAGCAGAAATCAACTGAAAGTAGGAGATCCTATTACAAAGATAATCCTTATGGACATGAATAGATGAAAGCCATCAAAGGCTCTACAAGTATTAGATAGATTCTGTCTGTCATTCCAATAGGAAAATGTATTCCTCTGGCTGGGCTTGTCTAAGCTCTTTAATGTGTAGTCAGTTATAGTTATAGTTATGTGTTATGTAAAGAAAGACAGAAGTGTTTGAGTAGATACAGCTTCCACAATCGTTATACTGAACCTGTGCTTTCTCTTCTCTAACATGTATTTTTCTTCACCCTTCACATCCAGAAAATCAAGAGAGTAACCTCAGGGTTTTAGTTAACTGAATCCTTCTCAGTGGTTTATTTTTTCATTTATTTGTTGATTGCTAATCTTTTTTTTTTTTCTTTTTTTTTTTTTCTTTTAGAAGTTGATTTTAAGGAAACTTGCCCTCAGCTTACACCATGATCAACCTATTGACTTTAAAAGTGATTGTTAGTCAAATAACACTTATATTTCTTTGTCTTGTTCAGGAGATAGAAATAATATCTCTTGGGATACCTTTTCATTCAATAAACGACTGTAACAGGAGTAGTCTTGTATGACCAGCCATCAAGCAGCAAGTATTTTTACAATGTTAATTCCAAACCCTTCACCACCATTGTCAATCCCCATATGGAGAGACTGGGGGAGGGGATTGGGAGAGGGGATTGAGTGAGGGGGAAAATCCTCCAAACAGCTACCTTTGCTATCAGTTACTTTCCTGTCTTAAGTTGTAGGACCTTTCACATGGAGCATCTCTCAGTGAGGCACTCTGAGAAAAAAACTTCAGGAAGTCCATTAAGGTTAATTTTAGATTGTGAACATCCTTTGCAACTTGACAGTTTTCTTTTCAGTAAAGGAGCAGTCTTGAAGTGCTTGCAGTATTCCATAGATATTCTTGAAAAAATGTCAATGGCCTCCAAATGCAGGACATTTCTTAAAACGAGAACAGTGGAGATAACACTCCTTCTTGTGCTCTTATGTAGGTTGTCTTAACCTTCACTCATCAAATCAGCATTGCAAATTCCAACATTCATTTGCACAGAAGATCATAGGCCACTTAATTATGCAAAGCTAATGGGAAAGCCTAAATATGTGGCTATTTGTTTTGCTGAAGACTATAGTTTGAGCACTGTTTTCGTTATGGTGCTGTGGGGCAATGCAGGTAAATTGCTCAGCAGCTAACTAGTAGGAGGGAAAAGATATTTCTGCAAGACTGTTGCCATTTCCAGTGAGTTTTCTGTTTTCATGTGCAGTTATTTTGCTCCATGGTTCCCCTTTAAGTCAGTATATAAAGCAAACTACACTAGGTCTGGTTTATAACCACAACTGAAAATAGAGTGTCAAGGGGAGATTCGTCCTCCATAATATTTTGGTTTCCTAATGAGCTGTATGGGAAAGGCAAGAAGACTCAAGCCTGGATTTGGAAGACAAATGGCTGAACCAAACACCTAATTTCATCCTACAATCGAAATGTAAATTCCACCTTTACAAGGCTGCAATATAGTTTATTCTAAGGTACATAGAGATTAGTTCACTGGCAGATTCAGGAGCTGCTTGGTCAAATACTTGTTTTAAAGGCAACTCACATGTTTTACTTCCACAGTTGTCTACATTTTCAGAAAAATTTGGAGTATACTCATTTTTCAAAATCCAATATTGCACTTCCCTAGACCTCTATCCTATAAGTGCTGGGAAAAAAAGTTTTTGTAAACAACACATACATCGTGAACTATTTATAAATAACTACTGATGCTTTCCCTTTCCTTCCCGTTATGCCTCAGCTGTTAACTAGATGGTTGCTAGCACTGAGGTGAAGAATTGGCTGTTTTATTATCACTTTGTTTCCAGTGGAACAAGAATTATGACAGGATCCACTAACAACAGGACTAATGTGTCTGAGATGACCCTGATCGCTGCTGTATACTGGAAATGTGATTTCCTGTGTTTCTTTGCAGGAGCATATGTACTTCAAGTAAAGGCAACAGATGCAGATGATCCCACTTATGGAAACAGTGCTAGAGTGGTTTACAGCATTCTTCAGGGACAACCGTATTTCTCCATTGATCCGAAGACAGGTAAATAGTTTATCAGCAACAATGGAAGATTTAAACTTTGGGGTTTGATTCATGTGGGCAGTATCAATTAGTAAATATGGACTGGGCTGATACAGCCAAAAGCCAGTAGAGTAATTGCACATGATTCAGTTTTGAGTGTTGACTAGGTTTTGAATGAATTGCATCAATCCTGGAATATCTGATATGTATACATTGGGCAATTATTTTAATTTTTTTTAATGCTTTATCAGTTCTCTATTGCTAAAGTTTTATCTGCTACATGCATTCAACTTTTTGGTTTTGGTTTTTGTTTTGTTTTTTTCCCTGAAGATTCAGTTTTGTATCTTGGGTCTATATTCTTTTTTCTCAGCATTTTACTTGCTGAACTTACAGTAAGAAATTGTCTAGGAATAATTGTTTTGCTACATAGAGCTAATCTGAAACTGTGGAACAGCTAATCATCTCCTGCTCTCCTCTTTTCCTGAGGCATAGTATGTTTGTCTGGGGTTACTGGATGTGTGAGCAGAAAAGGATAATACATTTAAAGAGGCTGAAGTATGTGGGAGGTTGGCAGACATGTTAATTAAGTATCTTGTCCTATATTTCTAAATGTAATTCTTGTTTCTATAATTAGTAATTCAGTTCAGGAGCCAATAACCTACATGGTGAATGCCACACATTGTGTCATCCTGAATGTGTTACAGGCATAGCTGTCCATATGCCCCTTTCAGCAAATAGTTTCTCCTCCCAGTGAAGCTGTACTTGCATGTCAAATTGTGTGTTAAAGGGCCTTTATCACCAATCAATCAATATTTTGGCAGTAAAAGCCTCATAAGGCTGTTAGCACACTATCTCCAATGGGAACAATCCTTTCTCACATGTCCCGTTTAGCAGGAGATCATATTGCAATTTTCAGTGAACAATTTTAGTTTTGAAAATGGAATGGAACTTCTCAAGTGTCTGGGAGAAAAAAAAAAAGGTATTTACCTTTATACTTATGTTTTTCAGTCTGTAAAGATTGAGGAGGAATTAAATGGCAAGGAGAACCTTTACTGGAGCCACAATTGGATTTCTAGTACAAGTTTCCCATGGAAAAAAATATTAATAGTTACTAGCACTTGAATAAAAGCTTTTTTTTCCTGTGGCATGTTGAATTTCTGTATCATATGCCTGTTACTCAGTAGTGAGTAGTGAGTGGACCATAGGTCATGGCCTGGACCCTACTAGCCCTGAAACATCAAACAAACCCAGTGCTTCCACATCTGTCTGTAAGTATCTTTAATGAGTTACCCAGGTGGACCTTAGTGGTAAAAAAATGGACACAGCTGTAAAGGAAGCTTCAGGAGTCAGCTAGCCCAACATAGCTTACAATTCTATACCAGAAGAAAGCATATAGATGCGTGCTTCTAGGAGCAACAATAATGTGCTGTAATCTGTCTTGCATTAGAAAGGTTACAATATGAGAGTTATCTGTGGGTCTAGCAGTGACTGTAGAGATAAACAGTATGTGAATGAATAATCCACAGGATGCTGCTCATTGACTTGCTTTAAAATCCAGAAATCTTGGGCAGCACCACAGATCTTGTGGCATTTCCAATTCTTTATTTTGTAACCGAGGAGATGATACAATAGTTTTTCACTGCAGTTTTACTGCCAGACACCTGCCTTGAGTGTTTTTGTCAGGAAAGGGAAGAAAGCCATTTGGGTACAAAATGACAGACTCAGAACTGTTGGCAGATGGATAAGCATTTCCTTGGGTGCTGTTGCTGGCTTTTGTTTGCCATCTCTTGAATTCCAGTGACAGTTTTGATACATTCCCTTGTAGTTATTCAAAGAACTTAAGAACATCCATACCAGGTCAGATCAAAGGTCAATGCTGTCCTGTATCATGTTTCCAAAAGTGATGGCCTGCCTAGCTCTAATGAAGGATAAAAGAATAATCGTTTAGTAATGCATCTCCTGAATACTCTTCTGGTCTTCAGCAACTTGTTCTTATGAAGTTCCTGGCTGATTAGCAGTGTCCACGTAACTAAAACTCTGATAGCATTTCTCCTCCATACCTTGTCCACTTCCCAGTAGAGTTCTTTAGGAGCACAGTAGCTACATACTCAGTGACTAGAAATTCCACAGCAAAAGTTTTTTTGGGTTGAAGAACCAGCTCCTGTTACTTCTTTGGAATGCAAAACCTCTTAATTGATTTCCTATCTCACACTTCATTGCATGAGACAGGGAACAGTTAATTCCTATTTATCAGTTCCCCATGACCTTACAGACCCATATTCTCCCCCAGTTGCGACTCTTCTAGACTGAAGGCTTCTTTTAAACAGAAGCCATTCCATAACAGTGATCAGCCTTCTCCTCAGGATGAGAAAGTGCACACAGTACTCAAGAGTGCAGCTCATATGGATGTATAAAATGGTTGAATGATGATACTTTTGTTCTTTATTCCTTTCCAAACAGTCCCAAATATTCTCTTCACTTATTAGCTTCTACACACAAAACCTGATGTGCTTGTGGAAGTCTCTATTCCTACCTCAATATCTCATCGCAAAGTAGTAATGGTGAAATCACTGACCATAACTTTATGAGTGAAGTAAGGATTGGGTTTGGCATGCACATGACTTTATACGTTCTCCTTTCTCAGATCATTCCTGATAGATGATAAGCATTAACTCAGCTATGAATCTAGTACACTTAAATAGTTTTTAACCTTTTTGTGTCTGAATGTTACAGCTGTCCCTTTACTCCTGTTCTTTACTGACCTCCTAATCTTTTGTAGTGCTTTGCTGGAGGTAAGGAAACTATGTGGACATGGGAGAGTTAACTGTTATTGCTCTTGCAGGAAGGTTAAATGCATTACAATCCCTTCTGGAAAGCAGCTGTTGGACTGATGCCTTTTAAGGCCTCAGATCTTATACGTGGGGGTTACTTTTGGATGCTTTGAAATTGATTTTCAGATTTTAATGTGAGTTTTCTTTAACATAGAGCACTCCTCTTAAGACAGATAACCTCCCTTATCTTTTGTCTGTGCATTCTGTTCTGTTACTAAAATGTCCTTTTGACAAACTTTTTTCCACCCAATTTTCTTATGCACTTATGAGGTCAATATTCTTACGGCTAGATGTCTCCATCCAGTTTTTTCTTGGATTCAGTATTCTAGTCCATATTCTGACCTCAGGTATATTAATGACATCCAAATTGGTATCAGCAGGAGTATTGATGTTAATATTTATTCAGGAGCTTTTTCATGGAACCTGAATTTTCTCTCCCACGTTAAGTCGATCATCTCCTGTTGAATTATGGCTTAATAGCTTTGCAGAGTATGTCTTCTGTACCAGGTCCCATACCTACTATTTTCAGTTTTTAGCAGCCTCATTAAGACCATACTTTTCAGCACATTTGATATTGCTGACATTTAGAAAAATAAAAATAAAAGATCAAAGTTATTCAGTTCTGGAACTGAGCAATCTTTATTGTAAAATCTTAAGGTAGGAGGATTTGAAAACACTCAGAACACTGTTACACGCTTCTAATGACTCCACATTATAAACTTTTACATTTATAAATTTAAATTTTGGATATTCTTTGTGAAGCTGAATTTGGAATACCAGAATTTGTAGTCCTTCCTTTCCCATGGATTTTTCCCTCCATCTTATTTTTCTATTTTGCTGGTTAGGTAACAGTAAATCACCTTTGCCCTGTCCATAAGAACTGATGATCTTGGTAGAAATAGTATTTTTCAGGAGTTTTTTCTATGTTTTTGAAATAGAAGAGGTAGAAAACAAAATGCTAGACACTAAAATTATTCTTATTGATTTCTTTTTTTTTTTCTTTCTTTTTTTTTTTTTTTTTTTTTTTTTTTTTTTGCTGGAGACAAATGTTTTTTACAGAAAAAATATATAGAATGCCCTTATACTTCCAGACAGGAATAAACAGTGGGTGATTAGAAACTTTACTACTTCATTTTATGAAGACCATCTGGAATATTTCTAACTGAGAAAGCCACACAATTGTACCTAAAACAGGTATAACAATCAGATGAACTGCATCTCTGGCTCACAACCCATCTGCCCATTTTCAGTTTTTTCTATATACTGTTTTTTTGGTTTACTAGTATAACAAGAAAAGTATTTAATTCTCATAGTTCTCCTTAGAATGAGCATACCAAGGGTCTTGCAAAATACTGTGGAACATATAGTCTGCACAATGCAAAAATATGGATCAAGAGATTCAAGAGGAAACCTAGTAATGTTCATCCTTTTTGCAAAAAAGATTTTTTTTATTAGTATCACATGAATATGAACAAATTTTTACAGTTTTACAATTCAGGATTTCTGTCTGGAACTAACAAAGTATTGAACAACGCTAATTGTTTTCAAAAGCTCAAAATAATAGTATTGCATTATCAAAATGTTTTTAAATATTTGCTGGTTATATTCCAGATCTATGCACTATATTATATGCCATCCTGAGGTAGAAAATAGTAGTTACTGTTAATGTTGTTATCATCACCAGTGTTACAAGTGGAGAGAAAGGAAATTGTTAGACAATTCAATTCAATGGGAACTTTTAATAGGTTCCAGAAATAGCAGATTTAGGTCAAACTTATTTCTAGACTCTGAATAAGTACTGTAAGCTAATGGTTCCTATTCTTACTTGTGAACACAGCAGCGGTTAGTTGCTATGAAGATAGGAATGACCCTTAAAGTTTGTTTCTTATCATTCCAGTCCCATTATAACACCAGGGGAAAACCCAGATGGTTTAATAGTAGAAAATAATAATTTCTAAGACAATAATAACTTTGGAGGAGAAGCACGCTTCCAAATGGTTTATTTTTCAGTTGTGCATGCTATATGCACCAATGTCCAGATAGCCATTTTCTGAAAACCATTTTTGAATATATAGCATTTTGCAATATAATATGCAGTTGTCAAATTTTGACAAAGAAATGCATTTTCTCATATAAATTTGGTTTCAACAGAAAGACCTGAGCACGCAAATCCTTACAGCTTTTTACAACCTTATCAGTTAATTCTATGATCAGTAGTACCTCTTACTCTCTACAAGTCTTCCTTTTATCATATACATTCTTAATATATCAGAAGGGAGATTATGGCATACTTATTTAGATATCAGCTATCCAAAATCACTGAAGACTAAGAGTCATTTGGGAAACATCTTACCATTATATTTTAATTACATTTCTTTAAGGAAACTCCTAAAGTTTTCACTGCATCTGTGTGTTATATCAAGAAACCTTTCTCAAGCAAAGGAAGTTCCTTCTAATAAAGACTTCCTTCTCTACAGAAGGAACATTGTCTTGGCCTACACTAGCTTAACTATGATGGCAAGTGATTGGTTGGAAACAATTGAAAATAATTGTTTGAAAAGGCTCTGAAATGCATTGCTACCTCTTCCTGCATTGCCCTGCTCTGCAAAATGCAGTGTACTTCCATCTCAATGTGGCAAACCTATGCTCACGCCATTCACATTCCTTGTGAAAATGCACCGATCTTTTTCAACCATTCGTGTCCTGATTGAACAGACACAGCAGCCATTTTGAAAGGCTGTGTAGCTGCTGAGCACATTTTTAAAGGCCCAAGCGATATGCATGTTTCTATGTGATCAACCCTTTAGGAAGAGTTCCATTCCTGGTCCAAGAGATCCAGTATTAAAATGTAGTACTAGACAATCACAGCCCTTTGTTTACTTTTACTTTCTCTTTCCCATTTCTTCTCATAGGTGTAATAAGAACAGCTTTGCCAAATATGGACAGAGAAGTGAAAGAACAATATCAAGTTCTAATCCAAGCCAAGGACATGGGAGGACAGCTGGGAGGACTAGCCGGTACTACCACTGTAAACATTACTCTCACGGATGTCAATGACAACCCACCCAGATTTCCTAAGAGTATGTTGTATTCCAAATGAACTAATTTTCAACTAAGCATGACTGAAAGTGTTAATGTGAAAAATTCTTTAGATAAGGAATTGACACCCAGGAAGAAGAATAGTATACGGTGAAAAAAAAATATAATATACTGCTGTTTTTTTTAAAATAATATAAATCTCTATTTGAAAGTATGAGTTTTGATCGTTTAAGAGGAAATATATCATCATTTCACAGGTCCATCCTGAGCCTGAAAATGTATTTCATTTACACTTCAAAAATTATTTGGGAAATACTGGTTTGTTAAGGGAAGGTGGATCATCCCCTTCAAATGACAAAAGGGTATAACCTGAGACTTCCAGGTACCAAAGATAGACCTGGCTCACGCTAAGCATTGTTATTACGATAATCAGAATGGATTTTTTCACACGTCTTGGCTCAGAAGATTGTATCTGTCCCTGAAAACACTTACAGACTGAAAATAGTGATCATACGCTGACAATTCATAACATTTCATATCGTTAGTTTAAATGAGGCTTTTCAGAAGTATGCTAATTTAAAGTTTCGTAGGCTGAGTATGATTAGCAAGATTGTCACTTACTGCGCTCCTTAAATTTACTGAAGTTTTGTGTATTCTGTAGCTTTGAAATGCAGAAACTAATCAAGCATAAACCGTGACAACTATGCCATAACAATTAGCTGCTAAAAGTTGTTAGTAAGGCAAAATCATGTTAGAACATTCATGTGAATTTGAAGATCATGGTAGCTTTTTACTTTGTGTCTCTTTTCTTGCACGAGTTGTAATCCCATTTATCTATTATAAATGCTCCTTAGGTACCAAACCACACCAGAAAAATTCTGGGGTTTCCTCAGTATGAGAATATATTGCATTTTTGCAGATATGTAAAAATGACCAAGACAAAGATCCATCTGGCCCTGCCTTCTCTCTCTTACACTGACATCTAGAGGGTATGCATAAGAACAGGCCAAATAGTACTATAGAACATTTTCTCAGTTTTTAACAGTTTTTATGCCAGATGGTCGGTGTCTTTGTCTTTAACAACTGTCAATTAATTTTTCTCACAGCAAATTACCCTGTTGCTTTGAAATGTATGTAAAATTACAAAGTCCACATCATCCTATGTTAGTGAGGTACACAGATTAATCATGTATCGCACAACAAACAGCTTCCTCCTTTGTTTTGAATCCATCCCTACATATCAACCTGCATGTCGGCCTCTTTAAAGAATCCAGAAAACATTGCAAAATACAACCATTTTCTAGGAGACTTCTGTTGAGTTTTTTTCAGTATGGGATATTCTCTGTGAGTCCATCAATCCTGCTCCTACTGGTTTGCCCTGTACATGTCAGGCATATTCATCCTTAGCTCCCCCAAACACCATGGAAGTCTCTGGGGAAAAAAATCAGTGTTATATTAGCACCTCCAAGCTTTCTTGTGCCACAACGGTTTAAAGCAAAATATTACATGTCATAATATTTCAGTTATTTTATCCTGCAGGCTCTTGGGCATCTAACAGCTAATCCCAATGATTTGTTACTGTTATGTCTGTTCATTCCACAACTGCTTCTATAGCTAATTTAACCTTCTCATGAGTCCTCCGTAAAGAAGGGTTCCAGCACAGAAAAATTCTCCAGCAATTCTGTGCTGATCACAAAGAAAAAAAATATGTTGTTTTACATTTGTGATCTTATCTTCTCTAAGCACTTCTATATCTCAATTTTGGGTTGGCTTTACACAGTTCTCTCAGGCTTTTGGCTCCAGATGTCTTTAAAAGACAATTATTATCAGCTTGTTTGCCAGAGATTTATTCAAACTCATTTTTTGTCTTTATTGTGGTTTTATAGATAAAGCAGGTTTTATGGTTCTTTCTATTGTCCTCTCTGAGATACAACTTCATTTTTTTGACAGATGTCTTTTTGCTTTTATTAGCTATGTTGTTTACCCTTAAAAAACTTGCTTTTTAATGGGTGTTGTGCATTTTTGTCCCTAGACAGCACCCACAGTGATTTAACTCTTAGCTATCCCATTCAGAATTTCTATAAAAACATCCCTCAGTTTTATTTATTTCCACTTTTTTGAAAATTTATTTTTATTTAACTGAATACAATCATAATTTAATTTTGGTTCTTATTGCTTCTGCACAGATGCTGCGTTTAAACTCATTATGGCTGCTGTAAAGTTTAGAAGAATTAAAGAACCTTTCCTAACTAGCTAGTGTTAATACGGTTCTCTTCCTTAAGTCTTATTTGACTTAGAACTTAATTTAAAAACCATCATTATTCCTCCACTGATAAGGTCTACTTTGCCTTTCCTGTGCATCTTGCTCCTGCCTGCCTTTCTTTTTTTCCCCACAGATTTCGAACATGCCTATTATATTGATATTCTTGTTTAGCATCGGGCATTAAAGCTACCCATAATAGTTCCCATTTTAACCCTTGGCTTTATATTGTTGCTTTTTTATCCTTTTTACTGGACCGTAGTTTGATTCTGTATGATCTACCAGTACTGCATTTCCTACTGGCCTACCATCACCTTTTGAGGCATTCTTCAGAATTCTGGTAACTACACTCTTTATCTGAGCTATATACTTTGGGGGGGGGGGGGATTGTGCATTTTTTTGAATTGAATTTTCCTGAAATTTTCAGCTAGAATCACAACAGTTGTAGAAAATTCTTTTAAACTTTCTGAAGCCTGTTTATCCTATGAACAAAATGAATTCTGCACCTTCTCTATGGGCACCCATGCTTTAGCAAGCACCACTACTTTCCAATAATGGGAATGCCTTCTCCTTACACCTTTTTTCAGCCAGGCATTGAAAGCTTTGCCTTTCCGTCTTTCCTTGTACATAGTAAGACAATTTCAGACTATGCTACTATGGATGTCCTTAACTTCAGCTTTTGCTTGCCAGCCTATATTTCACCCTTAGGATGTCTGTCCAGCTTTACCTTATTTTCTCAGTGCTCACATGGACCTCATTGCGTTGCCTGACATTCTGTCAAAACCCTTGTGAGATGCTCCAGATCTGGAAGCAGATCATCCCAGAGGGTCTCTTTGAACCAACATTCCCACTGTCCTCATCTTCAATGCTTGTTAAACCACCCAGCACTGCAGTCTGCTCCTTCCTTTCAGCTGGAAACCCTGCTGCGGGAAGGGTACCACAGGTGCAAAAGGAAATAATGTAACTGCCTGGAAATTTAAAAACTCAGTGCATTGGCAAGATCCTTGGGTCCAGTGCTCTTTCCCATGTCTGATTTTCAGTTGCATATTTTACTTTCTTTGCTCTTAGGGGCCTTAGTAATTTTCTATTTTATTGTATGCCTTCATCTGTTATGGTGCTACAAAAATACACAAGTCTCACATAACTTCAGACAGTTTTCATGACACAGAGAAATCATGGAATATATCATTCTCTTTGAAGATGATAGTCTTAAGGTCTCATTTAATGCATACACTGTAGTTATGATGTCTTTGCCCAATTGTTGCTATGAAGGAGTGAAAAACCCAAGAGACCAAGCTTGTCCTGTGCTTTGAATGTTAATAGGGTTGAAAACCTTTTCTTTCTATTATATCAAATGTCATAGAAGCTGAATTATAGCAGTGACTCTCAGAAAAACAGAATAGAATAATATTGGGAGCTCATGTTGATATTGAAAATAATAAATATTTTGCATGGCTTACAAGCTAAAATGTCAGTGTGGGGACTCCAGTGTATTGGAACAAGACTGGTCAAGGCAGACAGTTACCTGAAACATCCTTTTTGTTTTGGGGTGAGGTGTGTGGATGTGTGTGTGTATAGGGGTGTGTGGTGTTACCTTACAGGGCAACATATTTATATTATTGTAAACTTAAGGCTTCTGCTTAATCAAAATAGTAAAAGTAAAAATCCTGATCAATGGGGATTTACTTAGCCAGTCCTATTTGATTAAGCAGTATGGGGGATGACATATACTGTACCTGAAATTCACAGACACAAGGCTAATTGCAGCTAAACAAATATGATTGATAGACAAAAAAGTTGAGCCTGGATTTTATTTCTGATATAGTAACTGCATTTTTCAGTTTTCCTCTTTGAAAACATTGCAATGATTCAGAGTAACTACCTACCAAGAAATGGAGGGTTTTTTTGGCTTGACTACCATATCTAAAAGTATACTTGTGCAGAATTTTAGTTTATGTGAAAAATAAGCCTTTAAAATTAGGTCCAGCTTGGTGCCAAGTTCAAGCCTGGCAAGACCTCAAGAACCGTCACTGCTGCTGGAAGTTGAGACCTCCAGTATCACATCACTGGTCAGCAAAGCCAGGAAGTCCAAGTGCAAACTGAAAAAGGGACTGAAGGTCATTGAACACTAACTACTGCAGGGTAAATATTTTTACATCACATAATCAGGACCACAGTTTCCCAAAGGGCTTACACCAAGGATACCGTGCTATAGATTACCCTATCAAATCAGAAGATACTAATTATAACAAAATAAAGTCTAAATTTAATTTCTGAACCCAGGTAAGCTGAAAAAAAATATTTCACAGCAGAAGTGGGAGAATATACATTATTAATACTTGGAAGATGCTACATTTATAAATAATACATTACAAGCTTGCCACAAAAGTGTATTACTGAACACCTTCATCTCATAGAGGGTCCTTTAAGGAGACAGGCAGGTTCGGTTGGGATATCAGCATGCAGTGATGAAAACCACTGACTATCCTGCTGAACATGGAATTTTTTATTTAGAACCTGTGCTTTTGAAGATATTCAGTGGGGAACTCCCACCTTGCATGTCTCATAGTAATGAGGAGTGTAACAAGGGGAAACCTCTAAACATTATATATTTCTGTCAGAGTTGTATGACCTGCAGGTATCTATTGGCCCACATTTCAGAAAGCTGAGACACTTCAGAAAACTGGTATTTTCTGTATAACTAGAAGGAAAAATAAATCTGAATGAATTTATTAGTAGGAATTTATTTTCAAAAGTGTTTTATATATGTCTTGCCCGACTCCATTAGTACACTGACTTTCTGCATTACTGTGCATGTTTCATTGTTAAAGTTAGAACATTTTCATAAATACTAAAATAAATGTTTCATACAAAAGTTTGATTCTTGCCAAAACCAGAAAAAATAAGGTAAAGACTGAAAGGGGAAGTACTTTTCCTATCATAGCAATGATGTTCAAGCAATTAAATGAAAAGTTGGTGTAATACAAAACTATCTTTGAACAGAGAGGAGTGGATAAAAGCTGTTTATCTGTAGGCATGCATCCTGGTTCAGAGGGGAACTGATGGCCTTTCTGTCTCAGCTACTCACATACACAATAGCTGGTTAAGTACAAAGACAGTTCAGCATATCCTCCCTTGAAACTAATGGCCTTAACTCATGAAGCATTAGACCAGTCTGAGCTAACTGCAAGGACAGCTGTGGCTTGTTTCCAACTCTTAAAATAAGCTTCAAGAAAGGATGGATGGGTTATATTTACTTCGGCATTTAAATGACAAAAACCGTATAATTAGTTGGTATAAATTACACTTTATGGAATAAAACCAATTAAGTGGAGTGGTTGATCCATATTTTGTAAGGTTATTGTGCTTCAGTTTTCCTGTCTTTCTTTTGTACACTGATGGCAGAGTGGCTGCAAAAGCAATTTGGAGAAATAAACCCTTATATGCTGAGCAGTAAAGGCACATGTGAATCACTTCAGTCAAAGGAACGCTATGTCTTTTTATTTTAATGTGACATAAATATACTGTTAGAGGATAAAGCCCTGATATAGAAGAAGTACAATAGAATTATAAAAGTTATACCATTTTTATTCTGATATTGGTAAATAAAAGACCATTCTCAAGTGTCTTTTGAAGTCAGAAATAAGTCTGGTTTATTTTTAAGGTGACACACCCTGATTTTACTTTTTTTATTCAAAAGAACTCTTTGGCTAAAGCTATGTTTTATCATATCCTTTCCAACTCATAGGAGAAGTCTATATTTAGGGGAATGATTGAGAATTGTTTTTAATAAAAGAAAAATCAATTAAGGCTTGGACCCAATACTTGAATTCTGAAATTTGTCTGCTTCTGCATGTCCTGTCTTTAAAAAAACCCAGGTCTCTCATGCTCAGAAACCATTACCTCAGAGTTGTTTTGAAACCGCATTTAGAAAGTTCAGATGGGTGTAGAGTCACACCTAGACATCACAAAGGCCATTTTTTTTTTTTTTTTTTTTTGCTGTCATTGGTCTTTCCAGAAGCATCCTAGTGAAATCCTCAAGTTAGTTTGCATAAAAGAGCATGGCAAATTTCCAGGAATGCTAACATGCTTGGAAACAGAAATTAATCTTTCTGGCAACGACACTTTAAATAAGGCAAGGTTGAAGGATCATTCCTAGGACCTTGCATGTCATCTGCCTGTCCATACTGTAGAAGTTTTCAGTTGATTGGATTTGGCTTTCAAAAGTGGCCAGTACAATGCATTTTACATAATGCATTAAACCCTCCACTGGAGACAGCAGAGGAAGCAATAAACTTAAATGGAAGAGCGAACAAAACAGACAATTCAGAAACTGGAAAAAAAATGTCTTTCATCAATGCAATTTCAGGAAATTCAGTGCAAGAAAAAAAGAGCCTTTTTTTTTTTTTTTCCTCTTAGTTATATAACCTTTGCATGCTACTTGAATGATCTGTTATCTGGATGGTCTATTATATAGATCTATCGTCTATTTCACAATTATAATATTAGAAATAGAGTTGAGTATTATTACTTTTTAGACAGCATCTTTTTTCAGTGATTATTTATTGGTTCATAGCATATTTTAATAGGTTACTTTAAAGTACTGAGATCTGTAGAAATATTTTGAAAGAAAAGACCACCGACTGCTGAACTTAGAATGGCCTGTCTATAAATACTTATGAACACACTCTCTGTAGATAGAAAATTCTTATGTTTATTTATTTATATATTCTGGGAAGCTTAGTACATTACAGAAATTGCAAATGCACAATTTAGCATAGGGTTTACTATATAAAAGCAGGTCAATTTTGTTCACTTGGTAAACTAATGTGACTGATTTGATTCATGAGGCTTTGAACCAGTCATGCTCAGATTTTATTGCAAAATTGGGTTCATATGCAAAGTGCAAGTAAAAGGTCTTCTGGTCCATGTGAGATAAAAATAAAAACCTTTTAACACACTGCTTTGGATGAGTGGCCTATGAGAGAAGTTCCTCAGATAACGGTATCTGCTTTTAAAGATTTCAGAAGTATATAATGCAGATCCCACCCAGCAGTAAATCAGGCATTTAGAGAAAAGGATTGTGTGATTACAAAATTATTGTCTTCACTAGTCTAAAGATTAAAACAAAAAAGTTTCGATTAAAAAAAATGAGGAAGATTTATTCCCTCCCTACTTACTTGGGATTAAGGTTCAGAGCTCCGATATGTCTAATTAAATATTTTAACAAGTCTGCCCAGCTTTCTGGGAGGTTATTCTACCTAGTGCAGTTTAGATAGGGAAATATGGCTTCTCTTGTTTCTGCTGTTGAAAGTTGTGCTTTGTATATAGCACTTGCATCTTCATTGGCTCTTGGAATGAAAATGACTGCATCTTTCATTGATTAAAGAATTTTCCTGGCAGACAAGAGGCCTTAATTCAGTTCCGGCAACTAATTACTTATTTCATACCAAATGGGAGATATTTACACAGGACAGGTGGACAGATTCATAGCAGACAAGCCTGCAGGCTGTGATTAGGAGGGACACCATGTCAGAGCTTGCTTTCAGTCATAAAGGGAAGAAGGTTACATCCTAGTCTTACACACTTTTTAGTTTTTCTAACTACTGTGCCATATGACATAAAGGGGAAACAAAAGCACCAGCCTGGTTTTGTAAACCAAGCTTAAATCTTTTAACATCAGAAAATCAGTGAGTCTAATTTCCATTTACCTGTGAGTTTTGGGTAAACTAAAACTTTATTTTTTAATTGAACATATATTTTAACCAACCATTTCAAGGAGTTATGGAAGACAGGAACACAAACACTCCAGAAACAGGTCCATGCAATTGTAAGCCAATCATGAATCCAGCAGCCATGAAGAGCTCATTATAATTCTGGATTTTAATACCAGTAAGTCACTTAACTACAGCTTTAACAACAGCAATACAATAGTCAAATCAGTAAGGGAAGAAATACTAACAGACCAGCATTTGCACAGTGCTCTTACAGGAATTAGAGGAGGAGTTAGGGTAACCTCTTTAATCCAGGTTCCTTCCAAGTCTCCACACCTCTGTACTGTCTGCATCTCTCACCCTCCTCTGGCTTTCTATTTCCCCCTCACCCTGTCTACCTTTACATTTAACATGCACTCTTGTCTCCTTTCTCCTGAAAGAGACACAAATTTATCCCTGATCTCATTTTCATCTTATAACTACTGTGCAGCCATCTCCTCCTGCTCCCCAAGTGTTTGGGTTTTTTTCTCTGCCATAACACTGCTAAACCAACACCATCCTTTGCTGGGTCACTTTCAGCTCTGAGTCTCCTGACATTTGTGCTATAATGAGATTATGAGTCTTCACCATCCCAGATAAGCTTTTTATAGTTCCATCTTGTTTGGTTTGGCCACTGCACTGTCGTACAGCTCAGTGACCCTTGCCTGCTGTTTCTATTCAACCCACCTGTATTAGCTACATATTTGACAGTTATTCATAAAAAACCTCAGTTCTTTTTTTTTTTTTTCCCCTACACCTCCACTTAACCAGTGTAGTTGTAAACATTTTTACATAGACTAAAAGAAGGTATAAAATGGCTCATTATATTTTCCTTTGAAGACTTAAAGAATGACATGAGAGTGTCAGGGAAAGTCCCTGGACATTTCGGTCATCAGTATTGTTAGCCTGAGCACAGGCACTGGGCACAGTTTTGACCAACACCAAGTAAAGCTTTCTTAGACAAATTCAGGGCATTTGGGGAAATTAGTGCAGATCAGGAACTATTCTCAGCAGTTACATTCCATGAAGCTGACCTATTTTGGTGTGGGTAAAGGAATTTAATAACATGGAAATAGGCCACTCTGTACTGGGTAGCTTCTGGGCTGGCACATGAAATTTCTTTGAACACTTGTAACTTTTTGAGCCTATGCTTTCCAATCCAGGCCACGCAGCCCATCTTGGGTCACAGCACCTGACAATTAAGTAGGCTTCTGTTACTGTTTGTGTGTGTGCAACATAAAGGAGTTAACATAAAAACCTACATTGATACAGATTTCTTACACTTAACCAACTTTCTCTTACTTCTTGCTTATTCCTTTCCATGTAAGAATTCTTCAGGCACTTTCAGTGAGATCTGATTTGCCCCCAAAAGTGGAGGCAGTCTTAGTAAAAGCTCCCTAGAAACTTCTTTTTCTTTGGTAGTTGTCACTGTTGCATGATCTTGATCATGCAGCATTTTGAAGAGTGAAACATTTGATTCAGACTGAACAATGACACAAAAGCCAACTAAAGCATCGTATTTTGAAAAGGGGGGGGGGGGGGAGGGGGGGGAGAACAAAAAAACCCCCCAAACCACCCACACCACCAAAAACCTGAGAAATAAACGGGAGGGCGAAATATTCAGTTGCCAGAGATTCTCAGATACGCTACACTTATATTGTTGGGTTTTTTTTAACTTTCTCAAGAATGCATAACTAGCAAAGGCTAGCTTAGAAGAAAGGACTGTTTAGAGTACTGGTTGAATGGAACAAAAAACTTCTTTAAAGCTCTAAACTGAGAAAGATTGGACCCTCAACTGCAAAGCAGAGCATGAAAACCAATATAGCTATTTCTTGGTACTACTCTATAACCAGTGAAAATACAGGTAATTTGTATTTTACAGATCGCTTGGTAAAATGTAATGCTCTGATTGCACAGTAAGCAATAGTCCAGGAAATACAAATGAGCACAATAGTGGTTAGAAGTTAAATATTATCTATTGGTCATGAAATCCTGTTGTTAGTCTGCACTTATCCAATTCATTAGCCCCGTTTCATGAGGTTTAAGTGGTAACTGATCATTAACAGTAAGATTTATAGGTCAATTATTTTTAAACACATCATTATCATCATAGTAGATTATTATCATTAATAATTGTACTTTACATCTGCTACCTTCTGTATAGAAGGTGTAAACAAATACAGTTCATAGAAATTCAACAACCTTTGGCAGGAATCATGACATTCATTCCACCCCAATGTGTTTTCTGTGGGGAGCGATGAAGAAATTATGCATTCAAAACGCAGAGAGTATTTAGACTGGATGCATAACATTATCCACGGTAACCTTGGGATGGCTGAAAAGCACCATGCATCTCCACCCACTCTCTGAACCTGAAGAGTGGCTAGGGCTACGGATTTAACAGCATGGGGTTGCCTTGCAATGCCTTGAGAATTGGTTGCAAAGTAACTCACAGACTACAGCGTCACTTGCTGCATCACTATAATTTCTGGCAGCATCTGCCTTTTTCCTCAAGGCCTTCTGTCCAAATAAGAAATGAACACAGCCGTTCTGCTTCTGACCGTGGTGGGCTTGCTTTCTGAAAGGTGTAGAGGCTACTGTGCAACATGCAATGAAACAGACCATAAGTAATTATCTAATTATAATCACAATAGTTTAGGCTCATCATTTTCAGAAATACCTAATAACCACAGTTGTAGTTAGATTTTCAGGAGTGCCCCACTCCTTCCAAGATCATTAACTGGGATGCTCAAAACAATGCTTGTGACAATCCCAAAGTTCCTACTGACAGCCCTAGAAGCTGCAGATACTGAGCAGTTTTGAAACTGCTTTCCCTTTAGTCCAAAACACATGTAGTTGAATTTTTTTAGAGCAAGTTACAAAAATAAAAATAAAATAGTAGAAATATCCTAGAGGAACTCTTTCAAGTTTTCTCTTGAATACATGACAATTATATTTTTTCTCAGTGGCTTCCATAACAAATTTGTTGATCTTATAAAAGTGATTGCCAACACTCTCAAGAGAAGGATCTATAATAAAGGAGTCACTACCCACAGATTTCCTTGCAGAAGCAGCAGTATTTATATAGAGATCTCACTTTAAACACTTAAATTGGAAGTCATAAAAATCACTTTTGCTAAGTTGATCATACTTGTTGTAAAGTATGTAAAAGACTACAAATGTGAGGCCAATTGCCATCTTATTGTATCATTATTTTTTGGTCTATATCACACACTAATTCTCAAGTATTTTAAGGAAACTGCATACAGTAAACCAATACTGAAAACAAAGAACACCCAACTATTAGGCACTTACACTTGATGATTATTTCACATTTTTATATTTCAAAATAATATTCTGCTTCAGACTGTGCTAACATGGTGAAAAAAGAAGTAATATATATTTTAGGGAAAACCATTTACATAAAATCTACCCAATAAGCATGTGAAAATCAAAGCTTCACAGGGAGTCTTCTAAGTAATATGGATTCGAGCATGTTTTGTTTAGGTGATTTTAGATGTGCAACTTGGGTGTGACTTGGAGGACTAAAGATAGGGACCTTATTTCTTTAGTCGATGGAGAGAAAAATGATTCTTCCAGTACAGGTGATTTAGAGCACTTGGCTTAGATCCTGAAGTAAATGGTTTGACCACATTTTTAAGAGTGAATGAATTGTAGTAAGATTGTGTTATTATCTTTTGTGCCAGAGTAATAAAGAATATATGAGAAAGCTCCCGCAAGGTATTTAAGAAGCAGAGATGTTAAGCAGAGCATTACAAACTCTGTGTCCCATCCTTGGCAATATACTTTTTATCATGTTCACATTTCACATATATCATGGAATTTAAATTTTATAGAGGGAATAAGTGTATTGATTTATTTCATGGTGACGGTGTGATCATTAAAATATTACCAATAGACCTACCTGACAAATGAATATTACATGCTGCCTGAGATTCTGAAAAAGGAAAGACAGTTTATCCTGAAAACTATTCTTTTTCTATCCATAAAGCATGCTACACCTTGATAATTCTTTATAACCACTATATATATCTTACATAAAAACATTTGATTCAAGCTTTTAGACTATAACCCAAAATAATTAGTTTTCTCATTGTATTTTGACTTTTTTTACTGCCTTCTTTTGTTTGGGAATAATTTCTTAATCAGTAGACTGTGTATTAGCAGAACAGTTCTTTGTTAGTCATGATACATAATGAAACTGATCATCTAGAACTGGTTTTCCACACAAGCCCTCAGAGATCCAGGAAGCACGTTGTAGAACACATGAATACATTCACAGATCAGGCTTTGCACAGGTGACCATATAGCAAGGCCAATGGAAGGGGAAGTGATAATGGTGGGGTCTTTCCTACACAGTAATATTTGCATAATTAAAACAGTTACTCAGGAAATCGATTTGGTCTCCTCAGCTTGTCAGAAATCAGCTCCATATTGGCTAGAAGAAACCCTTAATTATAATAATGAAGATTTCTAGAAAAAAAACCCATTTTCTTCCCCTTCTAGTAAAACTGTGCTACCATACAAAAGAAAGTTTAAGATCCTTCGAAGATTTAAGAGTTATTCTTGCCTAGGTATTTGGACACACACATATGAGTGTCTGTGGCTTCAAACAACTGCTCCTAGATTTCTACGCTGAGTGAGCTGTTAAACAGAATATTCTCTCGTCTTTGCTACACCCAGCACTCTTTGGAGACAGAAGCATTGGGTCTGAATATCTTCCGATGAGAAAATGAACTGGCATTTCCCATTTCCTGAACTCTTGCTCCAACAAGGAGGGTATTATGCTCTGGGGAATTAGTTTCTGGCATGCAAGTGGGAGGTTTATTTTTAGAAAGCTTTGTGACAACTTATCAGTAGAAAAAACAGCAAATGGTTAAACTGATTTTTTTCGGTATACAAAAATTACACCAGGTATGATGAACTTTTTTTTTTTCAGGAAAAAAGAGGACAGCCTCAAAACCCCAGTCTGCTAGTTCACCTGAGGTCCTCATAGACTCAGTAGCTGCCAGATCTGGGGAACCTCCATCATGTGGATCACCCTAGACTTCAGCAAGATCAGACCCAGAATGGGTTTTGCTTCTGTTCATTTTCCCTTGAAGAACTGGGAACCCTTGGACATCCAGGATCTCTTCAGTCTGGAGAGATGCAGCTCTTGCTAGGAGTGGACCAGGATCCACAGCAGAGAACTGGGAACTTTAAGAATGGTTATGTTGTTGTTGTTATCTAATAAGGCCATAAACCCTAACTCAGAGCAGTAGGTTTGAGGATGGAAGAAGCCTTGCCATAACTGAAATTTTACCAGCCTATGCCAGATCATGCATGAAACTGCATGAAAGAATGTTCTGGTCTGGGAAGACCCTAGCCAGGAAGATTCTTTGTTATACCCAGAGTGAGATTAAGACACAAACAAGGTTAAATGCCGCTGATCAAGCAAATTTATCGTGTGCTTATGTAAACAAAACATTCACATGTTGTGGTAAGAAAATAGCGTTAGGAAAGAGGGAAAGATAGGAAAGAAGGAAATCTAGCAAGCAGTTGGGATAGAGTTGCAAGAGATGGTCACCACCATGGATGCAGCAGCGTCCTGTTGGTCTGTAGTCTCTATTCACATCAGTGGCAGGGGTCTCAGGATCACCACTTGTTGTTTGGTGACACAGTCTTTTATAGGGAGTTCAAGGGGGTCATTTCCCAGACAAGGGCACGTACCACATTCCTCCGTGGGGCACAAACGATTACTGCATGGGTAGGTGTGATTGTCCATCTCCAGGCACATCCCTCAAAGCAGCGGCATGGCTCTTTCCTTGACCCTGGCCAAAAACTGATGTCAGGCAGCTGTTGGCTCCTTACCTGTTCACAATTGTTAAGTTTTGCAGGAGCTCAGCTAACAAGCTTTGAGACAGTCAGTTTGAGATGTGATCTGTCACAAAGAACAAGGTGACAAAGCTCATCTGGCCTCTTCTCTACAGGGGAAGAGCCCCCTGCAAGTTCCAGCCCCCTGCAGGTCAGAGCCACAGCTAGGAGATGCACAAATGTATCTCTCTGCTATGCTAAATAACATCTTCCCAGCTTTAGGAGCATGTACATCACATGCCACTAATTATTAGGCTGATTAGCTGTAGCTCATCGTAGTGGGTTTGCATGGCAAGGTTTTGGTGGCAGGGGAACTACAAGGGTGGCTTCTGTAAGAAGATGGCAGAAGCTTCCCCCATGTTCAAGGGAGCCAATGCCAGCCGGCTGCAAAAGGGACCCACTGCAGGGCAAGGCTGAGCCCAGCAGCAGCAGTGGTAGTGCCTCTGTGGCAGCACATTAAGAAGGGTTCCACTGCGCAACAATTGCCCCAGGAGAGAGGCGTGAGACTATGTGAGAGCAGAAACTCTGCAGACCCCCAGGTCAGTGCAGACGGAGGGCAGGGGCTGCTCCAGGCACCAGAGCAGAGATTCCCCTGCAGCCCATGGTGAAGCCCATGGTGAGGCAGGCTGTGCCCCTGCAGCCCATGGAGGGTAACGGTGGAGCAGATACCCACCTGCAGCCTGGGGAGGACCCCACACCAGAGCAGGTGGATGCCTGGGGGATGCTGTGATCCGAGGGATGCCCAGGCTGGAGCAGATTTGCTGGCAGGCCCTGTGACCCTGTGGGTGACCCATGCTGGAGCAGGCTGTTCCTGAAGGACTGCACCCTGTGGGAGGGACACACATTGAAGCAGTGTGGGGAAAACTGCCGCCCATGGGAAGGACTCATGTTGGAAGACTTAATGGAGTGTTGTCTCTCATGGGAGGCATCCCACACTGGAGCAGGGGAAGAGTGTGGGGAGGAAGGAGAGTCAGTAACATGTGATGAACTGACCATAACCCCTATTCCCATGCACTACTCGGTGGGAGAAGATAGAGAAATGGGGAATTAAGTTAAGCCCGGGAAGAAGGGAGGGAATGGGGGGAGGTGTTTTTCTGATTTGAATGGTAATAAATTAAACTAATTTCCCCAAGTCAAGTCTGTTTTGACTGTGATGGTAATTGCTGAATGATCTCCCTGTCCTTATCTTGGCCCATGAGCCTCCTGTTATATTCTCTCTCCCTTGTCTGGTTGAGGAGGGCAGTGATCGAGCAGCTTTGGTGGGCACCTGGCAGTCAGCCAGCATCAAACCACCACACTGATGTAACAGGTTTAGTACACTATCCGCTTGTATTTACAGCATCCTTTCTTTTGCCTGTTACACTATTGTTAAAACACCAATGAGTGAATATGAACAGTTGTCTTTAGATTCTTCCTAAACAGACAGAAATCAGTGCCCTTATGACCTGGCCAGGATAAAAAACTGAAATGCCTTGTTAATTTAAGCCAACAAGAATATTATAATATACATAATCTGATTATTTTTTCCCTGAGTAAGAATTAAAGATTTAGATCCAAAAGAAAGAAATTATTTTATTTCAGTGTTGTTTCCTGTAAGATTCATGCTGCTATGATTATCTGCAATGCAATACTTCAGCAGTTGCCAAAGACAAGTGAAAAAAATATAGACAAAAAAAAAGCAGGAGAAGGTAATCTTGCATACACACAGTACATGTATGGTGAAATTATAAAAAAAAACAACCCTCAAACAGCATTTACATCTGTTTGGTTGAAGGCCATTATGCATTTAGCTTGTCCTTAGATGCTAACATGGATTATTTCTTGCTGATCGTTTTGCTGATGACATGTAATGGTGCTTTTCATTTCTTACTCTTACCAGAATTGAAAACCTTTTTGTTAAATGATGGTGTACCTGTAAACTGCAGGTATGGAGAAACAAAAAAACCCAACCCAAACCAAAAACAAAACAAGAAAAAAAAAACCTTTCTAAGGACAGATCAAACCCCAGAACAGCTTTTGAGCCTTCAGAACTAAAACTAATCTAATCACGTCAAAAGAACTGTAAGTGTGTGCTGAATTTCAGTCAAAATGACTGATTACCTGTCACTCAGCTCTGATTTCTTCCCACTATGCACTTTGGAACCATCTTTGGTTTAGAAACTCAGAGGCAGATTGTATGTGTTGTTAGCTTGCCTCTAACTACATTTTCCTGAATGCTTTTGGGCTGAGTAATAAGCCCTATCAGTCATTGCAGCCTAAAATCTTCAATAGCATCATCACTCGTTTATTTGTATCATTCTCATTGATGCTGCTCGATCTGAAACTCTGAAGAAATTTCACACCTTGAATCACAGAGGCGCTACACAGGCTTTGTAAGGGAATGCCTGAATGCTTATGCTGAGATACATAATCACTGGGCTTTCTCTAATTTTGGATTCTGGGTTGAATTTTAAGTGTAATTTAAGTGCAAAATGTTGCATAAGTTAAACAGGTCAACTGGCATATGACTTTTGGCCTTAAAAACACTTTTTTTTTTTTCTTCTTAAAATTGCTTGTACAACAGAGCAAAAAGTCTTGATCAGGCAATATGCATTGCTACTATCTTTCCTATATGTGAAAATATTCTGACTTGCATGCAATATACATGACTGAAATCATCAAAAGGATAACTAGTTGCAGAGTCCAGTTTCATGGTGCAGTCTGAGGGATGTAAGGGCTTGCTCCTTTGGTACGTCTGTATCACTCATCCTCTATAAAGGACAGCATCAAACGTAGAAAACATATTTTAAAAAGATTTATGCAAGTAGATTTTTGTAGGCAGAGAAGTCACATGAGACAATCTACAGAATTTGACAGAACTGTTTGAGTAGCATAACCAGCTGCTGCATAACGTTGGCTGAGCTGCTTGTTCCATCATTCCTAGAAGCTGCAGAGAACAAGGTTTTCAGGACCTTTGGGAGTAAAAGGCTATTACTCAGGCCTGTTTCAATATACCTCTATAGCAAATGGAGGTAGTAGTGTACACAGGCGAAATGGACAATAAAAACTGAATAATGCTAAACTGTCACAGCAAGTCTAGGGCAAGAACTAATGTCTTCTAGAGACAGAAAAATAAAAATCTACAAAACTGTCCTTTTGTTATATTTCATATGCAGCATTCATGTGATCATTTCAAATGTCCTCTGTACAAAGACAGGGAAAAAATAAGTTTTTCATGCTATACATTATATTCTCTTTAAGTTTTTCCCTGAGGTGGCAACAATACACTTTATTTGTTTTCATTTATTTTATTCTGAAAGTATGTTGTCGCAGTAGCACCATTAACAGCTTCCATATGCTGTGAAAATAATATTACAGGAGGACAATGGCAGTGTAATTACATACTACATCTTCAGAGATCTAACTCTGGCAGAGTTGACGATTACTTCAGAGTTTCAAATTAATCTGGATAACCCCATCTTTATTGCTGTTGAATTTCTGGAAGTGATGAAATGCCAAGTCATTGAAAATAACTGATAAAAGCCTAAACAATCTGAAACGAGTAATGCCATGTTTCTTTGACTTCATCTAAGTCCCATGTGCTTTACAGCCAGGTGTAATATTTTATAGAGAAATGTTTGTTTTAATGGATCTGAGTGCTCTTCAGTTCACTAAGAACAGATCAACTAGGCGAAAGAAAAAAAAAAGGAAAAATCCATTATCATATGCTCTTACATTTTATGTTTGCCAAAATTGTGGCTGTAAAGAGCAAACAGTGCAGCAATGATTTCTGTCATCCAATCTAAGTGTCTGTAAAAGATCTGGGCATCAGGGCTAGAACTGTGATGTGGAAATATAATATAAGATTCAAGTGTAGGCAAAGCCCTTTTAGATCCTTTTACTTCCACCTCTTCTGAATAACTTGCACAGCAGAGACCCAGCAATACACACGTTTGTGACATTAAATAATAGGAGGATTTGTGACTCTTCTGCATACCATGTTAAAATTTTATTTTTTTACTCATTCATTGAAGTATAACTAAGAAATAGCTGAGACTGCTATTGTCTTGCTGATACTTTGTGTCATAATGCTCCTTTCCAGCTGTTAAAGCAAAAGGTTCCTTTAGTACATTCCCTTGAAAAAAGAAGGAAATTTTCCTTTATTATGTTGTGTTGGAAGAAAGTGAAGTGATAATTGCACAACTTTTAGGTAGCTCACTCAATGATTACTACAAAGCTACACACGGTAATGTCCAAATGTGGATGCTGTCACAAACACACTTTACTTACAGGGATTTTCTCAAACAATTAAAGCAAGTTTTGCCTTCAGGTATACTTTGCATACTGATAGAGAGAGAAAGCAGGCAAAACACATTTTTTTCAGAGGCATTCAAACAGACAATTCTATAGGTACCATAGCCCAAACTACTAGCTCACAAAAACAGTAGTTTTGCTCCTAATCCAGCAGTGCTAATGTCAATTTTTTCCTCACCTAGAAAAAGCTTGTAAAGCTGAAAAAGCTGACACAGCATGCATTGTGAGGAGATAATGACAGGGAACCATGTCTGCTGTTTAATTCAGCGGCTGGATGCGAAAGTCATCTAACCTGCTGTTGCATGATATACAACTTCTCAGAGCCTTATTTTGTGAAGTGTGACTGAACCGCTACCAGGCAGAAATCTCTGAGACAACCCCCTAATATGCCTCCCACTAGTCACAGATGCCTGCCCTTCTATACTGTTGAAAAAGAGGTGCAAATTTCCTCCTACGTGTTTACACGCAGAGGAACAGGGAAGGCCATTGCCGATATTTTCCTGCGCTGGAGGGGCTGTTCTGTGAGAGCTGTTGGAGAATGACCAGGGAAAACAAAATGATGGGGCAAGCAAAACGCTAGCTTTGTTGAGAGCCAGGATGAAGCAAATCAAATACCCCAGGCCCGCTGAAATCAGCTCCAAAAGCTGCTGGTAGTTTTGACAGCAAAGGCTGCTGCATGAAGAAAGGTGAGCACTACCTGCCCACTGGAAATACTGGTCGTGGCGGTGGGCACTGGCAGCTGTGCAAAATGACAGCTGCAGCGAGGGGTGCCGCGAGCAGGGGAGCCAGGCACTGCAGCACTGCTGTAATAAGCCAGGGCACCCTGTTTTAAATTAAGGCTGCTGCTATGGATGTCGTTAAAGTCAAGGTTGACTCAAAGTACTTTGGACCTCTTTTAGCTCTTTTATCTGTCATGTCTTGTGCTTTTTCAGCAGAGCTGCTTCTCTGAATTAAATCATTTTGTCCTTACGTATCAGTAGTAATGCTTATTTTTAAAGTGTGTAAATTTCACGTGTTGGTTTTTTATTACCACTGATAGTAAATAAACCGAAAATAAAAGATGCAGAGCTAAAAAAAATTATATTTAGCAGTGAACTTTTAGTCAGAGCACCCTCTGGTGGCTAATGTATAAACATTACTCTCTGTCATCTCCCTTGGCCCTCCTACTCCCCTGGAGTTGTACATCTAATTGTAATACTGACTACTACAGAAATGAGTGGAAATCAATCCTTTCTCCACTGAATTTTTCCTTTCAACTACTGTGAAATGCGTGTGTATATTTTCTCAGTAAAATACGAATTCAGATACTAAAACCCGTTAAACACAGGAGGGAAATGCTTATTAACATGTACTGTCTACAAGTGGAGTTTAATTCAAAAGAGTCAACCATGTGGGTAAAATTAAAGATAGAAATACGGATAGCTATCTCAATAGATAGCGATGCTAAGGTTTTTACAGTTGCACTGGACTAAATCTAGAAATTAGGGGAAATCGGTGGGTAAAACATGAATATGTATTTTCTAATCCTTTGTTGTTTTGATCTCATCATTTTAACTAGATGATTTAAGTCTGTTTATTTTGCACAGGCTCCATCGTTTTGAAAAGGCATACTGTGTTAATTATCAAGAAATCCCAAGAATGACTATCTACCACTTTTTCACAGGTATCTTCCATTTAAAAGTACCTGAGTCCTCCCATGTTGGTTCTGCGATTGGAAGGATCAGAGCTGTGGATCCTGATTTCGGGAAGAATGCAGAAATTGAGTACAACATAGTTCCAGGAGATGGAGGAAATTTGTTTGACATCACAACAGATGAGAACACGCAGGAAGGAGTCATCAAACTGAAAAAGGTATGTGGCACTGATGGGGTGTATGTACCTGTGGCTCAAGTGAGAAATTAGGTAAGAGAAGTAAATGTTGTACAATTATACCTCATAAAGAACACATAGTAGTTTCTATCTTTATTAGAATCTGTGGTTGTGGCCTTAGTCTTAAAAGAAATTGGTAGTGTTTCTTTTCATATACAATCAGGTATGACTTTTCATAAATAATGTCAATTTTAATGGCAGAGAACTAATTCTTATCTCTGTCTAGAAAGTAAAATTTCTCTTTTGTGGGAAGTGTTCCATCTAAAACCATATGAAAAATGTTCCCGTTCAGAACATGGAATGAAAGAGGTTTATTTTATGTTTAAGATAATATATTTAATTTTTACTTATAAACTTTTTGTTTTGAAAACTTTGATGCTATGTTTTTTATTTTAATAATGAAGCTGTTGTACAGTATTGTGGTGAACAGAGTTTTTACTCAGGGTAGAGTCGTCCCAGATGATTGCAAATCGACAAGTCCTACTTCCAGTCTCTTAATAGCATCCCAAATAGCTGGTTATCAGATACTCATGCAAGGGGGCACACTGCATCTCAGCTGTTGATGTTGCTTTAGTGTACTATAGTAAGTTCAAGATTACTGAATTTATGAATTTTGAAGATAGAAAGGATAAATGTGATTTGGAATTTAGTGATTAAAGCATTCAGTAGTAGAGATCCAAAATAGGGACTTGTCACATTTTAACCAATGATCGTCTTCTGAGCCCAGGCATGTACATGTACAGCAGTGATCAACTTGTTTAGCAGAAAGAACCATCATCTCATTTTGAAAGGCCAGGTTATGTTTCATAGACAGCTCATGTTTGCAGGTGTAATTTTTGTAAAATAAACACATCTATGATCTGAGCACTTCGTCAGGGTCTGGGAAAGAAAGAGTTCTGGACATGTATATTAAAACAAGCTTTAGGAGTAAAGAAGTGTTAGTTCCAATAAAATTTAGAATTTAGGTAATTAAATTTCCCCTGGCTCTGACCAATGATCTGTATTTGCATTATACTCATTCTAACAGCAAAATTCCTGGCTTTAGCTTCTTGACACAGAAAAAAGTAAATTATCTATAGGTGCATTAAAGGACCAGATGATGTCAAGTCACTTACTCTTCTGCTAGTTTTAAGTGACATAAAATAGAAGCTACGATACCCACAAGATGTAATTTGTCAATGAGACGCAAACTTTTTCCACTCTTCACAGACCCCCTTCTTTTCTGACTAAGAGTTTTAATGTACTGCTTCCTCCTTATGTGAATTTGTAATTTTTTTTTTAATTTTTAAAAATTGTTCTCATCACTTTTTTCCCCTCTGTGCAGATGAGTCAAAAATAGCTCCACCTGGGACTGTCAGGCTGACCAGCTGCATGCCCCTCTGTATGCACTGACAATCACAAATGTCAATGAGTGGGAACCATTGAAAAATGTATGCTTGAGCATCAGAAGTAGGTTTTTGCTAGGATTCAGTTCTTCCTGGGTTAGTTCAAAGTCTCAGCTGTGCTGACTGTTTTTATACACAGCAATGGAATTTTTCCATACCTATGGTTAAGTAGGTATGTATTAGACTGTACAGTCAAAACATTCAAATTGGCTATGCAGATTCAAACAGCACACATATAGTAGTTTTTACTGATGAAGCGTGTTCACATATGAATTTGCCTGACACAGTTATCTTAAGAGCAGCACAGGCAAAACACCTGGTACTTTTGAGACTGCTACATCAGGAATTATATAATGTCTGTATGAACCACTAATTAAAACAAACAAACAAACAAACAAACATAATTAGTTCTATGTCCAGATACTTTACTGCATTTATTCAGCCTTTTCAGTATTGAGATACAGCATATCTGAAAGTTTAGGGCACCTTTACAACAGCAGAACATCAGTTGATGTTGCCTAATGTAAATGTTAGCTCTCTGCCATTGAAGAGGAGGGGGAAAAAATATAGTCCTAATCCCTTCTTAATCTTCTTCATCGTAGTGAGCCTGGGGATGGTGACAGGCTGTGAAGGTCAGGGAATACTATCCTTGTTCTATGCCGGAGTGTGGAAAGAAAATAAACCCAATATGCAGGTCATCCCATAAAGAATGCCTTTATACAGACTCTACACATTGTCCTTCACAAACCCTTTCTCTAGGAAAAGCTCCCTTTCACCAAGCTTTAAATGATCCAAGTGTTTTAAGACATTTTTGAATCACCCAAAATCCATCCACTTAAGTTCCTTACTGGATCCTGGTTAAACAAGAGCAATACTGATTCATAATGATACTGTTAACTCAGTTGTCTTTTCCTGTCCTCTGTGCTTGTAATAATACAAATGTGCCTTTATGGGTTGCAGTTTTCAGATTTTCAGAAGTGCTAGACAAACACAATTTTGTGAACACCTATTAAAATGCATGTTACCTGAACTGTACAAGACTGCAACAGCACTATTCATTTGCCTGCAGAGAAGCAATTCCACATTGCATGGTGTTCAAAACACTGACTTGACCTTGTGGGATTACGCAAATATTTAAGTTAGGTATGCGTTTAGTCCTTCTTTAAGTCAAAGCTGGTGAATGAATACGACCACACTTTCAATTCGGAGCTATAAATAATAAATAGTCAAAGACACTAATAAAAAGTACCTGTGCTTTAAAAACCGGTTTGGACTGGTTTTGGTATCATAACATATCCTGATGTTGGATGTACTGCATTAATTCAGTGCTGAGCCATTTCAAAACCATTTATAAAGTTTGCTTTTATTTTTCCTGAAAAATTTCTTGCAGCCAGAAACTGTCATTCACTGTGTAAATGCTTTTGTGTTCTGTTGTTATGCAAAACCAGATGGAGACATTTCTATATCAAAATTGAGAAAAATGAAGCCTTCCTGGACTGCATTTATTTTTGGTGGAAAATACATTTGATGATAAAAAATTGCACAAGCCAAGCTGTTCTTTTCAGCATGCTGAATGCATTGGTGGAGGCAAAAGGCCATTCTCTGCTTCTAGGACACTAAATGGGCACAAACAGCTACAGCTGGACAATGTGCACATCTTAAGTCATCTGTTTTGGTTGCTAATTTATTTTCATGCTATGATCCAATATAAGCTTGATTACTAATACTCTTGTGCTATTTACATATATTAAAAATGGAATAGCTTTTCTTATAGTCTGCTAAAGAAAAATCCAAATGCTATTTAGCACCACTGTGTGGTTAGTACTGTAAGAGCTTCCCTTCTCTCTCAAAAAAAGAGAAAATAGTATTGGTAAAAAGTGTGGGAGAGTGTGGACTTTAGGATAGTGCTGTATACAGTTGTTTGTAAAAGTAGAAATACTACTATTTTAGGAACAGAATGACCAATTTCTTCCCTTCTCTTGAGCTATTTAATAAAGTTTTTATTGAGTTTTATATTTATGTATTATCTGTCATCCTACCTGAATGTGTCAGCAAACTACAATGAGTGTAAGCTACAAGAAGCAGGGTGACAGAAGGGACCATCTCCTTTGTACCAGGTGTGGTGGCCTCAGGTGGAGCATGGGGTAGTGCTCCCGGGTACAGGGGGAAAATGTGTCAGTCCCAGGCAAGCTCCCGATTTTATTGAAACTGATAAGAAATCCTTAATGACCACATCCAACAGAAAACAGAAGGATCCAAGCTTCACTGAACAGTTGGCATTAAATTTATTAAACTAAGCATAAGTTTATAGAATAAACCTATTATGTGCAGAAGCCCCTTAACTGGCTCAGCATGAGCTAATCCAGTAATTGATCAGGGTTCAAGCACTGAGTCTAGCTCAAACATTACTAATTAGTGCAGACTGTCATTAAACCCAGGAAAAAAGTGTTTCTAGGCTTCACCTGGTATGATCCTACACTGCTGTACTGTACTGCTTGAGCTTCTCCACGTAGGTCAGTGGAAACTCAGGGAACATTTGCATCTTATTTTTTGTAAGCTGTGTACCACTGCTAACTGATCAGATGGCAAAGCAGTACCATGAAATCACGGTGTCGGGGCAGACATAGCACCACATAATGAGAAACAATAACTTTAGTGACGATAAAATAACAGAAACTGGGGAAACAATGAACAGACTCCGTAGCTCCAGGAAGGTATTTGGAGTGTATGCTTCCTTGGAACCTCAGGGGCCACTTTTAAAAAGCCTTTAGTTGGAGTCAGCAAGTAGTAATTTGACTGTCGACTAAGCCAAATTGTCTTGCTTGTGGGATAGCCCATGTATGATATTGCTATAATGTAAGAGCAGTCTGATAGCATCGGTACACTACAACGGTGAGCATAAGGCAGACTGTTGATATCCCTCAGCCAGAATTGCATTACAGCTACTAACTGCTTTACTAGCAAGACTGTACAGACTGCTCACTCCACCCCTTGATTCTCCAGAGGCAGAGAATATCCTTTGCATGTGTGTGCATAGGCACTGTCTGCCTATAATCATAACTCGAGTTTGTGCGTGGGAATTGTGGTTTTACATTTTGAGGAGGAAAAGCAGCTGATATTAAATCCTTCTGTACAGGCAGAAAGTGGTGATCCAGGTGCAGATGCAATCATAAAGACCATGACAGCCACAGAGAAGAATGACGGGAAGAATGAGGAAGGGGAAATGCTCAGTCTCTGTAGTTTGCAGATACAGCTGTTAGGTTTGTTTTGTTTTGTGGTTTGTTTTTTTTTTTTTTTCTAGAACAGTGAAAGGCACCTGCATAAATGGGTAAGAGGCTTGAGAGCAACAGACAGCTCAATCGCTGACATTGGTCAGCTTCTCCCCTTCCCCAGATAAGAGCGTACATATATTTTGCCCACTTCCCATCAAATTTTGAAATATTCACTTCAGATCTGGCCTATAGATCTCATTTTTTACTGTGCCCTCTCTTCCCTACCTAATGAGAGCTCCTGGTTCATCTGGAGCTTGTTTTAATAAATCAACCTGCTCTGTAATACCAATTATTTCCTTATGCGATTTAAAATCCAGTGCAGAAGTGCAGTTACTGAAACATGTCAATCCACAGCAAACACTTTGATGGCAATATTTCACAAAATATATAGACTTTCAACTCACCTTCAAGGGGAAAGTGTTGCCAGGTTTTGGGATGGGCACATATGACATAGAGTTGTTCTACAGTTGCACAATGCTAATATGAAGGCAAGCCAAGGACGATACGCACCTTCTCTCAACCCAGTGCTACTGTCCATAACTATCCATATACCTAGGGCTTACAACCTCATCCCAAAATACAGCTTCTCTATCATTGTAGGTGTGGATTGTGAAAGCTTGTGCCACAAACAGTGCTGTTGTATCTCTTATGTGTGGATAAAAAGCAGAGCAAAATCACGGGATAGTTCTTTTCTCACTCTTGCCGTGCTTCTCAGAATTCATTACATCTTTCAGCCCATTTTTTTTTTCTTTCAATTCTTTACTTCTTTATATCTATCTATCTACCCATATTTCCATCTATCTATTTAATATGTAATTTTAGACAGATACATCTGTATAGTAGCATTTCTTAACGTCTACCTTGAAGACGGGAAACCAATATTTCAGAATGTATTTATTTCTAACACAGTGCTGTTTATGTGATTTCCTAGTCATACTAAATCTATTCATGGTACTTCCAGAGTTGCAAGATAAAGTGATTTGTCAGTATGTGTTATTTGATTTTGGGATTTGTAGAATGCCTTGGCTGCACACAGTTGTGTGTATGCTGATAGTGCTTTACTATGTGACTATATAGAGCAGCTTGTAACTGTAATATAGGAAAAGGCAGGTAAGAACTGATAGGGGGGCCAAATGCATCTATTCTGTCACTGGTACTTAGAATATCAATTAGAAATATTCCTCTAATTGTTGAATATTTCACAGTTAATAGGACATTGACTTAGTATTACCGAAATTGCTGTTTACATTGGAAAAAACTCATAACTTTTGTAAAATAAAAGCCTTACTCAAACTTAGCTTTCTGAATATATTTTTTTAATAGAAAGAATCAATATTCCTGTTGGTTATTTATAAAACAACACTTCTATGAAACCATTCCATTAAAATCTGGTTAATTGAAAGATGTTTCAATAATGTCATAGGTTTTTTTTCTATGAGATTCCAGCATTCTGCTATGTTTGTACCCTTTAGCAGCATTCCAGGTTTTAGGTGAAAATAGTACTGAGCACTGTCAGACAGTTACTATGTAACAGCAAAATATGTGTTTAAAAATAAAAAAAAAAAAAAAGAAAAGGCAGCTAAAATATTGTGTAGCCTACTCATTTTCTTCACAGACTTTAGTGGGATCTACTACACAAAAAAACAAAAAAACAAAACAAAACAAAAAAAAACCCAACCACAAAAAAAAAACCAAAAAACAACACCAAATTACAAAACCCAAAGAAATGCTATTTTAACATCTTTAAAACTAAAACCCAAAAGGTTTTTGCTTGAGGACTAGACAGACATTCAATTCTTCTGTTTTCAGATAGACTGGACATATCAGACAAATGCCAAAATTTGAGACTGTCAATAGCTATCTATATGTCTCAACTCTTCAAAACTGGGAAGACCAGAACTGATCAGGAGATTGTAGCATGGACTTCCCATAAACACAATACATTAAAGCCATACTCTTTTGCTGCATTATATATGTTGTATAAAATCTTAAAAAAAAAAAAAAAAAAAAAATCTTCAGTTTACCATTTGCAACATTTCCCATCTTTCCACAGACATTTCAGTTGCAGTTTAGCCTCACTTATATTAAAAGTTTAAATTCTGCTCTTTTGTGGAATTCTGTCACTGATTTCTTTCTCTGACGATGGCTCAGCACTTTCAGCCTCTCTCTTCTTGTTCTGAGTGCCAACTGAGCTTTGCATTGGCCATGTATTGTTTAACCTCTAACTGTGTTTATCATCAGACCCATAGAAGGACAGAAAGAGAGGATGGGTTGCTCTGATATTACAGAGGCAAAACATTTTCTTTTCTTGGGGCAAACGTCTTTCCGAAAATATATCAGTGCTGCCCCATAAGGCTGAGGGGATAGAAATAATGCAGTCACTTTATCTGTCTAGTGGGTTGCTGTTCAGTAAATATGCCAGCCCGAGCACACCAGTACATAGAATTGCTTGGAACCTTATTCCTTTCTGTCCGTCCTCGAACAAGCACTCTGTTCTCCTTACATTATGAAAGTTGTGACTTGGCACTGGCCAAGGACTGTGATCTGGTACTCCTGCCTTGAAGAGTAACTCAGTGAAAGACAGCCTGCAAGGACCGCAGGAATTATGGCTCTTACCATTAGTACATCTATCTGTAAATATTCTCATACATCACAGGAGCTAGTCTGAACAGTTTTAATACCCTTTTTTGGGGGGTATCAAAGATACATACAAGGCATCAGTTAGAATGTCTACTTAATTGAAAGCTTAGATTTCTTACTTTCTCTGTCTTAATCATGTAGCTCTAGCTTAACCGCTCATACTTAGACTTCTTCCACTCCAGACTGGTTCTTTAAACTCTAGGTTTTCTCCCCTTAATATTTTTTTAAACATGTTAACAATTTATGTAATTAGCTGGAGAAGCATTTGACGGGGGAGTTGTTTGTTTTGGGGAGGATTTTTTTTGGCAACGTGTAACAGTGAACATGACTAGTATAGAAACTGAAAAGACAGTGGCAACAATTTGGACAATGAAGCAGCATGTCCATTTGTAGTGAAGGCAACAGCTTAGGGTTTTAACTCTGGGGCACAAGATCTTCCACACTTAATTTTGTTTGTTTCTTTTTAGTCTTTGTTTATGCTCTTCTGTCAGTCCAGTTATAAAGGTGCAACTCACACTGGCTTCCACTGGAAATTTTGTCTGTGGGAGGACGGTTGCAGGTGGTAGTGGATCAGTTAGTAGTACTTGGCTTTCAAGCCTGATTATTTCTGTGGCATATAAACTTGGATGGCTAATTTTAAATCCCCAGCTCAGAAAAGACTGACCATCTAGTCTATTAAAATTACGATGTCTTTCATACGGATTTAAAATTATTATGCTAGCTGTTCAGCTAATGTAAGTCAAGGTAACTTGATTGATTTTAATGGAGCTACTTCATAAGGGCAGAAAATGCCAGAATTTAGATCTATCCTGGCTGTGACAAATGACTGGAAACACTGCGGTAATGACAGCTGGGAAAAAAATGACAGACATTGGCATATTCTTGCTCATACACTTGTGATCCTGCTCTTTTCCATATAGCATATCCTTTCTGTTAGTTTATTTCCAACCTGCCTATAATCGCCAGAAACCACTAGGTGCCAGTGTTACCCAGGCAGCAGGAAAAGCCTTTGTCAGTAACGTTAAAAACAACATGAAAGCCAGTGCAGCTAAACCCTTTAACTGAAAATAAAGCTTCTGTGTCTTTTCAACTAAGTAAGACTGCATTAAGGTTTCTGAGATGATTGCTTTTTTAAAACCAAAGGCACTAAACTTATGTACATTGACAGAAACCCACCCCAAAACAATCTGATTGCGCAATGCATTTCCATCAAACGCCCAGAGCTGCTATGCTGCCTTCAAGACTTTATGGATTACATCTAGGATCATAAGGCAGAGTCAAAGTCCACATTTTTTAGAGTACATGTGGGTCAAATATGTGGCATGAATAGCAGCTCACTGCTGAGACATTTTACAGGAAAAACTTTGCTCAGAAGAAGTTTTAAATCACATTCCAAGCCATACCTAAAGTTTGGTTTGACCCATTGGTATATATCAGACTTTTCATTTGGGCTCACTTCCATCATTTTCATGGTCATCTGAAAGGTTTCTCTGCCAAACGAAATCTTCTATTTAAAGAACTGGATCAGCTAAAGACAGCTGATTGCCTGTGCATGGGAGTTGTGAATGCAAATCTCTGGCTAACCTGCACAGAGCTCATTTGCAAGACATGAATTTCACTCATTTAACTTCAGACACCTACATTGTAACTGTTTACATCCATGCCAGTCATCGCGATTTTTTTTTGATGTGGAGAAACAGTCGTTTCCTGGGTATGATTTATCTGGCCTATTTCAGAAACCACCTTGGCATGAGAAGAACTGCAAAACAAGCTTAGGCAATTAGCTCGGGAGCTGAAGTTTATACTGAAGGCATCTTTAAGCTATGGCAGATTAATCCTACCAAAGTGATTTTGCAATGTTTAATTTTTAGTCAAATCTGATGTTTTTCTTTTGTTCTTTCCACAGCCGTTAGACTTTGAAACAAAAAAGGCATACACCTTTAAAGTTGAGGCTTCCAATCTCCATCTTGACCATCGATTTCACTCGGTGGGTCCATTCAAAGATACTGCTACAGTGAAGATAAATGTGTTGGACATGGATGAACCTCCAGTTTTCAGCAAGCCTACGTACACAATGGAGGTGTATGAGGATACGCCTGTGGGGACCATTATAGGTGCAGTGACGGCACAAGACCTCGATGCTGGCAGCAGCTCGGTTAGGTAAGAAAGCTTTTCTTCCTTCAGTAATTCTCAGACAACCCAAAGGGCTGCTGACAGCGAGACTTGGTGGCAAAGAGCTTAGTAAAAAGATTTAAAATGATCCAAGTCTGTCACTGTAACATATAGAAAAGAGATGATAGTTTGGGTGGGTGATCTGGAAAAAATACGAGAAGTGCTGAGAGCTGCTTATCATACAGATCACATAAGTTACTGACATGACTTCAGAGATGGTGTGCTCAGACTAAGGAAGTAAATACATTGTTTTGCCTGGTGTCTGGTGCTTCCACAAAAGCAGCTCTGAAGTATAGTAATGAAAATGGGATTGTACATGCTGTGTCTGTGTTATACCTCAATGGGTGACAGTGAGCACTGCCCCTTTCACAAGATCCACTTACATTCTACATCTGGCAAAGAACAAATGCTTTGATAAATAATTCTACATCTGTCTTGGCGAAGGCTGTGGGGACATGATTGCTGACCAACATGGCTCTGTTCAGCAGACTTCAGCACAAGTAAACCCCTGCCAGCAAAACCTCTCATTTACTGGTATAGCTTATTTTCCTGAAATAAAAGGGAGAAGGGAGCTGTTATACAAATGTAGTATATTGATTTTGTGGATGTATTTCCAGTCACATTAGAAACTATAAAGTAAACGAGACTGATGTACCAATAAGGAAGCTCCTGCGCAGACATTGTCTAAGACATTGACAGTCATTATACATACTTCCAATACCAATTCAGGCTGGACCTAACTGACTTCAGGAAATATTTTTATTCCCAGACTTTCATGAGCAATATTGCAGACATAATGGAAATCATCAATCTTTAAATATTAATATTTATCAAATGGGACTATGACAGAACAGGAAAATGCCACTAGTGTTTACCAAGTGCATACACACTCATGCATATTTGACTCCAAATTTAATTTGGTCTTTTTAATCCATGTTTATTAATTATATGTATTTTGACTTAGTACATACATTCTCAAAATGTACAATAAACATGGTAGATTATGCATTGTAATCATGTGCAAAAATTTAACATGTAACAGTGACTGTTTAGCTCCTGCTTTGTCGAATCACTGTTAATTATTGCTTACAACTATTACTAATGTTTTTGTTTCACTGTTTAAAAAAAAAATACATTCTTCATTCTTTTTTAATACAGAAATGTATTTGTTCATGAATCTGTGAGACACGTTCCTTCCCTGACCCTGATAAAGGATTGAAATATATACTAACAAAGAATGAAGTAGGAACCTTTTTACCTGGTAGTAGCCTATGAAAATAATCCACTGAAGTCAATATTATGTTGGAAACCATAGTTTCTTGCAACTGGACAGCAAGCCTTTAATCATATTTTCATATGTCATAATGATATGACAGCAGAGTCATTTGAATAGATAACCACTCCTCAGTGAGAGTCTTTTACTTCACAAACCCTCCTAGGAGACTCAAGGGCTTTGGTTACTGATCTTATATTTGAAACTACACACGAAAAATAGTCTCACGATGGTTTCTCCATACACTGCTCACTGTAATATTGAATCCTAAGCTGTTTTAAAGTGACTGTGTCTACCTTTGTTAACCTTGAAATCACTACGTGGGTGTCCAAATGCCCCTCTACAGTTACAATATCAGGAATAAAAAAAAAATAATAATCAGAAATATTATTAAAAAACCCTTACATTTTAGTCCCAATGCTCTACTTGATGACCCCTTACACTGACAAACTATGGACATGCTCCCAGGGTCACTTTTTATTAACTGATTCAGCTGGTTCATGTCCGGGGAAAAACATGAATACTTCCAGTATTACCATTTTCTCCGAGGGACCCATTCTTACACAGAAGTAAGTTACACAGTGAATTTGATGGACTTTGGAGGGAAATACTTTGCTTTAAGGAGAGGGATGTATTCCAGTAACCCAGCTGACATGCTGAGAAGATTAAGCTGGAAACCTCTTCATGCAGCTTTCTTCCAGCTTTGTAAGATCACTTATTTCAATCAATTTTCATTTTTTAGTCTCGAACTATCTTTATTTGCTCTCATTTACTTGAGGATATATTTGATTCTCTGTATTCAGCTTGATCTCCCGCTTTTTCAATTTCATTATAAGTTTCTTACTAATGTATCTATCAGATGATGCTGTTATGCTCTGGAAGAACCTACCTGTATCCAAATGCTGACTAGTCCAATCAGAAAAAGAAATTATATGCAATTGATAGTTGCTGATATACTAGTGTTAAATATTCCATAAGTTTTACAAGAAAAAAAAGTACCCGACCAGAAGTTTGAAAACCATAAACTAGTTACAAAGCATGTGATTAAAACTTCTTAATGTGTCTTAACCAATTATGGTCTTTCAGCTCTTTAAAATCCAGATCGACTCATAGATATAAAGAACGGCTCCATCAACTTCATCATATTTCAAAAAAGGTTGGAGCATCTTTTAAGTAAATATGCCTTCTAATCAAACATAGAAAAGAAAGTAATGTTCTTTGAAACAACACTCCATACAATTTTCTGTGTGGCAGTTTCTCTACCAATTAATTGATTTTCTCTGAAATGTTTTTCTAGAACAGTTTGGCCATTAAAATGTTCATTACAACAGCAACCAAATCAACAAGCTGCCAAACAATAGAGATTTGGAAAAAATCTGGACTGCACGTAACAGAAGGCAAAATGCTGGAGAACAAAACATGCTAGAACAGCGCACGTGAAAGGAAGCAGCACTAGTTACAGCAACTAAATCCATGCTATCAGACAAAAGCTTTAGCTCTGTTATGCTAGACACATCAAGAAGGGGGAGGTAACAGCTAAGAATGAAGACTGGATTCAGCTGTTAGAAAAAGAAAAATAATTTACCAGAAGCCACTGAATATGATGTGGTTTATATTATTTTTCTCTTTTGTTACTGGAATCAAGTTTTTGGACAAGTCAGGAAATTTAAAAGGTTCATTTTGTGGGATATTTGTTAGAGATGTTGAAATTAAAGTGTACAGAGCACACATTCAGTAAGAAACTGGAAATTAAGCACAAGGAGAAAAGGGGCTGCAAGTATTCAACACCAGCAAGGGTGAACGGCTTTGAAGCTGTTTTGGAACATTACCCCAGTGAACCTAATTTTCAACCTGTGTTAAATCTGGAGTTCATGTGTCTCAGGAGAGCTATGTTGTCTATTCCCATTTTATCCATAGTGCTGCAAGAAATGCTCAGCAGAAATGTCAATATGAAGTCCTATGTACTTCATGGCCATTAAAAATCCCAAAGCACTTCTGAAAACAATGGTCTCATATTCTTCTCAAACTCCCCTAGTTTACGATGCTTACTTTCTGTCTGGGAGAAAAAAAAAAAAAAAAAAAGGAAAGAAAAAAAAAAAGAAAAGCACCTGTATTGTAGTGTATTACAACATACGTAATTTATAAATATGTAAAGTTTTTAGTAAAGATCCTTGTACTTCTGGTAAAAGGAATTTTAGGACTTCCTAAAAATTGCATTTATATATGTCCATACAGCATAAATGTATAGACAGAGTTGTCTAAATAACAAGACAGTGCAAATGGATAGCAAGACTGAGTAATCTGCAATATTTTCTAGAACAGCTTTATCTAACGGTGTGAGTGAAGTTCAACAACTTTGCACTGACACCCTTGAAGCTGTCAGATTTCCTTGGAGATGATCTTCTGGCATAAAGCATGAAAGGATTATTGTCCCTGATGTGAATCTCAGATACGACTCCAGTTACAATGAGTTTCATATTCTGTGCCACAACACTGCCCTTCAGGTCTTCTCTGCTTGATTCAGGAGTTTTTCTTTATGAACCACAAGAACGACTCAAAGCAGGAAAGCTATGGGGACTGTCCATTTTCCTGTCCAAGTCCAGAGTCATGAAACTGTGATACTAAAGAAAGAAAAAAGTCATGTGTACTAGTCACGGGTCAATCCTGCCCTCAGTATGTTGGGGACAAAATTGTATTCCCTGCATGTTCTTCCAAAGAAAAAGCCTTATTTATTTTCTGAACTAGTTCACAGTGAACCGAAAACTTTCACAGATAGGTTCTGTTTTCCCAGTGCAATACTTTGTCATGTAAAGATCAAGAAAATACAAATAGTAAGTTTCTTCCTGAATCCTTAAACAGTTTATCTTAATGTACAACCGCAGACAAGATGAATTAAAATGACATATGTAACAGGAAAGTGCTTGACCTTCCAGTCCCATAATTCTTCTATTTTTTGCATCCACTTTTTGAATTTGCTGCTTCTTCAAAAAGGAAAGTCCCATCCTGTGACATCAAAACATATCTGATAGTTACATACATACATAGAAAGACTAGGACATCTAGTTTTAGCACCCCAGGCCTCTTCATTTAATAACAGACTAAGTGATAACTATTTTTCTGTGTATGGTATCACACTGGAGGGGAACAAGATGCTTTGCCAGTTGGTTTTGCACAGATAAAAGATGGTGGGACTCATGCATTTTGCTTGGTTTTTAGATGCTCTAGTAAGTTTTGCACACTTGCTCTGTTACCTCCTGTCTCTTTCTTGTTACAATTTTACCTCCACTCCATCCCTTGCCTTTTACTGAAGTCCCAGTCTCCTCAACCACTTTTAAGACCTCCTCCGAGTTCTAATTTATCCACTAGCCAGTCCAAATCCCTGCACCAGTACCTCTCAGTTCCTGCTGGAGATCTCTTACTATTTTTTTTTCAGTCCTCCTATTAGCTCACTGTTTTCTTATTATGTCCTGTACTCTGGCAGTCTTAATACCAGTCTCCTATTTCACGGTCCATCTTTCCTTCTCCCACAGCTGGCTTCTGCTTTTTTCTTCCTGAACCACATCCCATTAGCTTCATTGGTGACCTGTTCTGCTGCCTTCCTTTCTTCTGCTGATGATAGACATCTTTTTTGATCTCAGTGGTCTGATGTCCTTTTTTCTCTTTGTTCCAGTTACTTTGATCTTCTTTCTAGAACTTTAGAAACTGGGTTTCTATCCCAACATTTTCTCTGAATCTCAATGGATATATTTGGCTGACACATCTGCTCTTTCGCCACCAGCCTCCCTAATTTCCAGTCTCATTTGGCTCAGTGAGCACTCAGCTACCATATAGACAACAACCACCCCATATACCTACCTTCCAGCAACACTGGAAATGATAGTAGGGCAACCAATTCCTACTTCCTCCTTCTATTTCTCCCTGACTTTCTCACTCTGACTCTGTTTTCTTCCCTGGCTCCTAGACTTCGTCGTCGTGACCTCAGGCAATCGCATCCTCCATGCCTTTGTTGTCTTCCTCTTAAGCTCCCCCCAATATGATCCCATGTACTGCTCTGCCATTCTCTAGATTTGAATGAGCTGGCTTCCTCCTCAGCAGCTGGGTGGTTTTAAATGAGTGAACAGAAAGGTGACTTCTCTTCAAACACAAGGCAGAAAAATGTTCCTTTTCTGTGTATAAACTGTCTTTCAAAAGGAACTGTTTTCTTACATTTTAATGAATTCCTTCTATTCAACAGCAACTGACTCTATCTGTTTGCTCTACCTTTACCTTGAAGCAAGGTGTGTGTAACAAATTATTATGGTAATCCCCTTCATGGTACTTTAAATTAACATGTTTTATTTCACATTTGCAATGGATTAGGTGCACACAAGCAGAGAGTTATCACAGCTCAGTTGACAAGTGACTCAGTTGTATTAAATCAAGGACTGTGGTACCTCAGTTCCAGTGATCAGCTTGAAGCTACTAGAAGTAGCCACTACAAGAAAAGTAAGATTTGTTTTAACATTACTTTTAAATCTACGGACTTAAGGCCGAAGGGAGCACACAGAATTCTTTGGTGGGGAAGGTAAACGTACTGTTACTTAGTCCTCTGTGATGCTGAAGCCTGTTCATTGAAAACAGCAAGAGGCTTGAGCTGAAAAATCTTTCTTTGTCATTTTGGAGCACATGCAGACTGACTTTCGGTCTGTGTGGATTTTCACAGGACTTGCAGGAACATGGAGCAAAGGTGAGTACTTTCTGGCACAAGTCAGAAAGCCTGCACTAGAGGAAAGTCAGGCTTTCCCAAATAAAAGATTGCTAGGATTCATTTGACATGCATATTTTCTAGATCATGTCCTGGAAGCGCTTGCAGCATGAAATATTATTTCCCAACTCCAGCAAGTCAAAAGAAGCTAAACCCAAATTTTAAAACTGAGAGAGGTCAGTAAAATTTATTTACAGTTGGTAATTCATCAATTTACTGAAGCTTGTGAAAAATAGCAAGTTAACCTATAAAATGTCAGTCAGTTTAGAACTAGAAGTATGTATAGATTCAAAAGTTCATGGACCACAGCTTTCAGTGAATGACCTGTTTGTGAGAGAAGTGGATGCTGAAAATCAAGAAGCATGCATTCAGCTCCAAGGCAGAAAAGCTTTTAAATTAATTGAGAATAGCTAAGCAGCCAGAGTGAGGGGAAAGGAACAATATGACCATAATAGGTCTGGTTTACTTCACAGCACTTGTACCACCTGGTGATATGATTTTACAAAGCCAGTTCACATCCCAGAGGCACACACTGTAATTTTACTTTAGCTCAAATAATAGTCTTCCTGATTTTTGATCAAGGGCTCTTATTCCAAAGTTCTCCAGCAACGGATTTCTCAAGCACTCTAGAAAGCAATTGTGAGATTAAAACAGAGGTTTAATGGCTGTAGCCATATCACCACAATCTGTGAACCTCTCAGGGCTTGACACCAAGAGAATTATGAAGGCTTAGGACTTAAACCATCTAAGAAAAACTTACATGCTACAGGGAAGGATGTTAGTTGGTTATTCTGCACAGTGGTACACAAAGGCAAACCTGAAACCATCTTCCTAGCATAAAATTAAGTTTCTCAACATTTTTAATTAAAGATCTTACATCCCTTTCTAAAAGAATAAGTATTTTAACTATGGCAACCTAGTCAGATACCAAGTCCTTTCAATCTAAATTTCTCCTTTAGGTCTGCTTGTAAACATTGGCTTTACTTTCCTGTCCTAAAATGCTAAAGTTTATTATTATGTTTAAATAATAATGGCATATAGTTTCGTATATATTTGTTGGGATTTTTTTTTGGGGGGGGGTGGGTGTTGTGGGTGGGGTTTTTGTAGTTTTTTTTGGGGGAGTCGTTGCTCTTTTTTTTGGTTGGGTTTTTTTGGGTTTTTTTTGGCTTTCAGGCTTTTTAATTAAGTTTAAACAACAGGGGTTTTGAGAGTTACACACTTTTTGGCATCTATGTGTTCGTCAGTTTCAGTTACATCCTGACTGTAGATGCAGACAGATCTCAGATACTTGTATTTTTACTGTGTCCAGTTCTGGGCTTCCCAGTACAAGAGAGATGTGGACATACTGGAGAGAGTCCAGCAAAGGGCAATGAAGATGGTGAAGGGACTGGAGTATCCCTTCTATAAGGAAAAGCTGAGAGAGCTGGTACTGTTCAGTCTGGAGAAGGGAAGGTTTAGGGAAGTCTTAACAATGCATATAAATACCTGAAGAGAGGGTGCAAAGAGGACAGAGCCAGGCTGTTTTCAGTGGTGCCCAGTGTCAGGACCACAGGCAGTGGGTACAAACTGAAACACAGGAGGTTCCTTCTGAACACCAGGAAATTCTTTGTTAACTGTGTGGATGACTGAACCCTGGCACAGGTTGTCCAGGAAGGTGCTGGAGCATCCTTCCACAGAGATATTAAAAAAACCCACACCTAGACATGGTCCTGGGCAACTGGCTATAGGTGACCCTGCTTGAGCAGGGGGGTTGGACCAGATGACCTCCAAAGTTCCCTTCCAACCTCAGTCTTCTGTGATTCTGCCACTTCCATCTTCTCTAAGCTGAAACAGAGAGACTGGCAATCTAGAATCATCTAAGATGGCTGGATGTGAAAAGGAGCAAAGATAATCTAAATATAAAGCTGAGGTTCAGTATGGGCAAACACAAAAGCAAATAGTTTAAAAAACTGATGTCAGCATTCATGTAAATAGTATCTACAGATTTATAATAACAGATTATTTTAGGCAGTAAATCTGAAAACAGTGTGGAGGAAACACAGCGCAGAAATTCCGGCTCAGCTAGGAGGAGAGAAGAACCAATTTTAGAGGCAAATGATGGGACCTGACTTGGCTCAGGTCAGACCATTAGTATGCAAGGGGGGGCAATGAGGTGCTTCAACAGCAGCTTTTGCCTGGGGCCCTCATGAAATCTGTAAAACCTTTGAAAAGGTGACCCCATCCTTATATTGATCTCTGCAGATTCTGGGTTCCTTTATACATGCAGAGGATTGGAGAGGAGAAACAAAAAAGGAAAATGCAACAGCTCCTGCACTGTCAGAGCTGTCCTGAAAAATCTCTTGCTTTATGAGAGCTTCACCAAACCAGCTTCAAAGCAACAATGCAGACTCCAGTTCCCGACTTCACTGAGTGTTTCTTCTTGCAGATCCAGCTGACAAGTCAAGTGAGTCCCAGCTGACGATCTAAGGAAGCAATAAATTCTCTGCTGGGTGATGCAGTTTGCTTTAGGGTCAGCACGATTGCTGTTGTTTGCTTTTTCTTTGATTGTCTCAGCATGAGCTTTTTACGTCAGCTTTTTTCTGGGAAAAATATGAGAGATTTGTTCAGATTTTAGTATCCAAAAGATGTAGAACAGAGCTAATATTTACATGATGCAAAAGTAAAGCTATCAAAGATTATTCCTGTTGAATTTATGTCACTAGGCCTGCTCTGTTCTATGGCAGCTATGCTGCTTACTGCCTTAGCACTTTGTCAGGAGATGAAGCATTTCAGGCCAGGCCTGGAAACAGAGGCCCAGGAAGCATCTCCACCTTACGCTGTGGGGTTTAGATCCCATGTGCCCAAGTACAAAATAAAGTTTCAGCGTATATATATTGAGGCTGAATTTCTGACAAAGTCATCACATTTGTTTTCCTTCTCTCAGCTTTCTTGAGGGTTGGGGAGGCCCGCTCAGAATCCTTTGCTCCCTCTCTTTCTGTACTCTCTCTGCCCATGGATAGAGGTACCGATGCACGTCCAGATGCCCAGCCCAGCGCACCCTTTGCCCACCTAAAACCAGCAAAGCAGGAGCTCTGCTCTGCTCTTCACTGAATGTCAACACGCCCTCCAGGGACTGGGTGCCTTGGGGAAGGCGGGTGGCGGATCCTTGACGCTGTGGGCAGGGTGAAGGTGGAAAGGACAGGCCCTGGGCAGCACTGCAGAGGGCAAATATGCACCTTTCAAAATCAGGGTGAAATGGTATTCAGGGCCTGTAATTTGTGGTGCTGTTAGAGAAAGTGCTGTGCTGCTTTCCCTTCACAGCAATATTGACTGCTATGCCTGGAGTGAGGGTGTTAAGTCCAACGTGTCTTCTGCTGCTGCTCACAGTCCAAACAACTGAGACTTCATTAAACCACAGGACAAAGCTTTCCTTCTGCCTGACTGTCTTGCCGTTATGCCTGCTCAATGAAGCAGGAAAAATGATGTTAAAATTGAATAAAAACAATGCATTTTCGAAATGACAATGGCTTTTGATAAGATAGCCAGCTGGTAATGAGAAACGCAGATCAGACAGTGGAGCTGACTGAAGGGTGTGATACGCAAATGAACAAAACCTTTAAAGGGAGAGGGGGGAGGAAGGACAGGAATTTGTAGACAGGCAGAACTGGCAGTTTGGAAGGGCTGATAACTGAACTGCAGCACATTTTATTTTCTATATTGCTTAGTGTGTTCTACTAAAGTTCTTATGTAAGATTTATAAATCTTATGAAAAGTTTAACAGCTTCCCTCGTGTTGAACAACTTCCCTCGCTTGACTCTGACCCATTGCTGCAGTCTGGCTGTCTCCAGCCACTGCTTCCTTGTCAGCTAATTCTACATGATGGTTGATTTTCACTAAAGGAGCAAAGTATAATTTGTTTGCACTGGTATCTCTCATCCCAGATCAGGTAAGCTACAGACTGTTAAAATCACTAACCTGATTCAATCTCCTGATTAGAAATACGGAATGCAGCCATGTATGAAGGACTGTGAACGTAGTCATGCTGTATGCAGAAGATTCAAACTGTGTTATTTTTTCCTGTGAAAGATCCTGTGTTATAAGAAAGGCATGAAAATGATACACATGGGACATTCTGACTAGAAGTGGTTGCTCTTTCTCCCAAAATACAGCAATTCCATCTGTCCTTCTTCAAGGCATCCCCTATCTGATGTGCAGTATAGACAAGATTCATTCTGGGAAGGCTGAAGTACAGATCACAGGATATCAGTCCAAGAAATTACACTGCTGAACTGCTTTGGAAAAGGGGACAGAGGAGTACAACAACTTATTTTGGCTTCTACCAAAATAATCCAAAACCTCTCCGCTTTTTAAGCCAAAATATATTAACAAATACAAAGTTATCCTTCCACTAAAAGAGTAGAGACATTACTTCAGTGGGATCTTCAAAATTGCTCAGCTTGAACTATTACAACAGCTTTATAGCTGTACTACATACCTTCAAAAATCTCTACTGAATCATAAAGAAATATGTCATTTTGAGTGGAATGATGAAAGAAACGTCATGGTAAAACTGTCAGAAATATTTTAACATATCAGTAAATTGGGGGTGCATTCATTTTTAGGTGTGGCAAGTGTGATTGGTATAATATGAAAGACAACTGTGCCACTTACATAGATAGCATCACCCGCACATCAATCTCTAGGTTTTGCTACCTGTGAATAAAGCAATGCCACTAAGACCTTTCTACCTACATTCACCTTGTTGGTTTTGTGTTATGATATGGTAGTAAAGATGCTTAGAGCACGTTAGACCAACTACATTGGCTGCTCATTTTTTGGTTGCATCTGAATATGCAACTTTGAGATGTTCATTTCAAAGCATTACCCATGAGAGCTTTATTAATATCAACTCTGTAAGCACAACTGTCAATTAACCCAATTTGTGAAACAGCTTAGGTTAGAAACCAGCTGAAAACAAACTACTCCTTTACAACCTGGCCCATTCCATTTTAAAAGGAAAATGCATTTGGGAGAACTGTAGTACTAATACTGATTAGAAGCAGAGAGGGAAGTAAGAGTAGGAGATAACCATTTAAACTTAACAGGAACAGCAGCAGAAACCCTTCTGTGACTATGTCTGGGCATTTAGGAGAAATGTTAAGATTTAATGGCAATAGTCAGATAGTAGTGAATGGCAGAGCTGGTTCCTTTTAACATTTCAGCTAGAGTTTATTTTTTGTTTGTTAGAGGTTTTTGGGGGATATTTTCTTCATTCCTGGTATCCCCCCCCCCGCCCAAAAAAAAAAAACCAAAAAAAACAAACCAAAAAACCCCAAACAAACAAACAAAAAACAAAGCCCAAAAACTTAAGTATTGAGATTATTATGTATCAGCATGGTTAGGGTTCTTCCGGGATCCAGCTAATACCCAAGGGATTACCCAGAGCATAAGATCTGATGGCAGACCAGTAAGGTTTTCCTTTGGTTTGACCTCTAACATCTCAGCAGTGTTCTGAAGATACTCAGCAAAGGTTCAAAAAGCTTCTGTTCCCATTAAGGGAGGTGGCTTAATAAATTATTTAAACCTATAAACAAAAAAAGGCATCCTAGCAGAGCAGCATCTGCCACTTTGGAACATTACCACAGACTTTACATCTTTTGCTTAATGACAGGAAAATTTTACAGCAGAACTTCAGGTGTTATTTTGCTGTTATTAAATTAGATTTTTCTAATAACTATTACTATGAATATATCAGATTACGTTTTTATGTGAGAGTAGATAAGTTTGACTGGATTTACTTCCTCCAAACAGAGCAACACAGTATCAAACCCAGGGTATTAAAAAACTAGGAATTTTGGCACAAAAGAGGTGCTATTGCTTTTCATTATATTAAGTAAATTATTTATTCAAATCTTTTTTTTATATTAACAGTGTTATTCAAGAAAAGGTGTTTTATTTTTTAAATGTCTAATTTCATATAAATAATACTTTGTATGTATACAGCACAACAGTTGCTGGGTTGTACAGCATAATAGGCACTTTAAAAATATAAGAAGGAACCCTGGGGTTGTATTAACACAGGACAACATGAATGATATGCAAGGGTGCTGCATGATATTGTCTGCTACTCTTAGGCAAGTACTGCATTGCATCTTATTTCATGTTATCACGCTGTACAGAGGACAAAAAATGGTATTTACCATTGCTGCTCCTGTAAAACCCCATGAGCCAGCATTTTTAAGTCAATAGAAAACCACAAGACTCAGAAAAAAAGGGTAATCCTTAAATCAAATGAAGGTATGAAAAAGAAACTAGAAAACTGATACTGATTCAAGTGCTGCAGCTCTGAGGAAAACTTTGCAAATCTAACTATCCTATTTAGCTCTAAAAGTAGATAAATCAGATGACTGTATCATTTAGCAAAGGAAAATAAAATATTTCATTACATCTAATTACAGTTGTTTTAACTTAATTGCTTCTCTAAGCGTGCATGGTCTACAGGGGACTTGTTCTAAAAATTCTTGATGGCACCTTTAGCAAAATTATGACAATCATTCCTCAATCTTAACTGGAATAGAAGATATTTCCAGTAAGAAGCAGAGTTCAGCACTTACGTTTGAGAAGAGCAACAAAGAACTGGCTTATTTTTTCAAATATATATGTATGTACGTATGGTGATACAATTATTTTGAGTTTTACACAAAGATAACTTAGTGAATGGATCATTTTAATAATTGCAGGAAGGAATTTTCAGTGCCAGGATAGGATTCTGGAGGACACAAAATTGTTTGCACGCTTCAACACATTACATTCTCTAACATTTTAATCTCTTTCAGGCTTGACTTGAAGTCTGAATTTCTTGTTTCTCATTGTAGCAGTGATTTTTCTTTTTCTCTACTTTTTAATAACTGCAATCAAAAAATATATGTTTGTATTTTAAAATATTTGGACCTGCACCTTAGAGCAGATATGTAACTGAGTATGATTAGCACCAAGTACATACTTGGAAAAAATTTTTAGTTGGAAAAGTATAGTTGAAAGCATAATTTTTCTTAGTAATTAATCTCTTTTTTTCCCGTTGCATCAGGAATTTTCTTACATCTAAAATTCTTCATTCCACTGCTTGGGTTTGACAAGCTGTAGTCAGCTTGCAGTAATAAGATACTTTCTAAACTGGGGTTGGCAGACAAGTCATTGAGTGTACACAGAAAATTTGTCATTTGGATTTTCTTAGATTCACCATCTGAGTCTGCTTAAGGTACAATTCCACAACGGAAATTGAAATACAGACAAGAATATGCTGATGTAAGACAGATGATGTAAGATAGCTCTATATCAAATAAAAAAAAAAATAAAAATGAAGGAATGCCCCCCTCGCTTTTTGTTGAGGTTTGGTTATTGGCTTTTTTTCTTTTCTTCTTTGAGGAGGCTGGTTGTGATTACTATTCTTTATTTATGGAACAGTAAAACAAAAAGGGAAAGCCAGTAATTAAACGTTAAATGCATTACTGCTCACTGAATTGGATTATTCCTTTCCATTTTCATGCCAATTCCAATTGAATAATGTGCTTTACTCCTTCAGATGATTTTCTTTATGCATGCTATCGTGGCAGAAGCAAGTTTGGTCTGAGTGCCTTTAGCTTAACAGCATCTCTAGGGTCATGGTCCATGTTTCCCTTCCCTGTTTACTATACAAACAGTGACAAAGGGTGTAGACGGTGTCTTTTTTTCACTGTTACTTTCAGCAGCTTGGACAGGTCAGAGCTCTCCTCCTTATGTTTGCCACCACTGGTAAGTGATGGTAGTACCGATCATCTGTGCTTTAGCACTCTTTTAAGGTTTATGCTTTAGAGTTTTACTTCAGTGTCATTTGGCCTTAATCCTCCCAGTCTGGTTTTAAAACAATCTTTTCTTCTAAAATACACACACTTATTTATGTCTTACCTTGCTCATTTCCTGGCTTGAATTGCATGGCTGTGATATCATGAACAAATTTTAAGAACTGCATATTCCATTTCAGATGCTCTGAGTTTAGCCATGTTGCCAAGTGCTCTGCCTGTTCATCTTTCAGGTGCAGTATCAGAAAGAAAACTTTCTGGAAACAAATATTTTTTCTCCACATTCATAAGTCCCCTCATGTCTCACAGGCAGTGAAATGGCAGTTATGCAAGACTATTCCTGCTAGTTGCTCTTACTTTTGAGGAGGCATGGGTGTATATTAGCAAGGTATTGCAACTTCACTCCATTAATTAGTCTCTGGGACCTTTCAGTCTAAAATGTCAAAGCAGCTTGACTGAGACCTGGATACTGCTTTTCAGTATGGATAGATGTAGTTGTCAGCTACATGCGAGTACAAGCAAGGATAAATACATTGGGGTGCCTCTGGGCTAGGAATGCACAAGAGAGCGCTTAGACCTTGATATGACCCAGCTTTCACCATGCCAGCATTGTGTAACCGGGAAATTTTTCTGGTACCTCTTGATTCTTTGTTAGTTTTACCTTCTCTGCATTTATGACACCCTGTTCAAAAGAAGACCTGAGAGTGCTTCTGTCACTAGAACAATCCCAACAACCACAATCAGCTCACAATAAGGTGTCCTTATGGTCTTGAAAAGCATAGAAAAAAACAGTTAGGCCAGTACTTTGCAATTGTCCTCCTCTGGAGACAATAAAACACTATCAAAAGAGAGCTGGGAAGAGAAAATGATACTGAGTACCGATGGTGGTTCTAGTATTTTTTTAGCTGGTAGAAATTCAACAGAAACTTGTCATACATAAGAATGTGTGCATGTATATGGAATTCAATGGGGATTTGAGTATGAAACCGTAACAGTATAGGTTATTCATTATCAAGGTAATACTAGCAAGACTAGAATCCTCAGCTGAATTTTGGAAAAAGGAAAAAAATAGCTATTGCCTTGCAAAGGACTTTGTAACTTTCTCCTAAAAGCCCCTTTTTGAGCTATGTCCAAGCTACAATATGCCTTCCTCTGCAATTTTGGGAACAGCTGGTAAATTCCCAATTAGGGCCAATGCATGGACACACAAATACATACTCTGCATTGTGTTTAAGCATCAAATTAAAAAAAAAAAAAGATATATTGTAAGTTGTTGCATGCAGTTACATGATTCTTTTGTTGCATTGTGTCACCACTGCTGTCGCTATCAAGACAGAACAACAAAGAGGGACTTTGGCAAGGTTTGTAAACTTTTGGTGGTGAGGATGGACACCCACTGTTCCAAAGGCCATCTGTGACTAGTCTTCCCCTCCACATTTTTAGGACAAAAAACATAACCGAAGTCCTGAGCTTCACAGCCTCCCTAGCTTCCTGCTACTTCCCATCCGTCCTGAGCATGTTGTCATGCATATTTCCATAGCAGCAGCAGGATAGCTGTCCATTTCTTTTAGTCATGGTATAACTCTGAAGCAACTCCAGTTGTCTGCTTGATGGCTCAGAGTTCCTGTTATCCTCACAAGGGTGATCTGCAGTCACTCATGTATTCAACAGCACTCCATCAAGCACTCTGCTACGTTCTGTGCTGCAAGTAGAGTCCACACGGTCTTCCCTATTGTCCTCTGCTCTTTAAAAGAAGATGAGCCCTCTTTTGGAGGAGCGCCCTGTGAGATCCCATGAGCTACACACAGCTTCACCATTTAGGCAAGAGGAATGCAAATTATTCTTGGACCTCTTAAGAGGACATCGTGTGTCTTTGTGAACACTCTGGATGACAGTCCTACAGACTTGACTCTTGTCATTTTATAGACCAAATATTTCCATTCTATCATTTCTGTCCTACTTGATGTACAAATACAGTTATTTTTGAGAATACTCAGACAATGTTAGCAAAGGTGTTATCCTTCCACACTTATCCCACACATCCTCTGCCTTGAATAATATGATCTGGAATACAGTCCTCTGCTGGGAAGAATATTCAGGGGGACATATAGTTCAAAGTTTCATCCCTCTCAGTGACTATGAAATGTATATCAATGTCCTGGTACTCAGAGCTGCCAAGCAGGCCTGTTTAAGTGCTTCTGAAAAATAATACTGTTGTGTCCTATGTCAACAAGTAACTTCTTAACTTTTCAAGGAGGGAGCTGCCTCTTGGGATTAGTGCAGTTATCCATGATCTGTCTTTCAGGCACTATGAGCAGTCAGACAGACCCATCACACTTGCTTCAGACTGCTAGACCATGACTAGAAGATCTAGACAGCTGTCCTAATACCAGTATTTCAACAGTGTTCCCCTTTGTGTCACAGTCTAACAGGAAATGTAGGGCTTTATGCCCCAGATACCATGGTTTATACCTGGAAACTTACTGATTTTTTTGATGGGAGACGCTTTTCCCATTTCTTCTGTTCTTGAAAGCGTGTTTCCAAGTAAAAGTCAGAGCTCAGGCAGTACTATTTGCCTTAGAAAGAGACTAACTGTTGCTGTGCTGTTTACAAATAATCTCACATTGAGCATCAGATGATATGAAAGAGTATTTTTTGAATGTAAAAGGAAACTGCATTTCTTTTACAGCCTCCCCCCAAAATTACTTCCCTTTGGGAAATTTGAAAAGTATTTGAAATTTTCCCATTTGAAAAGCAGCCATATGGGGTCAACTCTTTTACTAAGCCTTACAGACTTACTAAAGTATCTGGGAGCAATAGTATGTCCAGAAGAGCTATCTGTAAGATTATTTTCTGCCAGGTAGGTTTTCATGTGTATGGCGCATGGACAACCAATGAAAGGAAAAAGAATGGCTGCTTGTTTGCAGTTTTTCCTGTAAATATATATATATTTTACAATACATCTCCAATAATTTCTACTCCTCTTTCTTCTGTAGTATAATTGAATATATAGCTTCTTAGGATGAGAGAAGCTGACTGTTCCACCCTTGTTGATTTTACCATTTGTGCAGTACATGGAAAGAGAAGGAAGCAATGTCTTTAAAGATAATGCCACAGTTTAAAAAAAAAAAAAAAATGCTAACAATGCTGACATAATAGTTAACACAGTGTTACCACAGGTGAAGACAATGAATTTGGAACAACTGCTACAGTTCTGTTTTAATCAAACTGTTCAATTCCCACAGAACCCACTTCCACAGAAGCAAAGAGGAATTCTGCCATTAGTATCAGCAGGAATTGTGCTAATCTTGCAGTGCTTATTGTGGACTTTGATCCTGCCAATGATTATGTTTTGGAGTAGGCATACTAGGCTTGTGCATGAAGTTAATCACCTGTCTGAATGCTTCAGTATAAACGATCAGATTCAGATCCTAAAAATATTCATGCTTGAATGCAACTTCAAATGCAACAGTCTTCAAACTGAATATATTTTCTATATATTCATATTTTTCATATTTCTTTTTCTATATTCTATTCTATTTCATATTCTATTTTCTATATAAGCTTCTTGGTGGAGGAGGCTATCACCTATGCCGTGCTTTGAATAAGTCCTGAGTTTTCTTCCCTGGCTCATGCTGTGGTGTGTAGAGTACTTAGACAAAACTAATCTTCCTAAGGGGAAAGATAAGCAAAGTTACTTTCTCATGCTTTGATCCCATTTATTTGTTTGTGGCTGCATATTTAATTTTGGAAGAAACTACAATCTATTAAACATGCAAAGCCTGAAAGAGTAATTTTACTGCTCCCTAAAGAGTATCTCAGTGTAATGATATTTCTAATTAAATGGCTTATATTTTTCAAAATTTTTTATGTCAAACAGATTTTGCAGAATGAAATTGAAATTAGAAATGTGGGTAGACAGTAATATCACATTTAAGAAAATGTGCCTGGTCAGCTGCGCAAAAGTATAAAATTTGCCTCAGCAAAATTTTTCTGAGGCTTTTCAAATAAAGTGTTAACCTGGTAATGTTGCCTGTCAATTGAATAAATAACTTATTTCATCTACAGATAGGATTTTCTTGTAATTCTGATTAAACAAAATGTTTCCAAATGACCATGGTACCTTACTGGTGATTTTTTTGCTATTCAAGTCTTCCTGAGCTATTGGCATTCTTGAGTCCCAATCTGATATATTTCCTTTGGGAATATCCCTTTCTACCACTGCTTCCTTCTACAGCAGTAAACATTGTTTATCATTATATTCCCCATATATTCTTTCCATAAATCACACTAATCAGAGAAGGAAATAATAGCTTTTATGCTTGTTCTCATTAGTTTACATGCAATGAGATGCCATAGGAACATTCCTCTGGCCTTTATGATCTTCTAAATGTACTTGCTGTTGAGTGCGGTTTTGTTCTTATTGCCTACTGCTCACAAATGGCGTTCTCAGTTTCATCCTGCCTAGCTTTTGAGAAACATCATCAAGATATGAAGAGAGTAGCAATGTAAAAGAAATTAGTAGCTGGTGGCACTGCATCAGAAAAATTATTATTCTGTTATACCTACAAACAGTAGCATCAAATGTGAAAACAGATTTTCAAATTAATTAGCATTTAAGGCAGATGGGTTTGGAATAATTATCAGATTGCTTTTAAGCAGCTATGTTTACAAGTGCATCTCTGCTTTCTATTAAGTCCTTGCTAAGTATAAATAACAAATAAGTACACATTCTGAGTTTTGAATTTGTTCTGTGTTCCTACTTTCGACAAAGGCTTAGGAGAACAAAACAACCAATGGTATATCCCACACACACCCTTTCCCCCCAGTGAAAGCTGAAGTTGCCTATTATTCCCAAAGGCAAAGAGTCTTTTATTGCTCCTATATATGTGGGGGAACAACCGCATTCTTCTCCATCTCCCATACTGTGAATGCCAACATCCCTTAGGAGATGGACTTTTGAGTAGACTCAGTGCCAACAGCCTGTATACATCCACTAGAAAACATCTTTGTACACCCTGTGAGGCTACTACCAGCCTATTGCAGCTACAAATGAATGTAAAGAGACAAGATCTGATCCACTCTTCATTCCTATTCATACCTTAAGCACTATTTCACGTATCTTTTCTCTTTTTTCCCTCTAAGCCTATCTAGTGCTTTCCAAACTGACTGGTACAAGTGATCAGGGTCACAGAAGCTGTACATCAACTTCTCGAGAGCTCAGAGTTTTCAAATAATATGAACACCAGAAATACTAAATCTTTTATCATATCCCATTTTCCCTTGAGCATTCCAACTCTGCAAAAAAAGAAATAAATAAATCATTTTTTATTGTCTTCTTCCTGCAGTGATAGTAGTTGGGAAAAGTAAAATAACAAAACTTGAGCTAGCTAGACTGCTGTTATGATAAATGAATAATCTTTGAACATTTGCATCTACTTTGTTTAATATTTTTCACATACAGATACTTTATCGATTGGAAGAATGATGTGGACAACTACTTTACAATAGATGCTACTGAAGGAACCATTGCTACTAATGAATTACTGGACAGAGAAAGCACAGCACAGTACAATTTCTCTATAATTGCAAGTAAAGTTAGTAAGTATGACACAAACTGAATTAATATGCTAATGGGTGGTGTTTTTTTCAGAATGTAGTGCTCAGGCATAAATATACTGTGAAGAGTGCATGTTTTGCAAAGAGATTATTTAAGAAGGCTCAATAAATATCATTTCACCAGACTCACTGTGAGGCTAGCTGTGACGTTCAAACAGCCCTGTATATTAAGGTTTTTCTAGCAGCCCTCATGTTGCTGCAGTTCCATCAGAAGCTGAAAAACATTTTGTCAGCACAGAGAGCATGAGGAGCTGTATGGAGACCTTCCAGTTCCGAGTTCTGATTTTGTAATTCACTCCATATGAAATTAGGTTAGTCAAATAACAGGTCTGCCAATCTCCATTTGAAAGGCAGAAAAAATTGAAGACTCATTTGATTCTCATTCAAAAATTCCACTAAAATTGAGTCAAAATTTAAGGCCCTAAATTAACCAATCTGTGCGCTGCATCACTGCTCTTCTGTCTTTTCTCTGCCCAAGACTTTACACCTAACCATTTGTTTTCTTTTCCTATATGATTTGTGGTGTGTGTGTGTTTGTTTTTTATTTCTTGTCTTTGTGTCTTCTCCTACATAGTGGGGTGTGTGTGTTTTTATGTTTGTTTTGTTGGGTTTTTTTAAATAAGAACTCCCTTTTACCACTGTATTATGCAGCTCTAACTTTCTTCATTGCCATCCTTCTGTACATTATTCCTCCTTCATGATTCTGTCAAATTGAAATTCTCATACAACCCTTTGAATACAAGTCACTCAGTGGTTGTGTAAATGCCAGAGACATCTTTCTGTTGACATCAGCAGGTTGTAGAAGAGGACCTCTGCTATATTTCTTATTTATGCTGTTGTGTTTATGTGTCCAGAAATGCAGGTTTCTAAAACAAACAACAAGTTTTCCTCAATGTATTGCTTGGCACTGAGTCTTCAAAAAGTAGTACATGCTATTAACAGGAAGAGGGAGATTTTGGAAAGAGAGAACTTAGGCATTTTTAAAAATAAAAATATAAATTCTTGGTTGTAGTTATGTCAAAAAAAAACCCCAACCCTATGGGCTCACTCGCTGAAACCTGAAAATATAATGAGGTCACCAGTCAAATGAACACTTGAATTTTATCTGTAGTCTGGGCAAAAAATACACTAACAGAGGCAACTATCACAAGTGATTTTGAGTATATGGAGATATATGTACATGTACACAGAAATTCCAGCAGAACTGTAATTTGTTTTCAGAGAAACTGAAAGGCAGGTAGATGCTGAGGGAAGGTCTCATAATGGTCTATGTTTCAGTAAAGCTTAATTATTATAGATTTGTTGGTGGGCAAAGAACATTTGAGATTTGTAATTTTTTTTAATGCAGTAAGGCAGAAGTTTTCATAAACTTGATGTAAATCTGTTTATTATTCCCAAGAGTAATTAAAGCTGGCTAAAACTTCCGTGTTTACTTGTCTGTGCACCTTCCCAGCACACGTAATGTTTATGTAGAGCTGTAGCAGGTAAGTTATATTATGAAATTCTCAGTTTTAACAATTGCCTAGTCAAGAATCTACAATTAAAACATATTTGTGGCTCATTTCAGTGTACCTCAAAATATTTATACATTGACCATTATCCACAGCATTAAAAACAATTGCCATACCTGTACTATGCCAGTAATTGGCAATATTTTGAAGGATTTAAGGTATACTATCTGTCAAAACTTTACATGCAGTTGTCTGACTAAGAGCTAGCACAGAAGAAAAAGCTGGGGTTTGAGGGGTGACATACTGCATACAACCGAAAAAAAAGATAAAGGGAAGAAAAATCTGAAGAAAAAGAGGGGAGGCAAATTGATAAATTTCAAGAACTTCTGTTACAAAAAATAATAATAATTGTGACTTGTTCACTGCTGACATAGAAACAATGAAACTGCCATATCTTGTTAGAGAAAAAGTGCACTGAGTAGTGCCTCGACAAATACATGATTATCTAAGGAAAGTGGCCCAGTACTGCAATTAGTTGCATAAACTTCCCTCAGGAACGGGCACTGTTGTTACCCAAGTATTTTCAGTTCTCCATGAACTTACCTTTTTAAAAATATACAGGATCCAAAATAGTAAGTTCTGTTACTTAAAAAAATATTATTGTTAAAATACTTATTTTCTTTCTTACTGTGAGACAATAATAGCAACAACCCCTCTACCAACTTTTACACGCACCCTAATGGTCATTCTGCAAATTGTCATTTCTTGAACAGGCCAGTTATAAACAAAGCCCACCAGCTTTATCCCTATCAAGTCAGAGAAAAAAATACATTAAACTGGCTTTGCCATCATTCCCCTTATATAAATGAAACAATTCAACTGTGAGCAGATGATCTAGATTTCTTCTGGCTCTTTAGGCATCTATAGAGTCACTGCCTAATTGCCAGCTGATTTCAAAATGAAACCCTGTATGTCAAATCCATTTGTTCAATTTAAAAATATACAGTTCCATAATATATAGACTGTTAAAATATATATATATATAAATGTAAGATACTATGGAAACGAATATCTTTAACAGAAATTATCAAAATCAGCTAATATCTCCCATGTACATGATACATAATTTTTGAATACATTTGTTATTTTACTGGAAAAGCATTGTTAACATATTTGTGAAAAGAAACAAGGTAACATCTGTGTTTGTGCTTTCATGGCAACATATTAATCTCTAATGTGAAGAATGTATCCTGAACTCCTCTTCGACAGTGTTTTACCTTAAAATAAACACACAAAACCTAAAGGAAAACCTAAGTTGCTCTCTGTGAGTTGCTGTGTTCTTTGCAATGAGTACTTCTAGGAGAGAAATTTCAAGTTTGGTTGTTTCTGCTGGTAACTGAGTGAACTTGACCTACTCAGCGGTTTTCTGCTCTCTGTATATATTCAGAGTCGAGGTCCTGCACTCTACTGACTAAAATAACTTCTTAGAACTTTTTTGTTTCCTCTTATACAAAGGAAACAATTCAACTATGAGCAGGTGATCTAGATTTCTTCTGGCTCTTTAGGCATCTATAGAATCACTGCCTAATTGCCAGCTGCTAGACCAACCTGTTTTCATTCATAGGACACAATGCCTTTCTCCAAAGAGACATTTTGTGAGCAGGGATGACTCTAAATTGGAAATGAATGAGGATTCAAAGAGTTCCTATTAGATATGTTCACTATTAATTAGGTATGTTCATAGGAAGTAACATTAAATATTGTGTGATATGGGTAGTGTTTTTTTGTTGTGTGTTTGGTTTCGTTGGGTTTTTTTGTTGTTGTTTTTTAGATTCTAAGCTGAGTTTGCAAGATGGTCAATTTACCCACTACCTGTAAGCAGGTACAGCACACTTCTACTTGCAGCTGATCCTACTTAACTAGGGAAGCATTGGGAAATACCTTTTAACTTTGACAGAGGCCTCTTGAAAATGCTAAAACCAAGAAAGAAATAATGTAAAATTTCTACAGTGCCACCATGAAGAGACTTTGCTCCTTGCTGTGTTAGTTATAAACAACTGAAATGTGAAGATTTATTCAAACTACAAAGTAAGCAGCTAATGCAAATAATCTGAAGGGTCCATTGAGGACCATGAAGATGGATCAGAGGGCTGGAGCACCTCTCCTATGAAGACAAGCTGAAGGAGCTGAGGTTGTTCAGTCTGGACAAGAGAAGGCTCCAGGGAGACCTTACAGAAGCCTTCCACTACCTCAAGGGGGCCTACAAGAAAGCTGGAGAGGGATCTTTCACAAGAACATGTAGTGATAGGCCAAGTGGACAGTAAGGTGGATTGAGAACTGGGTGAATGGAAGAGCTCAGAGAGTTGTGATCAGCAGTGCAGAGTGTAGCTGGAGGCCTGTCGCTATGGATGTTCCCCAGGGGTCAGTACTGGGTCCAGTCTTTTTCAACTTACTCATCAATGAGCTGGGTGAAGGGACAAAGTGTTCATCTCTGCTGATGATACAAAACTGGGAGGAGTGGCTGGTATACCAGAAGGTTGCGCTGCCATTCAGTGAGACCTGGGGAGGCTGGAGAGTTGGTGCATAGTGGAACACAATGAAGTTCAACCAAGGCAAGTGTAAGGTCCTACACCCGAGGAGGAACAATCCCATGCACCAGCACAGGCTGAGGTTCACCTGCTGGAAGGCAGCTCTGAAGAGAAGCACCTGGAAGTCCTGGTGGACAGTTGCCCATGAGCCAGCAGTGTGCTCTGGTGGCCAGGAGGGCCAGTGAGGTCCTGGGGGGAGTTAGAAGAAGCCTGACCAACAGGTTAAGGGAGATTATCCCTCCCTCTACTCTGCCCTGGTGAGGTTGCATCTGGAGTGCTGTGTCCAGTTCTGGGCTCCCCAGTTCAAGAGAGACAGGGAACTGCTGGAGAGGGGCCAGTAGAGGGCTACAAAGATGTATAAAGGGCTACAGAGATTCTGCCTTATGTGGAAAGGCTCAGAGAGCTTAGCCTGTTTAGCCTGGAGAAGACTGAGAGGGGATCTTATCAATGCATTCAAATATCTTAAGGGTGAATGTCAAGAGGATGGGGCCAGGGTCTTTTCAGTCGTGCCCAGCGACAGGGCAAGGGGCAACGGGCACAAACTGCAACACAGAAGTTCCATCTGCTTACAAGGAACACTTTTTTTTTACTTTGAGGGTGACAGAGCACTGGAAGAAGCTGGCCAGAGAGGTTGTGGAGTCTTCTCTGGAGACATTCAAAACTTGCTTGGACACAACTGTGTGAGCTGCTGTAGGTGAACCTGCTTTAGCAGGGGCTTGGACAAGATGATCTTAAGAGGTCCTTTTAACTCTGACCACTATGTGATCACGTAGTTCTGTTAAAAACAGTAGCTTTAGGTTAGATATAAGGAAGATACTCTTCATTACAAGGGTAATGAGGCACTGGAACAGGTGGCCTAAAGAAGCTGTGGATGCCCCATCCCTGGAAGTGTTCACGGCCAGGTTGAATGGGGCTTTGAGCAACCTGGTCTAGTGGAAGGTGTCCCTGCCCATGGCAGGGGGGTTGGAACTCTATGATCTTTAAGGTCCTTTCCAACCCAAACCATTCTGTGATTCTAAGATTTATGCTTGAAGATTCAAGAAAACTTTTCTGGTACTTGAAATCATGACCCCATGCTGTCACTCCTACACCACCTTGATTCATAGTATATATTTCTTGAACTGTTAGTTTTGTTTAGTGGCTGCCACTCTTATGCAAAATAATTACCCTTTTCACTCACCAGCTAAACTGTTTTTTTATGTATCTATGTTGCAAGAGGTCTCAGCATAAAGTAAAAAAGACTGTTGTCTCCTTTGTATTGAATTAGTGTGTCTTTCTGTCATAGATTGCATTTGCCAGTAAACTTGTTTATAAAATTCATCTAGTGACTTGTGAAGACTATCTGCATTGTTATGACAATGGAAAGAAGCACAATGTATACTGGTTTTTTTTACCATTTCTTTTGCACAAATGCATTTGCTGTTTGCAAATACTTATGCAGTTAAAAAATAATATCTGTTACAACATAGCCTAATGGTTTAACCATAAGTTGATTGATAGCTTTACATGTTTCACTGCTAAGTTTACACTGACTCTGGCTTTCAGCAAGATTTTTCTTTGTATCTTTCTCTCTTACTTTTCCTCACCTTCTAAATGGGTACGGTCCACTTACCTCCTTAATATTTTGAAGATGTAAACACTGGCTAAGGAATAAATATTGATTTTTTGCATTCCATTGTGCAAAACAGAATTCTGTTTTAATCATTGGAAGAATTTCCCACAGACTTCGTGAAAAGTGATCTGAGAAAAGTTTGCATCTTTTATTACAAGTGCAAGTTCAAATCCTTTAATTTATGGTCTGATAAATGTAATCATGTTGGTTGCTTCCTTACCCAATGAAGAATAACAGATCAAAGTCTGGTATGAAATGTTAAGAAGTTTGCTTCTGATTTCTCCTTAGTACAAATCAGAAATAAACAGAAGTCAAGGGCTTTTCCCCAGTACTAGGATCAAAACAGTTTATGACAGCCCATGGACACTGGTGATGCAACAAACATACATAGTATCCCTTAATGTTTTTGTCCTAAAAATCATTTATAGGTAATCCACTATTAACCAGCAAAGTCAACGTTATAATAAATGTCCTGGATGTCAACGAGTTTCCTCCTGAAATTGCAGTTCCGTATGAGACATCTGTATGTGAAAATGCCAAGCCAGGACAGGTATTTCAAATTTGTAATACTTGCTGTTTTGGTTGGGTTTTTTGTTGTTGTTGTTTTGGGGTTTTTTTTTTTCCTTTTCTTTGCTTGTTTATAGCAATAGAAATTTCTGGGTCTGAAAATGACATCTTAGTTAGAATTCTTTTACAAATAAAATGTCTGTGTTGGAAATACGTTTTGGAGTGCTGTTTGTTGACCTTTATAGTCTATTTGTAGTCTATGTATTTTTATTATCCCTGATTATATGAGCCTGAACCACTCTTTATTGTGCATTTAATAGCTGTGACAGGAGAAGGAATCCCTTCCTTAAAGACAAGGGTAAAACTACAGTGCATAAATGGAGTAGGATGAATTACACACATTTCAGTGTCCTATTCTGAGAAAAAGAACGCACAACCCTAAAGACAATCCTCCTGAAAGCTTGGGTCTTTTAAGCAATTTGAAATATATATACATAGCAAGCAAAACCTATTTCAGATGCAGAATATCACCTGACACCATAAGTGATGCCAGCATTAGTAGAGCTGGCCCGAGAAGCTGTTGGCATGTGCTCCTTCTGTGCAAAATTTGTGTAATTAAACACAGCGCTGCAAAACACCAAAGCCCACCATCATACATATTAGCAGCTAATACTGTTTCCAAGACAAGACTTGTAACTTCAGTTGTTCAACTTAGAGAGTGGATGCCAGCCATGGAAGGAACATATTCAGCCTGCTGTGTAATCAATGACTTATCTTTGTATGTGTGTAGCATGTAATCAGTCTGTGTGATTTTTACTGCTATTATTACAGATCTGTCTATGACTTCATATGATATTCCTATCTCATCTTTTTTTGTTGTTTAATGTGTTTCAGTTAACTACCATACAACATAATTTAACTTCTAGTTTATTAGACACCTTTAGTTTCTTATCCAGGCACTAAGAATTGAAAGAGGAACCCTTCACAGGGAAGGCTGAGACAAGCACTGAGCTGTCAAATATTATTTTACACCTTTGTTACATAAAAAAATGCCTTCCTCTTTAAAAGATCAGTGGCAATCCTACTATGAAACATTTTAAAAGTACTGCACTTACCTGAAATCTAGTGGATAAGACTCTGGGACCCAAAAGTTTCTTCATACCTAGATGGTGCAGACCTTTCAACCATCTCTACTTCAATTAGAAGTACTAATTAGTAATTAGTAAAATTAGGGTGCAGCTTTGTGAAGTACTACAGCATGTACTGGTCATAACTGTGATAGTAGGAGTGGCAGACAAAGTGAACTGTCTTTAAATACTCACCTAAAACAATCACTAGTATTTTGGTAGAAAGGACAATTATTGAATACTTCTGCTATGAATATAAGGTAAATCTTTCTGATTTCCTTCAGCTATGTCAAAGTGAGACCTTCGGAGACATCATGAGTTCTCTGGAAGCTAAACTATTCATACGTCTTGCCTCCAGCATCCAAATGTTAGGGGAATGAGAGTAATCCAACAAGATTCCGCTTCCATTGCTTCATTTGATGTTCACTTTACACTTCTACAAAACTTCTTTTAGAAGAGTGAACTGACTTCAGAATTGATCTTAATCTGGTTTCAGGTGATACAGACTGTCACTGCAGCAGACAAAGATTTGTCACCCGCTGGGCAAAGGTTTTCCTTCAGACTGTCAACTGAGGCTTCCAACAAACCAAATTTCACAGTCCATGACTACAGAAGTAAGTTGGTTACATGTATCTTTCTTTCAGAGCAGCAGGCTGTGATTATAATGACAAACATGATTACTTTGTATTACAGTCATGTCTACAGACTAATTTTATTTGACATTTCTAAATGCTAAACTATCTAGGACATACATTAATATAAATTCAGGTTTGCACCTTTTCTCATTTTTAGGGGACAGGAATTGTCAGAACACCAAAGGCTGAGATTTCCCTACAGGCCTGCAAAAACACTGCTACCTGTTTTATTTTCCTTTAATCATTCAAAATCTCAGGAAGAACCCATATGCCAATGCAGGTATACCCTTAAACAAGGCACTATTGCTGCTTTGTTTAAATACTATTACTTTGCTAACTGTTTTCAAAGTACCACCTATTGTGCTTTCTGGAGGATGCATAGTCCTGCAGAAGAATTAGTTCTAAATATGGACAGTGCTGCTGCAGTGTAACACCCCCACAACACTCTTAAAAATTTGTAGATTTATATAATTAACATATCTGATTTCGCCCCTAATTTTTCTCATAACTGATCATCTTTTTTTTTCTTTTTCACTTCAATGCTTCTTTGAATGGGAATGAACAGCCCAAGATGAAAAAATTGATCTTTTCTTCTACCATAAACATCTTCAAGAATGTAGTTGTGAACAGACACATCTAAAACATCATAATAAACTGTAGCAAATTTTCACCACTAATTACTTTAACCGAATAAAGAAAAAAAAATAATGAGTTTATCAGCTATTAGGTGATCTTTAAAAAGCTGTGATATGATAAACTTTTCACAAAAAGTGTTCACTTAGCAGAGAAAGAACACCTAAAACCATCCAATAAAGTTCAGTAACATTCCTTTGCCTATATAACTATGTAGGTTATAAGTATTACTTAAAGAAAAAGTATATAATTCTTAACTATGTTTTTAGATTTTATTAATTTTATTCATTATTATTTTTAATTTAAATTTTACATAATACTGATGATGTAAAGGTTATTTTCTTGAGAATTAAGTAATCCAAGTCCTAAAAAGTACTAGAAATGGATAATACATAGAATGAAAAAAATTGCAGAGGTCACTTATTTAGCTTTTTTTAAAACCATTCAAGTATATCACCTACATTGCTTTTGAAGCCATACACTTCTGTCAATGTTTGGTCATATGGTATTAAAGCCAACAAAATAAGCACGGCTATTAATCATGAAGACCTTTATCATTAAGAAAATTCAGGAAGAAATAGATTTGAAACAGCAGAAAAATAAACTGTGCTTATTTTGTCTTTTTATATAGCTCCTTTGTGAAGATGGCAAGACAAATACAGTTTATTCCCAAATGTATTAGGTGAATTTTATATTGGTATGTCATAGATAGCTTAAAACCTTTTACAGATGAGCAAAGAATTTCATTTAATGATTTGTAAATACAGTAATGAAACCATAGTAATTCATAATATTGCAGACCTAAATAATAGTGTCTTCTGAAACCAAAAATATGTAGCTCAGCATTTTAGCAGAGATCATTCAAATAGGTTTCTCGAGACAGAGAGCTCAACGAGTATGAGGGGCAACCTCACAATGGATTCAAGTGGGCTTACTTCTGCTCTTGGAAGATTAGGTCATTACTCTTCTCCAGATGTGCTTACTCTAAACAGTCTGGGTTTAACAGCTACTAGTATATAAAAATGTTGTGATATTTTGATATCTAACTGTAATTATGCCAAAAACATTTAAATGCTTTACATCTGTATCCCACTGGATTTATAATTATGCCAAAAACATTTAAATGTTTTACATCTGTGTCCCACTGGATTTATAATTTTGGACAATGCTTAAGTTTGCTTCTCATTAATGCTGCACTGAAGTTTCTGTTATTTTCTGTTCCCTACTTAGCTGTTGGTAGTATTTCTTTGGAAAACTCAGCATAATAAACTTTGGTTATAAGTAACGGTTATAATTAAAGAGGAAAAAAAAGTTATCTATATCTTAACAGAAGCAAGAAAATATACCTCTTGATCATCCAAATATTTTACATGAATTACTTTCATCTTTTCACTTTTCAACACATTTGAAGGCCCATATGGGCAGTACCTTTGTAATTACGTGGTCTTATAACATAAATACTACATATTTCCAAATACCTTTGCTGATCTTTTTGTCAAAATTTCTTTAAAGCAAGAACTTTAATTTCTTTCTTTCTGTCCATTTCCTAAAATACCCTTTAATTTCACCAAGATTATTATTTTTTTAATAATAACAAACTATTGCTTTAAATGTGTCTTCCAGTTCTTCTCAGGTGATTTTAACATACTTAATTCCTCAAAAGAATATTTAAACTTTAAAATACTGTACAGTAATTAAACTCAATGACCTTTCTCATTTACAGCTTTTGTGATGTGTGCTTAGTATATGAGTTTGATGAGGAAATTTCTCAAATATTAGATAATTAAATTTCCCTGTTTAACCAGTAATACTGACAGCCAGATTACTTTGGATCTCAGTAGTCTGCTAAGAAACTTTCTCTACTGTATAAAAACAATTGCAGTATTTCCATTAAAATGGAATTACAAGCCACCAAGACACACAATTTTTCATGCATAAATATTTGTTTGTGTATGTACCTATACATATACTGTTAAAAGCATTTCCTAACACCTAATAAAAAAAGACAAAAGTAGTACACTATTTACTGAAATAAAAGGAAGACAGAAAAAACAGCTTTGGGGAGTATTTTCCAACCATAAAAACCATTTTAATTTGTGATGATTTACAGAGCTATTAGAAAAATCTGTGCAAACAGAAACTTTGTATAATATTTTCAATATCTTCTGCCTTTTGTTTGCCAGAAAGTTGGAAGGTCTGCTCTGTGCACAATTTAAAAGTATAATAACACAACCTTATTTTCCTTTTTCCTAAATTAAAAACACAAATGCCATTATCTTTTGAGTTAGCAATTATGTTAGTCCCAAGCAGCTACTTTGTGAAAGGAATTTTGATATTTTATTATTTTTTTTTTAGGAAACAATCTTGTCCACTGTGTAACAATTAATGCTGTTACAAGTAAAGGTGTCATTTAATATTTTTAAACGTCAGGAAGATCAATAACCAATGTTATTCTATACACCTAAAAATCATGGGTGGTGTGATATCACAGCAGGTGTAATATGTTTGTAGCACACTCAAGAGAATAAACTTTTCTGAGTTCCGTACTCAAAATATAACTTAATGAGGACAGGAGCCAGACAGAAGCTGCATTTGGAGTCTCTATAAATGTAAAGACAGGGAAATGTTATGTTTATAGACTATGCCTTCAGCAGTGCTAAGACCAACTCAGCAAGGGTGAATAGAAGTGAGAGGGCCTGGGAGAGCTGGAGTGCTTCCAGCTGAACCACCCATCTTTCTCTTTCCACTCTGCTCTCCAGAGGGGGCTTCCCTGCTGAGCACACTCAGTCACTCCTGTAAGAGGGAATTTTTTTCTCTCCAAACTATCACACACTTCCTGAAAATGAATTTATTGCCAACAGACTGAAGAACCAGAAGCTGTCTCAACTTCGCGGTGCAGCTCTAGGCTGCTCTGTGGAGTTCAAACGTGTCTGTGTCCATATTTTCAAAAGGACCCTGAACAATTGAAAGGGGTCATAGAAGAGCAACAAAAATTGTTCAAAGTCAAAGACTTAAGAGCTTGATCTATTTGATTCTTCTCAAAGGAGAAAGTCAGATGGTTGCATTGTATTAAAGTGATCTTCAACACAAAAATTTGACAAAAAAAGAAAAAGAACAGTAATAATTCTGTTAATAGAAATAGAAATAATAGAAATAAGATTAAGATGGATTACTCCAAAATAGATCTAAAAATCTTTATATAGTGTAGATGATTAATCATAGGGAAAAAACAAGCTGAAGGTGGAAGTTTGTTTGATTCATACAATTTTGAGACACTTTTTCAAAACTAAATGTCACTAAACTTGATGAGTTCATGTGCCATGTTTGAGTTTGATATAAAAGGGAATTTCTGAAATAAGCATTTTTTTCAGTCAAGTGCTTTCTCAAAGGTGTCATAACATATCTGATTTCAGATATTTAGGGTTCATTCTTATTGTCCTTAATTAGAACTGCACACAAGTATTTCAGCGTGGAATTCAGAGCCCTTAATCCTTCTACCTAGTGACAAAACTCCAAGGGATAAAAGTTGTAACATAGACAGCAAGTGACCTCTCCTAAAGATATAGTAAAGAACATGGATGAGATGGAAAAATGGCAACTTCTGCAGGCTACCTTCATTCCAATCTGTCAGCTAATTAATTCTCTGCTAATTTCATTTGGAGTTTATTTTCAATGTAATTCTTTTAATCTGCACATCATTTATCTGCTACTCTGATTCAAGAAAAGCAGCGATCACTGAATATCTACTGGGAAGAAATGATAAAACATAACTTCTAGGAGTTCTGAACACACTCATGACTAATTGAGGGAAAATATACTGATTATGAAGTACTCAGTTGATTTCTGTACTTGTTTTTAATCGGGCAGGAATGTTGAAGGGGTTTTGCATTTTGTCCAGTTATATTACTTACAGTTTGAAGGAGAAATGAATTAATTGAGATGTTTCTAAATACATGTGCAAAGTCCTTTGGACCACAGGCTTGGAATATAAGGAGATAAGGAGAAAAGAAAAACTGAAAAGCCTTCCTAATATAATACCTGTAATGCTTTTTCAAATTATTATTTATGTTTTCTTCAAAATTTCAGCTGTCAAGCTAAGAAGTTTACAAGAAACAGAATATTACTTAATGTTCTGCAAGAAACAGCTGTACCAAATCATAATACAATACCTTCTGTAACGATAAAACAATGCAATTACATAAATCATGTCATTCACTGAGTTTCCAAAATGAAATGGCTGCCTATTATTAAAGGTGATACAAACTACAAAGGTGAATTGACGTACACAATAAAAATCCTGTAATGACTGTGTCATGTTTTACAGACAACACTGCTGGGATTGAAACCAGGAGAAATGGTTACAACAGAAGGCAGCAAGAGCTGTACTTTCTTCCAGTAGTAATAGAAGATAGCAGTTACCCTGTCCAGAGCAGCACAAACACATTGACTATCCGTGTTTGCAGATGTGATTCTGATGGTACCATCCAATCCTGCAATGTGGAAGCAATATTCCTGCCAGTAGGCCTCAGCACAGGAGCACTGATTGCCATTTTGCTGTGTATTGTTATACTTCTAGGTTAGTTCTTATGAAACTGTGGGAAGTGCGTTACTCTGATTATTCACTTGTGAACTGATTTGTGTTGTTACTAGCCTCATCTATCATTTAACAAAAGCCATTGAAAATGTGTGGCAGTTTATGAGTACTTTAATGCTTCTATGTTTCTGAAAAAACATTCCAAAGCACCGACCATGACTATGAATCTGAATAATACCTAGGTATTTCTTATTGCATGAAAAACAAAAAAGCTTTCTGTGGAATCCAAACCATTTTTTTTTTTTACTCTGAAACAGTGTTGTTTAAATACCTTTCCTGAAGGATTGATATTTTTAAATAATTACTAAGGTAGACAGGTCCTACTGAGAGTAACAGCAGTAAGTACTTATTAAGGGCCTTTAATTCTTCAAGACAGCATGAGCAAAAGCAGAACAAAGAAATGAGAGAGGTTAAAATAATTGTAATGTAGACTGTGACTGGCTAGATCCATGTAAAACTTTACAGGCACATTTTAATTTCAGGCAGGCATGGATTCCATAAGGTGGCATTGTCATTTGATCTACATTATATTTAAATATTGCCTTATTTACTGCATGCCCAAAGCAGTCAATAGTCATGTGCAACCTATTTATAATGTACCCTTAAGGAACTGATAACAAAATAAAACCAACTTTGTAGCTCACACAGGCCCAACGTAGGCTGCAGAAAACAGACTGATGCTTACAGATGCTAGCCTATGACTCTTCTGGGCTTCCTAGATCTGATAATACTCCTTACACAGGTCTAATGCATAGGGAAAAATGGCTGTAGACACAGAATATAACATATGGATACTGCCTTGCATTTGAATAATACAGTAATCCACCATTTAAGTAAATTACTATAATAGCTTCTGAGTAGCAGTGGGTAAAAGTCAGAATTTCTGTTCTGTGTAAAATTTTTATGTTGTGAGAAAAGTTGTTTCAGCTTGGAAGAATGGCAAACAGTCATACTTCCCATGAATAGAACTTACTAACAAGTACACCCATTCTGAAGAATTTTAAAACAAAGCAAAACAAAACAAACAGATCATTTTTTTTTGGAAGCAAAAAGAATGCTGTCTCCTTTACCTTGGGACTACTTTTTTACTTGTAGAGGTTTCCTGGATAAAGGCAGCCAGGGGTGAGCCTCAGCATCAAAGAAATTCCACTATGAAAAAACCTTTAACATTTTCACATGAAGAGAGAGCTCTGATTGACTTATGTCTTAACCTCTATGTTACAGAGCAAAGTGCCTAGAATCCCTAAACACACAGCTGCAGGACAAGCTGCCACATTTGTGTCCAGTAAAAATGGCAGAGTATCTGGGGAAGTGGGAAGCCTGAATTTCCTCCAGATTTGCTGGGTCATCATGGAGGCCTTCAATGGAACTGTGTTTATGTTTCCCTAATGTTGTTGAAATAAACAGGTTATTTTAAAAAAAACAGCATGTTCAATGAAAAATAACTATGTCAAAGGACTCCTTACCAGCTTTGCTGCTGATTGATGCTCTTGGAAAATACAAAGCTAATGAAGGTATTTTAATTCCCACTCTGCTCAGATTGCTAGACTGAATTACTGAGATTAGGCTTGGAAAAGAGGTTTTGGTCCTTTAATAACCCGCTTCATTCTAATCAGCCTGGTAATATTACGTAGAAAAACTAATGTATAAATAATGAGATCTCCACTTCTGTGTGTAACCTAAGAGAATGGTGTCTATCTTACATCCAGACTTTCTCCTTACTATTCCATTGATCAATTTAAAATCTCCTTTTAGGTTTTCATTTCTTGCTATGAACCTGGCCTCAAACAGAGTCATTAAAATAGTAGTTGAAGTCATTCTTGTTGAACTAATTTCTACAAAAAAAGATAGTCAACATATCACCAGAATCAGGAGTTATTTTAGGCCACACAGCCTGACCATGAGTTTATAATCATTTCAACTCCTGTATTCATTATTGTGTTACTTCACCAACAGCACTTAGAACACTGTCAGTTCTACCAAAGGCAGTTTAGGGAACAAAAAATAATAAAAGGCCAGTTTTGTATAAGAAGATTTTGCATTCGATGAAATATATCTCCAAAGACAAACTATTGGGAAAATAACCAAAAACAACGAAAGAAAACCTACCACACGCTGATTGCCATTGAGATGCCATTTGGAATAAAACCAGTTTGTAACATTTTATTTTATATAGAATCACAGCTGGAAGGCACTTCTGAAGATCATGTAGTCCAACCTCCCTGCTTACAGCAGGGTCAGTTAGAGCAGGTTGCTCAGTAACCAGCTGGGTTTTGAGTATCTCCAAGAATGAGTACACCTAACTTCCCTGGGCAATATGATCAATGCTTGCTTGACTATTCTGACAGTAAAGCAGCTTTCTTACATTTTAATGGAATTTCCTGTATTTCCATTTGTGCCCATTGCCTCTTTTCCTGTCACTGGGCACCACTGAGAGAAATCTGGCTCCATCTTTACTTCCATCCATCAGGTAATTTACACACCGGTAAGGTCCCCCTGAGAATTCTCTTCTCCAAGCTGAACAGATCCAACTCTCTCAGCCTCTCCTTGTATGGCAGATGTTCCAATCCCTTAATAATCTTTTTTTTTGCTCTGCACTAACTCACTCCAGAAAGTCCACGTCCGTCCGTCAGAACTAGAGGTAGAACTCCAAATGTGCCTGCCTAGGGCTGAACAGAGGGGAATGTCTTGCTGACAGTGCTTTTCCTAATACAGTTCCAAATATTTCTGGCCTTCTTTGCCACAAGGGCTCATTCCTGGCTCATGGTGAACTTGTTGTCCACTGGGATTCTAGGTCCTTCTCTACCAGGCTGCTTTCTGGCCAGTCAGCCAACAACATCTACAGTATGTGATTATTCCTCACCATGTGTTGGATTTGGCATTTCCCTTTGTTGAACTTCATGGGGTTCCTGTTGTCCCATTCCCTCAGCCTGGTGAGGTCCCTTTGAATAGTGGCACAATGCCTGCTTTGTAACACCTGCAAACTTGTTGAGGGTGCACTCAATCCCATGATCCAGGTATTTTATGAAGATGTTAAATGAAACTGGTTCCAGTATCAACCCTGGGGTACATCATTGGTGACTGACCTCCGTCTGGTCTTTGGTCTATTGATCACTGTTGCTTTTTCAGTTTTCCTGAGAAGGTTGTTACAGAAAAGAGCATCAAAAGCTTTGCTAAAGTTAGGATAAAAATAATGCACTTTGCACCCTTCATCCACCAGTCACCTCACTGTGGAAGGCTATTGGATGAGTGGAGCAGAATTTCACCTTCATAAATTCATGCTGACTACTCTTGATCTCCTTCCTGTTCTTGCTATGTTTGAAAATAGTTTCCGGAATTATTTGCTCCATCACTTTGCCAGGATCAAGGTGAGGTTGACTGGCCTGTAGCTCCCTAGCTCATTTTTGCCTTCCTTAAAGATAGGGGTGACACTTTATCCAGTCCTGAGAAACTTCTCACGGTCCCCATGACCTTTCAAAAATTATCACAAGTGGCCTCACAATGATGTTAGTCATCTCCCTCACCACTCGTGTGCATCCCATCAGGTCCTGTGCACTTGTGCGTCAAGTTTGTTTAAGTCTTCACTAACCTAATCCTCTGCCACCAAGGATAAGTCTTTCTTGTTCCAGACTTACCCTCTGATCTCAGGGACATGGGATTCCTGAAGGACAACTTTACCAATAAAGACAGAGGCAAAGAAGCCATTGAGTAGTTTGGACTTTTCTGTGTCCTTTGTCAACACGGCCCCTGCCTAATTCAGGAGTGGGCCCGGATTTTTCTTTCTTTTTTTCTTTTTTTTTTTTTCCCCCTGATGTTGTACAAGCCCTTCTTGTTGTCCTTCATGTCCCTTACAAGATTCAATGACAGATGGGCTTTGACTTTCCTAATGAACATCCCTGCATGTTCAGACAGCCACTGTATATTCCTCTTGTTTCACCTGTCTGTTTTCACCTCCTATATGTGTCTTTCTTTTTTTAAATATGTGAGCTTAGTCAGGAGCTTTTCATTCATCCATGCAGACCTCCAGCTGCCTTTGCTTGATTTACTGCTCATCGGAGCACTGTTGAGCTTGGAGGAGGTGATACCTGAAAATCAACCAACTCTCTTGGACCCCTTTTCTTTCCAGAACCATTTCACATGGGATTTTTCAAAGCAGATCCCTGAAGAAACCAGTGTGCTCTATAAAAAGCTGAAGTAGGATTATTTTTCCTCCACTTCAGAGATTCTCACCAGTCGTCATCATGCCCACACACACACCCCCCCCCCCCCTTCTCTAATATTATGGAGGGTTTTTTGCTCTGCAATATGGATATTTGGGGATTTTTGGCAACAGAAGACACTTTAAAAAAAATCCCATCTCTCCCTTTCTGAATTAAAAATCTGAAGTCTTTCCAATTATATTTGTTTGCAAAGCAGGCCAGTAAGACAATTATTTGTTACTTCCTTCAGAAGCACAGCAAGCACTAAGGAAAGTTAGACTCATACATCAAACAGCAAATGACTTTTCATTGGCTAGAGCACTGTTATTTTTAAAATAATAGTAGGAGCATATCCTCTAAGGAAAAAGGTCCCTTTGATTGCTTGCAACTTTCAAAGGAAGATATAATGGTATGTCATCAGAGTGGCAAATTATTTTTGAGCATGTCTTAACTTCGGTTTTCTCTCATTACAGTCATTGTGGTACTGTATGTAGCACTACGGAGGCAGAAGAAAAAGGACACTCTGATGACCTCTAAAGAAGACATCAGAGATAATGTTATCCATTATGATGATGAAGGAGGTGGAGAAGAGGACACCCAGGCTTTTGACATAGGTGCCCTGAGGAATCCCAAAGTGATTGAAGATAACAAAATACGCAGGGACATAAAACCAGACACCTTGCGTTTTCCACGTCAGAGACCACCAGTGGAAGATAACACAGACATAAGAGATTTCATTAATCAAAGGCTGCAGGAAAATGATGTAGATCCGACTGCACCCCCTTATGACTCCTTGGCAACCTATGCTTATGAAGGAAATGGATCTGTTGCAGAGTCTCTCAGCTCTATAGACTCCCTTACTACAGAGGCAGACCAGGATTACGACTATCTGAGTGACTGGGGACCTCGTTTTAAGATCTTGGCAGACATGTTTGGAGAAGAAGAAAGTTATAACCCTGACAAAGTCACTTAAGTACAACTACAACAGTGAAACAAAAATAAAAGTAAACCAACAACAAATCTAAAAGATAAACCTAAGCTTTATACACAACAGGATTCATTTGATTATAAAAGACGGCAACTGTTTCCAGCAAGTTACTGCATTTATCATACTGTCAGTTTTGGTTTGATCTGCAAAGGAAAGATAAATCCTGTAATATACACAGTTTTTTGTTGTTGTTATTTTGTTACTCTGGAATTATACTGAGACAAGCTCAGGCCTACAAGGTACAGTTTACTGACCTGACTTAGAAAGAAGATAGCTTTCTGGCATCACGGTGGAAGAGTGGTAGCTTTTTCGTAATTCCACTAAAGTGCCTATTGAAACTTTTATCATTTAAGTGGTAAAGTCTGCTGGGATGGTGTTACAAAACTGAATGGTAAATTGGACAAGAACTTTAAGACAAGAAGCAATAGCAACGTGCTGACTTCTTTTAGAACAAAAATGGAGATCACTTCCTGGAGTATATCTAATGACTAAAACTAAGGAGGGTGGGGGGGGTGGGTTGTGTGTACATTGTGTTTGGGGATTATGTTTGGTTTTTTTAAAAGAAGAAAACAATATGTCAAGATGTCATATTTTTTCTTCCAAAATTTCACTGAAAAATTACATTTGAAATGCTATTGCTCACTCTGAACATGTAAATCCCAAATTAAAAAGGAAAAGATCTTAGCATACATCAGTGAATATTTAAAATGTTCATGCAAATATTACATTTTTCCAAAATAATTAAAAGATGAAAGCAGCTATTCCTTTATGTGAAGGAAGTTTTCCCTTGGCTCACCCTCTTCTTTTAAAATTAGATTAGTATTAGAATGTAAAATGGAGAGGGTTTCTTAAAAGTATTATTGTATTTTTAGTACCAAGAATTTTTTCCCTTGTAACTACGGCTAAAGAAGTACATGTAAAGAACTCCACATCACTTTCTTTGCAATTAGATTGTTACTCTGTAGGTACTATAGACACATATTATAGAGATAGGTTTTTTTTCAACTGACCATCTGCTACAGTTCAGCATATCATTGCATATCACTGTCACACCCACATAATACATTTCAGAAAGCCTTTTGAAGAGGGAATTTGCTCTTGCCAAAATATTAACAGAGGCAGAATAAAAATATAAACCAGTATGTTTGTCCACTCTTTACGTACATATCCACGCGTAAATGTAGCTGTACAGGTAACAGAAATACAGATATGCACAAGGCATTATGCCATGAAAGATCTCCTGTAAAACTGTTTCATGTGACTTTTACTGATGATCTAAGGCAAAGATGTTTTGTAAGAAAATGGTTTATGTCCCCCAAAGTGCATATATCCTTATATTCTCCTTCTAAAATCTCCACAGTGCTATATAATCTGCTTGAGCTCTACACGTGATTAATGGCACTGGCAAGGTCAGCCCAAGTCTTTCATGAATCAGAGGTCTTTTATTCACCTCAGCTCTACAGCTTACTTCTGCTGCTGCTGAAGAATTAATAACTACCAGATATAGTTAGCTCACAAGTCTGATATTAATGTACACAAAGATCCCTTTACTCTCGGGGAAATGTAAAGGTATTTCAAAGCTGTATACATTAATATCCCAATGAAACTTTAAAAGGTGTATAGTTTAAATAAGTGTTGGATCGTTAGGTACAATTGGACAGGGTGGTATTAAAACCACAATTGTTATAGCTTCTATCAGCAGAGTGCTGAGGAAATGACACAACATATGGTAACAAGAAAGGTCTTTTTTTTTTTTTTTTCTTTATCAGCAAAGATATCCTATGTTCCCTGAAAGGCAAACTAAGCTAACAAAAGCTCTCATTTCACAGGACAAGGAAGCAGATGGAGTGGCAGGGCCTATTTACCAGCAGAGCAACTTTCATATGGAAACTGATGTTTTTAATTTTTGCACATCTTGATAGAATAGCAAAGGCAACATAATACTGCAGAGTGGGCCTAAACCAGAGCTCTGGGGGAAAACAAACCAACCAACCCAAAACATTGCTACTAGTTACAACATAAATTTGATTCATACAAAATTCCCACTTGTTAACGTAGGTAGCAATGCTAAATATGCATGTAGCATATGCATGGCCATGCTTCCTACCTTGCTGCCACAGATAAAATAAGCATCTGACACTGCTCATTTACAGGTGTGCAGTCCTGCAGCCAAACTCTGCTTTTAGTAACTGCATTAGTCCTTTACATGTATTTCACTAGTAAAGTCAGCATAAGTGAGAGCAGTGTTTGATATTTTGACATCGTGGCATGCTTGTTCCTGAGAAAGTTGCGTGTATTTGTAGTGGGTACTGGGTGGACATTACCGCTCTTGACTAGGTTGGCAATTGCTCTAAGCAGAACAGTCTGTGCCTGACTTCCAACATGGGTAGACAGAAAACGTGGTCTTAAACATACTGCTACATGCAATCTAATATTTGAGAGTGAGTTGTTGTATGTTAATTTAATACCAAATTGAATATCAAATGAACATTTTTGACATTCAAGAGGTTTGTAATTGAGATGTTTCTACCATATAATTAATAAACCTCCAGGAAGATTTTTTTTTTTTTAAAGTATGTAATTACTAATGCAATTGTCCTGTAAAATCATAATTAAAATCTTTTAAGACCTTTCTTTTAAGAGTGATCAAACAATTTTAACTTAATGGGTATTTTTTCTAAACAGCTCTGTAGAATTAAAGAAAATAATTACTTTTCATTTATGTGTAAGCTGGGATCCAGGAAATCTGTGTTTAATTCCATGTTCTCTCACTTCCCCCCCCCCCCCCCCCCCCTTAAAGGTGCTTGTCAGGTTTTTAACACTTTATTTTTTAAAAGGTAATTAGATAAATATTGAATTTACAAGATTTAAAATATTTCAAGGTATCTGGGATGACCTGAAGTCAACGGAATTAAGGAACTCCAGTGCCTTTGTAAATTGTATCAGATAACTACTTCAGTTTTCAAGCACTATATTTTCAAAATAGTCCTTACCACCACTTGCACAATCAAGATGTTAATGTGGATGTCTGTCTTTCTCTTGATTGTGGACAGAGCCATAAACCTCAGATTCTACCAGAGTGACAGGAAACTAAGATAAAGCTTAAAAGGCACAGAAGGGACAGAACTGAGTGAAATGTTTTTGTTTAGATTTCTAAACATGTGCACAAACATCTAGCATCATCTTAAATGTCTCAGAAGTTACCCCCCCCGCCTTGCAAATCACAAGACATTTTATAAAATGCCTTCTGCACATGAAGGCATTGAGATACTTCAAGACACAAACAAATCCACTTTTAAAGTTAGTTATGACATGCACTAGTGGTGCTGAAATTAAAGTCTAAATGTAAAGCACTCGGCTAAGAAGGGAAGTATCCAAGGAAATCTAGCTGATAAACTTACATTGTGGGCATACAGAACTGAAGAATTATGTATAACAGATCATTTGAAAGGAATTTCAGAGAAGGAGGAAATGTCTTCTCTGCCCTCCCAAGAAAGCTGAAAATGCCACTACTTAGGAAAGTTTACACAATGTCTTTGTGGGCTCAGAAAACAAAAGACTGCTAATATTTGGATTTAGGAATGCTACCACACAAATCTGAAACTGATGCTATTTTTGAAATGCAGCAAGGGTTTGGTAAGCAATGAAATAGATGATGTTTCTTGCAGGAAGATGTTTGAATATGTTATACTTTCACAATTTCTACTTTTTTATAAATTTGCTCTAAATTTTGCTGTTCAAACTAAAATTATAGTTACTGAGCATTTACTCTAGGTTATGCAAGTAGAGTTCATTATGGAAAAAAGAGCAATAAATGACTCAACAGATTACTGATAGTATTATTCCAGATACTACCTTGAAAATATTCTTGCCTTAAGAATAAGGTGTACAAATCCACATAAACACAACTGATCCTTCACAGTAGCAAAAAATACAGTTCTGCAGATCCTATATTCATTGTAGATCTACCTCTATTGTTATGAAAGAGTTCTTAAGACTGGTTGCTATGGAATAATGAAACTCTATTAAATGAATAGAGGAAGAAAATATAATAATCCACTGGGTTACAGGCATTTCGTATGACATTAGTGACTGGATTTTACATGCTGAGATTTGGGTTTGTAAATTCTTTGCAGTTATTTTCTTACTTTTATTATTATTGACAGAGACATTCAAATCCTGTGTGTATAAAAATATTTTTGAGCTCTACAGATCTTCATGAGAACAAATAATGAAGTAACTCCTAATAATAACCCTACTAAGGTGACAATTAAGTGTGAATGAAAATCAAAGTTTATATTACACCCCTTCACCACCTTCTCTTAATGGCAAATCTATAACCTGATTTAATTTCTTTTATTATTTAAACCAAAATTCAGATAAGCTTTCAGAACATGAGCATCAGTTAGTATTTTGAGGAAAACTAGGATGAGTTCCTGTTTGTTTGTTTTTTTTTTTCTTTTTGAATGTTTTATTTACTTTGTTGATAAACTTTTCTAATTCAACATTAGTTTGCAAATAGAATACCCAGATAGTTTTTTGTCTATCTTACTTTCATTGCTGTGGTCCCAGTCTAAATAACTCTCAGGACTGAGAGGGATCTTATCAATGTGTATAAATACCTGGTGAGTGGAAGTAAAGAAGATGGAGCCAGACTTAGTGCTGCATAGTAACAGGACAAGAGGCAATGCACACAAATGGAAATACAAGAAATTCCATTAAAATGTAAGAAAAATGTTTCTTTACTGTCAGGATGCCAGGAAGTGGATGATGTTTCCCAGAGAAGTTGTGGCGTATCCATTTTTGGAGATACTCAAAACCCAGCTGGATTTGTCCTGGTTGCAACCTGCTCTAAGCAGGGAAGTTGCGCTAAATGATCTCCAGAGGCATCTTCCATCCTCAGCTATTCTGTGACATGCTAAAACCATCCTGTCTACTTAGGCTTCTAACCTCTAGTAAACTCAGTGGCATTAGGGACATAACTACATATGCGTAGTAACCAATACTTGTTTTAGAGAGACTGCTCAGGCAGAAGTGGCGGAATAGGCTAGAAATCTACAAAATTACTAGCAATGTGAATAATCTGGAAAGGGATAAATTATTCATTGCCATTTCCAGTACAAGAAGTAAGGGGCACCTCATGAAACAAGCAGAAGTCAGGATGTAAATTAAAAAATGGATTTGGCCTTCACACGATGAGTAGTAGAGATAGCTGTGGAGGCTCAGAGTTTACATAGGATATAAAAGAGGCTGGACAAATTAATGAAAAAGTAATAATTTGTGGGTTGCTTAATACAGGAGTCCCATCTGGCGAGTCCCGTTTTACCCAGTGAGTCCCTGAACAGTGTTTGATTAGCGTATGGAGGAGTCACATGACCTGGTCTGTTCCTAGATATTTTGCTGGGACATTAGTTTATGCCAGTGCTGGAAAAGGTTACTATCCCAGTTTGACCAATCGTATTTCCTCATTGTAAATTTAATTGATCCTCACATCATCATTCTCTCAGTTCTCATTTTCTAAATTGCATAGATAAAGCCAGTTCTTTTTTTATGACACATCACATGCATATATAGATTCATATTTTATGATTCCCCTCAGATTTTAAATATTGTAATTGCCATATTTCCCTCAATTCTGAACACCTTTATATAGTACTTACATGCTTTTGTCTTTAACAGGGACATCGACACTGACTGCTCAGTGATGATGACAGTTTGGCTTACTCTTTTTTTAAAAAATAATTACTGCATGAAGATGGTAACCTCTACATGTCATCTTTTGCATGTCTTTCATTTAATTAGCTGTCCTGGTTACTTCCCTGTGTCCTGAGAACAGACAAAGAAAGAAAGAAAAGGGGGAATATAGTGACTGTCTGGCTGGATGAGTGGCCAGTGTTAGTCCATTATTCAGGAGAGCAGCCTACCGCTTTCCTATTATGCATTGTAATAGTAGAGGTGATTAACTGTTCTCACATGTTGAGTATTATACATTTACTAGCCAAATGCATGCTTTTCTGCTGTGTGCCTTTGTCAGAAAAGATAATTCAATTTAATCCCCTTCTTTCTCTGAAGCTATCAAGGTGTATAGAGAGGAAATTGCATCATATTAGGAGAGATCAAAAATAAATATGCCTTAACAGAATGTCTTATATTATTTGGTCACATGCTTGCAGTAGATAGTTACATTTTTAATTTTGTCCTTGGAGTTCATTTTCTCTCTGTAGTCAGTGAAGGCAGGGCAACACATTTAATATTATTCAGAATGCTCTCATTGTTTTCAATCCCTGCTGCTTTAGCCTCTCTGGGTTACTTTGAAGTTTGATCTTTTCCCTCCTGTAAGTTCTTTATTCTTGCAGTTATGGATCTTGCTGCATATCTGATTACAGCTGAACTTTCATGGTGGAAATTTCTAACCAAAAAATACATGATGCAGCAGTACAGGTGCAAATTTTTTAGTTTGGGTTTACATAAGATGTTTTGTAATGAACAAACACCAACTTAATGTGCTGCAAACCGTCATCAGCAGAAATCAGACTATGAAGTTAATAAGGAAAATCTAAGGGCAGTATCAAAACTTGCAGTATATTTTCTCACATTCTACAGTATGCAACTCACGTACTTTCTGTGAAGGGAAGGACACATAAAAAGGAGGTAAAGGACTCTGGAGTTATGTCCTGATTTTTCTGCTATTTTTACTTAGCATTCCTTTGTAAATATAAAGAACAGCTTAATATTTCTTAGCTCAATTGTATTTCTTAGTCTTAAATTACTAAAAATAAATTCTATGAAACTAAGGGAAATTTAGCAATGAGAAATGAAATACATATACATGTTTCAAATACAGTACAGCAAGACATTACTTTTCAATTCCTAAAAGGAGAACTCTGAGGACAGAAATTCAGTTTATCTTTTTTCAGGTTTGCTGACTTGACCTCACCAATGAATGCCTATTGTTCTCAGTAATGCTGTCACACATTTGGTAAGTGATTAATTTTGCTCTATAGGACTAATTTTTATAATTGCGATTTTAGCGACTTAAATGATCTCAGCTCACATACTTTAGTTGTTCTTGGTCCAGATGATGTGACAGAAGTACCTAATATGTAGTCAAGAGGGCATGGTAAGTAAACTCAAAAAGTGATTTAATGAAACTATCTGCTGACCATAGATATTCAGTGACAGATACTGAGCACAGAGATTTGTCTGAATTGTTGCCTGTCTGGACGATTGTGCTCTGCAGCCCAAGCTGACAGAAGTGTTAATTTTTTCTTGATGGTTATGGAGAGGAGAATGCCCTGCCAGGGCTCAAATTTTATGAAACAACGTATTGACTTGACAACTCATCTAGATAATAGCTCTAGAAAACTGTTGTCATGAGCAGAGTGAAACCCCTGTTTCAAACACTAAGCAACAGAGGAAACATACATGGGAAAAACTAAATAGGACCATTCTTCCCATTGAAATAGTCTGTAAAGACTGTAGGGAAGAACAGCCTCTCTAGAAATAGCACACCACTTCTGATTTGTAATTCAGAGACCATTTATGCATTCGTGCTAAAGCATTGCAGGACTAAATGAAACAGCGTAACATGAAACAGATAAAATGTTGTGAGCCATGACTGATCTCTCCATTTTGCTAGAAGTCTGAGCTGAACATGGCTCCATCATGCTTATAATTTTCTCTGTATTCAGGAATTCAGAATTCTACCTTCTTTTCTGGATATGATAGAGGCTCTGTGGTGGGTTGCCCCAGCCAGCACCTAAGCACCACACCACCACTCACAGGCAAGTGGGGTAGAATAGGAAGAGTGGGAGTCAGATAATTCATGGGACAAGATGAAGATAGTTTAATAAGTGTAAGGAAGACCACTGCAGTTTTACTGCTGATCATAACATCACGTGGTGTGGGATATCCCTTTGGTAAGTTGCAGTCAGCTGCCCTGGCTGTGTCCCCTCTCAGTGTCTTGTGCACTCCCAGCTTACTCACTGGAGTGGCAGAGTAGGAAAAATAAAGCTTTGACTGCTCAGCAATAGTCATAGAGTGATTTAGGTCAGAAAAGACCTTCAAGATCAAGTCCAACCATTAACCCAGGACTGCCAAATCCACCAAATCTATGGAGGATTTTTGGTTAAGGTAGAAAGACAGCTGCAGAACAAACCAGAATGCAGTGTAATCCTAAAAATCCTCTCTTGCTCCATGCCTGTTCCTGTTTAAATTTGCATAACTGCCTCAGCCTTGATGGTGCTCAGTAACACATCTACATCCTGCTGAAATGCAGAAGGAAATCCTCCCTCTTGTAAACTGTCAATGGAAATCCCATGCATAATGGGCCTAGCGTATCACAAAGTCTGCAAAAGTCACTTGCAGAAATCAATCAAAACAATAGAAAAAACTAACCTTGCAGAACAAGAAACTCTCTCCCTCCTATGCAACAGCTCAGCAGTTTAAGCATGCACACAGAACTTTAAGAGCCTCAGTTTTAATGCCCTATGAAGGTTACAGTAAATAAGCATCTTACTTCTCCCACGAGCATATTGAGGCCACTATTGTGCTCCTCACACCACCTCCTGAAGCTATGTAATAATTGTGTGCAAAAAAAGCACATGATTTATTATCCCATACCCAGTAAAAATAATCAACATGCTTCATAGGAAAGGTTAGGCTCACAAGCAAGGCACTCTGCTGTCTGGGTTTTTCTCCCGCTGCTAATCCTTCACCTTTCACAGGCTCTGAAAAGCCCCCAGAAAACTCCTCTTCCCTGCCTCAAGAAAGAATGAACCTTCATTTATTCCTTTGAGGAATGTTTATTTGACAAGAAGACAGAAATACCTATTTTACAAGAAGATTGGGATTGATCAATCAAGAATAAATACAGACTGGTCTTTAAATGCTTCTTAGGACTGGGACTGAAGATGCTCCAGCTAGATCTACCCAGGTACATGCCGATTCCCTCTCAGTGTTTGGCTAATAGATTGGCTGCTCTGACTCAATTTTCTGAAGCAGAAAACCCAGATGCCTAGTCCGACAACCAATTTTGAAGCACTGTTTTGACTTTTTTTTCCTTACCTGAAGTTGCTTTCTGTAACTACAAAATAAAAGAAAGTCCAAAAGTTTTTTTCCTAAGAAGTGCTCGATAGCTGTTCATTTTGTCTGTGCTGTACATGCTGGATCAGCACTATTTAATGTAACTGAAGAACATTGTTCTGTTTTCTATTTATAGCATAAGAAGTACTTGTAAGAGAGCCTACTGCAGGTCATGATTTTAAAAAATATGCATAGGAAACTGTTTCCTGCTTTCCTCTTGTAATGCTCAGAAACCAAGAGCTTGAGAAGTAAAATTTAGGAGAAAAAAAAAATATATCTTCATTTCAATCCATGGGAAAACAGTAAGCAAATTTTAATGAGATATCAGAACACTTTTCCCTGTAAGTGACAGGGCAACTGGATACGCTAGGTAACTACTTAAAAGATAGAAATTGAACAATTTTTTTTTTTACGTACATAATTTTATCACATGATATATTTTTTTGAATGCTTGACTTTGGGTGTCATCCATTACAGTAATGTGACACCATAAACTCTACTAGAGACACTCCTGATTTATACTGGCACAAGCCTTGTATATGCAAATAATTGTTATTTTTAGTTGCAAAGTCTGTTCTTAGGTACAGAACACATTTTCACTGAGATCATGTATAATTTACTATGTTAGTTAATATTTATGATGTTTCATTTAAAAATTATACAAAAACATAACAGCCTACTTTGGCATCGGAACAGGAAATGTACTTTCAACAGGAAATGTGTTTAAACCAAATACATGTACTTACGCATAGCTTTAAAGCATTTTTTCCACGAATTAGTATGAATGAAAACAGAAGAAAAGTTTCAAAAAATGGCACTATACTGGTTGAAAACCATTGAGTGAAGAAGCTTAAAGCATGGGAATTTCACGAACATTCTAACAATAGCTACATAGCACCAGTGACATACCAAACAATACAGCTTGCAGGTTTTAGAATTTCAATTTACAACAATTGCTTTACATTTCTGAGGAACTTGACTCAGTCCTGACAGAAATTTTGACTCTTTTCATGTGTTCAGTTGTGAAATTTTCTGTCTAGTACAAGCCAAGAGGGCTGCAGGTTATACATGCTTATTCATCTATATTTTATACGTTTCTTTTTAAGTTCATTTTCTGACAAGTAAACAGTAGAAAGTAAATATATGGAAACTGAAATGTATATTCTTGTCATTTAAGATAAATTAGCACTAAAAAGGCTTTAGATATTTGGGGGTTCTCTTGGCTCATTAAGTCTCATAAGACTACATAAAGTCTCCATTTTTGGAATTTATAGAGAACTGAAACAATAATAAAGATCATGGTAGTCAGATGCGTTGTAATCAATGTGACAGAAAAAGCAGGTGTGAACGTGAACAGCAAAGTATGCTAGTTGAAAGAAGAAATAGTACTAAAGCAGTGCACCACAAGAAAACTTCCTATATTTTGTACCTTAGGAACAAAGAAGAAAAGTTTTGGTTCTTATGCCACGATTCAGTTCATATCATTCATAGTGTGGAGGAAACAGGCTTTACCAATATGTCCTGGGATTACAAATTAATGTAGGAAATGCCTGTTGAAAGCCATTTAACCTTTCTCACGGCAAGGGTGTGCCATCAAGTATGTACCACCAGAGGCTTGTCCAGTTTTACCTGAAAAGACTGCAGTGCCAGACTTTCCACCATCACTGACATGAGCTTCCGAAAATTAGCTGGGAAAAGAAAAAGGGAAGTGGAAGAAAGGCACTCTGACACATCTGGTTCTGTCCACGGCTCACCTAACTGACTCGGAGCGTCTGGGTCTTTGCTGCCCTCAGATGGCTGGTAGATTTGTAAGGCTCCTCTCAAGGTAGAGAAGGGTCCTTGGTGTGTTCAAACACTGGGCAGATACACTTTTGTTACAGTACATTGAACTTCACTGTATCTGATAGGATTTAGTTACACTTAGTAAGTGCCCTTTAAGAAACAGATCAAAGCAGGTAGTATTAGGTATTTCTTTTTGACTTATTTCTACTTTTTAAGATAAATGATTCCTTGATATCGCATGCATGCTTGCTTATTTTCTCATGTGTTTTCATCATAAAAGTAATCTTGGATATTGTCAATTAATCCTGAGGTAGTAAGATTACTTGCTACTACCAGTAACAAAAATGTCTTAAGTATATTAAGAAATGAGATCTAAAAATGGCAATGTATCTACAACCATTTATTTTTTTAAATCTGTTCAATAGATCATAGAAAGGCTTAAATGCAAATAACCTTACTGTCAACAGTGAAATCCTGATAAACTCTAGGAGAATTAGGTTTTCATTTTAATTCAGATTGAAATTTAAAAGGAATTAATACAACCAATGTTAAATTCCATACAAGTACAATTTCTTAACCTGTTCAGTCTGCAGCAGCAATCAACTGATTCACACAAGTTCTTCATTCTATTCTTCTCACAAAGCAAATGTTTTTCAGCGTTAGTTCTTGTTGTAGGCATTTATTTACTTGCCTTGAGCTTTTTAAATACTGTTATGGGAAAGGACTATTATCCTGAAAATCTGCAAATATTTTAAAAAGTATCATATGAGGGTGTATGGAGTTTAGCCTTGCGTAATCTACAGTGATACACTAGCACCAGAGATAACAATTCTATCAAAAATGAAGTCACTTCAGCCCGCCCAGACGTTGACAGAAAGAAGAATAAAATGGTTTATCAATCAAATACCAGCTAATGAGAAATCAACAGGCTCTGAGCTCTTTCCAGTAGTTTCACTGACTGCAAAGAGAGGCTTGAATCCTACCAAAACAACAGTGTGCCAAGTGTAGTAAAATTGTAGAGGATTCTGTGCACTTCACAAACATAAATTAATAGCAAGTACCAGACAACAGCTCTCCATATTGTATTTATTGTAATTTAGTGTAATGATTCTCCTGATGAGTGCTCACAACTTTAAGAGCAACGGACCAAATTCAGCTATGACAAAAGTGCAGATCACTCCAAGTCAGAAAGAGTTGTGATCGCTTATTTATGACCAGAACTTAACTGTATGATCATCAGAGAGGCCTCAATGAGGAAGAAATTTCTTAATCATGATAAAAAACCAATCCTTTCTTACCATTTCAAGAGGCAAGGTATGGCTCTTACAAGCCTGTTGCATCATCTTACAGAAGTGTCCAGTTTCAAAATTTGCCTCTAGTACTGATTTATTGTTAGGGTAAAAATTAATGCCCACAGTGGGATCATTCTCTTAGAATCCTATGCAATTATGTGCATAAATGAAGCAGGCAAAAAGTGCATCGACTTCTAACAGCAGTTCTTACCTCCGCTGGACAGCCCCTGGGCTAGAACTTGCTGCACCTGGGTCCCAATTTGGTTGGAATTAGGCAGCCCAAAGGATCCGGGAATTTAGAAATTTCCAGTATCATTTGCTACATATTAGTTTTTGGAAACACAGCACACCATAATATTTTCAGAATACTGTCATAAATTTGTTTTATAAAATGAAATCAGACATTCAAATATAAACATTTTCACAGAACAGAAATTGTAAGCTTTGATGAGTATTTCTTTATGCTGAACCTGCTTTTCAAAATGTTGAGACAACCTTCTCTGACATCAGTTTATTCCAGTAATAATGCACAGAAATATTCTTGGCTTTGTTTATGAATTTTTAATTAAACATGTTTCATGATTATTTAACACTGATAGAAAATGTTTGTGTGTCTGAATTTTTTTGCTTTTACTATTAATGACACATTATGCAATTTAGAGTTCCAATGACAAGCACTTTGAGTTAGAATAGATTTTTTATTCAGACACTGAGAACAGACTTTTAGCTATAAACTAAAGTGCGGTTGATGGACAACCCTCGTAACACTATATTCTGAACAGAAAGAGCTTTCCAGGATTATGTTAGGAGTCCTATGGGAAACCTTTATTAATTTGGAAAAGGACAAACCATTTGATTTAATTTGATTGGGGGTGGGGGGTGGGGGTGGAGAAGAGGAAGAGGGCATTTTACAGCCATGTCCTCTATACAGCAAATCTAAACATAGCCTCTCCTTCTCCCCCCGGCCCCTCTTTCACTTTTTTGTTGCTCTGAGGGTTATTTTGGTGGCAGTTTACTCAGGAATATTTCATAAGTTTAATAAATAAATGTGTGAAGACATTTAAAATGTCCTTAAATCATTATTTTGTTATGCTGATAGCATTAAAACTCTGTGTTCTTTAGCGTGTTAACACAGGAAACTTGAATGGCATCATAATTTCTACTAAAGATATATGAATATGAAGAAGTTCCTAGAGAAATAATTATAATATGTACATTAGTAATATTGCCAGTATATTATAATAATTTTTGAATGAGCAACTTTATATTGATTAGTCTACATTTTAAAGCTTTGCATTTTATAAAATAATGTAAACGCACAGTGTGCCACTGCAGAGTATTTTTTCACTGTTACTTCAAAAGCACTAAGGAAAAGATGTGAAGTGGTTTTGAATATAAGCAGAAATTTCAATGTCAGCAAAGAATGCTGACAACTACTTTCAAAATTCATTGTGAAGTGACTGAAACCATTTATCTTTTTCACAGACACATGGGAGTAGTTAGACGGGCTGAGGTTTTCAGTAGTTTCATTGGATACAGAGGTTTTGCTAGGAACCTGGTGAGCTGTAAAAAAAAGGCCATAGTGTTCTGATCCCATTGCCAGGGGGTTGTTTAAATAGATGATTTTTGCTCACATCTATATCTCAGGAGTTACACAAATCTGGGTTTTGAACTGCTTTACTACAGTTGGCAGGTGGATGTTCAATGAATTATGGCAAAAACTATAAGCCCTTTTCATATTGGTGAGCAATTACACGACAAGTACTGCTGAAGAAGGGCAAATATACTTTTTTTCCTTTTAATTTAAGGTTGATTTTATAGACTCATCAGTTCTGATGACATCTATGCCAAAATTTCAGCACTCTATATGTAAAATTTTACATTTTGGATGCAATTTAAATTTTACCTGTGACCTTTCAAAGACTCTCAGCATGACACTTTGTCTTCACTATTATTAGTTTTCAGAGATAAATTTTTTTTCTTGAAAAACTAAAAATGCATTTATCTTCAGAATTTCCTTAATCTCAATTATCAGTTTTATGTGGTTTTCTTAACCTACTTCATTCTCATTCATACTACATAACTCTCAAGCATGCAAAAGGATTAGAGCAAGTCCATTCCTGTCTTTAGAAGGTGTTTTGCCTTTTTTTTTTATTCTATCCATTGCGCATCCCAAAAAACAAACAAAAGCAACTACGTAAAACAGAACTTAAGGAAACAACACACTGAGACACAACTTATTTCCATAAAAATTTCTGAGAAACTCCACCAGATGCTAGTTCCACATTTACCAAGTTCAACCACACAGACCATGAAGGCTACTTATTATGTAACATTTTTCTCTACCAGACATTAATAAATAAATAAATCATTCTTTGGAACCCTTATATGGCAAACATAACCGCAAAGTACTCAGATTTTGAAAGTCAGGATGATAACCCCTATAACTTGCCCTGGAATTTTTCTTACTGTGAACAAAAGAAGGATATAGCCTAAGCAGTTCTGATGCATTTTTTTGTCTAAAATAAAAGTAAAAAATAATTGTCAAACAATTTTTGTAAGTGTAACAAATCAGGTCAACACGGCATCAGCTGTCCATAATGGGATTTTGTAGATGTGCGTGAAGTTGCTTTGAGTGTTCTCTGCACTGGCCAAAAGCCATTTTCCATTTGTCTGGAAACTAATAAGTAGTAGTGCAGGTATCAGTGCACAGGTTTTATGTACTTTCTAAAAGGAACTCAGGTTTCTAAGCAGGTATATCCTTCTCCATCTCCGATTTCCAGCTGGGCTGTTTCATGTAGCTGCTAATAATATGTAGAATAGCCTACAGTGACAAAGGCAGAGATGGCTATTGCTGGTCCCTGTTACTGTAATAGTATCTGTAAATACTGATTTGCAAGAGCAAAGAAGAAGAAAAGTTTTTGTTAAACTTTCATTTTGGCTTGATTTTGTAAAGTGCTTTCACATAAACATTTTGGGCACATCTATAATCTGTTCAATTCTCCAAACCTGATGTTGTTAAAGGTAGGAATTTGTCTATACTGAACTGAGGTCATGAATGAGTGGGAACTACCAGATGAAAATAAGCTTTCTCACACTCTCACAAGACAAACATTTTCCACTTTTCCTGAGAAATTGTGTCATGAAACTACGCCATTTTAGAAGCTTCACTGGCTGCCGTGGCACTGACAGTCACTGGCTACCTATGGGGAAAACAAGCTTTTAATGCATTTCAGTATGTTAGAAAACCTCTCCTGCTCCCTGTTTTAACATGAAGGACAGAGATCTATGAGGATCAACAAACTGAATTAAATGACAGATATTTTTTGAGTGCTCTAGGCAGAAAGAATCTAGTTACATAAACTAGCTGAAGTTAGCACCATTGTACACGCAATTATAAATGAGCCTTTCTTCTGCATCAGAAATGACTGTGTGAAGAAATAAGATTATTTTCTTTGCTGCACCACAGTAAATACTTAATTATAATACAACTCTTATGGATATGTTAAACTATATTCATATATATTTTTTATTTTTTCCTCCTTCTTTAACAAGAACAGTTTCGTTCTCTACCTCAGAAATTAATGAATCCCTGAAAAAGCTGTTTCTCAGAGGAAAACAAGCTCATGAATATGCCAGAATGAGTGTCTAAAAGAATAATGACCTGCAGGCTTTAAAAGCATACCAGAGAAGCTGGTGTAAAAAAAAAAATAAAAAAAATGTAAAAGGAAAAAAAAGAAAAGGAAGATATTTAATGACACATACTGCTTTTCTCTTTGGTTCTAGTTTCTCAGAATGATTTAGTCTCCTTCTGTATTCTGAAATAAGACAGGATCCTCCAGTGAGTAATGCAGTCTCATATGAGGCAAGCTGTCTTCATCAATTACAGAGGGACTCTGGAGTAAGTAGTCTGTTAACTTGCATGTCACAATTCAGTGTTTAAAGATAAGCAGAATAATTCTAGATTCCTGGCAATACTTTCAAAGGTTCATTAGCAGCTAAATAATAACATCTGAAAGAAATGACCAATTGCCTTAATCCCTTTTAAAATTCTTTAAATGTCAAAATTCTCCCATCAATATAACAGAAAGTATCCCACGATTTTGTCTCAGTTGTCTCTACTTTTAGGTTTTTTGTTTTGTTTCGGTGTTAGGTTTTTTTTCCTAATATGAGTATCCATATTGTTCCCTACCATACATACCAATCTGCCAGCCTTGGCTCTACAGCAGTAACCATGAAATTCAGACATTCCGTTCCTTTGTTAGTTGTTCAATAACACAAATCTCTTTGAGACTGGTTCTCATTTCAAGCTGGGAAAAATAATACCTTTCTGCCTCAGAGGAAGGAAAAAAATTGTATTCATTTTTAGGAAGCACTTAACTTCTGAAGTAAATGAGAATATAAAAGAACATAAAGTGAAACTGTGCTACTCATTGACGGGAATAAACTTTTCAAATCTATTTTTCTTTAGTTTTTCCTGATCAGCAATCCCTATTTCTACTGTAAATTATAGATTCAATTCTGCAAACAAAAAAGAAGCTGAACTGAAAACAAGTATCATCCAGTTTCAGAGGAATACTACAGGTATTCAAAATATTTGTTAAGAACTGTTTAATTACAAATGTAATTACTCTCTGCCTTTCCTGCCCACTCCCATGATTTATATAAACAAGCTTTTATTTTCTAAGAATTTTCAGATAAACCTTTTAGGCAAACAAGCAAAAATTCCATTTTAAAGCAACAGAAATACTTGTATTTTTTGAAGTAGGGTTCCTACAGCATGCAGAGACTATTTGTGCATGAAAGCAAAATGTGCATTTCTATACATATATGCAAAACCAATACAATATTTGTTTGATGAATCCAGCAAAGAATATCATACAAGTCTTATGGGTTTAAATTGGGATGGCGTATGTTAGTGCATAGCTATACTAAAATATATCAGTCTACAACAGCTTTCACAATCTCAGATTTCAGCCTTCTGGCAAAAAAAAATAAACTTTGAAATTAATTCACAAAGGGATTTCAAATGTTCTACTGAAGAAAGTCACAAGGCCACAATTAAAAATTTTTCTTCTTCCACTGCAGTTTCTCTGAGAAAGAGCACTTCAGCTTTATTATTTGTAGAAGTATGAGAAAGAGGGTATGGCTCTGCTTGCAGTTCACATTTCATTTTTCTAAGCTCTTTCATTAGACAAACTTGTTTTCTCTTCACTGTATTAATTCAATCATGTTTGTCTATACCATGGCTCTTTTAAATGTGCACACCATTAATAGGAAAATGTTAACAGTTGAGAAATAGATAGTGAAATCTTGCATCTGCATTATTGTCCACTCCTTTAACATGTTTTTAATAAGGTTTATGAATTTAAAGTGTGAATGCCAATAGAGTACAATGTGAAAATCCTTCAAATTTCAGAAACTATTCAGCAGCAGATCCTCACAGTCATAATATCTTTGAGAAGAAATGTTTAAGGTGTATGTGGAAGGTAAATAGTTCCTTCAACTGAGTTTAAGAATTATTTGTTAGTTTAAGCTGTATATGGAAATTCCTTGTAAATTTTAGATATAAACCCATTTTTTCCAGGAAGGGGTGAATACTGGCCTATGTACATTATTTAGTACAGTTTCATTTAAGTACTTCTATTTCTGCACAGCAAATGCTGATGACTCTACCTTAGGGGACTTCAAGACACACATACTGACATCGGTGGCAAGTATCCATGTAATTTTAATAATTTTGAACTGTAGTCTTAATCAAGCAAATCAGTAACACTGAAAAAATGAAGTAATCTTTATGCATTACTCATACGGGCCGTTCAGCTATCTAATCTAAGGATTCATACACACAGTTATCTTTGATGACCTGAACACATGTCCACTAGCTAAACATGCTTTTCCAAGTTGTTAGATAAAGCATAACAAAGTAATGGATACCTTCACATGAAATTCTGTGCGCCAAAAGTAAGAGTCCAAAATTTCTACATTGCCAGAATTACACTCCACAAATATAGCCTGCCTGGGAAAGGCTTTCCTTGTATTCTAACTACTATGTGTGTCACTTAAGTAATCATAGATATGAAAATTAAGTCCCATGCCTCCCTTTTTTATCTCTTTCTCCTTAATATTTTGCTCTCCATTTCAAGGTCTAGCATATTCTACTTTTTCTGTCTTCAATGCAGTGATATTTTACCCAATTTTCTCAAACTGTTATCCTATCTCTCTTAGTCAACACCAATAGATTTATTCACCAAACTACTTAAAAGCAACACACTCATGTTTTTTTCTACTATAGTTCTGGTTCCCTTCAACTATGTGCATAATAGATCCAGTGAAAAATACCCTTTTTTGTCCTTGTGTCAAATTATCTTTAAGGATCAGTAAGAACTTCCTCCATCTTGACAAAAAGAACTCAATAGCTTTAAAAAACTATGTAACCAGTAGCAGGGTTGGGGTGAGGTCAGGTGTTGGAGGGGTGCACAAAATAAAGTACACCACCACACTGCTTGTGAGCTGGGAAAGAAAAAGTAGATAGATTTTTACCTAAAATTTTCCTTTTCTCTCCAGAAAATTCTCTAAGTGAGTAAGATACATTCACTGGAAAATAATTAACCTCTGAGAAAAAGTAGTTAGTCCCTCATCTTTATTATGAAAGTCTGGTAATTAACATACCACTCTTCTCACATGTCTGTCTTTATATCTTTCATCACTTTCAGGCTTCTCCATTCTGTCACTATTATACTGTAGTATACTATTGGCATTATATTACTTTGCTATTATGTTGTTATTTATATATGTATATATATACACACACATATATATATATATGAGTGGTATGTGTAAAATACCGTATCTCATTTCTTCTAGACCTCTTCTTTAGGTGGCTTGGTCTAGTCTCAGTGCCAAGTCCCACTACAATATTCAGCTGCTTTAGACTGGCAATTTCTTTGTCCTCACTCTCACACCTATACTCTTCATGCTTTGACTGTTTTGTTATAGTTTATTATACCAGTTTTCGGCTGCCAAAAGATATAGTACTGTTTTGTGAACTGGTTTATGTTCAATACCAATAGGAATTTACCGAGAAACTACCATGCACTTCAAAAGAGGCATTCTGTCTCAATTTTCATTACATAGTTTTGTACTTGAAAACTTGCATACATGACAAATAGTATGTATGGGTCCAGCTGGGATAATCACTTCCCATGTGTAGTACAACTTTAGATGTATCTGACTGTCACAGCACTCTCCAAACTATCAAACACCAACAAGGTCTCTTACCATCTCATAGCAACACACTCTTCATACCTCTGCTGCCTTCTCCTCGTCTCACCTCATCCAGGGCATGTGTTCTCTCCCTTGTCTCTGCTTCTTCCTCGTCTGCTCTCTCTTCACTGGCTCTCAACCACTTAACTTAACTTAACTTAACCAGCCACAGCTGCACCTTATCTACATATGCCAACCCACAGCCCCTGAAGCCAACCCACAGCTGTGTATTATCAATGATAATTAAGCCAGCTTCATTCCTCTACATCGGACCACCACTATGAGTATTAAAATGAAATTCCATTATTAAGTTTCTATGAAACTAAACAGATAGTTCAGTAAACATCACCTTTTTTTTTTTTTTTTCTTGAACTGATTTCCCATTTAGGAAAACTAATTGCAACAGTCTTCAGAAGGTGCGCATGTTCTGTGGAATCAGATCTAAATCACCACAAGGGGTTCTTTCAAACATGAAAAGAACAATCAGACAGAAGTATTTATTAAAAAACGTCCAGAGGTGTATAAACATCTATTACAGCAATCTTTATTTTTTTTCCCTTTAAGTTAAAAGAAGTTATCACATTTAAAATTGTGGGTTGTGTTCTGTTCTTATACATGCATATGATGTGGCGTGTTTAAAGAATGGTTTGACAAAATCAATTTTATTTTAAATCCATACCTACATTAATATTAACATTCATAACATCAGATTGCATCAATTTTTGACAAGTTATTTCTTTGTCAATAGTTGCAGAGGATCATGTCATTTTCTATTTTGCTAATTGAAAAATAAATCTATTTTGGACATTGTTAATTGTATTAGTCCTTACAAAATGGAGTAATAATGTCAAAGATGTAATACTGCTTCCAAACCTCATTAATGATGCAAGCCTCAGGTCGGCATTAAGAACCATCTTTTCAGAAAATGTTACTATGGCCACTTTAGGTCCCTAAACTCTTATAGGGTGATTATAAATCCCATCTTGTATTTTGGTTTCTAACCTCAGTGATAGCAGGTCTTAAATAAAGCATCATATGTAGTAATTTTTTAACACTGCATTTTCATAAGGTGGGATTTTAAATACTTAATTCAAGAAATTCCATCAATATACCTACCAGTTTATTAAACAAGTATGTATTTAATTAGTCCTCTTCTTCCCCAGTTAGTATTACTGTTATACACATTATAGATTTAATAACAGTCTTTAAAGTATAAAAATTCTCTACCCACAGTATAATTAGATTTCACCTTGTCTGGGTTGGGTTTCTTGAGGGTTTTTTGCAGTAGTGGTGGTGTTCTTTATTTTGATATTATTGGTGCTTTCCTAAAAGGCAAACTGAAGAACTTGGCTCTCAACAACATGCCCAGGAAGAGATTGTGTGTACATCCCTTTACCAAAACCTTTGTCAATATTAGATCTCTGTGAGGAGACTGATGTGATTTATGAGCTCAACACAAATAATTGATTATATGCAGATGCAGTCATGAAGTAATTTTCTAGATGGTTTCGTTCTGTTTTAAATAGTTCCTTTTCCTCCTGGCTTGTTGATCCTAAAAGCAACAGAGATAAATACGTCCATTTACTTGTGGCCACTAATCACTATGGAAGACTTATTAGGAAATGACAATACTTAATGCTCATGCTGCGAATTAATATGTTTCTATCAAATAGAAGGTTAATAGTTAAGGTTCAGCAAGATGCTAGGTGGAAACACGATTGCATCCTTAGCTAAAACACAGCTATGAAACATCAGAAGGGGTCAAATTATTTTTTCCACCACCTATCATTGTGTGGCATGTAGACAGCACTGGCAATATTAAAGCTTTACTGACGTTATGAAATAACCATCATAATCAAAATAATAGCAAAAATTAGCAAGCCTGAAATCTTTAGGTTTAGAAGAGTCATCTAGTGGTTTGCTGACTGTCCCTCAGCTGTTTGGAAAAATCTTTCAAAGATCTTAAAGTAGTTCCATGGATAAACTTCTTTCCCTTTTCTTTCTTTTTTATAAAAAAAGGTTACTGAAGAGAGTAATATGGATTTGGAGTGTTTCTACCATGAATAACATTTGCCTTATCATTTTCTTATTTGAAAATTACAGACAAATTAATCCAATACATTTTTAACTGTATTACACTCTAGCATAATTCTTCATGCCAACTTTTCTTTTGAGCCAGATGCCAGCCTAGACTCAGTACAATCATTTGAAGATCTCCCATTCTTAATGACATTCTTGGTGAGTTTTTCAAAGCAATGCCTTACCTTTCCCCGGTGTAATTATTTGGGGACTATAATTAAAGTAAGAATATATAGCTAGGTCTCCCGCACTTCACCAGTCCGTTTGAACAGCCTGTGGAGATACCTGGCAGCTGACAAAGGTTGCCTTTGGGAATGTTCTAACCTATAACAGGCACTGTGCCACTTGCAGGTGAGCCTGAAGAATGACAGGCATTTCTTTCTCCCTTTTCCCCAGATTCCTATTAGCATTTTTCAAACATTTTCTTGAGGGCAGCATATCATACAAGGGTATAAGGTCCTAAAGTGAATATAGTATACTGCTTCTAATAAAGCACTACGAGAGGTGATAGTTTCATGTAAACTATCCCATCATTTCAAAGAAATGACCTTTAAGCAAGAAATGTACTTATTTGACAGGGTAGAAGATAAAAATACTGGTATTTGCCTTGTGTAGTTGGAAGCTTGTATCCACAAAGGAACTTTTACTTCACTTTTAGCCTACACTTAAACCAATCATTATTAATTTTACTATTAATATTTTAGATGGACATAATTGGATGTTTGCTTGACTAATATCCCAGGGCCACATAATTAAGATGAAGTATGTAGTACTCAATTATTCTTGATAGAAGCAGGACTCATTCACCTCTGCTAGAATGAATAAGCTTTTTAAGGCAAAGATGCTGAGAAAACTAACATCTTAGAGGTGTGTAGATCTACAGTCGCATAACAGAATTCCTAATCCCATTTACCAGCTAACTTTCAGTCTGCAGTTATTGGTTTGACTGCTGGGATGCACTGTGTTGTTGCTTCAGGGATTAATCGGCCTTGTCTCAGGAATAACCTGGTCAACTCCACTTCGAAAAGGTGCTGAATAATGAAGAAGATCACAGAAAGACATTCATCAAACATGGACAGAGAAAAAATGTAAATTTAGCATGACTTTCAACTTTACAGAATGTTAATCTAAACAAACAATTAATTTAAAAAGGGAACAATTTTGTTACAAGAATTTTGTTACAATGTTCTTAGCATTTACTATTTGGTTTAGCTTTCAATTCACATTATTTATTCCAAAGATAGAAGTTGGCATTGATTTTTAATGGAGTGTAAAAAAAGAGGAAAGAAAATTTCCCCATTCTGTGACAATTCTGAAAATTATTCTAATCTGAAATTGGTGGGAGAAGTTAAAAAATTTTCCAAGTGCTCCTTGACATCAACATTAATTAGTTCAGGAAAGCAGCCTGAAAAGTTTCCGGTTTTTTTGTTTGGTTTTTTTTTTTTTTTTTAAATTACTGAAATTAATTTCAACAATATATTACAGATAACATGTTTTCTAAACAATAATTTGTTTTAAAGAATTTTATTTTTTTTTTATGTCAAAAGGCAACTTTTGCCAGTGGTTTCCAACAGCAAATCTAATTGGCAGTTCTGCCTAAGAGTTTGGGTTGAGCAAATATATTTCAAAGAAAACCAAAATAAATACAGGCATGTTGGTCATGGAGGGCAGAGGGACCCTTTTCACAATATCTCAAATAGATCCAGCTGGGAATTAATGAACAGATACATGTGCCAAAGTTATTTAAACCATTGTGCAATAGGAACTTAGCTGCATAGCAAACTTCTTCAAAACAGTGTGGGAACTGTGGAGGAGAAAAAGCATCCCAAGAGGCGTCTCACAGCAAGCAGTGGGGCTTGTACCAGCTAATTTGGGAAATGAGTCTTTGCATGCATTTCATTTTGTAAACCAGAGAAGTTGAAAACTGTACAATCACTGGATGGAACAGGACATTCTTTGCTATTCTCCTTTACAGGAGAGAAATCTTCTCCTTACCTACAATATTCATGAGGTACCTCATGACAACTAATCACAGCACCTGTTTTAATGCCATTAAAAACCACCAAACCAAACCTCGGTTTTGATAATACTTCAGTGCAGCATGTGTTACATTAGGGCTTCTGTCATCATTTTGTTGTAAAGACAGATGGTGCCTGGAAAGGGGTATTTAGAATTAGAAAAACGCAAGGAAGACATCTGGTTCTTCCCTGTTGTCCCAGGACATGACAACAAATACAGGAGAAGTGGAAGGCCTGGATCACTGCCTCGTTCCCTTTGGTGCATTAGTGTAATTGCTTGAAAGAGCACTTATGGGGAAGCTGTAATATGCAGGCCGCCTCTGGATACCTGGACAGGTCCAGAATCAGATGTTTTGGGAAAATCAGAGCCAGTTATTCCTCACTACTGCTAATTCAGCACTAGGCTGGACTTCTAGCAATGGTCCAACCAATGAACTACAGTCACATCAACTATCAACAGTATAAGATGCCTTCTAGATTCCCTCTGTGAGAATGATTATTTGTTCATCCCCATCCAAAAACATTAAAACAGTAGGAGTTCACATGATGAGGTGACTTTATGCAGAAATTGTCTTAAGGCAACAATCTTCAATAGCATTTCTCAGATGGGTAAAACTGGCAGCTTGGAATTCCTAGGGTTTGTGTTCATATGAATTTATGTAGTTTCATAGAAATTTATAGTTTCAACAATTACAGTGATGAGAGCCTGAAGCCAAGTGAGGCTTTCCCTTGTGCCTCAGACTTCAAGCTGAATATTTCATTTATGTAGGCATAACTTGGTATGAAAACTCCTGTTCTGATGTTACAAACAAAATCACCTTTAATATTGTATTATAGATTATTTAGCAGGAAAGATTTTATGGCACACCCTCATTCTGAATTAATTTTATCACCAGAACAATGATAAATATAGATAGCTGGCTAGCTTTGTGCTGTACTTTATAACTAAGTCAAAGTATCCTTAATTATATAAAGTACTTGATCAAGCTAAATTTCAGACACCACCTTTTATTTTTAGTGCTTCAATCCAGAGCAGTTTGGTGTTCTACAGTCTTATTAATGATGATGTAATAAAATACTGCTTACAACCTAAAACCAGGATCTTGTACCTCACACTTTGCATCTCATCTGAAAGTCACAGTACTTAAGAGAATTTCAACAGATGATATCTTAAATTACAATAAATTTCTGCTAGACTAAGCAATGTACCTACATTAAATTATATGTACAGTAAATTAGACAATTTACTAATAATAACAAAACTATGCTATTTAGGAAAAAAACATGGTTTTTAGAATGAGGATTACAAAATTAATTTTGCAGGTACAACTGTGCAATAAGTGATTGTGTTGATTTGTCTCCTGCATCAAAAACAATGAAAAAATGTAGTATTTAGGTAAGATACAAAAATAAAGGATTTAGGTTTACTTACAGAAATGGCATTCACTCTATCCCCTCCAAACATAACACCCAGTCAAAGTAAACATTCTTTACTGAAGCTAAAAAAATTAGAGGTCTTTTTTTTTTTTTTTTCTTTTTTTTTCTTGTTGCCTGTTTTTTGTTTATTTTGTTGTGATTAGTTTTGTTTTGTGGGGTTTTAGTTTGGTTGTTTTGTTGTTTTTGGGGGGGTGGGGTTTTTTTGTTTGTTTTTTTTTTAATTTAATCAAATTTAGGGTTGAGATTTCATTTTGAAACAGCAAGTTGAAGTGTCAAAATTAAGCATTTTGGGTTTTCTCCCACACACACTCACACCATGTTCTCTGCCTCCTTCCCACCCTTCTTCCACTCCTCACCACAGACTGTTCAATGAACCTGCCCAGAACTCAAGAGGGGAGTTTTGTCCCAAATCAAATTCTTGGGTCGTAAAGGCAAGTAAAACATGCCAGATCTACAGTCTTCATCCTTTTTTAAGCTGAGCACTAGTATTTTACTCCAAAATCATTCCATTAAAATTGCCATATAAATTTGTACCATGGATATGCAGCTCACCTTTCCTCAGCCATCCTATTACAGAAAGCTTTCTGAAAATTTGTTTTTATATCACAAAATCCACAGCCAGAAAGAGAATGAAGACGAAGGTCTGTATACAGTATGTGCATGATGGTGCAATGCCCAAAGGACAAAAGATTTTGGAAGAAAAAGGAGAGGAAAAAAAGATAATTTACTAATAAAATAAGAGTAGGGAAGGAAAATTCTAGATGAAAATTACTTTGTGGAACTATGCCATGTGTATTCTGTCTCAAATTCATCCAGCCTATGATTTCCTTTGGCTTTTTTCACCAGCTCTTAACGCTTCTTCTCTTTCCTGACACGATATCCGATTGTGTAACTGTAGCAAGTTTGCATGCCAAGGTTCTGGTAGCCCAGGGGCTTCTGTGACATGACAGAAGCTTCCCCCATGTCCAATAGAGCCAATGACAGCCAGCTGCAAGGTGGACCCACTGCTGGCCAAGGCCGAGCTAACTAGGAACAGTGGTGGTGCCTCTGTGATAAATTTCAGAAGGGAGAAAAAAAAAAAAAAACCTGCACAAAAAAACCCCTGAAGTTGGAAAGAGGAGTGAGACTATGTGAGAGCAGAAACTCTGCAGACCCCCAGGTCAGTGCAGACGGAGGGCAGGAGCTGCTCCAGGCACCAGAGCAGAGATTCCCCTGCAGCCCATGGTGAAGCCCATGGTGAGGCAGGCTGTGCCCCTGCAGCCCATGGAGGGTAACGGTGGAGCAGATACCCACCTGCAGCCTGGGGAGGACCCCACACTGGAACAGGTGGATGTCCAAAGGAGGGTGTGACCCTGTGGGAAGCCCACACTGAAGCAGGCTCCGGCCAGGGCCTGTGGCCCCATGGAGAGAGGTGCCCACACTGAAGCAGGTTTGCTGGCAGGGCTTGTGACCCTGTGGGGGACCCATGCTGGAGCGGTCTGTTGCTGAAGGAATGCACCCCGTGGAAGGGACCCATGTTGGAGCAGTGTATGAAGAACTGCAGCCCCTGGGAAGGACTAACGCTGGAGAAGTTCATGGAGGATTGTCTCCCGTGGGAGGGACTCCACACTGCAGCTGGGGAGAAGTGTGAGCAGGAAGGAGCGTCAGAAACAACGTGTGATGAACTGACCATAACCCCTATTCCTCATCCATCTACAGTGTTCGGGGGGAGGAGGTAGAGTAATGGGGAATTAAGTTAAGCCCGGGAAGAAGGGAGGGGTGATGGGGTGTGTGTGTGTGCTCTTTCTGATTTGAATGGTAATAAATTAAAATAATTTCCCCAAGTTGAGTCTGTTTTACCCATGCCGGTAATTGCTGAGTGATCTCCCTGTCCTTATCTTGGCCCATGAGCCTCCTGTTATATTCTCTCTCCCTTGTCTGGTTGAGGAGGGCAGTGATCGAGCAGCTTTGGTGGGCACCTGGCAGTCAGCCAGGGTCAAACTACCACAGTAACAATTTAAGTACTCTGAGTACAAGGGTTTAATATAGCCATTAATATTTCTTGCACACTAGGAACGCAATATTAACAACTGTTGCATCATTAAACTATATAAAGGAAAACATGGCTTGGAAATAAAGGTATTCTTATCATTGGATTAAACTGAGTACTGAGAACTGAAGGGGTGATAAGCATTATCTAGGGTCTTTCTTACGTAAGTTAGCAAAAATTGCACTTTAAAACACCCTTTAAGTATTTGTACTATAGCTACTGGCCTATGCTGAATCTGACACCAAGGTGAAACAAAGATGACTACCCTTGCCTGTACTGCAATGAAACACTCATCTTGCTGTGTATGTGTTTAAAGCATAAGATAAAGGACAGCGTAGACATCACACCCCAACCAAGGAACATTCTGGAGATCTTATTACTTTGTCTTGTAAAACATACACCAATATTTGCAGGGATTTCATTTGCAGTGCTGACTTCCAAAGTGGAACGTCTTGCTACCCACTAAGTTAGGAAGCTCAGGCTCATCTTGTGCTTTGCATATCCCATCCATTTAGCCCTTTCAGGAAGCAACAAAAAGTGGCACCTATGGTTCCCTGCACATCTTGTCCTTCTTTTGAACTGTAGTAGAAAAGTATAGGGGGAAACTGCATACCTCTTCTTGTGCAATAAACAAGGCAGAAATTAACCCACAGCTCTAAGTCAGGTCAGACAGTACAAAGGACAAAGCAAAAGAGGTTTTTCTTCCCCAACATGCCCATTGTATTTATCCTATTGTTATAATCCTTATAATATAATAGGATAGGATAATATCCTATCCTATATTGTTATAGTGACATTAAAGTCACTGTTGCTTTGAATCATTAAGTGCTGTAAAGTTATTTGGGGGGTTTTGGTTTTTTTGTGTTGTGGTTTTTGTTGTTGTTGTTGTTTGTTTGTTCTGTTTCATTTTCCCCTGTAAGTGTTCTCTTGTCTCAAGCCTTCTGGGCACAGAACATATTTGTTTTCTCTATTTAGGTTATCCAAGTATGTCCTCAGTCATCTTTCTTTGTCCTCATTACTGCACATTGCAGTGAAAGCCTTGTGAATCTTTTCCATAAATCACTGAGAAGAGAATTTCCTATCAGGACACTTGTTCCTTGCAAATTTCATTCCTAAATTTTGAGCAGAAATGAAAGAACTTGCTTTACTTTGCTATGAACTTTTCCAATTCCATCGGCTTTATGCAAAGGTCTCCTGATAAGGTTCACACTAATTCAGGAAGATAAACACTAAAATAAATCTACTTATTAAATCACTAGAATCTCACCCAGAAAGAAGTGAAGGAATAAACTGAGTGACAAAAGTGGAAAGTCCGTCCGGGTGAACTTCATCTGACATACTTTAACATTTCTTCGATGTTTAGAATTGTCACCAAGTTACTCAATCCTGCATACTGTCATCTAATGTCGTTTGTTTACCATCCTGTCTCTTTGAGCAAAGGTGTTAGTATTGTCCTTTAGTAAAGATTGATACATCCGGTGAAAATTGCAGGCAGCATTTTTTTGAGAACTAGAGGAATTGCACATTTATATTTTTCTCCATATCACGGTATGAAAACAATCCAAACAGGTCCCCAGATCCAAAAAATTAAAAACTTCCATGCATTTCCAGATGCGCTGTTTTGAAAAACAATGATACACTCTGATCTTAGGACTGGCTGTAATGAGTTTCATAAAAATCTTAGGTGAGCATCTTTGAAAAAGTCAGACCAGAGGTGGCCCCAAAAAAACACAGCTTTGCCTTTAACCTAAGCATATACTCATACCCCATACAAATATATGGCTTTTGACTTTTTTCTCTTTACTTTAGCTTTCATTTCTATACTGACAGTTGAGGAATCTCATCTCAGAGGAATTTCAGCCTCTCCCGTCATGTCAGGATTTGAACCTCTGATTTAAATGGATAGGCATCTTTCTCAGCCTTACCCTTCCAAACGTGATGTAGGTGGAATGCACGGCTAGCTGGGATCTTAGAGCACACTTTAATATTGACCTGAACACCCAGACAAATTCTCTGCTCAGTCATTGTTTTTTTCAGGTTATCAAAACTCCCTTCTTTAGACTAAATTGTGCTTATGTCCCAAAATGGCCTGAAAAGAATCTCTCCAAGCCTGATTTTCAATAAATGACACTGCTGCACAAATAAGACTTTTTCAGTTTGCCCAGTAATTCCAAAATTCTGTACCAGCAGGATACTGGGTCTGGGCTCTGCCTCCTCTCTGTGACTTGACTAAGGACACTGGTGAGACGCTAAACTAATCCCTACAGTGTAGTAGATGCTTACAGCCATAAAGTCTTTTCTGCTCCATAAGAGATGATGTGATTCCACACAGCCCTTCCTATGCGCTGTCCTGAAGCGATTTGTGCACAGCAAGAAGTATGAATCTGTCCAAATGACTGTTATTAAAAGTACAATGCTGTTTCATGACAACAGTAGTTTCACTCCGCATGAAAACAGCTCTCAACAGAAATAAAAATAAAAGGAATCGGGACGACTACTAATGCAGTGAAAAACATTCAAATCCTTTCCCTCTTAGCTATGGAAAGCCGAATTATCCTGTCACAATAAAAATATGATACTATTTACAATAAGCAGGCAACTTTGAAATTACACTACACCTGTAGAATAGTTTAACATCATAATTAAGACTACGCAGTTTCTTCCTTCTTTTTAATGGAATGTTAGTTTATATTTTTTTTTAAATAAACAAAAAACCCCAACCCTCTTTTATTTGTATTTACAAATGACAGTTATCAATCTTTATTTTTGTTTTCTCATATAAAATGCAATTTTTGATTATACTATCCCACATAATAAATGCTTTAGTTTAGTCCTGCCAAGAGGACAATTGTTTTGTCTGGCACCATACAGGATTTATGTAGGCAGGAATTCACTTCTACACATCCTCCTCATTATGATCATTAAAAATGTCCTATTAAATGTTTGCAACCTGCATTTGTTTCTTGCCAGGAATTCTATTCCCATCTTTCTCTTGTCAGTTATCCCATAAACATAATCCTGCCAGCAACCACACAACCAAAAGTTGTTGTTCTAGAATGAAGTTTCCTTTAATTAACTTTATATAACTGCACCTGGAATTTCTGTTTGCCAGAAATGTATTGTCTGTATTTGCTCAGAAAGAAATAAAAACTATATAAAGGGAGTTTCTCTTAGCAGTGTTCTGCTCATTCAGCTAGCATTGTCTTTGTAAGATTTGTCTTAATAAAAATGTATTCATAATATGAAAAAAACCTTACCATTTCCAAAGTATAATGCAATAAAACTAAAGTATAAAGCATGTGTGTTCTTGTTCTACAGTTTATGTTGTACTTGTGATTCAGCTTACTTTCTGTGGTAATGGAGTCAGAACGCAGTGAGCGGTACCTATAGCTTAATCTTTCCCAGTATCCACTTCCCTTTATTTGTCCTAGCAGAGAAGTCAGTACTGCAAAGGAAAAGAAAAAATACATGTGCGCCATGCTAAGGGTAGAGTTGTCAAGAATTTCTTACTAGATAATATGAATAGTGTGTTCATGCATACCACAGAAGCAAGAATTCTGGAGAAAAATAGATTTTGGGTTTTTTTAGTGAAACAACTTCATTTTTCTGGACAGTAGCAAATGCCCAACTGTACAATGAGCATCCAAGTATGCAAGTATCAGGATTAAAAAAGGTAAAAAGAAGAAAAAGCAGAACTGATGATGGGAAATATCACAGTCTGGTCAATCATGTGTGACTGTGGCCAAAGGCTGGTAACACTGTAGAAAGGTCTTGATCCACAGAATAGACTGAAGTAGACTACATAAATGAAAAATTTCTAATAACAAAAATCTAGAAGCACACTGTTAGACAGAGATGGAAACCCCACCTTTTTGGAATAGTACTGCTGCAGGCAGTTGTGTCAAACGATTTAATATCTTTCCCTCAGTTATTCCTGGCAGAGATTTTTTTCTATTTATTTTTTTAAAGGATCGGTTACAATTCTTACAGTAAAAATCAATGTTTTACTTTATATAACCATTTAAAAAAATTAACTACTACATATTCATATTCTGTATTTATTTACACAAAATTCACAGTTTAGGCTGGAAGGGACTTCTTGTGGTAATCTAGTCAAACCCTGCTGCTCAAGCAGGCTCAGCTACAGCAGGTTGTCCAGGTCTGTGTCCAGTCATTTTTGGAATATACCTACAGATGGAGGCTGCACACCAATCTGGACAATATCATCCAGTAATATCTGCCACTTTGACCTATTTCTGATACCCAGCTACGTACATCTTTTTCTTTTTGCCTTTCCAGACTCAGCATACCTAACAATCTTTATTTAACTCTGTTCCACTGTCAATATACACACACACACAAAAATGTTTGTACCACCAATGAATATCATCAACAGTGTTGTAGTCTACATTGCTTTATATATGCTGCAAAAATATCTCATGCAGTTAAAGAATTAGCCACACCATGAGCACATTGCGACTAAACTGTATAAATATATTTTTTACAGTATTTTTTACTGTGTTATTTGTAAAAATACACAGAAAATGTGTATGTGGAGGGGGGAACCACTGCAAATTTAATTGCATTCATGCCCATTTTATATTTTTCTTGTAGGTTAGGGCAAGCTGTATCCATCACTGAAATTCTCCACAGAAAAACTTCCTGAAGAAAAGTTGTTCTTGAGGGCATGCAGCTTGTGAAACTAACCCTGAGAAGTAAATTCCCTCTTTATCTAATGCTCTATAAAAATGTATTTTTTTTCTCTCCCAACCTTTTTTTACTTCCATTAAACAGAACTCTTTTTTTTTTTTTTTCTTTTACTTACTATGATTTATGATTGTTCATTTTTATTATTGCTAGAGATTCTGTGGAAGAATAGAAAAATTAAATCAAAAGAGGCTGACACACAAGATGTATTCTGTAGTGCAGGCAGTTGTATAATTGTTATCTTTAAACAAGCGTAACAATTTCAAATGTCTAAGCTAGTCATTCTGAATGCTATGGTTGCTGTTCTGTCAGGTAGTTTTAATGGTGTGGTATCAAGGCATTCAGTGCTTTCTTATCAAGGTATTATATGTGATTTTCCATTTACTCTGCTTCCTTTTGTTTAAAATTGGGTTCCTGCCTACTTAACACAGAAGAGAAAATGGAAACAATACTGCACAACTTTGCCAACATTCCATAAATAACAAAGAAAAAGGGAAAAAGAGGCATGAAAAGGATAATATGCTGACATGCAACCTAATTCATGATTCTCTTCTGCCTTCAGAAGAACACAAAAACAAGATCAAGTGGCGTTTCCAGCATTAAGAAAAGCCATCAACAAATTCATCCATTCTTGGTAAGGCACAGAAGAAGAAAATGATGCAAGCAAATTTTACAGTGATTTACTGTTAAAGGCATCGTTTCCAGTGCAATTGTGGCCAGTGACATCCTTTTTCATTAGGCAGTCTTTTTCAAGGCAAGGGAATGTGCTTATCTTGTGCAGTATAGGGGTATGAAATAAAGGTTTAAACTAGTGTAAAGGCTATAATCTTTGATGAGCTACTTTGAAAGAAAGTGCTGATGTTGCAGAGCCTTACATTAACAAATGAGCTCTCCTGGTATTCCATCCAGCCATTTTTCACACCATTTTCTCATTGCTAATAGAGCAAGAATCCTTGAATGCTCTTGACTACATCACTAAAAGCACACTTGTACTCTCACCCATATACCTTAATTTGTCTCTGGGTTTATGATTTCTCTCTCCCATCCTTTGGTCTACGAAGACGACTGGTAAGAAGGATGCTGTGTCTCTACTTTCTGTTTTTTTTCTGAGGCCTCTGATTCTGGTTGGGATTTTCATATGAATATAGTCCTGCAGGTTAAAGTGTGAAAAGACTGCTTTTATAGATTTTATTAGGTTGTTTATAGCTGTTACACAGATTGCTAGCGTTGTTAATATTATAAAACATTTTTAAAAAAGCAAAATTTTTGAGGTTAATATGGATGTGTTGTGGATCATAACCGAGAGGTGTGGCTCCTTAAGGGAATCAAGGACATAACAGGAGACATTTCTGCTGGATCCTACTTGGAAATGTTCATAAACCATGAGTAGTATGGATTTGAACTATTTAATGCTTATTCCACCATTTGAGCATGAGGATTATGAAAATGTTGACCATTTAAAAATAATTTATATTTATATATACCATAAATGTTAATCCACTACAGAATCCAGTTCTTTTCCATTATACCTCAACTGTGAGTTCTTATTTTTCATTTTTTGCCAGAAAGCTGCGAGGTGAAATTCACTGAAGAAACAAACATCATAGCAGTGAATTGCAAAGACACCATTTTTAGAAATGTAATTATAGGTTCCTTAAACATGCATAGTACACGCTGAGCCAAAGGCTCTTATCAGAACGTCTTAGAAAATCTTGTCACCAAGGTCACATAATAATGAAGGAACCTGGAGTCAGATCCAGCTGTCATTACTAACAGACTAAATCTGGATTTTTTCTGTTTAAATTGCTGAAATTATTCTGCATTTACATCTTCTCATTCCATGGTAGAATCTGGCACTTTAATATGCCATAAGGCTGGGTTCTGTTCGTTTAAAATTTCACTGTACTTTCCCACCTATTAAGAGCTACCTCATATTATTCATCCTGCATTTAAACCTTAACCAACCTTTACTTGTCAAATTTAAATAGACTATTTCCCTAACTTTGAGGAAGCCACTATTTTCTCACTCTGTGAAATTACTGGGTAGAAGTTATTGTTGGCGTTGTTTTCTTTGGGTAGATAATGAATCATAAAGAAAGATAACATTTAGAAAAAAATAAACATTTATTAATCTTTCATGCTTAATAACATGAAATAAAGTATAAATAGTTGCAATGACAAAGGAATATAAAATACAGATACTCTTATGGGTGAGGAGGTGGTTCTTTGTCTCATTTATTGTATATGGAAGCACACTGTGCACTGCTAATTAGCAACTTGAGACTTTAAAAGCAAATGAGAACAAGCTGGCTATAAAACTGAACTTGTCTCCACACTTTAACTGATGACATACAGAGTCCCTTGATGAAAGAAAGTATGGTGTTGTCAATACAACAGGGTTTTTATACTATACAGAGGAGTATAATTTCAATATATCTACAATTCAAAGTTGAATTGACATTCTTTTGAAGAAAAGACTCTTTAAGTCTGTTCAAGGTTCCAGGAAGGTTCTACTAGGAATCCTTTCCTTGGACTTCCCAAGAACTACTTGCCCCTCCCCACTCCTTGTTGTACCTTGTTGTTCAGGCTATGGATTTTTCAGGGCAGAGACTGGCTCACTTCATATTGTTCATATACAGTGATCAGCAGACCCAAAACCTTCATTATTCCAGCCAGTCATAACACTTGTTTAAACAATGATACATCATAACAATGCATGCTGGTATAGTTCGTCCTTTGTATGTGTGACACCATCACATGAAGAGATGTGCATAAACATGAACTTTTAAGCATTGCACGACATAAAATACACTGCATTTGAAGTGACATCATTTTATCATCACAAAATGCATACTGCCATTTCAGAATTGAGAACTTTTACATTTGTGGGAAGAACTGTAAGGGTAACATCTGTAGGAAAATGAACAAAGGATAGAGCTAAAGCATTATTTGATATAGATATATTTCTGAAAATGAAGTTCTCCTCTTGTAAAAAAATTCTGGCTAAATCTCAGAAGACATGCATACCAAAGTCCATCTTCATACCCATGGATGTCTGATGTGAACTAGTTTTCAAGCACCCTATAATATTATTTAATAATTTCACAGAAATACATAGCTTATAATGTTAAATAAAAACAAAGTTGCTTGAAGGCATACAGCAGTGTTCAACCCAGCGCAAAAATATAAGGGTCAATTTTTTTTCCTGCTAGCTTCATATATAATCTTGAGCAACTCACAGAAATACATGGAAGGACTTCTGATTTAGAAGACACAATTACAAAACTGAATTTTCACAAAACCATTTCAAATTTTTAAGCTTTTTGGAAAACAGAACAGCTTTATACTACTGCAAGTATGGTATCTAATTTGAGTCACCATCCCTAGAGGTATTTGAAAGATGTCTAGACATGGATCTTAGGGACATGGCTTAGTGGTGGACTTGACAGCGTTAGGTTTATGGTTGGACTCAGTGATCTCAAAGGTCTTTTCCAACCTAAATGATTCTATGATTCTATAATTCTGTAATTTGGTGCTTTCCTGAGCATGTATTTCTGTATTCTATTTTAGCTTGTAGAGATGAACTTCCTTTATGAATTTATCTTGTAGAGATGAACTTCCTGAACTTTATGAATAAAGCTATAGTCATTCACTCTGGCTAGAAACATCATCATTAACTTTCAGAAGAAACATTTTCTATAATGACAGACGACAAGATTATTGTTCTCTCTTAGTAGTAGCAACACCAAGAATATGGCAACAAAACTAACTTCTTAGAAAAAGCAGGGGATCCAAACCCCTTCAGTTATCAGTAAAGGTGCATTAACCTTATTATATCAATTCACAGGAACACTAAGGAGGCTGAAGCATCCTCTACTAAGGGGCTTGTCCCTGATCACATGATAGTGCAGAACAGACCAGCATCCATCTCACCACAGTGTACCCCATTTTAGAAAGAAAATCAATCTAGTTTGCAGTTAAGCTTGCTCTGGAGCTCAAAGCAGTAGTGCCATACAGATTCCAGCTTTGTGACAGGTTGCAGTGGGTCATCCCTGGCTGGACACCAGATGCCCACCAAAGCCACTCTACTACTCCCCCTCCTCAGCTGGCCAGGGGAGAGAAAATACAAAGAACAGCTCACTAGTCAAGATAAGGACAGGGAGAGATCATTCACCAATCACAGGCAAAGCAGACTTAACTCAAGGAAAACAAATTTAATTTGTTATCTGTCACATTAAGGGGGAAGGTTTTTCACCAACCTTTTACCTTCAACTAGCCTACCAACATCCCAGGAAATATAAGACCCTTGCACCCAACTGGCTTGTCAGAGCTTGTTGCAGCACAAACAAACTAACAGGCTACAACAAGGCCTTTACTGTTGCTCAGAGTCTACTGTCCATGCTGTTTCTCCTTCCTCTAGAGGTCAGACCACACTGCACCTCCCTCACAATCCTCAGTGCCATTTAACCACTTAGTGGGAACGAGCTACACCTGCACATCATCCAAGTCAATCAAATCCCTGCCTTCGTGGCAAGGCCACAGCTGCATGTTATCAATGCTGATCAACCCACTGCCCTCATTCCTCTACAAGAGCTCACTACAGAGACTCTACTGGACAGCACACTGCATCGGAGGGTGATTCACCCATCCTATTCAGGGATTCATGGTGACAGATTCACTAGTTAAATCTATTACTCATGTTTCTGGAATCTCACACAAAAGAGACCTCAGCTGAGAATTTTTTATTACTCAGATACATGAAATATTAAGGTTCAAGACTGCTGTGGATAGTACACCAACTTCAAGAACAAGCATAAAATAGTATACACACAAAGTCTAATCACTAATAAAAGCCAGCTGGACTTAATCATTAAGTGTGCATCGAGTATAGTACAGTTTTAACCCTATGGGGGGAAAAAACAGGTTTGGCCTGTCAACCAGTCCCAACATATATGATGGAGTCTTCCCTAACTTCTCCCTTTCCTAACTTATTTTATATTATATCTTTTTTTCTAGGTGGAGCTTGAGCAACTCTAGTCATATGAACTTTTGTTACTGGTAGGTGTAAGATTCTCTCGCTTTACCTCTAAAGGTACAGTCAAATAAAAATATAAAGTGCATGCTCAGCGAAGTGTGGTTGTACCTTGGAGGCAGGTAGCTTTGAGATGGAAGTGTATTTTGGTATTATAATAAGTTTATAATGAACAAAGTTCATCCGAGGAAAGTGATCTTGCCACAGTTGCTGGCTCAACAGCTGACAACTTCGCTTATCTTCCCTGCCTGACAGCTACTATGTGGTTTGTCAGTAAATGGTATCCTCAAGTTCCCCTCCCTGCAGGGGGTACAACAGGGCCAGGCTGTGGTGTCTTCACCCCGCTCCACACCCTGCGCCCCGTTCAGGTCGGTTCCCTTCAGCATGTCCTAAGGTTGCAGGTTGTGTTGGCTGGGGAACTACTGGAGAGTGCATAGCAACCTCATTGCAGCCTGGACGTAGCAGCTGTAGGTTTACCCTAAAATGTCTCTAATGTTATAATGTTACTGTAGTCATTTTGCCACAATTACCAATCAGATCAGAGTAGGATAATGAGAAATAAAACTAAATCTTAAAACACCCACCCACCACCCTCCTTCCTTCTTCCAGGGACTTTATTCCCTTCAGTCCTGCTTTCTCTACCTCCTCCCCTCCCTGACCGGCATAGGGGGATGGGGAACAGGGCCTGTGGTCAGCTCATCACACACTGCCTCTGCCACTCCTTCCTCCTCAGGAGGCTCCTCACACTCTTCTGCTCCAGCATGGGGTCCCTCCCACGGGAGATGATCCTCCATGAACTTCTCCAAAGTGAGTCCTTCCAATGGGCTGCAGTTCTTCATACACTGCTCCAACATGGGTCCCTTCCACGGGGTGCATTCCTTCAGCAACAGACCGCTCCAGCATGGGTCCCCCACAGGGTCACAAGCCCTGCCAGCAAACCTGCTTCAGTGTGGGCACCTCTCTCCATGGGGCCACAGGCCCTGGCCGGAGCCTGCTTCAGTGTGGGCTTCCCACAGGGTCACACCCTCCTTTGGACATCCATCTGTTCCAGTGTGGGGTCCTCCCCAGGCTGCAGGTGGGTATCTGCTCCACCGTTACCCTCCATGGGCTGCAGGGGCACAGCCTGCCTCACCATGGGCTTCACCATGGGCTGTAGGGAAGTCTCTGCTCTGGTGCCTGGAGCAGCCCCTGCCCTCCGTCTGCACTGACCTGGGGGTCTGCAGAGCTGTTGCTTTCACATACTCTCACTCCTCTCTCCTGCTGCAATTGTGCAGCCTTTCCCCCCCCCTTCTGAAATATGCTGTCACAGAGGCACCGCCACTGTCCCTGATGGGGCTCAGTCTTGGCCAGCAGTGGGTCCATCCATCTGTCATTGGCTATGTTGGACGTGGGGGAACCTTTCGTCCTCTTCTCACAGAAGCCACTCCTGTAGCCTTCACTACTGAGACTTTGCCATGCAAACCCAGTAGACGAGTCCAATGAAGTAAGGGAGCACCGTTAGACCTTTGGTCTGCTGGGACTCTGCAACCTGAAGTGGTAGATCTGTGCAGAACTGCGCTCAGCTGCTTTGTGCCGATGTAACAGCTTGTCTGAAGCTAGGCTGAGTGTCAGTGTACCATGCAAGCACGTCCTAGGACTCTGCCCATATTATTTTACCAGTTGTCCAGCATACATTTACTAAGGTACTAAAAGTATATTCACCTACTTGTGGAAAACTGAGTAGTTTTCCCAGAAAAGTGTGTATTTGAGTTGTGTTTAATTAACATCTATTTTTAAATCTTCATAGCTTAGACACAATCATGCAAAACACAATATGAGCTCCTAATGGAATAAATTTAGATACATGTATTTGCTGAGAATTTCAGGCTGTGCAATAAAAAAGTTACTAATTTGGAGGTCTCTGAATTTATCTGACAATGTATTGGTTTCTAACTGCTAATAATTCAAGACTGTAATTGACTTTTTCCTGCTGCAGAAATCTGTGGGACTACTTCAAAGTGCTTCAGCTAGATAATAAAGCTCAAAAATGAGAAAGCTGTGCCTATCTAATCAAAGACTCATAAGGTCTATCTAAAGGTTCCTGGAAAATACACATCCAATTTCTGTGGAAACAATTTTTCTACTTGCCTTCCCCAAGGTCAGTAAAACTCTCCTTTCAGAATGCAATTGCAGAACATAAATGCAATACTTTGAGCAACTTTCCATTATGTTGATTTGTATTTCAAAATTTGCATTCCACCTTCCCAGCAAAAAAGCAACAGGACATACCAGAGGTTAAGCGTGAAGTTAACTACAAAAAGGCAATTATGGTTAGGAAAAGGAAGACATGAATCTGATTTGTAAGGGTCATGTCTCGATTTGTGTGGGCATTTCAAGTGGCACCCAAGACTCTACACTGCACCCATGGGAACACACCCTGCTATCCCATTTTTAGAGCTTCTGATAAGTCTGCAACCTAATGTAGATATCTTTTATACATTTAAAACTGCTGCCTCCAATTTAATTTTAAAGAATATTAATATTTACAAACTCTTAAAAAATCTTCAGAGGAAATGTTAGCATTAATGAACGTTCTTCAAATGCTGAATGGAGCAATGCCCTTAAAAATTATAAGGATCACAAAGATCAAAAGATGGCAAAGTACCTTAATTTTCCAAGTTGTTGCCTTATTAACAGAATTTATCATTATACAAATTTGGCTTTCATTATTCAATTCATACAAATTGTAATTGAGTTAATGTGTGGCGCAATACCAGAATGTGTTGAACCTCAAACTAGCCTCAGCAAATTCCTCCCACCCAAAGTAAGGATATTTCTGTTTCCAAGAGCAGCTGCAAGCGAATATCAGGTAGTCGGGCTGGTTATCAGTTCACTAATACACTATGAATAGGTCAGTATTTTCATATATCTATGTTTCAACAAGTAATGAATAGTCAGAAAGGATATTGGGAGCCATTTATCTAATTCCCCTGACTACACTAGCTTTGGCTATTTTATCAGAGACTTCTGCTACCTGTTAGCAGTGAACTGTTGCTGTGATTGCAATAATATTGAAAAGAATGATTCAAATTATACAGAAAATCTGAAAGTCATGGGATACCAATGCCATGCTAATCTATACCCACCAATTAAAGATATATATATATATAAAACATTCAAAAAAAAATCTACTAGTTAATCAATTAGTTCAGAGTCCTAGACAATGAAGAATGGAATTTTCCTTTTGTACTTGAGCTGCTTTCAATTATTCTGTCCACTGCTCCACGAACTTTTTCTAATCACATCGTCATGATGAGTTTAAGGATTTTTTCTTTCCTGTCAGACTGTAGTCTCCCCGTGACTGCATTAGCAAACTGTTAACAATGCATTTCAGCAATGAACTTACTAACCTGTCTTTGTAATTAAAATCAGAAGAAAAATGCACTTGAAGCAAAACTGCAGTACAGCTCAGGACTGAACCAATCATACCTTCAGAAACTCCTGTCCTCTAAACAAGGTTAATCTAAATATTAATATCCTAACCTTAAAATCTTGAAAAAGTAAATAAGTAAAACTTGACACTCTAGTGTCATTATGTAAACTGGTTTCCCTAAGCAGAGGCAATGAATTGCTAAACAGCTACTCTCGAGCCTAGAAATCATGGATATCTTAACACTCTGTCAAGTTACAATGATCTGCCCACTGAACAAAAAGTAAAGAAAAATCAATTATATGGTCCTGCAACAGTGAGGCTTTGAAAGCTTAATAGTTACAAATCAAATTAAAGGATTACAGGTGTTAGAAGAACTTAAATGTCTTCATTGTTGTGTCCAAAATTATCACTCTGGGGGGTCTCCATAAGAATCGCTTTAACATAAATGGCTATGTTTTAGTAACAGTTGTGAAATATGACCTTTTAAAATCACTGAAACAGCTTCTTATTTTTAACTACCCACATCAAAGGAGGCATCAGATCTTTTCCACTTTTTATTTCCCTTCTAGCACCTCTTAACAAGGTTTTACAAAGAACAAAGTATGATGAGTCTTAGCAGGATATTAGACTCAATGTTTCTTTCAAGAGCAATGCAATTATCCATATAGCCTTATCTTCTGTTTTGCTTTCATTGAAGTAAAAAAAAAAATTGAATTAACAGTTCTCCTTTCACTTTTTTTTTTTTTTTACTTTTTAAGAAATGTATTGGTTTAAGTGGGAAATGCATACTTAAAAGTTACTGAATGCGCAGCAGAGTGTTTTGGGGTTTTTTTCAGGGAAAAAATACATTGGTGTTACAAACCATAAAAGACTTTGCTTTGAAATAATAATTTGCATATGGAAGAACAGTCAAATGTCAATCTGCCATTACCTCTTTGAATAAAGCTCAGTTTGCATTAACTATTTTTTATAAGACGCAAGAATGGACTTCAAAGTCTCATACAAAAGTCTTAGAAGGGCCTCCTTAGAACAGCTGAATGCTAAAATACCTCGTACAAATTTGGTTCTGCCTGTTCAAAATACACCCCCACAGTACAACCAATAGTGAAAAAGACTGGGGCAACAGATCACTGGCACAGGCGAGCAGCAGATAACTAATGTTTTGAAGAAAAACAATTATGCCCACCCAAATCCTACACAGTACATCAGAGCTCTTAAATGAAATTTCTGACATAACTACATCACCTTCATTTAATGTGGAAAATTTCTTTTTAAAAAATAGAAAACTTTGGAGATAATGGAAAGAACAGTAAAAGAGGAATGCTCACTATTGCTTTGAAAAACTAGAGAGTAGGACAGCTTTAGCTGGTAGAAAAGGGAGAGAAGACCAAAATGTTCTGTCTACCACAAGTATTAGTGATGTTATGAATATATTGACTCCTGTTATTTCCATCATTTAGGTTCCAGGATGAAATTCTTCTTGCAGCTGTTGGATGGGGACAGATCAACTGTCAGTGACTGGTACTGGAATAACTTTCCTGTATGACCTTAAGCACACTGACAGATTGATCATGAGGTCATTTGACTTCTACAGAGGATGAACAGGTTTTAGATCAAGTTCCTCATTTTTGTGAAAGTTGCTTGCTTTCTTTTCAGTCCTCAAGGGTTTCACTTTTTTTTTGTTTTGTTTGTTTTATCCTGTGTTATCTCTATACCGCATCTAAGGTAGGAATTGGTTCTTACTATAATACAGAAGGACCAAGTACTGCAAAAGGTGAGCTATAATTTTTCACACTCTCTACTGTAACACAGATAAGAAAAGATACTACATTCTAACATTTCTGCCCCTAATTCCTTGCTAAAATTATGAAAAGGTTTTAATCCTATCATTTCTGTCCACAGCACAAGAGAGTAACACAAGAACAGACATAAAAAATCAAGCCAGATAAGGCATGACTATTTTTTCCCTCAGATTTTCCTTCTGCTATATTTATGATATTAAAACAGAAATAGTGTTTATGCCAAGAAATTTATTACTCTAAGAAAGCTGGTGGAAAAATGAAAAGAAAAAAAACTTGTTATAATTCAGGTGTCATAATTTTTCCTTTCCAGTTCTGAATGCCTCCCTATATTTTCAAGAGAAACGTAACAAAACTATTACTTTTACATGCCGCTATTATTTTCTACTTTGTTTCAGAACTTCTGAAACTTAAAAGGAAGACAGAAGCCTAATAATGATAAAAGGCTAAATAGTACCTCTCATACATAAAAAGTAAAACTTGTAATTTTTAAAGCTCTTGTTTACTTTCTGATTAAAGCAAAAAATAAGAAGAGTTTCCAATGGTTTCCTGATCATTAGATTATATGAAACAATTGAAGACAATATATGGTGAATAATTTAGCAATTATTCAGGCCAAGGAGAGCTATTCAAATAATTAAAAAAGATCTCTCTGAACTGCTAGAGTTGTTAGAACACCTTATGTAAGTGATTAGAAGATACTTGTTTGATGAACATTGACTATATTTGTCTAATATAAAATGGATCGACATTCCATTTAATTTCTAAGTATCACTATAACACTATACTTGTTAATGAAAGAATTTACCAAGATCTAACATGCATGTAATTCAATTTCTAATTTACTGCAGAACGAGTTAGAGTAGTTAGAAATAGACATATGTATTTTCCCCCAAATACTGCCCTGAAGAATAAGTGTTGAAGTCAATGGATTTACGCCAGAGATCTGTTTGATACATAGTTTTGGAATAAAAAAATAGTTCAATACTGAAAGACAAAGAGAAACAAACAAACAAAGGCACTGCCAAAACATCAGCCTGAACAGCAACTGTCAGTCATCAGATAACGAAAACCAAAATACACAAAGCAGTATATGGGGGTTTATTATTAATTTTACCATTTGTAATTTGTTCTCTGCCTTCTCTGATTGGGCTTGAACACTTAAGGAAAACACCTTGGTTGCAGAAAAAAAATTAAATATTCACATAAAAGCTCTCTGATCATCTAAATTTTAGCAACAAAAAGAAGCTTGCAAGCTACAACAAAAATCACAGTGCATCTATCCACTGTGAATAACAATGAATGCCTAAATTTCCATTTGGGGATAAACACATGCTTACATAGCTCAGTAAGTATTATTAGGAATATGATACCTTGAGCAGGAAAACTGTGCTATTTAACTTAGAAACTTAAAAAAAACCAAAACAAACAGCCAGCAAAGTGTGTGGGCCAGTATCCTGCTGACATCCAGATAGTGTTTTCTGAAAAAAAACCATGGAGACACCTTGGTATTAATGGATTAAATCAGTGCTATAAATCACTGACAAAAAAGCATCAGGGTCTAGCATAAACTGATGTAGACTTCATACTCCTCGAGAGGAAAATAACCTGATAGCCTCTCAAAAGTGTTGGTTTTACCACCCTGCTCTCTTTGCCCCTCTTGAGTTCAATCTCAGACTGTACACAGTTCTACTGCTTCTAGAAATGCAAGCAATGCTGATGTAAGAAAGTAGCTTCATTTATCATAGGATACTTAAAATCATAGAATCATAGAATCATTGTGGCTGGGAAAGACCTCTGAGATCCTCAAGTCCAACTGTTAACCCAGGACTGCCAAGTCCATCAATAAACCATGTTCCTTAGCATAATGTCTACATGTTTTTAAACACTTCCAGGGATGGTGATTGCACCACTTCCCTGATCAGCCTGTTCCGATGCTTGGCTACCCTTTCAGTGATTTTTTTTTCCTAATATCTGATCTAAACCGCCCCTGGTGCAAATTGAGGCCATTTCCTCTAGTGCTGGTGCATATTATCTGGGAGAAGAGACCTACCCACCTACCCCCACCTGCCTACAACCTCCTTTCAGGTAGTTGTAGAGAGCAATTAAGTTCCCCCCTGAGTCTCCTCCAGACTAAATAACCCCAGTTCCCTCAGCCACTCCTCATAAGACTTGTTCTCTAGACCCTTCACCAGCTTTGTTGCCCTTCTTGGGACATAATACACATCTAGGACTGTTCAATAACCATAATTATTTCCATATTTTATTCCAGATCATGTCTCCTCAATATTGACTGCGTGTCTATGTCTATAAGGACCACTGAAGCATACACAAGGAGCCTTAAGCTACATCCCAGAGGGCTAGTATATTCACATAGCACAAAAGAGCACAATACTGCTGTGAACCCAGAATGCAGAACATTAGCCTGGCACAAGGCCTGGGCTAGTAAGTCTGTCCCAAGAGCAGTTAGTTCAGGCTCAGCACCATGTAGGCATGGTATCTTTGTAATGCTGTGTAAAGATTAGATTTTCTCTTTTCAGCACAAAGTAACTGTGATATCAGAAAGACAAAAGAGAACCAGCCATTCATATATCAGCACCCATATGACCTGTTTGCACCCTTGTTTTGCTTGAACAACAAGTCCTACTAACAAAAGCCCAAATATCCTGACACCTGAATAGAACTGCACAAAGCTGTGAAGCATCAGTAATGCAGAAAAGGACTGAAAAACACTGTCGGACTGGTGTGTCTCAGGAATGAGATGTTTAACAGAAGAAATACGTTGAGGATTAATGAGAATACTAACTCTTAATTGGGAAGTCAAGTAATCAGAAATACTGAGGGAAAGGACACTAAGTGACAGACAATTGCCACTGAAATGGACTTCCGTAAAAAGGCAACTTGATCCCTTAGATGTATGAATCAATATTTTTACAGTACAGAAAGATAGGTGACAGCACTATTAAAAAGACACTAGTGACACCTCATCTAAATTGCTCAGGCACCCATGGTCAGAATAAAAGAATCCCAACTAGATCAGTGGAGTGAAGACCCATTTGGATAATCTAAGTGCAGAGCCTTTACTGAGACAAGACCACAGAAGAGCAAAATTAAGATCCAGCTGGGATATGAATTTTGTGATAGAATTGGAAAGAAATATCCAAGGCCCTGACAGCTACAGCAATTATGTCTACTACACCTCTGTATTTGGTCTAGTTGGGATGGAGTTAACCCTCTTCATAACAGCCTGTATTGTGCTTGGGTTTGGATTTGTGTGTTGATAACACGCCAGTGTTCTGGCTGCTGCTAAGCAGTGCTTTCACAGAGTCTGGGCTTTCTCTTTTTCCAACTCTGCCCCTGAGGTGAGTAGTCTGGGTGTTGGAAGGAGTCTGGGAGGGAATACAGCCTGGACAGCTGACCCCAGCTGACCAAAGGAATATTCCATACCATGTAATGTCTTGCTCAGCAATAAAAACAGAGAAGAGGAAGGTTTTTTTGGAAGGTGGCCATTGCTCAGAGACTGGCTGGACATTGGTCTGCTTGGGGGAGGTGGTGAGTCATTGCCTTTGCATTGATTGTTTTGTGGGTTTGGGTGTGTGTCTTTCTTTTTCCTCTTTTCCTTTGTTTATTAAACTACCTTTATCCTGATCCACAAGTTGTCTTGTTTTGCTTTTCCTACTCCGTCCCCTATCCCAGTGGGTGTTAGGGGATACAGTGAGTTAACAGCTGTGTGGTACTTAGCTGTCAACTGAGCTTAACAAAAACAACCACCACCACCACCTTTTGGCTGCATCCTGATTCAATCTGCAGATCACACATTGGCACATACTACTCTGTCTTTCTTTGGTTTTCAGAGGAAAAGAAAAAGTGCATGGCTAGAAGAATGCCACATATATTTCATCTATATCCTGGATATAGATGACTAAGGATACAGAACTACCAGGTACCTATTTATAGAGTAATATAATCCTCTGAAAACCTGAAGAATGAATGTATATGTAGAATTTTCCTAATTTTTATTCCAATACCTCAACTGGTATAGTAAAAGCTGTTCCTTCTCTCTGGTGAATACATAAATGGTGGGACAAAGGCAGGTAGGGGTGGCACCGACACAGTGCATAAAATCTCTCAGTGTACACATTTAGCTCAGACCTCCAAAGTGAGAGTCTCCCCAAAAGATTCTCCCTGTGGAATTATGGGATAAGGACTTGTACTGGGCCTGGCTGAGCCCCTTAGCAGCCCTCATAGTGCTCTGCTTTGTACTGGTAGCTAGAAAGATGGTGATAACACACCAGTGTTGTGACTACTGCTGAGCAGGGCTCATACAGCATCAAAGCTCTTTCTCCAACATTTCCACCACCACCACCAGTAGGCTGGGGGTGGGCAAGATCTTCAGAGGCACAGAGCCATGACAGCTGACCCAAACTGACCCATGGAATATTCCATACCACATGGCATCTGCTCAGTTATAAAAGCTAAGAGAAAGGAGGAGGAATTGGGGACATTCGTTATTTACAACGTTTGTCTTCTGGAGCAACTTCTTCCTGGGAAGTGGCTAGACACCACCTACTGATGGGAAGTAGAGAATAACATCTATTGTTTTCCTTTGCTTCCATGTGCGTGACCTTTGCTATTTCTTCACTAAACTGCCTTTATTTTGACCCACAAGGTAGGGTTTTTTCATCTTATCCCCACCACTGCCAAGTTCTGCTGAGGAAGGGAGTGATAGCTTGGTGGGCAGCTGGCATTCAGCCAAGGTCAACCCACCCCAGGACTGGGAGGGAATTTGTAAGATGCAGATTGATAAATTTGTTAATTCCTATATAACTGCTTTTTGCAAGAGCAGCAGACTGCATTTTAAGGCACAGAGCTGGAAGGAATCTCCTGTACAACACACTGCCAAAACAGCATCTTCTCCCTGATTAAACTCATGGGTAAACTTGTATACCTTAGATATATCACTCAACTCACATGCTTGTCTGACTTCAGGAAAAGGCATTGAATCTAAATTTCCATGGAAGTCTTCCAATATAAAGGTTGGCAGAAGACCATCTATCACCATTTTTTATAGATAACAACCAGCATACGAACAGAAATTTCTGTAAAGCAATTTGAATAAGTTATAGAGGAAATAGTTTTACTTCTCACAAACAAAGGAAATATGAACAATGTATGTTGTAATCACTATGAGTAGTTCAGCTTCTTTCATGAATTCACAGGATTGAGTTCTTTTTGCTGGATTTTAGGCAAAAAGCCCACACCTCAGTCACATCTAGTTCAAAAAGAAGAACGCAAAGTGTATTTTGTTCTGATTTATTGCCTACAGTGAGCCACATATTACTCACCAGAAGACTCTACTCCAGTCTTGTCTCAGTTCATATTCCTCCTAATACCCTAGAAGAACTAGAATTAATCCAAGGAACCTTCTTCCCTTCCAAATGTAGCATAAATGGTATGAAGAAATTGGTTTTGTCCTTGCATAACAGTACACGACTAGCAACAATTTTAGCCCCCAAAACTACAAAAGTAGATGTAGCAATCTTGTTCACTTTGAAAAAAAAAAAAACACTTCCAAGAGTCATAACTTATAGTATCTACCAAGACAAAACTCCTCTTACGCCAACACTTTGGATATACTTCCTCTGAGGTTTGATAGTACTTGTGTTGTTATACCACATTCAAATTGTTTTGGAGTTAGCTTTGTTTTTACATCCAGATTGCACTGAGTTACTAATGCATCTCAGTAATTTGTTAATGCTGTAACACTTCTCTGTTAATACTGACTGTAAGAATTTGTAGTGCTAACATAAAAGCAACAAAATAAATATATTTTATTGTAGCAGATAACCCACACAAACTTGGCTGCGTTGCATGACATGACAGAGATCCAAAGGCTAAGCCTTATATGCTAGAGAAATAAAGGAATTTGTGCACAAAATGTTTGAGTGTTATTACTTTTGAAGGTCTCTGATTGCTTTAGATGTTTTCTGTTGCTCATGAAACACTGAATCAGTCAGATTCTACCTTTTATTAAGAAAAACTGTATTTATTGGAAGGCTGATTTACATGCACAAAATACTGAATTAGCATCATTCTCAGCTAGGATATAAGGCCAGACTCCAGACCCCTGAAAGTGTTACTATAGCATAACAATTGTGGAGAAACCCTGGAAAGTCCTTTTAGCTGACATGGGAGAGTATAAAGTAGGAAAAAACAGTGAAAGCACGCTAGCATAATATGATACAGCCATGCATGTCTGCATTGATATCTTCATTTCTTGTTAAGCCATCATACTGCTGTAGGACACTGTAGAAAGATACCCGTAAACTACTGACTCCAGAATTCTTCGACATTTCCAGTATAAATAAAATATGCTTACACTATATGAAAGGAGCAGTAATGTATACAGAACAGGATCCTCACCACACATAAAAATAGAAAGGGGTAAAATATTTTATTATTAAATACCTGGGATTTTAGAGGTGACATTCCTGACTCAGGAATTACAGAGAGTAGATCTTCCACAGGTTTGTAGAACCATGCACAGAGAGCATGCAGAGATGTAAACTTCACTTCCAGCTCTGCTATGGGTTTGCTCATACTGTTCTTCATAAATTTTGTGTCTTTGCTGTCTCTGTCTCCCTGATAAAGTGCATTATTTGGGAAATAATGCACTGCTGTTCACGTCTCTCTTATACCGGCATGAAAAGGACAGAATATTGTTGATATTAAATAATGTATTGGTTTCTAGAACTTTGAGGCAGACAATAGGTTGAAACATGCTCTTTCAAAATATGTATTTATTATAAATGTCTTTTTAATGGCAGCTTTAGTAAGATTAAAAGAAAAATATTTGATTTTTTTCTATGAATCTGTAATTTTTTCTATGAACAAGGGAAATATTTCAATACTCAGGCATTTAAAATTACAGTTATTGTACTTTCTTAAAAAAGGTCATTAATGCATGACAATATGACTTGCAGTACACCTTGTTTTACTGAGTTTGTTATAACTGAGTAAGATAATGTCTATTCCTGTGTATGACTGCCACATCCTTTCACTTACTGAAGAAGGCATAAATTTAACATGCAATTTAATTTTGCTCTCATCAAAAATAGTGAAATAGATAATTGGCTTTTTTCAGATTACATGATCATTCATCAACCCTTATACTACCCCTGTACAGTGGCTGTAATTATGAATGTGAATATGATATAAAGATTGACTGGAAGAACAGAAAATAGACTTCAAGTTAGGTAACACAATAAGCAAATTAAAATTATTATGACCCTGATAAATAGTAGGAATATTTTGACTTCATATCTGTTATCCAAAGTAGTTCAGCACTCTTCGTAAGTAATAGATAGTGATTATTTCACAGAGGTGTCATACAGTTTATGTAAGATTTTCATAAAATAATAAAAATTACAATCTGAAAAAAATTCCAAACTACAATGGTAGCAATCTAAAACAGATCTCCTATAATCTCTGCAAGTTTCTTTAGAATGAAATAATATCATGGTATAACCCAACCAGTGACTTTGTTGCATTGCATGAAGGTATAACTAGAGTAACTTGGAGTCAACTTAAGTGTGTTTATTTAAGAACTGGTAGAGCTAGAGCTAAATTTCGAAAGTAACAAGGGAGAAAATTCTAAGCTATGAATACAATTCACTTCTAATAAGCCAAACATAACTTTATAAATTATTACTTTAGTGAGAAAATTGATCAAATTTACTGGGTAACAAACACACACACACACACACGTATGCATATGTATCTACAAGCACATGTACACGTAAAACCAGAAAGATATCTTTTGCCTGCTTTTTAAGTGTATGGCTTAAGAAATAACTTAATTTGCTCATGTTTCCTCATTACTCAAAGTAGAAAGCAGCAGAAGGCAGGCAAACAGGTATATGTGTCTGACAAATGGTCAACCTGAAATCAAACGTGTTTTATGAGCACAGAGGGTAATTCAGTTTAAGAGCTCATAAGAGATTCCCCATGATGCCCTTAATTACTAAATATAATTAATGCTTATGAATTAGTGGGATAATATATCATAAACAACAAGCTTTATGGTGACAGCTGAGTCTTCATTCACAATAGGCATTTCTCATACAACACCTAACTCTTTTCAGAGAATATTGGGCTATTTTGAATATACATGGTAAAACTTATTTGCAGATAAGAAGGGTTTTTTACTGAATACGTACTTTCCAGCCTAATTTTGTTTATCTAGTCTTTAATCCTGTACATAAATTAGATATATTTTTTTAACCATATCAAAAGAATTACTGAAATCATTGAGCCCTAAATAGTTGAAATTCATGTGTGTATAACCTCTTACACTATGGAACATACGTTAATTGTACTGCTTGTTGTCTCTATAGTTGATGCTAACACAACTGTCGGGATTTTCAAAAATTTCCCATGGAAACAGTGAACAAAATGTACAAAGTAGAGATGTAGAGTATTGATTCCTTTACAGAAGAGGCAGAAAAGTGATTTGCAATCTAGCTGACGCTGCAGAGGTAAACAATCAAATCAGTTTAGTACATCCAAGCAAAGGTTAAGAAAAAAGCTAACAGTAGTACCTAACCAAGGATTAATCTTCAGAAAGATAATATGTACTTTAAGACAGACAGACTAAATATGAGACCCACAATAAAATTTGAAATCACCTTGTTTCCAGACTAGAAACACTGGAAAAACATCTCATTGCTGAAATATTTTGATAGTGTCTGCATCATTTTATTGCCAAAATGAAACAATGCTTTTTGGAAGTTACAAGTGTGATAAAAAATTACTTGTTTACTGTGGACCATCTCCTATGGAATAATGAAGTAGACATATATACAGTTTCTTCTGATCTTTAAAGTTGTACAACAGAATGTTATAGCAAACTCAACCCAAACAAACACCTGACATAAACCAAAGATAAGCTTTGTCATTTAATCCATAATCTAGAAGGAAATCTATACTGAAAAAGTATAGGTCACTCACACTCAAAATAACTAAAATATAAAATAATTACTGTTTATCTTTTATAATGTTCATTCTTTGAACTAACTGGTCTAACGGTTATAATCAGTTAACATTAATTCCACTGAAATCTTTGAGGTCCTGATAAGATTTTGGAATGATTTATAATAAACTGAACTGAATGAATAATTAAATGGCTATAATTACTTCCTTTATGCAGGATGTTAACTGTGGTCAAAGACCATTTAGAGCACAGTGACTAGACTATGTATGTGTTAAACAAAATGAATAGGAAAATGTATTTTGATAGCCTAATAGATATGTAATAGCTGCAAAGAGATAAGTGTGACAAACCTCAGATTATTCCTATGAAAGTTTTTTGAAATGGATTGTGTTACTCATGAGTCACACAGAGCCAGGATGTTCAACCAGGGTTTCAATAATTCTAGTATCTGCTGGAAGGACATTAGGCTTGGGCACATACATCAGTAGATAATACGGAGTGTACTGAAGATGGTTTCTTGACATATGTAATCTATAAACCAAGAACAGAAGATGCTTTTCTGGACCAGATAATCGCAAAAGAAGATGAACTGTGATTTGAAAGATCACAGTTGCAATGTGATCACAAAAGATGTGAAAACCTGTACCAAAAGTCAATAGCAGTGAGGAAGAACTTAAAGTCCTGAAAGAAGGGAGCAAGGTAAATAGTAGAATCACATCCTTCAGAATGATTCAACTGCAGAATTGAAGTTTTCCAGAAAATTATACTCTCAACAGTGGTTTGGGCCTTTTGGCATTTCAGGGCTTTTCTTCCAGTGGTTTGGGCCTTTTGGCATTTCAGGGCTTTTCTTCCCCAGCAACATTTTATTTATGTTATTTTTTTATTTATGTTTTGAGGCTAGATAAGAAATAGCTTACACCTCCTCTAAATAACTGAGATGTCAGCATACGCTTGGACAAAGGTTTTTCAACTTTGTGGAGAGGAAAAAAAAAAAAAAGAAAAGAAAAGAAAAGAAAGCATTTATACATTTTCTCATACTCCAAAGTCTGATGGTCCAGTAGTTAGAATGGTCATCTAAGGTATAAAAAGGCCCATTAACTTACAGGATTGTTCTGATGCATAGAAAGCCAGGATCTTAAATGCAAGCTGTCATGCCTACTTGGGAGTCCAATTGGAATCTCTAGATTACTGGCTTAATCTCTCCTAGATAACTTTCTAGTTTAAAGTTATTCACTAAATCCAACAGAGATGACAGAGATGGCTGAAGAACTTAATGGTAAGGTAATGGTGAAATACCAGAAGAAGGACTTAAATTTCAGTATTAAGTATCTGAAGTATAAACTTCAGTACTTAACTATCCCTCGACTATTCTAGAAAAGGGCCTTTTGCAGTTTGTGGTTCTGATTAGATGTCCTCCGTTGAATCCCAGGAACCTCTCTCAGGTTAAATTCTGTTCAAAGCAGTACAACCATGTGAAAAGCCTTACTTAGCCTCATTAACTGAATTTGTATCTAACACTACTCTAAAGACTGGAGTTCACAGCATAATTAAAAGGAAGATTCTAGGGCTTGGGATGGTGGTTGGCTGTTTCTTTTTAATAAAAACCTTGAGAATGCACTATTTTCATCCCACAAGGTGATCTCCCTAATCTAGACCTGGAACAGAATTTAAAACACTGCCTTCACTTCAGGCCTAAGGATGTTTCATGATAGTATCTATATAGTTAAAGTCAAGAAGATGCTTTTTTGGTTGATCAAATTCAAAGTAGTTAACTTCCAAACACTTTCAAAGAGATGTACAGTGGCAGCTATAAGTACTAACTAACATACTGTGAATGTGACATAGGAAATTTTGACAAAATTAATTTTTTTCAGAACATAGAGAAAAATTAACATAAAGTGCCAAATTACACATGGAAGACAAAAGTTTAAGGAAAGATTCATGAAAAAATAATTACTAGTATTTCCACTGAAATTATAGCATAAAAAAAAACCCAAACAATTTATGTACAGCTTCAGTGTAATACCCAACAATTTTTAGACCTTTATTATGAATATCAGAGAAGTTTTCAGCTCATAATTTCTATTCATGGCTTAGTAAATACACATACTTGCTTTGGTTTGGAAATAGATATCAAGTAGAAGTCTACTGCCAAAATAAAGTTTCATTTCAACACAATAAAAACTTAAAACTTTATAATATATATGTCTTCTTACTTAGCTATTTTAACAATTCATGTTTTTACAGCACAAAGACTTTAAGGAAGTGTGTCATTTCACATTTAACAGATTATTGTGCACAGCTATAAACTTTATTTCCAGTTGGCCCAATGCAAATTAATACTAAAGAAAGCTTTTATTTGTAAAGATAATTAGGCTGTAAAATTTCCCATAAAAGAGATATGTGGGGTAGTTTTTTAATGATCTATAGAAGCTTTAAAAGTTTGCAATGTCTTATGATTGTTTCATTAAAAATATAAATAAGTATTTATGTTACATATATTTAAGGACCAATAGTGCTTTGGCAAGACTACTCTAGTTTTGAATTGCAATGACTTTGGGGAATTAAAGAAATAGAAAGAAAAAAGAAAGAGATGACCAACATCTTCTGAAATAAATTCTCCTGTGGAAAATGAGAGAAGAAATAATTTTGAAAAACATTCTTCCCCTTTTTAACGGTCCCCCCCCCCCCCTCCCTGAAATCCTGCTGCTTATTTCAGAGCTTCTCAGAAATATTCATAGGTTCTCCATTATAAAAATCACTTAAGATAATATGCCTTAGCTGCTATTAAAAGGCAATGGTCTTCACAATAAGAAATTCATATGCTGCTTCATGTTTTGATATGGAAAATGGATCATTCAAATTATTTCCAAAGGATGTTAGTGTTGTAGAGATTCATGTATCACTCTCTACATTTTTATGGACTAAATATATGTTAATTATTTGCCTAAAGCTTTCATTTTCTTCTGAGTATAAAGTAACGCAGCCTTCAAGGTTTTGCTACTTATATAAAATGGATGGTACAAATTATGTATAATATTTTCCTTTTCTAGAATACAAGATTATTAAGGTTAAGAACAGTCTTTCTCACAGAATCTATTTTATAACATGTTTGGAAATCACACAGATCCATAAGGATGTCTGCAGATGAAGGCAGGGTATTTCTATAATTCTAGATTATTTTAAAGAAGAAAAATAGCAGTAAGTGTTGACATGGATACTACTTCAAGTAAGTGTTCTTCATATCTAGAACTAGTATGGAAGTATTTTTAGTTTGATTTCCAAGCAGAGATAACTTCAAACACCCCACCCCACCCCCCCCACCCCCCCAAACCCAAATCATATTACTCTTGTAAATTTAGTTCTTGTAGGCCTATGATTTCTTGGAAGTTAATAAAATATCAGCTGTAGTTAATAAAGGTGGTGTTTTAATACCTGGATACTTCGAAACTCAGACAACAGTGAAAAAATATTAATGAGCTATTAAATAATAACCCAGACATTATGTAATGCTTATTTGATATATTGCTTATTATAAAATTAATTCTGCTAATATAAAATATATGGGGTTTCTGTATTCCAGCAGAAATAAATCTGTTCAACAATAAAGTCTAAAATGTAGGATAATTAAAATAGAAAGAACAGTCTATGTTTAAATAACAGATTTACATATCCCGATTTATTTTTAAAAGAGGGAAAAATGCTCTTTTCTTTCTGGCCTTAGCTATGATATAAATGTAACTAAGCACATACTGTATTTTCTTTCAGATGTCACCAACAGTTTATCAAATTATATCAGTTTATGCATACATTTAATGTGATCCATTTTGTGTCATCCTTGTACCTTAGTATAAAATGATAACAAGATTCTGTCTTCCACAGCACTTATTTATGCACAGTGCAGTCAGCTAGCCAAGAAAACGAGTAATGTTATGAGCTCACAGTATAGCTACTAACAATTACTCCTGCTTTTTTTGACTCGCTAGAAGGCTGCACTGTAGAAGACAGAACAGGATAGTTTGATTTAGTAAAAGCCAGCAAAAATAAGCCTTTTTATTGTATGAATCACTGGTCTATAGGAAACCAGATCTCTTTTTATAAATGTTGAAAAATATTTTATGTGAGCTTAGTTAGGGAGAATACCACCAAAGAGGTTCTTTCTCTTTTCAAATTCATGACATATTTGAAGAATGAATGGGAAACCATTAAAATCCTAATAATGGCAAAATATTTCAAAACCTTATTGATATGTATGTCACTGAAAGAAATTCAGATATTTACCTGCATTTTCAGGTTGCATATCATTAAATATAAAACTTTCACAACTTTTCATCAATTCTGGACCTTCTACATTTTCTTTGTCTAAAATTATGTTACTAACACAGTAAATGCAAAAGCATGACTTCAGGCGTAACGACCAACATTATGTCTCACTGACACCATGGTATTTTTCTTTTCCATTCTATTTCTAACATTCCAAATGCAGTGGTGTTTACCCATTACCACCAATGAGCCCTCAAAAGTAATTTGAAGAAAAAAATATATTGTATGTCTTTTCCCCCTAGTTACACTACACCTCCCTTGTAGGAAATAAAATCAAGTGGACTTTTTAAAGTCATAAGTAAAGCAAAGAAGTGGTTGTCAATGTTACTGAATTGTACAGTACAGGTACTGCTGCTAAGCATAAAATCAGAACTATCATTCCCAAGAATATTACTACATTATTTTTATCCACTTCTTCCTATAAAAGACATAAAAGATGTCAGAGTGTATGTTTTAGTAGTGCATTATTGTTCAGGAAGGAAAATGCAAGTAGTATTTTCCTTTTTTTTGTGTTTTGTTTTGGTTTTATTTGTTTGTTTGTTAAGTGTCCAAACTTCACGAAAGATTACTTTACTTCAAATGGGAAAATACTTGTCTAGAAATTGTAAGACCACATCTGTCATGAAGAAAATATTAACAACTGAATGATCATGAACTCAGATGAGTAGAAGCACAATTTAGACTTATGCCTTCATGAAAACTGAGGAAGCACAGCAAGCAAGTAGAGTGGAATAGAGTCTTTTTAATCAGCAAAACACAAGATCAAAGAAAATATCCCGAATTCCAGAATGGACTTTTTGTTTGCTCAGCATCCATTTTTCCTTCTACTTATGAAAAACTTAGAAAAAAATCCACTAAGCATAATAAATTCCCTTTCAAAGTGACTTTTCCTATAAATATTAGTCTGTTTCTAAGCACTTTTCAAATCAATACATTTTTAAGAACCTGTTCCTCTTTTCCCAGTTGTTCATGGGGCTCAGAGTAGCTATTTCCTATTTTTGATCAATTTAATTGAGTCATGCAACACATTCAGCTTTGTTCACCTCCCAGGTACTTCCTTTCAGTATGATTAAGTCAGACAAAACAGATGAGTCTATGAATACAATACAGCTGCGCCAAATGTCCCTCTCAAGCTTCCTACAAACAGAGATCATGTTCAGTCTGACTTTTGTGTTCAACTTTCCTGCTATAAAACCTCATGGATTTTACAAATTATGTTCTGATGCAACCACCACAACTCTAGTCGAGTTCAACTCCTCTCAGGCAAAAAACAGAATTCTTGGTAAGTGGTTAAACTACTGAGTGATTAAGGCAAATAAGAAAGGCCCACCTGTTTTGTTTCATAACATTCTTTCAAGGAAACAGTAAATGACAGATGTTTAAAATATACCTTTGGCTTGAACATTAGCTTTAGATAGTTTAACTGTTTCCTACTTTTGGAAATTCTAGCACTAGATGCCTAAACAGACAGGCAAATCGCAAACCAAACATGCATCATCTCCAATGTCAAAAAAGATTTCAATATCGTGTTCCTGTCCTGCAAACATCAATCTGGATGACTGCAGTACCTTGACTTTAAAATGAGCTGCAGAACACAAGTGTCAGTCTAATATAAGAGATGAAGCACAAAACGCAAAGCATGAACTTGGCAGGAAAACCACTAGAAAAGGAAGCAACAAGCAAAAGGTGATGAGGTGACAGTTTTCTGCTAACATGAAACACAAACTAAAAGCTTACAAAATGCAAAATAAACCATACGGATAGAAAATATATTTAAATAAAATGTACTGTGGGAAACTGCAAATTGATGCTAAATTCATATGTATAAGAAAACCTTTAGTTGTTGGTTTGGGGTTTTGGGTGGGGTCTTTTTGTGTGTTTTGGTTTTTCATTTTGGGTTTTTTTGTGGGTTTTTTTCCCTCAAAATTAACAGTGGCTATATACCTTCTTCACAGTGACCTAACAGCTATTGACAAGCAACAGTTTCAATGCCATTGTACATATGATATTCATTCTAAAGCACAGACCCAAGTCAGCTGTTTCCCTGATATCTTAAAGAGCATTAATCTCTCTCTGTTGGACAAATCCTAAATTGTGCTAATGCTATCAACACCAAATTCTTTGAATTAATCACTGAATCTTCAGGTTTGTATTGCAACACTGTGCAATGCGATATGGAAATTGACTTAAAATTCAATATTTGTAGAAATTGCATCAGATGTAAACAGGTAACTGTGGGCAAAAGTACTAGATTTAAAAAATATAACAATGAGATCAGTTGTGCATATTTTAATTTTGTGTCTGCTTATTCAGAGCTACTGGCACATTAAAAAAAATAAAATCCAGGATTTTTGAACTGCGAAAACTTTTCATTACAGTGCCCTAATCTGTTGTATTGCTAGTGACATGTTTCCATCAAACAGGCTGTTGCAGAAATAAGACCTTTTATATCATGCAGAATCAAATTCAGATCATGTAAGCAACAGTGCTCAACTACATTAGCCAATATTCTTTTATTCCTAGAATAAATACACAAAGCCATACTTTAGCCTCATAAACAATCCCTTTGTTACATTTTTTAAAAAATCATAAAAGTCACAAAGCTTAATAGTAAACTTTTGTAAACAATGTGTTCATTGCGCTACGCAGTATAACATTCCCTGCTAGCACAAAAGAAATGAGAACACAGTACCAGAGACAGAGATTCAGCATAATGGAAATGTTGCATCAGAGGAGTAAGTCATGTGATCATGGAAAGAGAAAAATCATGTCACTTTCTGCTTTTCTTGTGAAGCCAGAGGAATGCAAGAGCAAGAAATCGATAACTTGTTCATTAAATATAAACGAAGCTACATACCCCAGCTCTGCAACTAAGGTGAGTGGTGCAAGGATGGAGATTCAGGAAAAAAAACACACCAAACCTTCAGCATAGTATTCGTCTTTAAGACACAAACAGTTGATGGAGTTTCAGGTGACTAATGCAAGGACTTATAAACACTACTGTGAAAGCTCCATGTATAAAATAGATTAGGTACTGTATTATGGAAGTGCACTATCAGTTCCATGGCTGCAGTTGCAATGAAGGTTTTTTTCCCCAGCTACCACAAGTATTTTGTCAAATAAAGTAACTAATCATGAGTGCCTGCTTGGAATGTGACTGCAATAAAAAGTGTGTAACTGCAAGGACAACCCAAAGATCAACAATAAGAATCACTTACTTGGTGAATAGTAGGTGGAGTAATAGGATTGTGTTCTAAATAGTTCAGTAATTAACATAACTATCCTTAATCACTGCTAAAGCAAAACCTTCTGTATTTAATTCTAGGGCCTAAAGGACCGTTTTTTATTTTCTTCTCCAGCGCACATCCCACCAAATCATTAAACTTTATGGAATCCATCTGAGAAACTGAGCTCTCCATCCAGTGCATGCACATAACACTTCAAATGAGTTTCCACCCTCACACAAATGTCTACCACCTGTGTAGATTCTAGAATGACTATTTCACTACTTCAGTTCCCTGAAAATGCAGCAAGTCAATAGTGAGACATAGATAAGCTTCAGGTGAACTAGTCTTAGGTACCCTCATCTTCTGAATCTCACTGTTAGCTCTCCAAGTTATTTTATATATATATATCCAAAACATATCCATGTTAAATTTGTCTTGTATGTTAGAAGACTGTTATTCACGACCTCTCCCTAAAACACAACCATAAAAAATTAGCAGAGCTATACAGGTTATTAGTCCCACTCATCCCTATCAGAACATGCAGCAGCAAAACACCTCTTTTTTTGTACTAAGATTGCATTAGCAAGATGGTGAAGACAAATGTCTACAGTAGATCTTGATATAAATATAGGACAGACATTTCAAAATTTAGGGTCTCCATGTTGCAAGACTGCAGTTATCTTCTCCTTGGTTTACAAAGCTGCTAAACTTTACTGCATGCAAAATGCAGCTTTTTGTAGCCCCAAGAAGCCAAAGTAAACAGAAAAGATTTCATCCCACTGAAAATATTGAGTTCAAGCGAGATATCAACCGGAAAACTTCAAATATGCACATGTGGACTTCCCAATCTTCATTTGAATGTTTACTCCTTGATGGAGGATAATTACAGCTATTTATTAAAACAGGGCTACAATTTCAGCTTACAAGAAGGTTATCTTGAATATAGACAGGTTCAAAACAATTGTACTTTGTGTGTGTCTGTACTTATATGTAGACATTGTTTCCACAGAACTTTTGTCACTGAGATACATCAGAAGAAAAAAAGGAGTTCCTTATGAGCAAATGAATATACTGAACATTAACCAACAACTGTATTGTTTAGAGTTTAACTGTTTAACTGTACATTTAAATTTAAATCAGTCTTAAATGTTATAGAATTCAGTTATGCAGCAGAAGAGTAACAAATGACAGTATAATTAAAGATTTAGCCAGCTTCTCCTGCCCCAGCTTTCGAGGGTACTGTGATGGGTAGGTTGCAGAAGAGACCCAATAAAACCAAGAATGCAGGGGAGAAATACTAATGCCGTTTCTCAAATCAGCTACCTATTCCCAGAGTCACTGCCCATGCTATAATATTCAGTCTTTAAATAACAAAATATAGGAAAAAGAGACTGCATTGAGTATTTATCTCAGAGTTTATCTTCATATTACTCGAATTGTTATGAGAATCTTGAAGATAGAAATGTGTTAATTCATGTATACAATAAAAGTGGTAACGAAAGAACCTTGGGGAGGAAGGACAATGCGGAACACTCAATCACAGCTAAAAACTTCAGCCTTCCAAAGTCTAAATAAAGCTGATTAGGAAGTGCTGTTTGGGACTGCAAAGAATGATTTTTTAAAAAAAAATATTTAATCTTTAAATCTTCATTAGTGATAAAACTGCTTCCTGCTAAGCTCACTCACCCAGACTGTGAGTGAATGCTAAATAAATAAAATACAATAATTTTCCCCAAGTGAAGTCTCTTGCCCATGATGGTAACTGCTGAGTGATTTCCCTATCCTTATCTTGACTTACAAGCCTTCCATCATGTTCTTCTCCGCCTGTCCAGTTGAAGAGGGGGAGTGACAGACCAGCTTGGTGGGCACCTGGTGTCCAGCCAAGGTCAACCCAGCACATATAAATACTGAATACTGAAAAGCTTCAATAAGCACAGATAATCCCCATCATATTATTTCAACACATCTAAAGGGTAATTAGTAGGGTATGCTGCCTTTGATGATACATGTGAGCTGGATTAAGAGTTGATATCACAGGTGATAGAAGAGGAGATTTTGATTGCCCCTGATTGCTAGAAAAAAATGTTGCATGCACTGAGTTGGTCGGGATATCACCTAGGGCCTTGGGAAGTACTGCAGTTCCATATCTGTGAATAATGTAAAAATTCCTCTAGCAGTACTATATCAACGCTCCACACGCTAGTAATAATCAACAATTTAGAAAATATAGTCATTAATTGTATCTCTTCCTCTGAGAAAGTATTGTTTTGACACAGACAGTCCTAATAATCACTTCTGTCATAGTCCATAGCCCTTCTATCCATATCTAGACATTGCCAATAAATCTACTCATTACATGTTCTTGCCTTGTTCTTTCTTCATTCTCCAATATATACAAAAAATACAAGTGAAAACGTGCTGAACTATGAGGGTCACTGAAACTATTCAGAAGTTTTCTATTGTTATGAGTTCAGGAGCCCTAAAAAAGTTACATTTCTTTTATTTCCAAGGATGTACTGTAGTGTGTGGGGTTTTTGACTCATTTATGTTTTCTTTCAGGAATTAGTACAAACCTGTACAGGTACACTTTAAGCACATAGAAGTGGAACAATAAAAGTAATGACTGAGCAAACAATTCAATTTTAATCCATGGAAACAGAATTATAGAAATACTTCATTATTTATAATGTTCCCAGAAACCAGAACATGGAATTATATTCTGTAAAAGCACCAGCACTTAGCAATAAAACCTAGGCCTCCTGAATCCTAACATAATATGTTATCAATAGGAACATACTGATTCTCAGTATGTGTTGAAATTGTGCATAGCACTTTACTATTCTGAAAAAGAAAGGAAGTAAGTATTTTGCTAATATAATGTCCATTATGACAGTGACATAGTGACATTATCCACACTCTTGGCAAAACAATAATCCAAAGTAATACAGTGGCAGACAGATTCTCAAACACTGTGTTATTTGATCACCCTTTAGGCCAAGCTGCTTCTCTAACAATGTACTTGCATAATGTGTGTTCCATTCTTATGCAAAACTACAGTCAGCCTGTCCCCAAAAGTCTATATGCCTAATTCAAATTCAAGGGTACAAATCAGGGAAAAGATATTAAAAATAATAATAAAAAAAAGGCGGAAAACCCCAAGAAGATAAATAATTTGATCTGCTATATCCAAAATTATGCTGGGCAACCTTTATTCAACGATAAATGCGTTACCATATTTATAGGCACTCATCCCCAAACGCTGAAACTTGAAATATCATCGTATAGTCAGTTAGACCTAATGCTGATTTTCATCAGCTGAAATCTTAGACATTTGCATCATTTTCTTGTCACTTCCTCATGGATTTTGTGAACTCCATAGACATTAAATGATTTTTATTAGCAGCCTACTAGTCAGTATTTGTCCCATTTAATACGATAAACAAAACACTGATTAGTTCTAAAACAGAACTAATGGTAATATGATAGTTTGGAGTTTTGGGTGGGGTTTTTTTGGTTTTGGGGTTTTTTTTACGTATTTACTTCAACCTTTTGATCTGTCCTGGTTTCAGCTGGGATAGAGTTAATTTTCTTCTTAGTAGCTGGTGCAGTGCTGTGTTCTGGATTTGGCATGAGAACAATGTTGATAGGACACTGATGGTTTTGGTTGTTGCTGAGTGATGTTTATACTCAGTCAAGGGCTTTTCAGTTTCTCAGGCCCTGACAGCAAGAGGGCTGGAGGGGTATGAGAAACTGGGAGGCGACACAGCCAGGACAGCTGACCCAAACTAGACCCAAAAAAGGAATATTCCATACCATATGACATCATGCTGAGTATATAAGCTGCGGGAAGAAGAAGGAAGTGGGGGACATTTGGCATTATGGTGTTTGTCTTCCTGAGTAATTGTGATGCGTGCTGGAGCCCTGCTGTCCTGGGGATGGCCGAGCACCTGCCTGCCCATAGGAAGGTAGTGAATGAATTCCTTGCTTTGCTTTGCTTTCATGTGCAGCTTTTGCTTTACCTATTAAATTGTTCTTATCTCAACCCTTGAGTTTTACATTCCTTTCTGATTGTCCTCCTCATCCTTCTGGGTGAGGGGGGAGTGAGCAAGTGGTTGCGCGGTACTTGGTTGCTGGCTGCGTTTAAACCATGACAGATCAACAAGTCAAAGACAGGAGTACTCTGCATGCAGCCTTAAATGGTATATTTAAATAACTTTTATGTAAAAATATCTGTCATATTACTGTTGTCATTTGATGTAATTTTATTTTTCTCTATATTGTCTATGTGATTCCTTCCTTCACTGACTTTGCCTTTAGCAATTCAAAGCTAATTCATTACATGATATATATTCAGTTTCCACATAATACTGATTTGAAACCATCCATTTGCATTTTTAGGAGATCTACAAGCTTTTCATATGTGGTCACATAATTGGGTTTATTCAACTCTACACTACGCAGATGTGAACATACCATGGATAGGAAAAAAAATGCCTACTGAAACTTTTATTCAGGTGCATATTCCAGCATATTCAGAATGTGCCTCCCACTATGAAATGTGTGGTCATGCTCTTCCCTTCTACTCCTTGTAGGTCGGGAATGAGGGATTAAAAAGAAACTCTATGGAGAATAAAAGGGCTGCACTTGCTCCGGGTTTAAGATGGAAGGTAGAGTGTTTCATTCTTCTTCCCTTACACATCCATCAAAAGGCTATCCCTAATTTGCCCTTTATTCATCTCTGTTCACATATAACTTAGTAAATAGTATGGTTAGCTGATGGCAGAAAAAAAACAAAAACCCAAACTGAGTAAAGGCTTAAGTTGCCAAAGTGAACTTAGCTTAAAATTGTGTTAAAAATTAATGAGATCCAGAAATAGTTTCTAAGTCTCCTCTGTCTTCTACTCTATACAGAACACACAGAACACAACTTGTGTTCAGCTAAGCTATTGTAGAAGCCTTTCTGATGAAAATAAAATGACTTTTTGTATGAGAATTTACAGGGTTTATATTTTGATGGCAATCAGTTTTAACCAAAATATTTAACAATTTGACATCTGCATAATTTAATTTTTAGCTATAATAACATATTCCTTTTCTTGCTTATCCTGAGCTGGCAGACAGATCTTAGACTTTGCTCAACCAGTTTTCATGTTAAGTCACTTTAGCCACAGACTGATGTCTTTCTTAATCCAGCTAGTACCTTACAGTGTCAGATTTTAAGAACATTTCCTAACTGGCTCCAGGTAAAAGCCACCAGTTTTAGCTTAGATTATTTTTTTTAAAGTGTTTTCAGCTGATTTTTGCTTGAAGCGAATAGAAAGTGCTCATAGAGAGAAGGGAGCAAGTACAGCCCACTAGCCAGTCTTAATCTAGAAACAGTGCCAAATCTAAAAGATGTCTTCTCATGACCTTCTCAAACAATAATGAGCTGCTTATCTCCATTCACTATATCTATCACTGTATTTTCAATAATTCCCTTGAAAATTTCTCCCTGTAACCTGACTCCATTCCGCACTATAATAATTTCATGGTAATAGCTTCCCTCCTTGTAAGTTTTGTTAAATTAAAATCATGTGATAAGCATGAAGTGGTCAGTTGCAGTATTAATAAATAGATAAAGGGCATGGGTTGTACAGCCTGTACTTGAATAATGGATACTTGCTAACACAAGCCACTCACACTTTCATAAATCCTCATGTAAAATAGACCTTTTACCCACCACTGTTATACATAGCAGCAGCTTAGTACAGACCAGCTGTGCTACGCAAACCACGGACTGTGGTTAAGGAACTTAAGCAGAGATCTCAAACAGAAGAGGAAAACAGTGATTTGAAAATCTGTATTGGTTTTCACTTCAACCGACCCCTTCAGACTAGAGAAAAATCAAGAAAACCATAGTACCAAAAGATTCGTAAGAAAGACCTGTGTCTCAGACAAAGGGTTGGGCTTTGTTATTCTTCACTGAATTCTGCTTTGAATATTAGACAAGCACAAAAATGAAAGTTTTATTAGCTAAGTCAGTTGAGCTCAATTAGATTTTGTTGCATGCAAGATTCCAAAATGATTTGAGATTCCTTCTCAAAACAATGATTTTAATGCAAGCAGCAAAATCTAAAAAATACATTTTACTCTACATACATTCGAATGATGTATTAATGTGACAGCTGTCACCAAATACAATGTTGAAATCAAATGCAATTTGCTGAATGGGGACTTAAAAGTACTTTTTTTTGCATTAGTCACGTGTTATCAATTTATTTTTCAGTGCTATGAAAGGTACCGGGCAGCACCTTTGGCATGGTGAACACCCAGAACCCAAACGAGGGGAGGTAAGCACTTGACCACCCCTTCACCTCATAACAGGAGACAGTTACAAAAGAGGGAACTGAAAATCAAATAATCCTGACAGAATGAAATAAGATTGCTGTCACGATGTAGGTGGAGCCTGGGAACGGAATGTCAGATCAGGACTTTAAAAAAACACCAAAACATTTCTAAATAAAGAAAAGGCCTGTAACTGCAGACCGATACTAGAAACTGTAAACTTTTCACACTTCCCCTGCAAAACCTGATAAAGTGTCACAATAGGTAAGGCTTCATAATCCAGAATTGAGAGGGGAATGTAAGCAACCAAACACTTGGAGTCTGAGAGGTCTCAACATGACTGAGACTGGGTCTGGCTGGGATAGACTTATGGAGTTAACTTTACTCACAGCAGTCTCCTATGGCGCTACGATCTGCAGCTGTGGCTAAAACCATGCTGGTAACACACCAGTGTTTTGGCTGTCACTGAGCCATGCTTGCATGGCACCAAGGCTTTCTCTTCCTCTTCTCCACCTGCTCAAAGTCCGTAAGCTGGGGGTGTACAGGAGGTTGTGAGGGGACACTACCTGGATAGGTGACTCCAGCTGAACAAAGGGATAAGTTCACACAATGTAACATCATGCTCTGCCCCGTGCCGGGCACAGCCGGTCCCAGCCGGTTCCAGGCGGCTCCACCGGCCCCAGCGCAGGGCACAGCTGAGCCCCGCAGCCACGGGCGGGCGCCTCGGGGAAAGCCGGGCTGAGAAAGGGCAAAACGGTGCCCGGCAGCCAGGGCTGAGGGCAACGGGGTGAGAAACAGCCCGGCCAGCCCCGAGGGGGGAGCGGGAGGGGGCAGGGGGCTCCGGGCGCCCCCGCACAGACGCCCCCGCGGGTCCGGGGCAGCCCCCGGCGGGCGGGTGGTTCCCTGCGGCCCCTGGGAAGGGCCCAGCCGGAGCCGGGCACAGCTGAGGAGGAAGGGGGGGCAGAGAGGAGCTGCTGTGGGGTGACCTCAGCCCCCCATGCCCCATCCCCCTATGCTGCTCGGAGGGAAGGGGGTAGAGGCGTCAGAGGTGGAGGCGTGAAGGTGATCCTGTCAGGAAGAGTGGACAGATGGAGAGAAGGTAGTTTAGGTTTTTTGTCTTTATTTCTCACCATCCCACTCTATTTTCAATGGGCAATAAAATTAATCTTCCTTAAGTCAAGTCTGTTTTGCCTCTGACAGTAACTCGTCAGTCATCTCCCTGTCTGACTCACAAGCTTTACCATCTTATTTGCTCCTGCTGTTCCGTTGAGGAGGGGGAGCGTGGGAGATCTGGCGACCAGCCATGGTTAACTCACCACAAAGACAATCACAGACAACTGTATATTACGCAATTTGGGAAAAAAAAAATAGGCATGAATATCCTGTTACATATTTAGCTGATATATATCAAGACAGTGATGTGTGACCAGCACTCCAAGGAGAACAAAACAGGCAAAGTGAGAATTGTGATGCTGTTCCCCCTGTCAAAGTAGCAGGAGACCAATACAGAAAATAAAAAAATATATTCTATCTGGATGCTGTTCAGATGCTTTCCTTTCATTCCCATCAATGTAGTTTCACTGGTTCATGTCTTATTGCACTAGTGTACTGTACAACCCGATCTGAGCACAGCATGATCTTTGCATAACATATTTGTTGATATTGTCCTTAAATCACTTCCCAAAAGTATGTTATTTAGTTGCATGTATCCCTCCAATCAACTGATTTTTGCTTTTTATGGGTAACAGGGACATGCTGTTCATATGCAGAATGGTATAAAGGCATGTATCCCATACATATATATATATATATATATATATGTTTTTCTTCAATACCACAGTGAAGACAGGAAGAAACTTATCTTAACTCGGGCTATGTCCAAGCTTCATTTCAATTTAAGCTCTTTCATTGCACCTTACTTACAGAATACAGCATTGCTATAATAAACTACCTGTAATTCTCAAAAGTATAATCTTCAGAGGTCACTAATTGAACTGAACCAGAATCATTTTGTAACCTTAGCCATATATGACTCAAATAAATACCTTGCATATTCCTCCCCATGTAACATCGTGGTGCAGTTTAACAAAAAGCATTTTATGGTTAACTTTTTTCCTCATTTGGTTTAACTGAAATAGCTTCTTCCTTACCATCAGTTTTTTCATATGTCATGGCTCTTATGGCAATTTAACTCTAATGCAAACATATTAGCTTCTTTCTTTCATCAGCTCAAAACGTCGTCACTTAAATAAATATTTTTTGACCATTAGATTGTTTACATCATTTGATGTTGATTTTTCTTTTAAACACAAAATTCAGAGAGATGTTATCTCTAAATGGCTCTTCAAGAGCAGGGGGAGCTTTCCAAACTTCAGAGTTTTCAGTGTTGAGAACTCCAAAGGATTTTTAATTTATTAGTCAGGAAAGTGTAACTGAGCTGTATTAAGTTACAGGATAGATTTTAGAAAGATGAAACAATTTCTGTCTGTATTCCCAGGGCCAATACTATACCTGAACTATAACTAAACAAGAAAATTAAAAAACAAAACAAAACAAAACAAAACACCAAACCACAGCAACAACCAAACACACACACACAAACCAACCCTGCTTACTGGCATCTTTTATCAATGGCAGTTTGGTCTTCTAAGAAAGAGGCAAGGGTTTATGTCCCTTGACTGGCACTCCACTGTGGTACTTGTCTTGGAGCTGGATGTGTTCTGCACGTCACAAAGACATTTCAACGATCATAAAGCATTCCAGCATCAGACTGAAACATGTAAAACTCATTATATTTAGGTGTATATCAGCCTGCCATGGAAAGGATCATTACTACTTTAATGAGTCTGAAAAACTGGTACAGATTTCTTTTTCTAAAAAAGCTGTTTCTGATTCTAAATATAGCAATGATGATTGCCTAGGCAGTTTCCATGGAAATCCACAAATGGAAACATACATTTCTTTTCTATGTAAACAAGGTATTTATATGTTTATTAATTATTCTCAACTAGTCTTTTCCAGCATTGGTGTATAACAATGTACTTTCTATTACCATGCATTTTTTCCTTGTCTCATTAGCATGATGACATGATATTGCATATGCAAAAGAATAGAGAAGAGAAATGTGAGAGCTCAACATTCATCAATTATTTGTAATTTGCACTTACAGTTGCAGTACACCATCCATCACATTACTGTCTTTACAGAGAAGTCAAGTATTCAGCAACAAGAACAAAAGAATGGGGAGAACAATGTGTGGTTGTATTTAAGCTTCCTGAATTAATTAATCTCCCCTTCTTTAAATGGATAAATAGAAAATGCAGGGTATGACAAAGCTATCCTCAGCATGAAGACACCAACACAGATGTTTATTAAACCTAGGGAATAAGACAGGTTCAATGTCCAGCTGCACTTTGGACCACCTTTCCTTGTAACACTGAAGGCACAGGCATGTAAGCTAAGTTGCCCTTTCTTCCTGCAGGAATTAAAAAAATGTATATATAAATATATATAACACCACATTTTTTTCTCTTTGTAAATCCTTTGGGGATTCTGCTATAGTAAGGACCAGATAAGCAGCAGCTTCTTCGTCTTTTTGTGATCAGGACTTCAATAGTTATGGCTACAAATTGCCTTCTTACAGTCAAAATGAACAGGTATCACATAGAATCAATACAGAAATTGCAATACAGAAGCAGCTAATGCATACTTAAGACCAAGCAAATGAGCTGTTTTAATTGAAAAAAAAAAAAAAAATTCTGCACAAAACTTACATAGCTTGTACATTTCCAGCTGCCCAGACCATTAGTTCAAGCAGCCCTACAGCAGCAGGCACCTCTCCAAGCTTCTAGTGGGTTTCCAAATACCTTCAGTTTGGAGGTACTCCACATTTTTGCACTAATCTAGAATAAAAAGAATATCCCTTACAACCGTATAATCCATTTGATCCTCTCAATGTAAAATTTAGTTTAGTGAATGAATTCCCATGGAAGGTTATAGTCCAGCCTGACATATGGCTGATAAAACATAAAAAAAAAGAGTTTATCTTTACTGGAGTGACTGTCAGGATTTTACTCAAGTGTACATATATTTTGACAAAATCTTCCTTCAGAGTACCAGACACTTCTGCATTAAGGTTGACATTATTTATTCTACTCAGAGATTAAGACAAGGCCCAACGTTTTATAGCAGGTAATGGTTACAGACTAATTTTGGAGGAGGATGTAAAGGGGTATAGATTTTCTTTAAGAAAAAGCTCTGGAGAAAAAGGTATTTCCTTAGCTTAGCATTTAACTTGCATAAATGGTAAACTGCAATTTGATAAATATACTCCTAGCTTTTGGAAAAAATCCTTATTTTTTGTCACTTGTGTATCCCATGTTCGAAGGGACAGCAAATGCAAATGTATATGGAAAAAAATTAGAAGATTTAAAAGACAGATAATGTAATGAGACTTACTAAGGTGTGTGTGGTAGGACCAAAATGTTTACAAGGTTTTGGAAAGTGTTAGATATGTCTGGAATGGAAAACAATATCAACATCTGAAGTGAGTCAGGTTTTATAACTTATATCACAGGATAAGTAAGATAAAGTCTTATTTTATCTCAATTTATTAATGTAACTTATTGATGGTGAACTGGGACACTGATGATGTTACATTTAAAGAACAAATAATGTCTCTGTAATATGAAACAAAATGAAAAATTTTATGGTACCCCATGTATTCTCCATGCATTTTGTGCAACTTGCTTCTCAATTCTTAAACTGAAATACTTGAGTTTGAGGAACTTAAGTGGATCTTTGAAATAAATATCTCCCATCTCATCTCATTCTCCTGGGGAAACTGACTGCTCATGCCTTGGTTGGGTGTACTCTTTGCTGAGTAAAAAACTGGCTGGATTGCCAGGACCAGAGATGTGATGAATGGAATTACACCCAGCTGGCAGCCAGTCACAAGTGGTGTTCCACAGGGCTCAGTATTGGGGCCAGTCCTGTTTCATATCTTTATCAATGATCTGGACAAGGGGATTAATTGTACCCTCAGTAAGTCTGCAGATGACACCAAGTTGGGGGGGAGTGATGATCTACTTGAGGGCAGGGAGGCTCTACGAAGGCATCTGGACAGGCTGGATGGATAGGCAGAGGGCAGTTGTATGAGGTTCAACAAGGAGAAGTGCCAGGTCCTGCACCTGGGTCACAACAACCCCATACATCACTACAGGCTTGGGGAAGAGTGGCTGGAAAGCTGCCTGGCAGAAAAGGACCTGGGGGTGTTGGTCGACAGCCAGCCGAACATGAGCCAGCAGCATGTCCAGGTGGCCAAGAAGACCAATAGCTTCCTGGTTTGTATAAGAAACTGTAAAGCCAGCAGGACTAGGGGCATTGTCTCCCTCTAGCTGGCACTGGTGAAGATGTGCCTCTAATACTGTGTTCAGGTTTGGGTCCCTCATTTCAAGAGGGATATTGAGGTGCTGGAGCACATCTAAAGAAGAAAAATGAAGCCAGTGAAGGGCCTAGAGCACAAGTCTGATGAGGAGTGGCTGAGGGAACTGGGGTTGTTTAACCGGGAGACGAGTGGTCTGAGGGACCTTATTGCTCACTACAAGCACCTGAAAGGAGGCTGTAGCAAGGTGGGTGTCAGTCTCTTTTCCTAAGGAACAAGTGATAGGATGGGAGGAAATGGCCTCAAGTTGTGCCAGGGGAGGTTTAGATTGGATGTTAGAAAAAATTATTTCATTGAAAAGGGTATCAAGCATTGGAACAGGCTTCCAGGGAAGTGGCTGTGTCACCATTCTTGGAAGTATTTAAAAGACATGTAGATGTGGTGCTTAGGGACATGATTAGTGGTGGAAATGGTAGTATTAGGTTTACACATGAACTCAGTCTTAAAGGTCTTTTCCAACCTAAATGTTCCTATGATTCTATCTGGGCTAAATTTCCATCAGCAACACTTGACATCAGTTTGTATGAAACTTTGCCTCAGGTTGAAAAGCATACAGATAGTGCTAAGGACATACATTTGACAAGGGTGGGCTTTTCATAGGTATATGAAAAGAATATAGGAAAAAAATATATATGGATGGCAATAAAGGAATACAAGACAAAAAATACTCAAATGATGCCAAGTAGGAGTTCCCTGACATAATGGGATATAATAAGAGCAAACAAAAATTACCTTCATTTATCATAGAATCCAGATGTTGCAACTCAGTCAGCCTCAAAGTTAGACAGAAAATTGGCATAAATGAATCCATTTAAGAGTAATCATCATAAAAGTTAGGTTAGCATCACTTAACAAATCAAAGTTCCTTGAGCATTATGATTTAGTCTAAATTAATTCTATGGAATGACTGCTAGCAGATCCTGTTCATCAAAATCCTAACAAGGCCAGTTTAGTTGAGAACACTAGCATCTTGTTCCTCTTAACATAGTAACATATTTCACAGAAAAGTAACAAATAGTTTCTTGCACCAGTGTGAGCTATTAAAGGAAAATCCGCTTTATTTTATGATCTGGGCCCTCTTTTGCCATGCCTGCTCACTATGCTTGTGGAGAAAACCTTGGTCAGCAAGCCTATGAAGATGAAATTGTCTCTGACTTTTCCTTAAAGTACAGAAATGAGGACAATTTCCAGCTACTTAAACAGCACAACATTAAAATACTATTAGAACAAGATTAGCTTTCCAGAGGGAAAAAGACCTCCATTCTGCTGGGACATAAAACTAAAAGATCTAGAAAAAACACTCATCCATACCTATTCTATCCTTCCAAAGCAGGGCAGGAAGCTAAAAGAAGCGTCCTTGGGCTAAATGGGTCTCCCAAGGTAGGTGCATTTCCCCTTTCCTCCAAAGGGTTCTACGTGACCTCAGACGCTGTAGGAAATAGGAAAACTCCCTTTTGCCCAATGACAGGTTTAAACAAATCACAGCCTTAGTGGTAGGGGAAGGGGGTGGAGCAGACGGGAGACACTATAAACAAAACCCAAAAAAGATCTTATCTGCCATAATGCTTATTTGACACATTTGTTTTGCTTCATACAGCCCATCTGCCCATTCACAAGGATTCAATTGAATCTGTGGACATTCCACACTCAGCAACAGCCCCTAACCACTTTTAATAGTGGCAACACTAGTCTGTTTTCAAGTTGCAAAATTACAGAATAGTTGAGGTCGGAATGGACCTCTTGAGGTAACCTACACCAACAGAAATGCTCAAGCATGGTCAGCTAGAAGAGTTTGCCCGAGACCATGTCCCTCAGGTTTTGAATACCTCCAATGATGGACACTCCACAGCACTCAGGGCATCCTATGCCAGTGTTCAACCCCCTCACAGTCAGAATATGAAGCATGTATGATAGATTTAGCAAGGTAATATTGAGAACACCATTAAAATAGGGTGTTTGACTAGAACTCCCTAATGTAAATAATACCTAAAATCAATGAAAAAGATTGAGTTCTCAGCTGTGGCATTCAAATACACTTCTTTCATTCCCTTTTGACTTAACTTTCTCTCCAGAATTAGTTTACTACTTGTCCTTATCCTCGTGTCTTAAACATTATTCCAAATAAAAAGCTTTAAATAGTGCCCCCTCAAAAGAGTAATTACTTAAAACATTTGTATGATTTTTCATGTTCTTGCACATAAATTACTTGTGAAGATAATGACTTCATTTGTTAGGAACTCTTCTTCACTAGTCTTCCTTTCTTTGGCTCCTCTTTACTGCAACTTACATTGTGGCAAAATATTCCCATATCAAAGGGGTAGAAAATGGAAATCAGAAGAAGCAAAGAGAGATACAGACCAATAATATGTACGCTAGAACAAGTTTCTTTTATAACAAGAACACTTCAAAAAGCATCCACCAGTGCCATATACACCCAGAGGTCAATTTAATGATGCATAAGAGATATATTACCCGTTTTGATTTTCTTCAGTTGGAGAAAATAAACTCACTTCCCATTAACAACTGCTGGCACTTCTGTGCCTTGTAATCCCTAACTTCACGAACCCATCTCATTATCTGCTTGACAACACAAATACTTGGAAAACAGCAACTTTCATTCTTGCAGTAGTTCATGTGCAGAATAAATCAATCACCTCAGATTCTTTAACCACTCCAGCATCGTTTTAAGGACGAGCTATTATTAGTAATCCCAGGAAAGAGATTAACTCAGATTTATTGGACAGAAGGTAACTGACATTTTAACTTGAGAGTTGAAATTTAAGAAATGTTTTTTATTGAAAACTCCTGATCATAAACTAAACATAAGGGTATAACATAATAAAGCATATATTCACAGGAACACATACGATTGTATTCTTACTGTATTGCATTATTGTTTCACTGTAGCTGAAACTGCAACAAGTTTAAGAGGCATTCATTGATGTATTTTATTTGTGTTTTGTGTGATACACAAATGTCACCATTACCTTCTAGTTGTTTTTGTGTAATGTAGGCTTTCTGTTGACCTGAAATATTTCCAAAGTTAAAAAAGTTTTCTGCCTCCAGTTTATACTGAGGATGTCATTCCCTGATGACAGGCATTTCACAGATGTCACAGCTGGCAATAGTGAAAACTAGAATACCTTAGGGACACTCCAGCAGAAAATTGTTTCTTTATAAAAAACTAACACACCCTTTAAGGGCTCAAGAAAGTAACTACTGGGCTCAGCCTAATGCCTACGAAGGTAAGTTAACAGCTTTTCAGTGACCTAAATAGTCTCTAGGAATGAAGTCTGTGATTAGTCTGACATGCTTCTTTAGAGAGCTCTTAACAGTGTTCAGCACACAAAAATCTAGAGAAAGGGGAAGTCATTTAACATGCTTTACACTTTAAGGCTGAGTGGAGCCCCAGTACCCAATGCTATGCAGTGAACACCTGATTTTCTGATAATAAAAGGCTTTTTTTAAACTACAGTCATTACAGATGGTTTGGTTGGGTGTTTTTTGTTGTTGTTGTTGTTGTTGTGTTTTTATTTATTCCCCCCCACCCCCCCCCACCCCCCCCCACCCCCCCATGAAATCCTGTGAGGGAGGCCAAAATCAAATGCTTTATGTGTTGATGTTTGGTAGGGTTATGTAAACTTGTCCTGATAACTTAGTTGAGGGTTGTCAGGGTCAGGGCTTCAGAAGAAAATACATGGTCGTGAAATGCAGAATGTTTTCAATAGCAATAGTAACTGTGCTATACATTTTTACTGAATAACTATCTTCTTGATTTTCCTTTTAAATGCCATATATTTGCAAAGCATTCAGCCTACAGCCAATGACGTATGTGAGTGCCAGGATTTGCTACTGAGTGAGGGCCTCCATGAGCTAGCAGATCAAAGCTGTTCTAAGAGTAGTTTCCTCTGGAGAAAAAAAAAAAAAAAGCTAAGAAAAAAAAAAAAAGGCTGGATTGGCCTATAGAATCATAGAATAATTTGGGTTGGAAGGGACCTTTAAAGATCTTCTAGTCCATCCCTTCTCTGAAATAAGCAGGGACATCTTGAACTAGATCAGGTTGCTCAGATTCCCATCCAACCTGACCTCGAATATTGCCAGGGATGGGGCATCTACAACCTCTCTAGGTAACCTCTTCCCATGTTTCACCACCCTCACAGTAAAGAATTTCTTCCTTATAGATAACCTAAATCTACTTTCCTTCAGTTTAAAACCATTACCTCTTGCCCTGTTCCTACAGGCCCTACTAAAAAGTCTGTCCCTGTCTTCCTTATAAGCCCCTTTAAGTATTGAAAGGGCACAGTGAGGTCTCCCCAGAGCCTTCTCTTCTTGCAAGTCTCTCAGGCTTTCCTCACAGAAGTGCTCCAGCCCTCTGATCATTTCTGTGGCCCTCCTCTGGACTCGATCCAACAGGTCCATGTCTTTCCTGTGCAGAGAACTCCAGAGCTGGATGGAGTACTCTGTGGGGAGTGTCACAAGAACGTAGTAGAGGGAGAAAATCATCTTCCTTGACCTGCTGGCCATGCCTCCTTTGATGCAGCCCATGATATGGTTGTTTAATGGGCTGAGGAGGTATGTCTGGAGGGTCCCAGGGGAGGGTGCTCATGTGTAGTGGGTTAACCTTTGCTAAGGGCCAAACTACCAATCTTTCAATCTGCCTCCTCAGCAGAACAGGAGGAGAAAATAGGGTGCAAAAGCTCATAGGTCAAGAAAAAGAGAGGGAAAAAATTTCCAGTTACTGTCATGGCCAAAACAGACTTGAAATGGAGAATATTAATTTAGTTTATCAGCCATTAAAACAGATTTTTGTAATAAGAAACAAAGACAACAAATTAAAACACTTTCCTCTAACCCACTCTACTGTTTTCCCAGACTCACATTCGCTCCTTCATTCCCAACTCCTACCATGTCCCCTACTGCCAAGCAGTGCAGGGTGATGGGGCATGGGCATCTGCAGTCAGTTCATAATAGCTCCTTTCTGCTGCTCTTCAGTCCTTTCCCTGCTCCAGCTTGGGGCCTTCCCGTGGGTTACAATCCTTCAGGATAAACCTCTCCCAGCATGGATTCTCCATGTGCTGCAGCTCCCCTCAGAGCAAATTCATCTGCCCTGCCGGGGTCTGCCCCGGGCCCGCGGGGGCATCTGTGCGGGGGCGCCCGGAGCCCCCTGCCCCCTCCCGCTCCCCCCTCGGGGCTGGCCGGGCTGTTTCTCACCCCGTTGCCCTCAGCCCTGGCTGCCGGGCACCGTTTTGCCCTTTCTCAGCTCGGCTTTCCCCGAGGCGCCCGCCCGTGGCTGCGGGGCTCAGCTGTGCCCTGCGCTGGGGCCGGTGGAGCCGCCTGGAACCGGCTGGAACCGGCTGGAACCGGCTGTGCCCGGCACGGGGCAGCCCCGGCACCGCCTGATGGGGACCACCACTGCAGGTCCCAACACAAATCCTCGGGCAATTAGAGCCTTGTGGTGCAGTCAGGGCCCTGACGCCAGCTATTTTACCAATGCCAGGTGCCTCTTCTGAGTTTTTGCAGTTCTCCACCAGATACAGTAACCCTGTCCCCAGCTCACTTGTAAAGATTCAGCTTTCACTTGCCCACATTTTCTTCTTTTTAACAAGCTTATCCCGTTTTCAAAACAGTATGTAGCTTTTTTTGTTTGTTTGTTTGTTTTTGGGTTTGCTGCTTTTGTAAAGATGCTTTATCTGAATCACATTATGGTGTTCTCACAACACAACTACCTTTAAGAGGAAAACCCCATGTGAGGCTGTTTTTCCTCTTGCGGTTGCCCCCGCCAGCTCCCCCATGAAGCAGTGTCTGCTCATGCCCGAGCAGTCAGGTACAGCAGCACAGTATGACCTACCACTGTCCAACTGTTATACCCACGCATCAATGGAGTTTGCCTTAGAGACTGATGAACTTAGATCTTTTCCACTGCTTTTGGTTTGCTGTGTCTACTACTTCTTGATCTCTTCAACATAATATTTTCTATGAGAGAAGCCACAAATCTGGGAACTTTCACTGCTCTTCTATGTATTTAAAGAGAGAGAAATATGCACAAATCATGTAAACACAAATGTTCAAATTGCTAACATTTTTTTTCTACATTATTATTTTAGAGGATTTTCTTACAATTGAAATATCTTTTTCTTCATCTCCTGACTTTTCAAATTATTGTTTTTTCCATTTCTAGTAATTTTTTTTATAATGATTTTGAGTCCAGCAATATTATACCTTTAAACTGAGTTTGCTTTAGTTTCTCCTGGTATTGAAACATATCAAGATTTCATTACCGTTTTTCCTTCTACTTTTCATGCTATTTAAACCATTAATAATTTAACTTTTTCAAAATAAAACCTATTTTCCTAATGTAGACAAGCATATAATATTGGCTTTCTATGAAGAAAAATAAGTTGATTCAGTTATGCAAATAGCAAATGAAAAAGATGATTGAGTTTCTATGCAATATGACTTACATTTCTAACAAGTTATAAAAGCACAAAGTATAATGGGAATATGAGTGAAAATAATCAGAGGAGCCTTTATAAAGGGAAGGTTTGCCTGGGCTATCTATTAATATTCTTTGGAGAAGTCAGCATGCACATAGATAAGCAACATGACAATGCATCCACAGGGGACTTCTTTTTACAAAATCTCTACAGCAGATGTTTCTGCACTTTTGAAGTCTAGCATCTCCAAGGCATTCCAAACAAACCACAAGTCGTACGCCCTCTATAGGTTATGCACCTTATAAATTTAAAATTGACCCTTAAAATTAAGGTTTTCTTAGCAAGTCTTCCTTCCTTCCTTCCTTCCTTCTGTCCTTCTGTCCTTCTGTCCTTCCATCCTTCCTCTCCTTCCTTCCCACAGGTACATAGAATGACACTATTTTACTTTGGTCATTCCCACCAAGGGACAAGGCTATTTGTATTTTAAGTTTTGTTGACTGTCATTGCTAAAGAGGTGGAGATGTAAATCAGTGTAATTAACATCAGAAGATTATTATTTCTGATAATATAAATTCTGATAAATAAAAAATATTATCAGACTGCTAGTCACCAAAACTCAAGAGGATGATACAAAAGGCTGAGGAGAGTTGGACAGGGAGAAGGAGAAGGATTAATCTAATTCTTTACTCTTTACTCCTCCACCAAAGACAAGTAACAACCGATCCAAGAGACAGTATTTCAATGTTACCGTATTTTAGGAATGAAGATCATCAAATACAGTTCAGCCATAGTCTAAAAATGTAATTGGAGCTTTAGGAGTTAGTAGAAAATTAATAGTCAAAACTGGAATGTCCATAAATATTTATCTGTGATGTGCCCATGTTTTGAATATTGCAGTTATCCTCCTCAGTCTCAAAAGAAGATGAAAAGAGGTTTGTTTTGATTATAGTGTACTTGTGTACAAAGAAACTAAATGACTGAAAGTATCTGGCCACCTATTGCAAAGAGTCATTAGCCTGGTGATACCACTTGGTGTTGGTAAGTTGTGTGTTTCATGACCTACTCTAAGTCAGGCAAAAACACGACACTCACTGAAATAACTCATTCAAATATGTCTTGAATATGACCAATTGCCAGGTGATACTCAACAATGATTCCTACATAAACTTTAAGGTCTCCTGGCAAAAAAAATACTGGGATGAAACTCAGGAGATCTTTCTACCACTACATACTGGAAGCTGAGAAGTTATAAAAAAGAATGGGATGTTAACCTCTTGCAGTTGCTATAGTCTTCACTATAAACTCCTTATTTGCCAGTGTTAGAAAACAATTGATTAACCCAGTACAAGCTTTCTTACATCAGCATAATTTATGGAATCACTAAAATTAAGAAGTTTAAATAGGGCTCATACAAAATTCTTAAAGTCTTAATTAAGATTAATTTCATGCTATAGACCATTTAAAGATAATAGGAACATACCTTAGGAGAATGTAAAGGTCTTTTCGGTAACTGCAAAGAGCCACTTTGACATACACTCTTCTTTAAAGGTCAAAAACAGTTGGCAAAATCATTGTTGACCTGCATTATTTTGATTGTCTAAACACAATTTACTAATACCAGGTGGCCAAAAATTAGCTTGAAAATTGGCAGGTGCAGGGAGTAAACGTCTGACTATCACTTCTTGAGTAGATGAACAATGGGAGGGCATAAAAGGGTAAGCATAGTTTTAAGCTGGAGTATAATTGTATTTTTATTATTTTAGGTTTTAATTTGATAATTTGAGAAGATTAGACAGAAAACATTCAAATCAAAGCTTCTGAAAAGCGATCAGGTAATGACATAAACATGATGAAGGAAAAAAGTATTGTAATTTTAGAGCTCTGCAATTTTTGCTACCTTTAGTTTCATACTTTTGTTTCACATGTATTCCAAGACCTAGAGACAGAACTGACATCACTTCACCTTATCAAAGAAAAGCTATATTCCATCAGGAAACCGTTCAACATTTTATGGAATTAAGCTCTGTATTTATAATAAATGTCTTGAGTTTTATATTCCTAATATAACTATACTCCAAAATTCTCTCAAAGCATGTTCCATATAATGCATTTTCTCCTGGAAACACTGATGAATTTAATCTGAGGCAGCAAACAGAAATTACATTAATCCATCTTGTAGCTTTGGTGATATAAATTTTCTAACCTCCTCCTTTATATTGCTACAAATGTGTCATTAATTTGTTATGCCCTGAACTTTCGTTCTTTATACTGCAAAAGAGCAGTGGAGTAGATAAACTATGTGCAGTGTATCAAGAGGAAGGAGCAAATTATAGTTTTGACACTTACTAAGTGATTTCCACATTTTCTTCTATGCATTTCTGCTGCAGTTATCACTTCAGCACTAATCCTTCCATTAGAATTTCAAATGGGCTTTCTTCCTGTATAGAAGTTGTGGAAATGAAACAAATCATTGGTTACTTTGTTCAGATTAGTTGCATTGAGGTTCTGTCCCCCATTTTAGATTGGTATTTTAAATTCTGGAAGAAGCAACTTCTCCAGCATGCTTGTACTCTCCCTAACACTGTGATCATGGGACTGTTGCAAAGAGTAAAATAATATATACTTACGGAGATTTACCTGAGTAATAACAAGAATTAGGTCTTGGTTACAAAACCACTAGAAAGGTTATTAGACTTTGCATGGCATTTTTTACCATTTCATCTCCAAGTAGCAAGTGGTAAATTAACATGCCATGTAGCTGGGAGGTTATTATCCCACACCTGCCTGTTTTGAAGTCTTCAGTGCTTATTTTGAAGTGGTGCTGGGCAGTATCAGATACAAGACATGAACTAGCTACAAATGGGTCTGGTAGAGTGGTGCTGTTCATATGAAGGTACTGCTAAAGGCATGAATTTTTTGAGCAGACTACTAAAGGAATGCTTAACATTCCTTCACTACAAAGTTATGAAAGATAGGTTGGAATTATTTATTCTTTAAATATATTACAGTGCTGTTGCAGCACAAAAATTTAGAACAGATAATCCCATAAGAAACCATTACACTACCTATTACTGTGATACTGTGTCATTAGTAAAACTTCATTTAATTAAGATAAATAAATTTTATGGTGGTTAATTTGTGGTGCTTCCATTAAAAGTTTTAAATATGCCAAAAGATCCTGCTGTTGTACGTCAGTTCCACAAGCCTCAAAGGATTCACAGATTAATATTCATTGCAGTACAGAATCTGGCATAATTAAAAGTTTTCATGTTTCCACTGCATACCTTTTATTTTCTGAGGGAATACTAATGCTTATTATTATTATTGTTGTTGTTGTTGTTATCAACATCATCATCATCCCTGTACACCTGAAAAAAGGAAAGAAAAACATAGTATAAAAGTATCTTCATAACACTAGATAAATGAGCATAAAAGCATAGTATGAACTCAAACACTTTGGAGAAAGTTGCACATAAAAGGACAGAAAATATTCACATTGTGACTGAGAAGCTATATGCAGAGGGAGAGAAATCTATACTTACCAGTAAAAGGTTGCATAAGAGAGGAAATGAGATTTCATCAGCGATGAAAAATTAATTTATAACTGTGAGGTGCTGATATTTTCCTAAGTCTTCTCAAAACACTCTTGTCAAAGACTAGCAGTCTACTGGCTTTCCTCGCCTCACCTCTACCTCACTTTCCTCACCTACGTCTAGGAGAATGACTGCAAATGCCATATCTTAACCTTAAAAAGCAAAGCAGAGTGATGCAAGTACTATATAAAAAAGGAGAATGGAAACTTCTGAAAAAACATTCTTTTTCCTTATTTTCTGGGGAAATGAGGCCTGATATAGGAAAACATGTCTTCTGTGAAATGTTTAAGAAAACAGTAAGATACCATTCAAAGTAACAACTTCTAGAATTTTTACAAGTGTACTTCAGTCATCTTTTTTAGTCTTCTAGGAGTGATATGCTTCCTTGCTCAACTGGGCACTGCAACAGAATATATTCCACCACTGATACTCTGCTGCTTTGGTAGCAGCTACGCATATGTCTTACAGTCATAACAGATGTCACTCTATTTGACAACATCACGACCACTGAACCAAAAGGACTTAGACACCATAAAAGTAATTGAAAAAAAATAATAATGTAGCGCCGTATTCACCATGAAAAATAGAGTGCTGGCAAGCACTACTCACACAATCAGATATGATGTGTCACTGATCCTTAATATGATGCTGAACGTTCAATGTTCATGGAATCCACAACTATTAGAGCCTAATACCAACTTCTGCAGGCTCTGATCTTTTCCAATAACTAACAGAAATCAGTGTACTTCAAACACAAGTAACATTGCACTTATACAGATGACACATAACCCGATCCTAAAGTACTGTCATGACAGAAACTACAGACTGTACTCAATGGGTGGAAGGAATTCTTGCTTAAAAAGTAGCAGGGTTTATCTTCCTAAAATCCTATTATCTCCAAATCATGCAACTATACTTCAGGTAGAGGAAAGATTACTGAAATTGCAACCAAATATTTGGCAGGAGCTGAAGGACAGTATAAAGGAAATAACCTTTAATTATACACAGTATCTGAAACCTGCTGTTCAGCTTATTAGTGGTTGCTAGTTCACAAGGGTGATTTATGTGTTCTAAATAACTACTGGCAGGAAAGATTAAGATGATGGATAATCAGCCTCTACACAGGTACAGAGAAAACTTCAGGAGGAACATCAGGGTATGAAGACCCTTCATCTGAATGAATACCTGGATTAAACTATTTCTAATAAATAGTAAGATATCCAACAAATTTCTGTTTACAAATATAAGTACCAATTTATTATAAAATAGTAATGGAATGCAGCTGCAATACTTTGAATATAAATGCATTTACTCAGCTGTGTCAAATACTCATCATTCCCATGTATGAGAATCGCCAAAGAGGGAAAAGCCTCATGAGATACTCGCTCCGTAATACTGCTAACTACTACTCTTTTTGATCTTTTCTCCCTGAACTCTTTGAATAACATCAAACTCCAATTTTAAAAAATCCCATCTTGGAATTTCATTTCAAATCTTTCCTTACAAACTAGTCTCCAACCTTTCATTCTTTCCCAGTTTTTTTCTGAAATGTCTTTGGGAGTTCTCATCAGAAAATTGCAGATGTGCTATGGGATGAAAGCTGAAGTTGTTATATCCTGTCCTAGGAAATACAAGCAACATAGAACTCAATTTGCTGGTACTTGCTTTGGCTAATACTCAACCATGATTTAGACTACCAAGTTGTGACCACACCGAGTGTGACATGGGGATACACACCAGTCTGGCTTGTAAATTAATAATAATAATAATAATAATAATAGAAAAAGAAAAAAGGATGATCTGACTATGCAAGCAATAGAATCATAGAATAATTTTGGTTGAAAGAGCCTTCTGAACATCATCTAGCCCAATGCTAAAGTAAAGCTGACTTCAACTAAAAGGTGTACTAATGTTGCTCAGAGCCTTATTTAGGCAAGCTTTGAAAGTCTCGTAAGATGGGGATACTAAAACCTTGCCAAGCAATTATCAAGACTGAAATACTCTGTGACCAGATTCTTTTAGATATTCCACACATGGAGGGTGTCATGTTTAGTATCAGGTTTACTTACCTGAAGATGGTGTATGTTACATGGGGTTTCTGATTTAGTGGAGTGATATAAAATACAGTGAAAATGTCATCACGTACTGTTTATTTAGTATAATGGATAATTACCATCATCAACATTATATTGTTAAGGGAAGGTTAATCAATAATTCCAAGAAGGAACTAAACCCAAAGACCTCGTGAAGCTGTATCTGAAACCAGACTTGCCAAAATAAGTTGAACTGTGGTCAAGAAAAGTCCATATAGGGAAAGGTAATTGAGGTTCAATTCTTGGCCAACTGTAACTAGAGGGTTGACTATTGTTTGAGACCTCCAGAAGTTTTCTTAAATACCTGTAAGCATGTGGGATGCTTAATTAACGTAGTACCACTTATTCTTGGAAAATGAGTGAATATGTATGACTATTCCAAGAAATGTAAGAGATAAATGTATGTATGGTCTATATAATCTTGCCTAAATGTAACATACAACACACATATTAGGCAGAATGATGCCTGGTGCATCCAGCGCTGCAATAAAGGAATGCCTGCTTCTTAATGCTACATTGCTGTTAAAGAGTTTTCTTATTCCCAATTTCGGTGACAAAAAACACAATACAAATGTAAGTTAGACTTAGCGAAACATAGCAATTACAATACACATTTCAGTCCCAATGTGATACCCATTACTGGTCTCAAAATATTGTCACTGTCACAATGCTGGACATGCCCAATTGCTAGGAAAGAATATGTGTTGAAGCCACATCAAGCCTGTTTCTCTGTTCAGAATTCTTTTACTAGTTGTCTAGCTTTTATACTTTATGTTGGGGTGAGCCACATATTCACTCCTGCCCATGCTGGTCTGGCTAACTCAAGGAGACATTTACACCACCAATTGATCCATTCAGCTGTTGATAGCTATTTCTCTAAAACAAAGGCCACCCTCCATCCCTTTTTGGGGGGGATAAAGTCAGCTTCTTTTCATTATTCTTTGAACTTTATGGGCACATCACCCTTGTCCATCTCCACTGAGTGGTTCTTCATTGTAGGGGGTTACGCAGTGACTCACATTCCAGCACTAGGGGTTTAGTCTGTCACAGCAATCTCTTCCAGTGCTAAATCTGCCTGGCGGAAAAGTATTAAGGAGAAAAAGGACACAGTAAGTTGAAAAGGTTTGACAGTCAGAATGTCACAATCTCAGAAAATAGACTGATATCTGCAAAAGGATAAAATAGTAACAAATGCCCTAATCTTCAAGACTTGTAATTATATATTCCTTCAGTAATGACTCCAGACAAGACTTTTTTCTTTTTAATAGTCTCTTAAAGATTATTTCTTAAATTTATTCACTATACTTAACATTCTAGAACACTGTACACACATAGAAGAAATAGCAGTGAATAAGAATAATTTATAGCAAAAGATAAACAAACACAAGTTGCTACCTCCTTAATGAAAGCAGACATTCTAGAAATAGTAGATATATTAAGATATCAATATTTTCAAATAGGTAAGATTGCTTAAGGTCTTACAGCATCAATGGTCTCATAGAAATCACTACAACTATTTGCGGTATACAAAGCTAAGCATATAAGCATAATAGGTTATGGAATCACCATCCCAAGAGGTGTTTAAAAAACACATAGATGTGGTGCTTTGTGACATGGTTTAGTGACGAACTTGACAGCCCTGGCCTGGGTTAGCCATTGAACTTGATGATCTCAAAGGTCTTCTCCAACCTCAATGATTCTACAATTCTATGCTATGCTTACGTTCTTTGATTAAGACAATGTACTTCAATGAGCTGAAGCTTGTATCAAACACAAAGAAAAAACTGAAATCAAAGACAACTGTGAACATGCTGTGACCTAATATTCATAGAATAGCTCAGCTTCTTAATTCTATGTAAAAAAATGTCCAGTTCAAAGTTTGAGAAAGCAAAGAACAATATTTTAAAAAATCTAACAGACAGGAATCCCTGTTTTTCTTTAAAAATCTGTTTTTTTATTTGAACACAAAAGTACATAAAGTGTTTGGAGCTGTTGAAAGAGTAATTTGGCAGCTATTTGGGAATCTGAAGTTCTGTCACTTCACAAGATCTGGAAACAACAGAATTATTTTAAAAATTTTCCTTTTAAAGATTATGCGTAACTTTTGTCAGAAAAAGATGCTAGTTTTTCTCCATATTGCCATCATTCAAACTAGGACAGGAAATAAAAGCTCCATTTCAGCTCCTGAATATTTCAAATATACTATCTTCCTAAACACAAAATCTAGTCCTGGTTTCATACTCCAGATGTTCCATCATCAGATGGAACAGATACAGAGAGAGATTTTGAAATAATCATTGAGAGATAGGTACATATATCCTACTAAATGTTCAGCATTTCTGACTTTGAAAATCTCACAATGCTAACTGCAGTTGACAACTTCATTAAACAGTATTTTCATTTGGGGTATGGGAGGGTTGTTTGTTTTTTTTTCTTAACAACCATTTTAAACACTAAATGGGATAAGTAATTGTCAATATTAACCATGATGTAAGGTCTGGTTTAGAAAGAGTTATTCAATGCTGATATATCCATTCTTGTCAATAGCTGGATTAATGAGAAGTCTGTGAAGTAATAGTCGTCTTTTTTTTTTTTTAATATTTTTTTTGGCAGGGGGCAGAGGGAAGAACTTGCCTGGTATTTTTCTACCAAGCACTGCCAACAAACCCAGCACATACAAGACTGATGTAGAATCTATCTGTGCTTTTAAGATCTAGACATCCTAACCTCCCCACTGGCTAACTGCACACTGTATTTTTTTTTTAGTTCTTACAACCTACATGCTTGTGCAGAGTGTCTCATATATAAAATCTTATTCACTGAATAGTTTCCCTGCCTCAAATTACAGTTTCAATGTAATCACTGTAGTGTTTTGCTTTGCTATTTCTCCAACAAATTCCAGTTGAACGTGTTCTTATTTGTCAAGTGTGTTTTGGAATTTAAAATATGTCTCTGACATTCTATTGTTCCCTAAAATTTCTGATTCATCCATGGAAAACAAACTTGCATATATTCTTGCACATTTGCATATATTCTTTGCAACCTCTGGCTTCTGGGTGCAAAATAAGGCTTTGACTATATATTTAAAGATTGCCATCAATGTACTTAAATCAGAAAGCTGGCTGGAATTTGACAGTTCCTGACCTGAGCATTTTGTTTTCTGATGCTCATGCTATTCTAACACTATAATTTTACAAAAACTTCCAAAAATGTTTAGATTTCTCTCTATGAATGTGGGAATTTGCTCCTTCGGTACTCAAGTTTTAGACAGGTTTGGAAGAAGTGGGGAATAAGGAAGAACGAAAAAGTGGAAAAAATCTTTGTTGTTTTAGCAGTCCTGTGCTGCTCTGAATCATTGAAAAGTGCATTGCAATGTTAACAGTTTTAAAACTAGCTCAATAATCGTGAGCACTTCTCTACTGTATTATTACAATCTGCACTCTGTTTAATTTTAAAAATAATTGTCCCTTATTAAAACCTCCCACATTACATTACTACTGGTCATGCAGAAAATTACTTTGCTTCAGGAAACAAAACCATCCAATATAATCACTTCTGTCCTACTGATAAAAGTTGGTTTAATCACACGGCAAAATCTTGGAAGGGAAGTATTTTGTTTACTAAACTGAGCTGTGAAGATAAAGAAGAGGACCTAGCACTTGTGTCTCTCATGCACATTTTGCTAGTTTCTTGAAATTAGCAAGTGATCTCCCAGGTCCCTTTGGCATGGTTTCTTTAGCATGACCTGATTTAAATGGAAAATAAACATTTATAAGTCACAGAACTCTGAAAACTTTAGGAAAAAAAGTGAATACAATGATCCTATTCACAACATGTATTTTTAATATTTCCATTTATGCTTTTTTCCTCAGGATTTAGCACGTTGATATTATAGATGAAGTTGGAAAAAATTAGGGTTGGCTTTTTTCTCTTACTGCAGGGTTGATCAAAAAAAGAAAGGCCATGAAGCATGCCTCAGTGCACACAATGAAAATTATAAACTAAGATTCTGCATTTTTTAATACTGTATCAATCTGAAAAATTTTTGTATTGCCAGCAGTAGGTGCCACAGGAAGCAGTAATACCACTTAAAGACACTGAAAAATATAATAATATTATATGAAATACTTGTTTATTTTATCCAAGAGAAAGTCATTTTTATGACATGAAGGCAGATTTTTCAACATATTCTTACCTTACACCACCATAACATTAAGGCTGGAATTCTCCATATGTCTATCCTTCCTCTACGCTGACCTATTTCACAGGCTGGAGAAGACTTTGGTTGGAAATAAGTAAGTCTTAGTGAACAAAGACCCTACATATTCTACAACATAAGTGCCAGATTTGGGCACATCTAGTAGCACTGTGAAATGGTTAAACCAACCGCCTAACAAAGAGCAGCAAAAGGGAGGATGTGCCACAAGGGAGGCTGCTCCATAATGGGGGATGAGCCAGGAGCAGCAGATGTTCACAGCACAAACAGCACCCTCCGTGGCCTGGTGCAGTCTGGCAGGACCCAAGCAGGGCTGCACTGGGGACAGCAACCCATCCACAGTCCCAGTGAAGGTGAGGGGATGACTCAGGGCTGGTGTCCATCCAGGGAGTTTGCTCAGAAACAGCAGAACTGGTTACAGGGATGCCCATGACTCAGCTCAGGCCAGGCCGGAGTGCCCCAACCTGACAGGCCTGAGCCCAGACAGAGCTCCTGGACCAACAGGCAGGGAGTGCCTGGGTGGAGACCCCAGGTGAGACAGGTCAGGGCAATGAAGGTCTATTGGTGCAACCTGGACCATGACACCACTGCAGTGACCTGACTATGATGGATGTGAAGCAATTGAGATGACGCATAGACAGATCTCAAAGTATATTTTCTCCAGTTAATTTTGGTTTATGAACAGCAAGGGCAATATTGCAGAACCTCTCCCATTTAAAATCTTTTATCAGTGCCCTAGAAGGAGTGGCAGAGCTCACTCTCAGAGTTTAAAGATGACACCAAAACCAGGAGAGCTAGTCAGTAATGCTCAACTGAAGGGGTACTGTTGATATGTACCTAATCAGGTCAGAGGAACAGGCCAACAGGAAATTTATGAAATTCAGTAAGTGCTACCTCTGGGTAGGAGGTACCAGTGCAAGGATGCAGGTGAGTGCTTGCCTGGATGGGAGTGGCTTACAAAATACCTGCTCTCTCTCGTGGGTTTGTTTTGGATTTTTATTTCTTGTATGTTTGTTTGCTTGCTTTTTTGTTGTTGGTTTGTGTTTGGTTTTGTTTTTTGTTGTTGGGTTTTTTGGGGTTTTTTAATCCTAATAATTTGGTCTAAGGTTACTTAATTGAAAATAAGTGTATCAGCTGCCTGCTGATGGATGAAAAGCTCTAAAAAGTACTAAGTGGATCAATGAATATACAGTACTGTCTTAGCTAGTACAAGTCCACTGGCTTTAGTGAAAATGCACAACAAAATTTCTTATCCACAGACACTATATCAGATTTTTCAAGACTTGGAATAAACTTCACTGAAGAAAGTACAAATGCTCCTTCAGGAAGGATTTGGCAAGAATTTCAGATGTTATAGTTTCTGTATCTCTAACCTAACCCTTGTCTCAGCACTTTTAGTATTTCTGTGCCCATTGCTGTTAACTAACAGAAAACCACCGGTGGACAATAGGTTGACTTCATAGAGGTGATATATGAGGAAGAAAGGTATCTACATACTTTGATCCACTGGCAAGCTTAATTTGCATAAAACTGTCTTTTAGACATACTGTTGCTACTTCCAAAGATGCATGCTGACAGGCTGAGTTCATTAAATGGATTATTATGCAAATATAAGTTGTAGTAATCCCTCTAAGGCATTTAATTATCAGACTGGTAATAAAACATAATGATAAAGTGTACTTTTAATAGTTTTTGAAGAATATTATTTCAATAAAATTTTAGGGGTTCAATAAAATGTGACTGCTATCCCTCAATAAAATACTGCCAGAATTTCTGTATTAGTGCCTAATGGTTGAGAAGTTTTAAGTAATTTCAATGAAAATTTAATATTTTATATGAATATTTTAATGTTAAACTTGGCACATTATTAGGGAGATGGAGATCAGATTCTCTATTATTACTAAATGATTGCTCAGTTGATTCCAGTAGAAATTTACTCCTTTGCATTGGCTCTAAGTCATTGTTAATTTAACCTATGTTAGAGGACTAAGCTGTCTGTAAACCCACCTTTCAAAAAATATGTCATGATTTCATAGTATGTGTTTTTCATGAATTATTTGACGTTTGTATTTGCTATTTAGGGAGGATGATTAATTACTGAGGGCTCAGTTCTTCACTCCTGGACATTAAGCATTCTTCTTTCTTACAATGATCAGCAAGTGACAGTATATCATCAGACAATGGACAGTGTACTTCTAGTATGGATACACATTTATCCATGTTGAAAATTATCTTCAGGATCATACAAGTCAGTAAAAAATATTCTAATGTGAAAATGATATTTCTCACTAGTGAGACTCACAAACAGCAAGCATTGTTTTTATTCACAAAATCAATATTTTTTTAATCGATTAAGAATTTAAAATAAACAAATTAATATAAACAGGGATAAGAAGTGCCTCAGTAGAGAACTACTTCTCACTGACTATCTATCATTAATAAAATTGCAATTCACATTGTATAATTTTGTGATGGAAGATATGTCAGTATTATTTTCAGCAGAATTAATATTGATTGTACTTGAATGTATTAGCATGTTTCTGCAAATACAGTCACAGCTCATACAGTATAGACAATTGGTCTGCAGGATACAACTAGCAAGACTGCCAAAAGCCATCCTAGCAAGAAAAAAGAGCTAGATTTTTTACGAAATATTGTGAAGCTCAGGATGCATGAAGTTGAAACAAGAGCTAGTACTTATCAGCAGCAACTGGAAACCCAATTTCCGTTTTTTGATAGCTCAAAATTTTGAAAACATTCCATGCCAATGAGGCCAATTACCAGAATATTCATGTTTTCTAAGAACGGAAAGCCTTTCCCCACCCTGTCCTAGAGAAACAGAAACATACATTTTCTAGGGAAAATATAATCCTTCTAAGATCAGACAGATGCTGTCTAAGATTGACCTTGTTCTTGTCAGTTCATGACTGGTCAGCACTGGTCAGCAGCAAGGACCCTAGTAAAAATCATGTTGGTTTTAGGCAGGGAGAGTCACAGCTCTGGGCAAATCCATACTGGAGGTCACAAGACTTCTCAACCAGGTTTTTCCTGAGTAGTCCTGAAAACAAGATGTCTTAGCAATGTGTGAAAGGTGGCACCATGACTTTAGAAACCTGAAGCTAGATTTTCAAAACTTGCCTGCCAAACTCTGTGGTAGACTGTTCTGTCAAATTTTCATCAAAATTATTATTTTATTATGACATGCTCCATATTTGAAAAGCTGTTGTCTAGCTGGGGAAGAAGAGTATCCATTCTCTCTGCTGGTTAGAATTATCTACATTTTTAAAAAAGGATATTTAGGACTGATTTTTCAATAACAGAATCTGAAATATGCAGAACCATGGACATATTCAAAACATTTCTTGTGTAGAAAGGGAGGGGAGAAATAGAAAAGGAATTCTGTGTCACTGATTGATCTATGAATGGGTAAATCTGCTATGTGTTTCTCCTGAGTTAGTGACTTAAAAAGGCCTAGAAACAGGGCTAGGAAAAGCAGCTAGTCCATTACCGGGTTTAACTCTCAGCACTTTTCTTCTAACTATTAATTTTTGGGATTTGCAAAATACATAAACAATTGATCACTCTGTGAGTAGTCTTAACTGTTTTATTCTGAGTGATCAATATGTTTCCTCAATTTTCATATAGAACTGAAAGTCACTGCATAGAAGAACCTGTGTTGAACTCAAAAAAAAAAAAAAAAAAAAGTACAACTTTTAAGTCATGCAGAAAAACTGTCACACAGGAGCAGTTAATTTTACACTTAAGTGTACTCAGAAAATGGATTCATTGTCTAAAACTGTAGATCAGAACTCATTTTCTAGAAAACTAACAAAATACACTTTGACAGATTGATTTTTGTTAATAATGAAAAGGTATTCCATATGCAGACCTCAACTGTTTTTTATTTGCTTTTCTTATAATAAGAACTAAATCACTTATCTTCTGACTTACTGGTATCAGATTAATGCAGCTTGACAATGCCAAAGAGTTTGAGCAGCAAAATGTAGCATTTCTGATTCAATCTGAAATTTGTTGTAGTAAATATGTTAATAATAAAGAAATCAGCAAAACTGCAAACTACTTATGGAGGGGAAAAAAGAATGTTTTTAACATAATATTATACATCAATTTTCTTCACTGTATAGCTCAGACTGCTCCTTCTCTCCCTGGAACAAGCAAAAGGTTGTATACTGGTTTAAAAAAAAAGATTATTTTTTTTTTTTGGGTGGTGGTGGTGTGTCTTTTTGTGGTAAATATTTATGTAGGTTTTATATGTTCAAGATCAGGAAGGCAATTGCTTTATTTCTCATTTAAGAATAAAGGTCATTAAGGGGCCAAACAAAAATTCCAGCAATGTCACCTCTAAGTCTCACATCAAATTTTTTTCAGGAAATCAGAGAATGAGCCACAAAGTTTCTCAATGTTACAGAGACACTGATGAGACTGAATCTTTTTATAGGGCATACAGCATGTAGGACAATGATATAGAAATCTTGGCAGTCTGTGTTCTTGTCATAAAATATAGATAATAAAAAAAATTTTTTTACAACCTCACCATTAGGAGAAAAAATCTCAGGATTTGAATGAATCCTTTAATGATGAACCTTGATGACAAGGAAACACAAAACTCGTTACAGAAATGAAAATGTCTTTACTTGATTATCTATAGAATTATAGAATAATTTAGGCTGGCAAACACCTTCAAGGTCATAAAGTCCAACCATAACCTTAACACTGCCAAGTCCATCACCAAACAATGTCCCTAATTGCCTTGTCTACATGTCTTTTGAATACCACCAGGGATGGTGATGCAACCACCTCCCTGGCAGCCTGTTCCAGTACCTGACAATCCTTTTGGGGAAGAATTTTTTCCTAACATCCAATCTAAACCTCCCCTGGCACAACTTGAGGCCATTTCCTCCCATCCTATCACTTGTTCCTTAGGAAAAGAGACTGACACCCACCTTGCTACAGCCTCCTTTCAGGTGCTTGCAGTGAGCAATAAGGTCCCTCAGACCACTCGTCTACCGGTTAAACAACCCCAGTTCCCTCAGCCACTCCTCATCAGACTTGTGCTCTAGACCCTTCACCAGCTTTATTGTTCTACTTTGGACACACTCCAGCACCTTAATATCCCTCTTGAAGTGTGGGGTCCAAACTGAACGCAGTATTCCTGGTGCAGCCTCACCAGTTCTGATTACAGGGAGATGAGGAGACAGTCACTTTCTTAGTCCTGCTGGCTTTACAATTTTTGATAGAAGCCAGGATTCTATGGGCCTTCTTGGCCACCTGGTCACACTGCCAGCTCCTATTCAGCTGGCTGTCTACCAGCACCCAAAGGTCCTTTTCTGCCAGGCAGCTTTCCAGCCACTCTTCCACAAGTCTGTGGCATTTCACAGGTTTGATGTGACCCAAGTGCAGGACTGGGCTCTTAGCCTTTTTAAATCTCATACGGCTGTCCTTGGCCCGTCAATCCAGCCTGTCTAGATCCCTCTGTAGTGCCTCTCTGTCCTATGCTATACCAAGTATCACTATTGCTTCATCTGTGGGTATGCCTCAGCTGACTAGATTTCAGTTTTATTCTCATATCTGCTTCTCACTAGAAAAATAAATTAAAATAACATATTGACCAGTAAGTCAGTGAAAATCATCAGTAGTATCGGTATTGCTGCAGTTCAGTCTTTCCCTCAATAAATACTGAAAAGCAGGGGCTAAACATATTTTGTGCTTGCCTTAAAAAAGGTGCACTGGAAATGAATGAAGCATTAATTACATCTCCTGTTATAATTTTTCAAGAGGCAAATCACTAAAAAAGTTAATCTTCATTCTGTAAAGTATAACAACAAAATATCAGATGATTTTTATTATGATATAGTAGTAATTATATCAATGGGCTGCTAATGTTCATGTTAAGCCTGCATAGGTAGCATCCATGAACAGCTTCCAAACTAGAAGCTTGATTCTAGTTACTAAAGAATAACGTTTGATGGAAGTAATTACGAAAAAAAAAAAAACCTATTAAAAGAAAAAGTTTATAGTCCATCTCTTACCACTGTGAAGACATTCCCTGAAGAAAATAGTTATAAAAGAACTCAGTATAGGAAGGTGGTTTCTTAAATAAGAGTCATTATTTGTTCATCTACATTTGGATGGTTAGCTGCTACCTTTTGACATAGAGATATATTATTTATTTCTTCAGATTTTAAAGCCAAATGTTAAATTTAGTTAAATCTTTGAATAGATGCCCAAGTATAAAAGTATTGTGTCTGGATTTATGTTTATTTCTAAAGTAAATCTGGCAAATTTGGAATAGAAATTCCAATGTATAAGTTTAATCCAATTTAAGTAATTTGTTGTAATTAAATTCACATTTTTTTTTTCCTGAATGTTCTAATTTATTAAATTGCTGAAGAAAGGACTGATGACCTGAAGTAATGATGGGAAAATTATAGTGCAAAGTTCTGGCATTTTGTTGGTAAACATCCTGCAAAAGGAAGCACTACTTCTAGACACTGAGACTCTCATTTTGTTATCTGGTCTGATATATAAGAGTCTGCTTCTAAAAACAGAACCCCATTAGAATAAATAACACTTCCCAAAATCAAAGTAGCATTAATTCAGCTAAACAGAGTATGTACACTTACCTGGCAACTTCAAATTTTACAATTTCACATAAAAATTCTTGCATGTTTTCATATGCAAAATAACATATACATAGTTAATGGATCCCATAAAATCATTAGCCACCCACTGAATTTCTTCAAAGCAATATAATCAGAGTTTAAGGGAAGAATAATAATCTGCCGATACTCAGTGTAAAACCAGAATGATCTCAAACTACAGTACAAAATTTCTGTGCTTTAACAGGACAGGTGTGAGAAGGAAGACAAAGGAATTCAAACTAATTAGTCTATGTAAAGGTTATGTACACTGCTTAGGGAAATGATAAAACTGTTGATCTTAGGTAAGCAAACATGATTGTCAGAGCTGTTTAATACTTGGACACTTTCTTACTCAAAAAAGGGAACAATAAATATTGAGCTGCCGTGTTGGCAGACATAAGAAAACAAACCTCTCAGCAATATCCAGTTATTACAAAAAGGCTGCTCTAACCTTATCAAAGGTTATAATCCAACCACAAGCTCTATTCTCAGTGTACTAGTTATGTTCAACAAACTCCTAAAGTGGAAACATTTTGCAAAAGGAGCTCACTGCCCTCCACTGGGAAGAGAAAAGATTTCTGTGGAGGTACCACTGACCTAGCTTTAGAGTAGGGATATTTTGCATACCTTGATCACAACTGCTTCATTAACTCCACCAGCCACATGTGGGCACAATAATAGGAGAGTTTCTTACATGATCACATCTCAGAAGATTACTTCAGTGTTTTGAACTTGGTTATATCTGGGAGAATGCATCAGCTATTTAGGAATACAGAACTGAAAACAAACGTGGCACAGTCAAAGTTATCTATTCAGTTCAGGTTTAGTTCTGAAAAGTCAGTGAAATACCTATTTTACACCTTCTCCATCTATATGGTTTCTGAACTTATGAAAATAGCTTCAGACAAAATGAAGAGTCAGAAGTCACAATTACATTGTGATGCAAAGAAACTAAGAAAGCTTGGGGATATGTTACTTGTATTAGCAAGAAGCATGTTAAACAAAACTGCCTGGTATCTGAAAACAGAGCATGCCTCCTTCTGGACCACCATAAAAATCCTGCTAAACAGCATAAGTCCCTGATAATTTGATGTGGGGAAAAAAAAAAAAAAAAAACAACCAAAAAACAACACCACTAAAAATAAAAACAACCCCAAAACCACAAACAAAACCACCTGTAAGGCTTTGTGATTCTAAACAGGAAGTGCCAACAAACCATGTAAGAAAATGTAGTGCTAAAGAAACAGTTTTATGTTCTGGTAATCTCACATACTTCAAAGAAAGGTCTTCCTTGCTCACTGTCTTCGCAGAACTCAGATTTTGCAACAAGAATGAAAATGCTATAAACATACAAAAGCAGAAGGAAATCAGACAGCAAGCCTGACAGAAAACAGAGTCTCTCAGGAAATTCTTCAAGTAACACGATACAAGCAATGATTGACAAAGTCTGCAACATGAGATTAAATGGACATCACCTCCACACTTCCAGTAGGTTGTATCATTGGTCATTAGTAGGGGGTTCATGTAAATAAAATGAATGGGATATCAGCAAAAATGTCAACACTTCTCCTTTACTAGCAATATTCACAGCAAGTTCACTTGGGGAAAGGTTTCATTATGGCTAAGTAAACTAAATGAAATCACAGTACCAGTGATGAAAAAAAAAACCCCAAAACTCTATCCAAACTGGTTCAAGCACTTGTTTTTAAATACTTCTCTCAATACATGCTTTTACTTGCACTGTTGCAAAATTCAGTACTCTTCTAAGCACAATTAGTCTGAGTTTGCATAAGCTAATGAAAACACAACTTGACCTTCAGTTTTATACACAAAAAGAGTTAGCAAAGATCTGATTTTATTTTATTCAGAAAGGAGAGATTAGATATGCAGATATACACTGGCTAATTTTAAGAATCTAACTTAAGTGCAAAATTAGGATTCTACTTAGTAAGATGCCTCCAAAATAGCTATCAGAATTGTTAATAAGAAGAAGCAGAACTTACATAGTGTCAGGAGATATAGCTATGGACACACACATACACACAGATGTGTATATAATGTATAGGTATGTAAGCCTTCCCAAAGTGGGAAATATAGATTTAAAGGGAAAAATGAAGTAATAACACTATATGGTATTGAAGTTGGTGCTTAAGGTCAGTTTGATGCTGCTGTGTGTGCTTAAACATTAGGGAAGAATAAAATGCAGAATCTGAATCCCAGTAACAGAAGTGGTTTTAGCTGCCTGCACTAGGTGGGAAACCTCACCCTTTTTTGCCTGAGAGGCTCTAACAGTGGTATTTTCACCTTGCATTCTTGTGCCATTTTTATTATATTTCTTAGAGAGATCTAGAAGACAAGAAGGTTAGTCTTTAAGGCCTTTCGAGAAACATTCTAGATACACCCTATTTCTAGGTAAATTAAAAGCTTCTCTTCTCTTGTTCCATGTGATAAAAGCAACAATAAATTACAGTTTCCAACAAAGCATTCAAAACTGCTAATAAAAAACATTTCTGTTAAAATGTAGATTTTTTGAAAATATTGCTACAAAAAAAAAATAATCTCGCTCCTGGAATGGAAAAAATTAGATAATAGGTCTCTTCCCTCCCCACCCCCAACCGATACACTTTCTTAATCATTTAGGTGACTGGTTCTTCTGATGGTCACATCAGAATACAATACTTAGTAGAAACAAAGATTAATTTTTCCAATTCTCCAATAAGAGAAAGAGTATTCATTTGCAAAATTGAAGAATCCTGCTTGAGACTACAACCAAAAACAAATCACTTGAGACAGTGAACCTATTAGTAACACATAACAGCTGTTTGGTTCCATACCTGTATCTGATATAAAGCCTTGTTGCTTTTAGAATAGTACTAAGTTCTGTGGTTTTCTGCGCCTACTGGACTGATTAATGTCATTGTTTATTATCTGGAGTATTTGATTTCCAAGGTGCCTAATAATTTAACACAATGAAATACCATGTTAGAGATACCTTAACAAACCAGTCCAGGGCTTTTTCTACAGGGAAGCTTTTGAACTATCATCCAAAGACCAAATACGTAAGCAAAATAGTTTCTGAGCAGAATTTTCATATGGTTTCTCTAGGTCTGTATGACTGTAATAATTTCTGATCACTCAAAAGACCAATTTTGTCCTTGTGTAGTTTGTGCTAACTGATATTTAGGAGCAATTATCTGATAGCTTTCAGCTATTTTTGCTGATTATTGACTAAGTTTAGGAGACCTCTGACTGGCACACACAGTACTACATATACTGCATTTAGAGTTTTAATTCCACAGAGTTCAGCAGCCTCTTTTCAATTTACAAATAAAAAAATAAAAATTAAAAAAAAAAAAAGTCGGTCAAATTTTGGATGGTACCTACTCCTATATGCCAACAAAAAAAAAAAAAGAAAAAAAAAAAAAGAAAAAAGCCAGAAACAAACCCTATGGAAGAAGGCTGGGGGCCTTAAGTACAATTTTATGCTCCACACCTACCATTGGCTACACCAAGGCAATGCCCTTCTGAGTATAAGGACTGTTCCAGATTCCCAGTTGAGACAACTCTGCCTTCTATACAAGGAGCAAAGCAGCCCCACTCATGTAAACAAGTTCCCTTTGTAGGCAAATACACTATAGCTTGTGATTTGCAGTTGTCAGTGACATTAAGCACACACAGGCCTTATTGCTTTTATTCTGGACAGCTCTGGAAGCAAACTCCAGCAGCAAAAAATGGCCACTGAGTTGGGGTGGCTTTACGTTCTTTGGTACAATGAGAGTAAATCGTACAGCTGTCTGTTTTGCATATGCCCAGGAAGAAAGTATCCCATTCACCTTTCTCTGCTTGTACAATATGCAAAATTAAGCTGAGCAGTATTCTTTAACATATACCATTAAACAGCAAAAATCTTTTCTGATTAAAAGGATAGGTGGGAACAGGGAAGAATGCATTGAAAAATAATGAAAAAACACACTATAAACAGACAAAGGTGTTATATAGATAGGGTAAAGTTATCCGCAAAGCAATTTTGATCTTTTATATTCCCCAAATAATACACACTTCCCACCTTGTTGCTGAACTAAACACTTTCAATTTCATTGATGACCTAAACAAACCATATGTGCTCATAACATCACAAGCTCTGAGGAGTGAAGCCTGTTTTCACTAGGATGTAAACCTCAGTGAAAATAAGGGAGCAGAGGAACGACAGTGAAATACTTCTCTGTGATACTGGAAAGTTTGCTAAACAATGTGCTTCAAAGCAGAATGCTGTATTTTAACAAACCACCAGTTTAATTCAAGACTTCTTGCTACTTCATGTGAAAGAGTATTTTGAAAACATATGAATTAATTTTCCTTCAGAATTTTTTCCATGTTATTATGCCTTAGTGAGACAAAAGATTCCTGAAAATGGTCTCTGTTGTCAAAGCAATATGCTGATTTTTTTAAAAAAATAAGCAGATTAAAAATTCCAGATTAGTAGAAGGTAAAAAAAAAAAAGAAAAAGTACAATTTCTGTTTCAAAAATGGTAAAAGGGAAAAATCATTCCTCATGCACAGAAAGGAGCAGTGAAATTACACATTGTATTTCTACCACATAATTAAATGACGTAGCCTCAGAACAGTTTTTCAAAGTTGCTCTTAAGAGCAAGATACACTTAAACATTATATGAAGATACCCTTAAAACAAAGGTTTCTACAAACCAGAAAAATGTATTTAAAAAGCAGTAAATTCTTACTAATTATAAATTTAAGAGGGTAAGTCTGCCCGTCTTCTCTGTTCCAACAGCACCTATATTTCAACAGCAAAAAAAGGGAGGAAAAAAGAAAAAAGCTGTGCTCAGGAAGTTGTTTCTTTTAAATCTGTGTAGATTTAATTGTAAACTGCACTGAGAATCTTCATTACTCTGCCATTAGCAGCACTATTTCTTTCTTTGTGATGATCAGAGCTAAGGAAGACTTTATTGCAGCTTCAGTATTATAGTCAAGCTAGGAGAAAACAACCAACACTCTCTTGTATCTTTCAAATAAGCTATTTGAAATTGCTTTCTTTTTACTACAAAATTAGATATGCAACAAAATGGGGCTAAAGGCTTGTTTGATTTTACAAAAGGTGAGGATTATTTGTTAAATAACCATATAAAACTAAATGTGTTTACTGTGTGAAAAGCACATAACTAAGGGACAACCTAAAGACAAAACCAAACCATTTTTTTTTAAATCTAGTTTTTATCAAATTACCTGGACTATTGCTACTTCTTTTCATTTTGATGTGAAAGTAGGTACCTCCATGCAGCTTTTAGATTCTTTCAGTAACAATAGGGCATAAAAATAAAAGTAGGCAATTCGACTTCAAAAGATAGAGTAGCTGAGTTGAAGAAGTAAACTCATAGGATTATAATGTCATCCTCTATCTCAATTTAATTTCAATATTTTTCAAGAAATGGCACCACATATTACCTGATTTTGTATTTTATTTTATCATTACCTCACATCTCATACCTGCCATTGTAATGCTGCTATGCTCTAAACAGATTAATTATGAATTTGTGAAGCAAAATTGCCCTGTGAACAGAAAATCTTTCTTTAACTCTGCTTGTTCTCTTGCCTTACACAGACAGTGACACCTGCTGCCAAGCACCAGAAGGAATCATGAGGAAAATTAAAAGAAAATATTTGCATACCTGGCCCTGTTCAGAACTGCATGAACACTGGCAGTGGTAATGAAAATTGGAACACATGGTGGAGTCAGGCCACATTAGGAGCAGAAGCAGTTCAGATATGTATTTCCTATTTTGAGTTCTTTTATCCTTGGGCGAACCAAAAGAGGGGAAGGAGAGGAAAGAAATAATTTCTTTGCAATTTCACCTATAGCTTTCTTGTGCACTTTTCTACCTTCAGCATTCTGAAAGAAATTACACCACATGGATGCAGGTAATAAAAAAAGGCAGTGGCCTCAGTGGCATAGAAGTCCCTTCTAGTTCTATGAACTTAACCATAGTTGTGGTTCAATCCCTTCCTTGTGTCACAGAAATCTGTTTCACTGACAGACACAGGGTTAATTCCTTGAAAAAATTTAAAGAGGTTCAGCAGCATGACTGGACTTCAGAAAAAGGATTGAATAATTTTATCACTGTTCCTGTTATTAATTGAAAATAATGATATAGGTGGTCTCTGGGTTTGACAGCAAAGCTTCTACGTATACCGGGGAGGACTCTTTCTTTCTGGGAGAAATTCTTTTTCTGCAAAGACAGAACTGAGGGTAGCTCAGGATAGCTGGAATGCACAACTCATCTTTCTTTAAACCATCAAGCTCCTGCTGGAAACAATTCTAACCCAACAAGTTGTTTTACTCAGCGTATAACAATGTCTTCATACCTAATATATGAAAAGAATTATTATTAATGAGATTATTATGCTTAGCAGTTCTCACACAATACAGTGATCATCTAATTCACTCTGAAAAGAGAAACCATGAGCTGCAGAACTGTCAAAATACGTGCAAGGCCTGCTGAATTGATGAAGTACCAAATAAAGAAGGAACATACCTCTGAACCTTTGTTAGGTTGTATTTTCTAATAAACTGTGACCCTCTACACAAGATGTCAGGCTTTTCTCTGAGTTCTGTCTTTGAGTCAGTTCCAGCACTATGAAATGACTGCGAACAGCAACTGCTGTTCAGGAGTGGTAGTGGACTAGACCAAGAGTGGAGAAGAGAGGCCAATACCCAGGTATGTCATTACTTTATTTCCCCTTCTCAGGATCCGTGGTTAGATGCATGATGTAGCAAAGGAGAGTAATTGGGAGTTCTATAATCTTAATTCACACTGTTTGGACATTTTCTTCTCTTTCCAGAAAAAAGAAAAAAAAAAAAATTAAAAGGAGCACGCTAAAGGGAATACATCAACAGGGAAGTCTACCATGACTTTGTGAGGCAGTGTAGCTACCTGACTAGGCATTAAGAAGTCTCACTGCATGACAGCACAGCAAAGAAGTTAAACACTTTCCAAAAGTCAGAAGACAAAAACAGAATAAAGAAACTTGCTGCTAGAAGGACCCAGGCAGGCATGGCAGGTGAGTAAGGCTGCCTCTAAAGACAGCTGCTGTGAAGCCAGCCGGCTCAGACTCCCTAACCTCTGACATTGAGCTGGAAATCACAGCAAATGTAATCGCTGTATTTTGTTTCATTGTACAGTGGCATAAAGATCTATAAAACTAATGTAGCAATGGAAAATATTGTGATACTTAATTATCTTGAGTGTCTCAGCAAATTGCAGACTAGATTTGCTTGACTTAAAGGGAAGGCATCAAAGAACATCATCAGAGCTGTGAACAGAATAGGAATACCTAAAGAAAGGTAGCAATAGGAAGTTAAAGGGCCTATGAAAACCATCAAACATACCAACTGCAACCCAATCTGATTTTTATAAACCACCATGATATTATTTACATAAGCCTTCATTTGATTTTATCAAAACTGGATGAAAGCATGAAGAAATGCCCAGTCTGATTGACAGTGACATCAGTGAGATGTACTGTCAGCCAGTGACTGATCTGTAAACCACTGTGTTTACATATGGTAGTCTACATGGTAGATAAGCACTACATTGAACTTTTGTTTTGTAGACAAGACATTTTGAAACAAACATTTGAATGTTTTGTTTATACAAGTGCTCAATAGATTTCCTTGATTAGCGGCATTTGATCTCATTTGTGTCTTAATCTCACTCAGGTTATAACAAAAAATCTTCCCTGCTTGGGTCATTTTGGACCAGAACTATTACTCCATATGTTTATTTATTGTGACCTTTTATTTTGTTAACACTTCACTTATGACTGTTGTCTTAAATACCATATTCTCTCTGTACCTGATGTTGGCCTGTGTTATTTTACTATAAATGTTTAGTTTAACTGTACTTAATCCTAAAGTACTTAATTTAGCTTTGTACCTGAAAATGGGTACTAAAACTATATTTAACATTTTGGTGTATGTTTGTCTGCCTGCTAAAGCTATCACTAACGTGATCTTAAAAAGTTCTTTAAATCCATAAAGCAGGAAACTGTCTGTAAGTGAGTGCTCATGTAATATCTCTGTTTAAACAGAAGCCTACACAGAAGCGCAATGTAATGTAGACACTCCAGGCTGCTGACTTTAACCACCTAACCATATACATAAGGACTGTTGTGGATTAACTATGGCTGGTAATTAAGTACCAAGCAGCTGCTCGCTCACTCCCCCCTCACCCAGGGGGATGGGGAGGAGAGTTGGAAAGGAATGTAAAACTCGAGGGTTGAGATAAGAACAATTTAATAATTGAAATAGAATGAAAATGAAAGAACAATAATAACAATGACAATAAGTTATAATGAAAAGGGGAAGGGAAAGAATAAAATCCTGAGGGAAAGGAAGAAAGGAACACATCGTGCACAATGCAACTGCTCACCACCCGCCGACCAATGCCCACCCAGTCTGACGTGCCTGCCCTGGCCAACCCCCCCAGGTATACATACCAGGCATGACGTCTTTGCATGGTACGGAATGCCTCTTTGACTAGTTCAGGTCAGCTGCCCTGGCTGTGTCCCCTCCCAATTCATTGTGCCCCTCCAGCCTTTTCACTAACAAGGCCAGAGGAACTGAAAAGTCTCACCAAAACCAAAACACAGCACCCTACTAGCTCCTAAGAATATAATTAACTCCATCCCAGCTGAAACCAGGACAACATAAACAGTTCAAGTTGATCCATACGCCTACTTACAGATACAACAAAGTCAAGAGATTGGAGCAGGTGAAAACTATTGGTTCAAAGCAGGATTTCAGAATAATTTCTTGGTACTTCTAAAATATAATTAGCGGCCCAGTCATGTGTCATGCTAGGAACTCGTGGAAGATTCATACTGCTGCCAGGAGCTGGCAGCTCACTGCACTGTCTGAAATCTCCAAGAGACTAGGTAAGCATCAGTGGACTGAGAACTCTGGGGCTATATCCTGTGCAATCACCTGGCTTGTAAAGTAATGTATCTGGGCCATGGTGTATATCAGAATACAGTCTTCAGGTCAATGGCTCTCCAAAAGAGGAAAAGACTGATGAAATAACTTATGAAATCTACAATTTTTTTCTATATAAATCTGAAGTAAATGTAGCTGAACAAACCATATCACCACTCCCTCTGTTAAGCAGATTTACTTTTCAAAGCTTTGCCCTGGCTGTTAACCTGACAGGACCATTTTATTGCTAACCTATTCTGATCTTATTAGTTGTAAGCAGTTAAAGGACTAATTTAGAATCAGACTGCTATGTCAATATTCTCATCTTACATTTAAAGAGGTCATTTACCAAACCTGTGCTCTAAAAAGCAGTTATATTGACAGAATCATAATACACAAATACAGTACCATAACCTGAATATCAGTTGCAAAACAGAATTCCAATGTTTGTGAATAGACGAAACCCATATATTTATGTATGTGTACGCACACAGAAGAGTCAAATTTGTTGCTTCATCAAAAGGACACGTCTTCATTTCAGTCAGCTTGATTTAGAATTAATAGAATTGTTATCACTAAGCACTACCCAATGTGTAATAAATTAAGAAAGACAAAAGCAAGGAAAAGATTCCTTATCTATGACACTTAAGGTATTAGGAGTTTCATTATAAACAGTTAGCTGAATCTAGGGCAAATCCACTACCCAACAGTAAAACCAGACTATGACTAAATGCTCTGGTTATCCAATACTACTTGCAGAGAGTGATAGAAAGCTTAGGAACTTTAACTGTTGGAAGAAATTACTGCAATACTGGAGGTTTCCAAGACAGGACACATATATTGCACCTTGCCTTAATTGCCCACATGGATTTTCTCATTTCTGTTCACAGGGTCAGTCTTTATGGCAAAAGCTGATTTTTGATTATCTGAATTATGCATTTAGGCTGAGAGTCCTGAAAGATGGAAAATAGTACCTATGTACTGTTTGCAAATCCTTCTGTATAGTGATCATACTACTGTACATCAAACTGATTTCTTCTCTAATTGAAATACGGCCTGCAAGAACTTAGTATGTGGTGAACCTTGATAGAAGGATTACACCCTGAACATGTTCAGTATTTTGTTTTGCCTACCCACAGGTCCCAAATGACATTACCTGTTTTTGTTAGTGAATGTCATTAGGCAGTGCAAAAATGTGAAAGGAGTTTTCTGCATCAAAGAGTTTGCACTTTAGAGCACTAGTCTGAGAAGACTGCAGTACAAGCAAACAAACAGACAGTAAGGACCAAAGGTATATTTTTCTGAAATGATCTGCACAGATCTGTCACTGCTATCAACATAGTATCTGGATTTACAACACATTCATCTGCCAGTATATTCACTTTAAAGGAGAGTCTACTTTTTAAGAAATAAACCAAGCTATTATGAAGGTCAGTTAATATTTGAAGCTATATGACCTTTATTATCTTTCCTTAGGATCTGTATTTCCTAAAGGTAAAAAACCACCACATCTGCAGTCATGAAAAGACAACTATTGAGCTAAACATATGCAGCAACAGAAAAGGAGTAAGTTGCTATTAAATGTAACAATCTAATGAAAGGGAGTTGTTTAAAATCCATTTTCAGGAGAAAAAAATATACTGATGGGCCTTTGCAAAATTTTGTAAGAATTGCTGAAGCAAGGCAAAGAAAAGGAATGCTTTCTCAGTCTGTGCCTAGAGATAGTATCAGAATATTTTTTCTGGAGCAAATTCTTCCAGCTACAGCATCTCAGGTGCTTCTTGAAGTAATATCTTTAATATGTTTGGTGGACTAAATCAACAATAGTAGGACGTGTTGCATTTACACATAATTTCTGGAAAAATCTTTTTAAAAGGCAATTTAAGTGCATACCAGATTAATTACTTATTTGGATATTAAAAACAAAAAAAAACTTTGATCTACATAATATGAGGTCATGTCTTGTATTACTTTGTATAAACTTGAAGAACCTACATAAGCTATGAATGTATAAATAGTTTTTACTGAAATTACTATCTAAAAGAAGAAATTAAGAATTACAACTCCCAAAGACAGAATTTTGTGGAAATAATTTCTATTTTCTGGTTTTGTATTCTTCAAATAATGTTCTCAGTGTCTGGAAGGCCTATTAACTGTCACAGCTGTAATGGGATCTTTTAATTTTTGTCAGTTCCTTGAAAATAAAATTTCTCGTACTAGTTTTTCATTGACCTAAATGTGTCTTTTAGTTTAGACTTATTATACATCAAAAAATTGAATTTAAATTGAAATACTTTGAATTTAAAAGCAAAATATCTTGGTCAAACTATAGAAAACAGTCAGCCAACTCAGTACAATTTTGTTTCAATTTTGTTTCTGCTACCTAGCCATGAAAATAAATCTATCAAAGCCAGACAGAAAATTTCATGTCAATGTTTTCTCCACAAGACTAAATCATTTGATATGCTAATTCTATCAGCTGTTCTTGCATTTATCTACTGTACAGGAGGTAATGGTTTTAACTAAAAGAGGGTAGGCTTAGATTAGATATTAGGAAGAAATTCTTTACTGTGAGGGTGGTGAGGCACCCGAACAGGTTGCCCAGAGAAGCTGTGGTTGCCCCATCCCTGGAAGTGTTCAGGACAGGCTGGATGGGGCTTTGAGCAACCTGGTCTAGTGGAAGGTGTCCCTGCCCATGGCAGGGGGGTTGAACTAGATGATCTTGAAGGTCCCTTCCAACACAACCCATTCTGTGATTCTATAATGTATGAGCACAGGTATCTATATGACTTCAGTTCCATGACTGAGCCGTTATTGCTAATATTTTTATATTATTCCAGATGCCTAAATTTCCTGTTCCTTCTGTAATGACCATTATTGATGAGCCTGTATGGGTTATTTTTCCTTATCAGAAATTCAGCATATTCTTCATGGTTCTTTTTATACTACATACCTTATTCCTATGTTCATAACCCTCATAGTTTGCCAAGCTAGAATTAGGGCCTTCTGAAGTTGAAATTGTATCTAGTGTATTGTGTCATTAAACTTAGGCAGAAGGATTTGAGGTTAAATGATGTGATTCAACAGGGATAACTAAATACTGTTATGACTGTCAAATAATCTTAGAGGTTTATTTATATACAGGAATATATAGGAGTAATATATAAAGTAACAACATAAAGTAATATATACTTATATTCCTATATATATAGGTATGGATGGGGTATATTTATACATCTTCCTTTACATATATAGATATAGACAAAGGAGAAGAGCCATATTATTCAGGTGATTAAAACTGTAGCTCTGTCTTTCATGATAAGAAACTTCCTTAAACATCTTCTGCTTCTGCCAGTAACAGTAATTTTATCATCCCTCCTCAGAAAGGAAGACCATTGTGATATGGTCACTGCTTACAGACTAAGAGCACCAAGTTCTTACAACAGTAATTTAAGAATGTTATTTCCTTATGAAAAGTACTAGCTTTGTGCAGTCCCTTCAGTGCTTAGTATCCCTCTTCACTTTGTGGTGAGAAAAGCTGTCAGAAGTGCCATATGAGTGTTAGTGATCTCACTGCAGCACATCAATACTGGTTTTTCCAGTTAAGAAGAGATATCAGGGGTGCAAGCTGGGGTCAAACTGCCCTACATACATGCATATCTAAAAAAAATATCTTCAAATATTGGTTTAAAAACTATGTTGAACTCCATCCTTGGCTAAATCACATAATCACATCAAGGGAGAAGAAAGCCTTTTCCCTATTTCTCAACAACAATATAAACAGTTGCTGCTGCTCCAAGGTTATAGGATTTCAGAATTTCATTATTCTTATGAAAATACACAATGACACAGTTATTACTTTATCCTGAAGTGATATCAGGGGAACATTGTGACAATATTTACATGAGCCTTTACAGACAGAATAGCTCCCTTTTGTTGTTTCTTTCCCTTTTGAACATTTGAGCAACAAAATTTTACTTGCAAAAATGATCATGCTATGCAAAATTCAGGCTTGTACAAGTCCTACCAACAAGGCATCCATGGCATAGCAACAAAGTTACAGCAAGGCAGCCACAACCATTGAATGCTTGCTTTGCACACAATTGCCTTTTGGTGACAAGAGGTTTTGCGAGTTGTTGAATGCTTTAGCTCCTAACATTTATCTGAATTATCCACTATTAAGAAGAGGAGATGTAATCTTAAGATTCCTTTTCAAGGTCCCTGATGGGAATGTTTCCCACATTTTAAGGCATTTTTTTTTTCCTGCCATGTCTTTGGTTATTCCCAATTAAAAATGTATATTCCATCACTAAGGTCGTGATTATACCCTGTGCATTTACAATCTCTCAGCTGATTGTTGTTACTGGTGCTGTCTGGGAGCTGCAACTTGGGCCTTCCTATGATCCTGCTTTCTCCCAAGAGCAGAGGCTCCTCCACCTGGACCCCTCTGTAAAGGTGTCTCTAGCAAAGCCTCCTCAAACACTGAACATTGCAAAAACTTCTGAGATCACCAGTTCTGGGATCCCTGAACCCCACTCAGTGCCACAGGCTGTTGCTCACCCTGCCCTGCCATGCCCTGTTATAGTGGCACAGGGCAGGCTGCAGAATCCCCTAAGTGGAATATAAAGCAATAAAACAGGTGTCATCCACCACAGGACCAAAGCTAAAGGCCTCTGTGCAGCTTGCTCTGAGAGCTGGGAGGTGGATCAAGTAGCTTCTGCTTTATCTGCTTATCCTTCTATATTAATGCTACTGTGTCGCTAGCATGATTTATAAGTAATAATTCTTGTCAAAAGGAAATTACTATTCTTTCTGGCCATGCATAACTCATCAAAATTAAACATACACATTGCACTAGGGATGCTGTCACTTCTGCTGCACCTCATTAGGCAAACTGAATTCATAAAATCTTAAATACTGTTGGGCCTGGACTTTCCTCAAATATAAAATTCAAGTCACAGAATTACTCTAGTTATCCTCTTGCAGTTGGTTTATTTTTTTGCTGTGAGTACTTTTCTGAACTCTTCCAGTGTCACTGCATAGAGTCTTCTTGTGAATGCCTTGCCATGGAGGCGTGGGGCACAGTGCTGACTTTGCTGTCACCCCATGAGGACCACAAGCCTGGCCTGGCTTTGAGCATGGCATGTTGCCGCTATGCATGTGCACCACCTTACTGCTGGAGGTGCCAGTTCTGTTGAATTTGAGCTACAGGTGCACAACACAGGTGCCAGACCAGCTATGAATTGGTCTGGTAAAGTGATGGGAACAATGATGCCCATGGTCAATTCTCCATGATTATGGAAACAATTGTCTTGGTGCAGTACAGATGGGGTTTTGTTTGTTTGCTAGCTTGCTTGCTTTAATCCTCAGTCTATCTTACAAAGAGTAGAATTTCAATTTAAGAACTTACTTTTTAAAAAAGTGGTCTTTCACATGGGTGGACATTCCAACATGAAACTGTCAACATAAATCCCACTAAAGGAAGGATATGCTTATAAAATCAGGGTAATTTAGAATAAGAAAGCATGGAAGCATTCTTACACTAAGTTTATTAAAGAGATAAGTAATAATGCTGATATGTGCAGACATTAATCAAACAAAATATTTGTAATTGTCACATTTTTCTTTCAGAAAATAGTTGTAATAGAAAATAAAGGTAGGGAAAATCTACTCCGAAAGAACAACTGTCTCTGTAAAAGCATGTCTTACCATACCACATTAACTTCTGCACACATTAAAAATATTGTATAATAGTATTGTGGCACTTTAGAAGAGCATAAATCAAATCTCCTTTGAAAAATCCTCTGTACGCTACTTACTGACGGTCTTGGAAGTAAACATTTAGAAACAGCAATTACCTCAACCTTAATTTGAAGAAAAATATCATTGAAGTTCTTCAACATATTTGAGCACTCTGACACAGATGCAGGCACCTAAACATAGGAGAGCCTGCTTCTGTTAATACTGACCAAGCAGCAGTTATTCTGTACATTTCTAAAATGGGGGTTTCACTCATTGGGAGAAAAGTTCTACCAGGACCTATGCTACTTCCATATAACTTTCTCTGCATTGCTCTTCTTGAACCAGGAGAAGCAAAGAGGATGAGCCATAAGGATCCACAAGTTAACTGAATCATAACTGTTATAACACGGAGCTCAGTGTTCCATGCCAAAAATCATTCTTAGCAAGTTTTAATATACACTCTATATCAATCAAAGTCAGAATAGATAATGACACTCCTAAAATAGCCTTCTTAATGAGCATCAGTTTCACTGTTGGTTTTATTACAAAACAATAGACACAAATGGAAATATAAGAAGTTACATATAAAAAAAGAAAAAGCTTTTCTACTGTGAGAGTGATCGAACACTGGAATGGGTTCCCCAGACAGGTTGTGGAGTTTCCACCCCTGGAGATACTCAACACTTGACTAGACACTGTCTGGGGCAATCTGTTCTGACTGCTTCAGGAGGGTGATTGGACTAGATGACTTCCAGACAACCCTACCAACCCCAGTAATTCTGTAATTATGACTAATTGAAAGGAAAAACTAAATTTTCAGGAGCCCCAAAATGAGTTCCTAAGATACTATGATTTATGATTTTGTTTTCATAAAAGATGGTGCTGTGTTTGGTTTTTCTCATTTCCCTCTATTCATATATTCTTTCTTCACTGGAAACTTGCTAGTACCCAAGAGGACCTTTTCATGGAAATTAATTTTATTAAGAGAAAAAATTTCCTCAGCTATCAGTGTCACAGTTTGAACAAGGTTGGTTCTCACCCCCCACCACCCTCCAAAATGATAAAAGCTTAACTGTAAGAACTGGGTCAAATCACTACAACATTATTTGTATTAAGAACTTTGGATTTTACTTCCAAAGTACAATGCTAAAGGCACCAAGTAGACAAATTATTAGACTAGAATAAATTTACTGGCTTGCCTTTGAGAAATTTTAATAACCAGAAATGTTAATAATTAATAATTACCAGTAAAAGTCAGCCAGCTTGTCTTTACTCATTTCCCATGGTCATTTCCACATTCAGCGTTTGACTAATGTGAATTCATTGACCCTAAAGTAATTAAACAATCATTATCAGACAACAAAATGAACTTCAGTAATAACTACCAATCAATATAATCACTAATGCAGTGTGCCTCATATTAATGATCCAACTTTCAAACTTCAGTTTGCTTAATATCCAAGTTCAATAGCCATTGTCTGTGTGCTTCAGGGTACCGTATTCATAAGAGGATGCTTAGATTAAATATCCATTTCTTTAAATGTCAGTCCTTTGTACATGACATATTAGATTTTTTTCCTTCATATTTGCATTTCAAGACGTGTATTGGTAAGTGTCCAACAATGGAAATTATGCAAGCAGATTTAAAATTCAATATACATCTACATTTACCCTCAAGTTCCTTTCTGAAATGATTCAGTGGGTAGAGTGTATAATTAGTAATATTTCAGACTTCATCAAGTCCATAGAACTACTGAGTTATGGATAAAGACAACAAACCATATCAAACAAGGTTTTTTGAAGACCCTGTTATAAAACCTCTCATGCAAAACATTCGCTAGCTTATCACTAGCATGCTCTTCATATAGCTAGAGATTCTTGAATGAAGTTGATCTTTCCTCCACAATGAAACTTCTTCAAACTGAGATGCAGCTAGCACCATGTCTCTTCTACCTAATTTCTTTCTGAACTGCAAATGTGTCCCCTTTCGACTCTAGAAAAATTTAAGCCATTTTGCATACATGGGCATGTGGGATATCATATTATTGAAATGGTGTGACTATCTGATGGAATTTTGCTTAACAAAGCTGAGTGTAGTTGTTAATAAAGTTAAAAAGCTTTGTTATCTAAAATATTTCTAATATTGTCTTTTAATTTATGTTAAATATACATACCACAATTTGTATGCATGTAGATCACATCATTAAACTGTTGATTATTAAAACTATTTACTGATGTATACCTTTCCTATTCAATTTTATTTATATTCAGTATTTTGTATTTAGTATTTTCTTGTTTAAACTTGTAAAAATATTTTTCTATACAGAATGGCCTTACAACAATGCTCACTCTGACTCAACCCAAAAAACTTCAACATTTTCCCTGGATTCCCCATTTTTACTCTATTTTAACTCTTTCATCTCTTATTTAAAGTAATTATATTCAATTAATAATTAATGAAGTAATTACTTATGTAAAATACTCATATATAATAAGCCATTGCTTGAAATGTGTTTTTTTGAGTTACATTTAAATTTGATTTAAGATTATGACTCCTAACCCAAACTTATCTGAAAATACTATTTAAAGGAATTCTCATTTTATGTAAATAAAAACTGTGTTCTCCAGACTTAATAATGCATGGATTTTAATATTATATTTAAAAATATCAGGCAGTATTTCTCTATTTCCTTAAATGTATGTTCTTATTATTACTGTCTCACAATGTTACGAGATTGCAGAACAACAATGTCCATACAAATGTTTTCAGAATTACGGAATATTTTGAAATATAGATCTTTGACATTTAAGTATTTTAAATTCAAAAAAACCTTGAGAAATAAGAAAGTGTTATAATAATACTTGCCAGGAAGCAAACAACTACAAAAATATTTAGATTTTCCCATTTGCTTCATTTTGCCAGCTGTAGAGTAGAAACAAAATGTTAGCAGCCTTTAAAAAACACTGGGTTTAAGAAAAAAAATACATTTTCTTTTAAAGGGGAAGATATGAGGTTTCTACTTGTTAGAAGCTCTATCAAATTGTTTTTCTTTGAGCTATCTGTGTTAGTTAAAATGATAAATTAACTTCCATAATTTGTCTCAAAATGTTCTCTTGAACTATGATTTATAATGTAATTCAGTCAGCCTTATAAGTTGTATTTCAACGTAAATTAATGCAAAAACATCTTTAAGGTCTTTTACATATTGTTTTATAACTTTGCAGGCCTCATTTATACTATATATTTATTACAATCTATCTCTCTGGCTTAGCTCAAGTGGTAATTGTCTTCCAGATGTATAAACCCAGCCATTTGAGGAAAATTATTTCTAAAAATAAAAATTGTCTTTTAAACAGAAGAATCACAATTTAATATTTAAGAGACAATTAATTACTTCACGAGGTCTTTCTAACTGCCTACTTACTCTGCACATTAGCGATGAACAGTTTTGAACAGTATCACTGCAGGTTGCAGAGATTACTAAGGAATATAGAAGCCTCCTAGATATTGCCAGTAAAGCAAGGAAAAAAATAAAATAAAATCAAATCAGCCCTTACATAATCTAAGATTTCTACTTTAATGGATATTTAGCCTTCTTATGGGAATTACAAACAGTTACAGTATTTTCTAGCTAGAACACCCTGCGTGCTAGGGAAAGTGTACAACCAATCTGAAGCCGGCTAGAATTATAATAATCAGATGCTGTACTAGAAATAAAGAGTCTATTACTCAGCTGCATGGTCCTGTAGATAAATTGCTATTCCAGAGCCCCACCATCCCTTATCAGGTAGCTGCAAAGCTGGGAGTCAGCATGCCAAGGAGAGGAGTAAGTGGCAGCAGGGTTACAGATGCTATAGGAGATACCTGGTCGCTCAGCAACATGTACCAACAGCACCACACCAGTGTCTCTGGTGGAACTTGGAAGATATTTGGCCAAGTTCCTTCATGCAGGGGCAACATTGTGTTACTCTCAAACCCAGAAACTCCTGCCTCCTAAGAGGTGGCTCCTGCTGAGCCTCAGCTGAGTGAGGAAGAGCTTACCACACTGAGAAGGAGGTGGCATGGCTGCAGGTGCTGCATCACCGATGCCAGCTCATCAAGGATTTCTGTGATACCAGTCAGGGCTGTGTTGGGAAACAAGCTCTCTTCTCAACAGGAGGCATGAGTTAGCAGTTCACACATCCCAAAATAGGTAAAGACCTTGATGCTCCACAAGGACAGTAGGAAAGCGGTTCAGAAATAGCTTGCAGCCAGAGCAGACGTGGGTATGAGGGATATGGTACTTGGCTGAGTTACTATGGGCATTCTGAAGGAAGTGTATTGTCCCCAGGATTGTCAGAATATGTTAGGCATACAATTGGTAAAGATTAGAGAAAACAGAGATTTTATCATAGATTCTGCAATTTCAAGCAAGACCTATTATTTTGCCCCCCCCCCCCCTTTTTTTTTCCATTTGCAAAGGAAATGCTCTTATAACAGAGGTGTTTTATGGTTTGATAAAATATGAAACACAAAAGATAATGTCCTTGAAGAAAAAGTTTTTCTCAGTACTGATAATATGTCTTCATTTATAATCAGTACCTTTTCAGACACAAAACAGTGGAGTCCTTTGTCAGTAAGCATCTATAAAGACAAAAAGGAATGCTTAGGATGAACTTATTTTTAATTGAAAAGAATATTACAGAGCTTCCAGCCATTTCTAAACACAGCTTTGCTTTCAATCCTTTCTATTCAGAGGGAAGAATTACTGTTTTACACCACCAAAAGTCTATTAAGCACTACTAAAGAGAAGGTGAAAGCATCTTACAATAACGTGCAATACAAATATTTTGAGAAGGTAATTTGAAGTCTGAAACAGAAGGTGTACTCACAGAATTTCTAATATATTTCTAATTATATTTTTATACAGTAAAAATAACTGTAAATAACAATGTGATGATAAGTAACATTCTCCCAAAAATGAATCATTTGCAAACTTCTACACTGCATCTATTCTTATTTTGTTGTTTATGGTAACATTAAAAGGTGGCCTTTTACCTTTGGGAAGATGTACTGTTCAGGTATGGTCCTTATGTTGCCAGAATAAGTGATGTGATCATTCTGGAGGTCAAAATTAACTTCTCTCTGTGAAGTGCTTCGTTAACTTGTACTAATGCTGCTCATTTTTTCACCAATAGCATGAGGTAAATATGTTATCCCTCATTTGGATCATGCTTACTAAGAGCAAAATTGTTGGTTGCTCTGTTATTACGGATGAGTTTCTCTCAATCGATCTCCCAGTTCTCATTTCCAGGTCACAAAATAGTAAAAAACAAACCACCTCCCCCCACCCCCCCCACCCTCCATTTTATTTAACAAACTTTCAATGAAAATTAAATAGCACCATTTAGCCATCTGTGTACATCCAGGTCTACTAAAATACAATTTAACATAAATTGGCTCCCTATTTACTAGCATATAGGATTATTTTGTAATAAAAGAACATTTTCTTGGTTCTTCTTTTGTGTCTTAATAGGCTTAAAGGTGTTTATATCCATTATGTTCACTTAACTTTACTGTAAGTAATTAGTACTATCACTTGTTTTCAGTCAGAAACAGAAAATAAGCTGACTGATACAAATTCTGAAGGACAGAACAGACAAAAAGAAAACCAAACTTGTCTGCTGAAATCTGTAATCCTGCCATCAGTGTAGAGCCAAGAGGCCAGAATGTATATAAACCCCCCCCCGATTTTGCTGTCCAAATATTCATAGAAGAAATTAATTTAAGGTCATGGTATTTGATTCATAATGAGGAAGCCGTAGTCCAATTCCTAAGGCTACAACAGGTTTCCTGTGAGATTGTGATAAAGCCATTTAGTTCATAGATTAGGGGAAGTGTTCCTGGTCTTAGGCACCAAATATTTCCTAACGACACCAACAGTGAAATAAATCACTTAAAGATAGGCTTAAAGTACTAAAATACTTTGCTGGATCAAGGTTTTTGAGTTGCAGTTTCCCAAACAAAGACACCATCACCTCCCCCTCCCCCCCCCCACCTTAGGTCTCAACAGAGCTAGTACCTACAATATACCCACTTTTACTTCTGTGAACAATCTCCATTAGTATTAGTACAGATAAATCATTTAACACAATTAATCCTGAGCTTATTTGGGTTGTCCCAGTATTTTAGTGCAACTAGTAATGGTGATTTTTTTCCATTCTTTATGATACAATGAACTTGAGCTCATTAAAAAAAAAAAAAAAGGCAGATACCATTACAATTTTGTTAGAAGGCACTCCCAACGTCCTGTGAGGTAGGAGGGAATCAGTGACAAGTAGGTTAGAGGATAAAGAAGTACAAATACAATTTTCCCTGACAGAGAAGAGCCTGAATTCAATGTGGGAAGAGACACAAGGCAAAAAATTTATAACATCCCTTGCAGTAATAAAAATTGCTGTTGGAGACCACCTTCTGAGATATTGTTAAAATAATTTTCTGTGATCTTTGAAGCTTGTTTCTGTATGTATATATATACACACGTACACACACACAAAATAGTTGGTTATTAGAGGACAAAGTGATAAAAGAACAAAAAGAACCTTGAAGTTTAAATTCTGTATCTAGAATTCAAAAACACTGTTCACTTTTCCAGCACCAGCCTGTCCAACACCAATCAGCACCAAAAATCACAACCCATATCAAACTCTCATCTTCCTCCAGACATATAAAAGCAATAATTAATTGCACAGTTATTTTAAACTCAGTAAGTAGTTTGGATGAATAGGAAATGACACAAACCTTAAAAATAGTTTTAAGTCATTAAGATGGAAATCATCACACTGAAATGTCTCATCCGTAAAACTGTGGGCAAAAAAAATATTTTTCTATAAGGAAAATTATTTGTGATTTGTTTTTTTTTGTTTTCCACCCCCAGCATCTTGTGGTTAAATTACCTCATATTTTGTTTTAGCACTTAAGGTAGCATGAAGGCAAGACTACAAAAAGAATGCAAAGATATTTTCTGTTTGTTAATTATGTTAAAATAGTCAAAGGTCTTTACCTGGGAAGGTAAGAAAGAGCAGTCCGTCTGCCCACAACAGCAAACTTTCCTTATGTTCTGTCAGCAGTCTCCAAACTAGCCTGTCCCATGTGTAGGAGAGATTTCAGTACTTATGCCTGCTATTGTTTTGGCAAGGAAATCTGGGCAGGCTGCCTGAAGATAGGTTGTGCAGATGGGTGGTAGTCAGAGACAAAGTGATGGCTGCTAGTGTTCACGGCTACTCCTAAACTAAAGTTTAGGAATTAATAGTAGTAATAAAAATACAGGAAAATCACATCTCCAAACCCTGAGATAAGTGCTCTAGTAGAGCGGATGGTGCCGTGACAGAAACATGGTAAGAAATAGACTCTGCATGCACTGCATAACTACTACTGCTGTAAGCCTGTTTGATGAAGACAGATCCCCAAGAGAACTTAGGAGAGATTTTAGCACTTAAAGAGCATGCCAGGTGCGATCTCTAAATAGGCCTTTCAAGTGTGAAATCAACTCAACATCTCCTTGGCATCTTTGCCAGCACACATAATAGAACCATCACCGTTTTTGTAAGGCTGAGCAGCTCAGTGCTTTATTCCTCAGCCCAACGAGACCCTCCTTCTACCTACTTCCTTCAGCCAAGTTTGGTGCATGCACCATGCCCCAGGCACTCCTGATAAAAACATACCAGCTGTGTCCCCCTTTCCTAGGGTTTCCAGGGAGCAGAAAGAATGGGGTTATCACACAAATGGGGAAAGAGCCAGGAGCTAAAGGTGACCCAACACAGGCAGCACCCTCAACAACAGGTGTTGTCCCATCGTACCTGATCATGACAAGCAGATTCCAGTGCTAGTATCTGAGGACATCAACAGTACAGCAAGTATCAAAATCAAATCAGGGCCAGGATTCAGCCGGGTGGTCTAGTCAGGAGCAAGATAAGATGGAGCCAGAGACAAGACTGTGTCGTGGTTTAACCCCGACTGGCAACCAAGTACCATGTAGAGCAATGGGGAGGAGGATCAGAAAGGAATGTAAAACTCAAGCGTTGAGATAAGAACAATTTAGCAGGTAATGCAAAATCTGTGCATGCAAACAAAGCAAAGCAAGGAATTAATTCACTACCTTCCCATGGGCAGGCAGGTGTTTGGCCATTCCCAGGACAGTAGGGCTCCAGCACGTATAACCGTTACTTGGGAAGACAAATGCCATAGCTCCAGATGTTCCCACCTTCCTTTTCCTTCCCCGTTTATATACTCAGCATGACATCATATGATATAGAATGTCACCTCCTAGTTTCCCATGTCCCTCCAGCCCTCTGGCTGGCAGGACCCAAAGAACTGAAAAGTCCTTGATTTAGCATAAACATCACCCAGCAACAACCAAAACCATCAGTGTGCTATCAACATTGTTCTCACACCAAATCCCAAACACAGCACTGCACCAGCAACTCAGAAGAAAATTAACTCTATCTCAGCTGAAACCAGGACAGACTGGAGCTACAGCACAGCTCTGAAAGGTCCAACCAGAAAACAGGACTGAAGTCAGACCACTTAGGGTACAGATCCAAGGTTTTTACAAAAAGCCCAGGCATAGACAGGACTGGAGACAGACACACCTACAGTTCAGCCGGGGAAAGAGCTGAATGCCAGGCCACTGAAATCAGGCTCCTGGTCCCATAGGCAGAGGGTGTGGTTAGGGGTCCCAGGTGAGGCTGGGCTGGGTCATTGAGGCCTATTAGTTCCCTCAGGACCCCGGCAACGATACCAGAGTGACTAGAAAAATCATCCAAGATGATGGAAGACTTTTCAATAACTGGAGTACTACATTAAGCATTGTTACATATTTTTTTCAGAATGATGGATCAACTTGGGTTTTGTTATTGGTGTTTAAAGCTGTGCTCTTTGCAAGAACAGAAAGCAAATCCAGCTATCAAAGAGATTTGATAGGGTTCAAGACAGAGTAATTCTACTTCCTAAATCCAGTTACTGTTTCAATCCATTAACATAAAGTTTCAGGTTTCAATCTGAACTAAGACGTTGCTTGGACCTCACTCTAGGCTGAACACAATCCATTCAGTCTTAATTTTGCACAGTCTGAATTCATGTTCAAAGACATTTTGTATCAACTGACCCTTCCATCCACGCAAGTTCACGTTCATCTGAATGAACTCTTTAATTCATGTAGATCAATCTTCAGAACTGAATTATCCCCATGACCCACTCCCAGTTTTGGGACCAGTGCCCTGGAATCGGGGCTTTGTGTAGCAATCCATGGGGTGTAACCCAGGAGCTTGTCTCACCCCATTGTATAACTTACACTGAGGGGGGTGAAGAAAAGGAGGAACTTCCTGCATATTGTGATTTACTCTACTGTGAGTATTCAGTATCTTTTAAAATCAAGGAAAATGTATTCAGGAAAATTTAAGAAAATATGACATTCTATAACATGCTTTGCAGATCTCCCAAGTATTTCTTTTATGACCAGATTTTTTTAAAAATAAAAAAAAATACATTCTTAATTTCAATTTACTTAATGTTTTCCATCTATCTCAGTGTGTTAAAAAAATATGTAGAAACTGTTAATCTGCCCTCTTGACTGCCTTTAAGGTAATTTTTTTTGCATTTGGACATCAGCCTGTGGTAAATTTGCCTACATCTAGTAACATGAAAGTAGCTAGGGTCTGAGCTTGTACCTTGGCTTTATGATCCAAATTACAAAAGTGGTAGTGAAATGTTTATAGTTTTCTTGATTACATCTTTCCATTTCACACTTAATATACTGTTGCTATAAAGAGGACATAGTGCACCTTGCAAAGACTATTTGCAGAACAGAGCGCTGGATCTGTTGATATGTTGGCATTTGGATGTTTTGGCCATAGAAGAATATCTCTCTTGCTGTCTGTGTCTATATTGCCTGAGAGAAAGAAAGCCTACTAATGCAGATAAAGTCTCTAGGTATCCAAATGTAATAAATATCAACATTTTTTAATATAAATTAAATATTATATTCTAGAAAAAGACTGCATGGAAACACGAGGTTTCCGTGACAAAACTGCAATCATAAAAATACCAAACCTTGAATGTTAGGTTTTAGCAAACATCAAAAAGGCAATATAATATTTTGTCTGAAATTCAAACTTCTGTGTCTGTGCATGCCATGTGCAGGATTAATGGTTTGCTTTGATGTCAGATGTCAGTCTGTCTTGGCTTACGAGAGTCCTTTATGACTGATCTCCCAGATCATCAAGAATAGCCTCTACACCTTGACTGGATGACTCAAATTTAGAAGCAGGAAAATAATAAATCATGACTTCTGAATGCCAATAAAAACATTTACAAAGTAAGCATTCAGATGAATAAGTATTTTTTACAGCATTCAGGTGAATGTGGAGAATCAGAGTAATTTTGACAGTAAATATGAAGTTGCTTGAAAACTCATCAGCAATGAAAACAACATGGTTTAAAAGAAAAAGACCATAGCTACTTTACGATAGATAGATCGATTGATTGATCAATTGATAGACAGAAAGGCTAGGGGCCAGCAGAGGCCACAGGCTATGGGCCAGCAGATGCCTGCAGGTCAGCAGGTCCATGCCCTTCCCTTTTTGCTCTGGTGGGCACAGTCCCACCACATCCCAGTGAGCTGAGCGGGACCAGGGCTTGGAGGAGCCATGTCAGGTGAAGTCCAGTTGAAGTGGGTGCCAGAGCAGTGGGTCAGGTCAGGTCAGCCCATGGCCAGGGCATACCTGGCATCAAGGGCTGGGGCTTTGAGATGCTCCTGAGCATGGGGGAAGGCCCCTGCCAAGGCCTGTCCTGACTTCCTTGGACCTGGTGCCTGCCTGTCCCTTGGGTGGGAGGATGTGTCTGGGCCCTGATCTCCTGGCTGCCTTGTTCCTTTCCTCAAACGACCCTCAGAGAAGGAGCTTTAGTGACTTTTGTTTACAGCTTCTGAAATATTGTCATACATCCAAGATACATTTTGGTTCTCTTGCAAGGTACCTGATTCTCCTTGGTTTCTGTCCTCACGATTTTGTGGTCCCTGGTGTTTCTAGAACATGTTCTTCTGTGTGTTTATAAAAAAGAGAAATCTCATGTCTTACCAGCATGTCCAGCCATTGCCAGTACCCATCAGAGCAAATACAGTGTTACTGTTCAGCATGCATTGCTCTCACATCTAGGATTTTGAAAGAGTAACCCCTGCTTTTGTGTAAGGATGCTCTCAAATTAGAAATAAAAAACCACATCTGTAAAAAAATAATAACCAAGATCTCCAGATTCCCCACCATGCTCATATGTATGTTTGTGTGAATGTATGTGCATAGGGGATATGAACACTGGTGTGTTCATAGCTATTACTGGAAATAGTTTTATATGAAGTTGGCATGAAACTTTGAAGTCTTATAAGCAAAATCATGTCTGCATACAAAATTAATGTCAGCATTTTCTTTGTAGTGCTTCTACACTACAAAGTAGACCCTTCAACTCCTTCCATATCATGTTGTAATGAGTATAAACTTTAAAATTTGGTGTCAGTTATGTTCCTTAGTTTGATCATCAAAAGTCAAACTTTTCACTGTGCTTTCCAGAAACACAGCTGAGGGAGAACTTTTAAAAGAAAAATAGTTCTGTTTTGCAAATGCAACAGAATGGAATTTCTTACAGTGGACACATGCAAAGTTACAGACGTATTATGAAATTATGTTGCATTACACAGATGTATATTTAGCATACAGCAAAGAGGGGAAAAAGTAAAAAAGCCCTACGGTCTTTTAAAAATGGATATGTAAAGAAAGAAAATATAGAGAGCTGCCAGGTATTATTAATAGTTTTCTTAAACTTTGGACTTAGATCAAAACAGATTTGCAGCCATTAGGTTTTCTGTAAGTTAAACAAGTAACCTCATTTTTCAAAAATGCCAGCCGTCATTTAGATATTTACATACAATTTCTGGATTTTGCAAAGTGTTCAGCTCCTACTGAGACCAGTATAAATTAGACCTGTGATGCCTTTTAACTGTTTTAGATCCTATGTCTGCCAAATGACAGACCATGAGGGCTCAAACTCCCTTTCAGAAATGTGTCTATTGGGTGCCATTGCACTGAATTAATCAGAATTGATGGGTATACAGTTAGTAGGACATGGCAACCAACTCCTTAAAAGAAATAAATTGAACTTTGTTCCAAGTGCCCAGCTTTGCATATGTTTTTCTAAGGTCAGATCTTTGTTAACTCTGAAGACAAAACAAGGGCAAAATTTTCTTCTCGGTACAGTTCTGTTGCATATACTAAAGACATTTTATGCTTGACATTTCCACCAACATCGATAAGAGAGTTGCAGACAGTGCAAATACAGAATTAGCAGCACAGACCCATGCTGATGAGAGGAGGGATGAACAATAACAGCTAAAGCAAAGGCTGCTGTAGTAGATGTGAAGGGTAAGATTCTAAGTCTGGCAGGAACTTTTGATCTTCTTTTTGCAGAACTCAAGTTCTTTTGAGTTTTATCTAACCTGTGCAGACTTGCTTTTTGCCCACCTTTTTTCTTCTCATTCTCTCTTTTCCCCCTCTTTGTTTTCTCTACATAGTTTTATCCTTTATGTGTAATCTTCTTGCTGTAACTTTCCATTTTTTTCTCATTTAATTGGTTACCTACCAATTAAAGTTAGACCACAAATATATCAATCAATTCCTACTGCAATGTTACTTACTCTGTGTCTTCACCTGTCACACTGGAATTAAAAGCCCACTGATGCAGAGAGAACCACCGCCTTCTGTGTTTAAATGGTGTCTGTTATTATTGTAGTCTTGATTCCATAGTTCTTTGTTTTATCTTGTTGTGTCATTTGGTATAATAACAATATATTTGTTTGTAGATTAGATCAAATGTTATTCTTTTTTCCCAAAACTGGAATTTCTAGTAATTTTCAAGTTTTCCCTTCTGAAATAATCCATACAACATGTGCAGAGGCATACATACTTACATGCTTTGCAAATGTCAGTACAAAATTTCATGTCTGGCAAAAATAAGGACAGAACATAATATTTAGATGAAAAAGAATGTATACAACCCATTTTATACTGAGAAAGCTCATTTGTAGGCACAGTACAAACACATTTATAGGTTAAGCATATTTGTTCAGTAAATCATAAACATTCACAATCTATTAAATGCAGAAAGCCTGTGGAAACTTGTGCATTCAATCCATTTTACATTATGTTTTCCAGACTTTCATGTTTCTTCAACCATAAATCTTCTGAAGCTATTAAAAGCCTATTAAAACCATAATCAAATGTATACCATGAATCTACTTACAGGTGACTCAGAATAAGAGTGGCAAAAAGATGTATGTAATACAATTCTTCTAGCATAATACCTGTTTACAGTTCAAATCAATTTCTTCCACTGGCCAATCAATATCACCTTACTCTGTTTATTACTACTTGTAAGCCTTTTCAACGATTCTAATTTTAAAGAGTCATTACTGAAATTGTATAACCATTGATTGTTTAAAGGTTACAGATGGCATGAAAAAATTGAATATTAGATTCAATTAAACTTGCTGAAAAATTGCAAATTACATTTTCTTAAGAAAGTTTCATAGCAGTCTTACAGCTGAAATCAACTAGCATAGATTCAGAACAACCACAGCACATTTGCAAATTCAGATCAGTGGAGAGTTTAATTTGTAGGGTAAAGTACCTGCAATCTACAGAGGAGTTGTACCCTGACCCAGGGTTGAAACAATTGTCCCTTTTCATCTTCCCATGACCTGAGCAGGGACCATAATAGGCAAATCTGGATGTCATTATATATCCTCTGTCTCTCATATCAGATAACTTATACGGTAGAACCACAAACTTGCTGTACCCCTCCTCCAGTCTGAACAGCTTGCATCTGTAAGCTCCAGAGCCATACTAAAATAATTTTAGGTGAATTTAAAAGTCTAGGTTTTCAAGAGAACAGCTTCTGTGCTTAGTGTCAGGTGTGATCATGCTGCAGCCACTCTCAGTAAAATGCTCATGGTCAGATTTTTTTACAGAGAACTGTCCATTTCCATGGGAATCTCAGAAACAGAGAGACCTTTTCAGGTGTTGAGATTTTTATTGATCATCTGATCTGTACATAAGATGTAATAGATAGTACAGTTCAGCCTCACAATATCACAGCAACAGAGAATTAGATGGGACATTGTCACTGTTTCTTCTCTCAGGCCATCTAAAAGTAGTGGCTTAGCTTATCACCATCTTTTTTTCTGGTCCGGATGGATGAACATGATGTGTACTGAAGAGAAAACTAAATTCTTAAATGTCAGCTGTTCACTATCTGCACTGTTACTTAAATTCTCTCTATTGTAACATTAGCTCTGTGAGTGCATTTGTTTCTAGGGCTTTGATGCAGATGTTTTTCTGGCCAAATGATAGAAATACCAGCAGAATTCTTATAGTTCATTTGTATCTCCCAGATAAGATAATCATAACAGTTTCAGACATGTCTTCCTTTCTCTCCTTTGTTCCCTTGTGTTTTTTTGGAAATTACAGATATCCCTTGTTGTTAATTTGTATTTATTCTCACCCTTCTGCATTGCAGATAAATTTAAAGTGTCAAGTGTTTTGCTCACGGATGGTGCATGCAGCTAAAAATGGATTGTAATCAATAGAAAAACTTTTGTTAGCTTTCCCAAACTGAAGGGAACAGCCCTGTTTTTATGTACATACTTCCTGGTAAGTCCATCCACTTGAGTTTTGTTGATTTTTGATACCTCTGCAAGTCAGTCACATTTTCTACAAGGCTATCACCTTATAAGCAGTAGTCCTATTTGGCAAGTTGAATACCGTGGGAATCGTGACCAAAATACAGACATTTCTTAAACCTCGTGAGTTTTATTGGTATGTACTTTAACTGTTTGCAACTAAAATTAAGAAAAATGGAATGACAAATAATGCCTATCTGCTGCACAGGAACAGTTTTTTGATCAGTATTATCAAGTGGTTTCCTAATAGTTAAATCAGAAACGGGCCAGTCTTATGTACCAGTGAAAGTTGGGGTTTTCTACATTTTTTTTGGTGACAATCTGCAAACTGTTTTCAGAACTTCTTGAATCATTCTACAGGCAGTGATGGACTTAGGAAAAGACAGCCGATCATTCTTCTCAGCTGCTGCTGAGGAGTGAAAGTAAAAGCCCTCTTTGCGAGAGTCATTTAATGCTTGATATATATAGATATGAAGGACTCTACTATTCCACTTGTTTGCATCAAATCAGCTAAATGGCTGTTACTACAATAGATCCTTCTGTCTGCAAAAATTGCACTGGAGACACTGAATAAGCTCTGCTTTATCGTAAATTGTATTATCTTGGCCATAGTAATTTCACATCTCTTAACTTTACAGGGTCTTCACGCCACCTATAAGAAGAGAATAACCTGTCAAGCAAGCAAGGGAGAAAGGAGCTATAAGGAACCTCTGTTGTCAAAGATATTAGAAGGCTCACTTTTTAGAAAATTATTTGTTTGAACTGATGTCTCCTTTAGAAAGCACCTCAATATTCAAAGATGTAAAGCCCCATATAAGGCTTTTAATAACAAAAGCAGTGTGTCTTTATAATCATAAGGCTGGTAGAAATGGGACCAATATCAAACCAAAACCTCATGATCTGAGCATCCCCAAATTTGTGCTTTCCAGCAGCTGAATTTTCTTTGTGGAGCTCCTGTGTAAAATCACAGAATCATAGAGTGGTTAGGGTTAGAAGGGCCTTCTCAAAATCATCGAGTTCAACCCCCTGCTAAAGCAGGTTCACCTAGAGCAGCTTGCACAGGTTTGCATCCAGGCAGGATTTGAATATATCCAGAGGAGACTCCACAATCTCTCTGGGCAGCCTCTCCCAGGGCTCTGTCAGCCTCAAAGTGAAGAAGTTCTTCCTCACATTCAGACAGAAGCCTGTGCCCCTGTCCATTTGTCCTGTCACTGGGCACCACTGAAAAGAGCCTGGCCCCAACCTCTTGACACTCACCCTTAAGATATTTGAATGCATTGATAAGATCCCCTCCCAGTCGTCTCTTCTCCAGGCCCAGCTCTCTCAGCCTTTCCTCACAAGGGAGACGCTCCAGTCCCCTAACCATCTTTGTAGCCCTTGGCTGGCCCCTCTCCAGCAGTTCCCTGTCTCTCTCGAACTGAGGAGCCCAGAACTGGATACAGTATTCCAGACACGGCCTCACTAGGGCAGCAGAAAGGTCACCTCTCTTGACCTGCTAGCCAAGATGTTCCCCAGGATACTACTGGCCTTCTTGGCCACCAGGACATGCTGCTGGCTCATGGGAAACCTGCTGTGCCCCAGAACTCCCAGGTACTTTTCCCCAGAGCTGCCTTCCAGCAGGTCAGCCCCAGCCTGTGCTGGTGTATGGGGTTATTCCTCCCTAAGTGCAGAGTTTTGGCACAGGAATATCTCAAACTACTGCTGGTCTGAAATTCATTAGCCTATGCAAAGCTGCAGGTTTAGTTCAATATGTTTATTAACCTTTTATGAATTTACATAAGTATTTGTACACAGAAACTGTGTGAACTCTGATGCAGTAGGAACAGTAGCTTTAGAGAGGAAAAACCACAAAAAATTAAATCTCTCAATGGCTTTAAATCACTCAAATGGCTTTAAATGTTCATTTACCAATTCCATTTATGTTTAATAAAAAAGTATGCAAGTTTGTATTTTGAGGGTAAAAGTCTGTCACTGCATAACGTTTCCTAGGACAAATACAAGTGCCACCCTTCATTATGTCCAGTCAGTTCAGAACGTATGTTAGCCCTGTACCTTGACAATACTTTCTAGGCCAGCAATTCAACAAAGCTGATTTAAGCTGAGTAATACTTGGTTGTATGTCATTCTCTGTCCGCTTTGTGGTTTTTGATATGTCTCCATACGCTTGCAGTTGTAGAACTGGGTATCATGGCTTTACAGACATATTTAGTCACAGAAAAAAAAAAAAAATAGAAAAAGAGAAACTCATTAATAATAAGACTCCAGGAAAATTAGTTCAGCCCTTGGAATACTTCTTTCCTAACCATTGATGGCAAAGATCTGTGCCTATCTGTATGTCTGAAGGAGCACATCTTTCTTTACCTGTTCTGTATGATATTGTTCACAGATACTAGACCATCACCAGCTTTTTATGTTTACTCACCTCCCGTACACTCATTTGAGTATTTTATTGGCATATTCTTCTTGCATAGCAAAATAATTTATTGCTAAATAAAACCTCATTTCAGTCTGCAACCCCACCATGGAAGAAAGATCTAAGTTCATTCAACTCTGCACTTTGCTGGTCAGATATATTGACAAGTGACAGTATCTAGCCCACAGTATTTACATACTACTGAATCTCTGTATATAAGGCTTAGAAACTTATATTGTTTACGATTTAAGCTAAATATGAATAGGAAATTAATTAGATAGTACACAGCAGCTAGAGGTCAATGAGTGGAATATAAGGTTATGAAGCTCTGCTGACAGGTTCCACAGTGCAAATTTAGATGATATGCCCAGTGAGAAATGTTTACACAAAGACACATTTCACCCAATTAAACATCTCAAATTGAATTTGATGATAGGGAGACATTTACTCTTTTCTCTTTTTGTGTGTGTAGTGAAGAAAATTAAATGGAAGGAATTAGAATGATTTAGAAAGCATTTCTTTTGACAAGGAACTGAAATTTCCTATTAGCTGCCAACAGTGCAGATAGAGAATGCACATGAAAAATGTTCAAAGACTCAGCACAACTAATTTTGTTCATTTTTTTTAAGTTCAGCTAATCAGTACATCCTTGGACAGGGGGAGGGGAAGAACATTTGGGTCATAATCAAGGAGGGGTGAGACCACAGGCACAGGGAGTTTGCCTTTATTGTAATTTTTTCCCAAAGGAGCTATTTACTTCCAAAGTATGTTAGTACGTATTTAATTCCAGGTATCTAAAGTACCTGAACGATTTTTTAGTAATACCAATTTACAGGGCAACAATCCACACAGAAGTTTTAACTTAATTTTGATAGTTTCTTCTTCATATGCACCAATCGAAATGGAGTCGAATACTTTTTGAAAAAAATCGTTGCCTGGCGCTAACTACTGGTTGACCACCAGGAGGCACTGTTGCTCCATAGAGATGAAAGATGAGGCTGCAGCGATGAGTTATCAAAGGCAGCACATACAACAGTCGCTGTTATCTTCAAGATCATTCTCCACTGTTCATAAAACTCATATTGACCCAGATGACGATTGGGCCTGCATTGAATGCATCATCTAACACTTTGCACTGTCAGACTTGCAAAAAAAGGAGTAAAACTGGAAACTGGAATACTTGGTGAAAAAGGGAAATATTATTGTTTTGCATTTCTTAAGGAGATAAATCAAATTTAGAACAAATATTTGAAATTTCAAAATACATTAATATTTGCATTTTTTGTTTCAACCATAAATCACATGCAGTTTGGAAAATGGTTTTGAATTTATATTTTAATTAGCAGAGTATTTGATTTTCCCCAGAAAACATTGTAACAACTATTTTTTATAAGTGATAAGTTATTTATTAATTGGTAACACCATATTTTGGTTTCTATTGAAGTGTTAAATAAACCATAAATATATACTAAAATATTAAATATTTTTAAAACTATTATATTAAAATGTAACATATGCATAATACGTAACATAACATGAAAATATAACACAATATACAACTAGAGTATGGAAAATTTGTATATGACATGCTATCTATATTTTATGTCATATAATATATATGTATTACATTGTAATCAAATATAATAACATTACATACTATATATATTTATATATATAACATATATAGCATATGTATGAACACATATATACATATATACATATATATAATACATAGGTGTATATGTTTTTTAACATGAAATAAACAATTCTAGTCAATCAGACCAATAATAACCAAAAACGTAGTCAATCATAAAGTATAACTTTCTCTAAAAAAACCCAATCAACTAAGACCTTAAAGGCTGAAATGAAATACATCAGCTGTTAACAAAATAACCTATTTCAATATAAAGAAAATTGGATTTTTCAGCCATATCAAAAGCAGCCATTTCAATACTTTTATTTTTGAATTTCTTATAAAACTAATGTTACATAAACTATAATATTCATCTAACACTTATGTAATATTTTCATAAGTATATGCAATTCACAAAGTATGGATATACTTATGTCTAAATGTTATATTTTAATCTAATTGACATTTTCAGGTATTTTTTGTTAATTTTCTGTAAAAATGTCCAGCTTTTATCTGGCTACTTCACACTATGCTAAAACTGTAAAATGTCCATAATATCTACATAAATTCTTCTTATAAGCGTATGAAGACTCAGTTGTGATGCTCCAGAGCTGTGAAAGGTCCTAGACTTCTAAGCACAGAAGGATTTTTTAGTTTAAATTGCCTCAGTAGAAGCCTCAAAGCTCCTACCAAGCTCTCACCTACTACCTGCAATGTCAACCGAGAAACTTTCTCAGACACCTATGGTTTGTGCTTCTCCGCACGTCCAGAACTGTGTCAGTTTGATCATCCTGGGTCAATTCATTTTCATGCATTCCCCTAGCTCAAGGCACAGACCTTCGTGATGAAACTGCAGAGATTACAGCTCAAAGACATCTCCTTTTGCAATGAACTCCTCATTCGAGAATCCACCCTATAGTGGGGAGTTGAGAGTTCAAAACTTTCTTTTTCATTAGGAAGATTATGTGTATGTGGACATATACATAAAGTATGCACATGTATGTTATATGTACATGTGCATACATTATATAAAACATTAAAATATTTATTTGAGTTTATTTGCAGTAAAAAAATGGGAATTCTGAGACACGTGTTTTGCAGCTGCCTGATAAGCCTTTCTGCATACAGGTAGCTATAAACCACCTTTCTGAGAACAAGTAAAAGCCTTTTGCTGGACATAACAAAAGGAATTATTTTCTCACTTCATCAGCTAAACACAAAGACAATAATTGGTCCTTCATATATTTAGAGCACAGCTGTGTTTTATAATTCAGAGTTTTAGAATAATACATGTATATGTGCACAAATCATTTTTTTTGTGGACGTAAATGCCATATTCAAGCCTTTTCTTAATTTAATTTATTATGAGTGTTCAGGGTTACTTTTGATAATATTTTATTCATTGCTGTATTATGATGGATTACATAGATGTATCATCAGATGGTATTTGATTATCTGTGATACAGAAAGTGATTTTAATTTCAAAACTAAGAACAGTAAAAGTATTTAATAGTTTTGAGATCTATAAAAGATATCAGTCCTTATTTTTAATTCTAATTCTATTTTAAACAGTAAGATTTCTACTCTTCATTAAATGCAGGAGAATCCAGCAGCTGCAAAAAAGTGAGTGTGAACGTATCTACTTTATCACTAGGAAGTGTAGTTTGATAGAATTCCAGAGTTCTGCTTCTTTGTAAAGATAAGAATATTCCTTCTGATCTTGGTAAGTAGACCCTGTTTATCAAAAAGTTATTGTCTTTGATGTTGCTTAAGGCAGATTTAAAATAAAGGAATTATTACTGGTGTTTTCAACAATATAAAGAACCTTATTGTCATTTTGAAATCTTACTGTGGTAGCTATGCAGAAAAAAATAGCTAGCAATATTTGCTCTTTTCAATAGAACTGAGTATACAAAAGTGTCCCAAGTATTTTTTTGAGACATTTATGACCAAATTTTGAAAAAAATTCCAGCTACCTTTGGGGATTAATTTACAGCCTGTGACTGTAATACTATTTAATATAATGCTATTTTCTAGAGTACTATAGCAAAATATCCCAAGAGGTAGAACTGGTCACCTAGAAAACTGACCTCACACACAGAAGACCTACATCTATCTATTTTAAGTGTTTAAGGATAGCATTCCCATTACCTATGAGAATCTACAAGTTTAAGATAAGAAAAAAATTGAAACTTTATCAGGGAAAAGTACAACAAAATACACGAAACTACTCTAGACAAGTTCAAATGAGAAATAAGTGTGAATGACTAGCAGCTGGACTAATTTACTATGACTGTGAGGAATATTCCGTCATTTGAAGTGTTTGAACCAAGATTGTCTGCCTGAATGTCACCTACTCTTGCTTAGACAGGAACTGCAGGTCAGATGAAGGAATTGGTTAAAGAAATTCTGTGGCCTGTTGGATGAGATGATCACAACAGTCCTCTTCAGTTTCAAATTTCTTTGAAAATAATGGGAATAATAGAAGTATAGAAAAAAAAACAGAGACAAAAAGATGTATCAACTTTCTGCTGTTTTATGATTTCCAGCCATGCAATTGAATTGATTGTGTCTGAAATGGAGATGTTTCCTAATAATCTAGAGCTACCATTTCTAGTTATTTTTTATGAAAGTCATGTAGAGAAGAAAGCCAAATTCTTTGTGATTCAGTCCACCTGAGGTTTTTTTTGTTTTGTATGTTTGTTTTTGAAATGCGCTTTCTAAGAAAATGCCATTCTGAAGTGGTAGTGTCTCTTTCAGAGTCTTGGTCTTACATAAAATTGATCCAGATAATAAATAAGATAAATAGTGGTAATAAAGAAACATGACATCTTAAGGTTGGGAAGCTGAAGTACTAATCCTATTGATCTTTGCTAGTGATTGCAGAGGGGGTTTTTTTGGATGCATTCTCACAGGCAAATTAGGCAATTTTGGAGGACAAAGTAACCTGCAGTCTTTGGCTAGGGCACAGAAATAAAAGAAACAATTATTATTAAGGCTAGAGCACATCCTTCAAACACTGTACTCACCTTCATGGTGCCTGAATATAGCCCTTGTTGTCCAGTAAGAAAAATTTTGAAGCCAGGAAATGCAAAAGTTTTGGTAGATGCTATAGGCGTTTCTCAGGCTGCTGTTAAAAAAATGCTAGACCACCCATTTCCTGCTTTGGCTGCTCTTTTTGCTGGCAGCTGCACTGACTGTGCTTGGATCTTCAGGAGTACCTGTCTGATTTTTCTCCATCTGTAAAAGTTTGGATCCAAAATGTCCGAGCTCCTGAATGACTGCAGAGTCCCTGCAGTTTCTCGCATTTGACCCAGCACTTTCAAGCTTATATCCTACATTCTTTAGTTCCTGCAACTAGCTGAAGTTCAAAACACTGTATAAAATTATTACCTGTTGTGCCTGTTGATAAAGTTAAAGATTTTAAATCCTTAAATTTGCTCTATATGCTACTGACATGTCTCAATCAAAAACATATCTTGGTTTTTACTCCTCTTTCATATGCTAAAGGAAATGGTTGTCTTCAGACTTTATCTCTTCCTTTTTTTTTTTTCTTTTTTTACTGTTGTATATATTGATACAACTGGTATAAAGCCAAGAAAATTATTATGCTGAAGGAAGAATTTCTATAAAAGAAAAATGCAGTTTCCCTAAATGACCCTGCATTACTTTGTTTACCATTTCTCAAAGGGCTGTTATGGGCAATGGGGGAAGTGAAATAACAGGATATATACTCAATGCAATGAGTCATACAAAAAAATGAAGAGCTTGGAGAATCTCTTACCCAAAGACTGCTTATGTTAGAAAAATGAAGAGAGGCTGTTAAGTAAAATATTCTAAAGAGCTAGACTGGGAATAAGTATTATCTGATAAATGAATTTCTGTATCTCTAATTTTAATTAGTTGACTATAAAACTTGGCAAGGCTTCTAATGTCATTTAGTATTAATAGAGACCTCAAGAATATTCAGTGTTCAAAAGAATTTCTGGATTCTGTGCTTTTTGGGATAAAGTGGATCTCCAATTATTTGAGAATAAGTTTAGAGGTACATGGAAACAGATAAACAGTTATTCATTTCAGTCCTGTCTCCTTTTATCCCCATTGTTTGGTAGTGGCCTACTGGCCTCTCTTAGAAATTTAGTGTTGGCATAAACTACTCTGAATCTTGTTACGTTGGGATGGCAACATCTATGATCTTAATAAAGGCCTTTTTTACATACTGTAAGCTTTTCATAAAAAAAAATCTCAAAAAATAGGGCTATTTTGTACAAAAAAAATCAGTTCACTGTAAAAGTTCAGTGCTTACTGAGAAATCTGTTTTGACAGAATACTTTCAAACAAATGTTATAGACAGTCTTTCTTGCTTGCCTGCGTACACATTGTATGTGGCACAAAATGCTGAGTTCATATATCAACTGTCTCAGGTTTCTATGTTCATCAGTCATTTAACTGTAAAATGATGTGGAGAAATAAGATAGCTGTATTGTGTTCTTAGCTTCACTGCAGGGCTGTTGTTCCAGCAAAGGTTTTCTTGAGATCTGTCATTTTCGTTACAGCTTCTTCACTGTGATGGCACACATTTGTAATTAAATTTGTGGGACATCAGTATTTACCAAGCTATTAAGACTTACTAGCAAAGACTAAGCACTACTCACAGAAAAAAAGCACTAGCTTAGACTCGAGCATTATTTTGCTTTGTTAATGTTTCTTGCTTGCTGTGCTGGAACAGTTCTGAGTAGCATATTTTAAAAATACAATTAATAAAAAGTTTTCTATAAAAAATAAAACAGTATGTTTATTTAAACTTCTCACAAAAATGAGTAATATATAATGAGTAAAATAAATATCAACATTGCATTTCTTATTGTGTTTCAACCACATGTTTTAAGCAAATTTGACGGTATCTGAAAAGCTACCTAGAGATTCTCATTTCGATGCAAAATTCCCCCTTTTTTAAGGGGAGGCTGATTAGTCAAGTATACATTTAAAATTTTTCAATTTCCTTCTCTATATTTTTCCAAGGTCATTGGCTATCTAAACCAAAATAAATATATCATAGTCCCAGTAGCTCAGAAGAAGATGCCAGGTTCTAGAAATTGTACTTTTTTATTTTTACTTATCAAGTTATTTCTTTCAGATCCCCTCAGAATTCATAATTTCTTTTCCTTCCAAAACCACACTGTTATCTCCACTTTACAGATGTGCTCTTCACACAAAAAGGAGGTTAGTTACAAAGTCACAGAGAAATCTGTTCTGTGTGCTGAAACCTCCCTCAGCTCAGACCACAGTTTGGACCTTCAGAGTTGGTCTTCATATAGGTTAAGCTTGAATTAAGACCTGGTACTTCTGGAAATCCCACCAGTTCCTATATTCTTCTTTAGGTACCAGGCTTCCAAAGCCTGACATACGAAGTCTATGGCACAATAAGGAAGTCTAGACTCCTGATTAGGTCAGTACTCAAAACACTGTTTCTCAAATGATGTAGTTCTAAGACCAGGAAACACGTATTTCATCGCTATTTAACCTATATAACATATGTTTACTGAAGTAGCTTCAGGAACGTGGCTGTTATCAGAACAAGTCAGAAGAATCCTCTGAAGAGGCACAAGAAAATGTTTGGGTAGGTATCCTTATTTTGTGCCTTTGACAAAAGACAAAGCCAATGCTTTCCACACTCAATGTTGCTATTACATTGAGATCTTAATACAGGAAGCTGAAATCTTATCTAAGGAGTTATAAAAAAATACTGTATTACTACAGCAGATATAAAAATACTTTACAATTTTCACATGAATAAAAGCTGAGAGCATTTACCTGTGTGGCTGTCCTACAAGACATGAAGACAAAAAACTTCCCTGGCATATCTCTGTAATTCTACATGTCTTGAAATATTTGCATGCAAACATACAATAGAAACCTTATGGGAAGTGTAAGTGCTTAATCTTAAGTCTGTTGGCTATCTTCCTATTCAGTAGAGTGAATTTTACTATCTATCCATATGTTACCTATGATTTTTGGTGATTTGCACGCTATCACCACAAAATTTTAGCAAGTTCTCATTTTGTGAAAAATTGTTCATCATTCTTCAAAAAAACAGATTATTCTCACTATAAATATAGGTAATTTCCAACAGCTTCATCCCCACTGCCTCTCTCTTCCTGACTTTTCCACAGGACAGCATGCTTCACATAAAAAAAGTCCTCATTAAAAGCATTCCAGTGATCTAACTAAACTAATACATCTATATGCTTGCATGCAGCTCTTCCAGTATGAGGACAGACCTTCGATATTTGCTGGATAATATTTATTACTAAACAGCTGACAGCAGAATCAGTAGATTGTGTTATTCTGAACAGCGTACATCCACAACCTTCTGTGTATTAATCCCCTCTTTGCCTTTGTTGGGGTTTCCCAATACTGTTGGAAGCCATTGTCAAGAGATTCTGTGCACTTCCACCCACTCCCCTACTATCTGCAGCAAAACATGTCAAAATGCTTTGTTAAATTTGCCATCTGTAATTCCAGAACCTCAGGTATATCTGAGCCAGCTATCTGCAATTCACAATAATTGCTTAATATGTCATAATTTTCAGCATTCAAGCATTCATTTCACTTGGAAATGCAGAGGGGGAGATTCATAATGGCACTGAGATTTCCTGCTAAATTTCCCATCTGGTGAACCTCTCTCACTGGTACTACAAAATTCCAGATTTCCATCCATTTGCAGCTGTGGTTCCTGCCCCTGTGAGATCAGAGTTACACCTGGCTAAGCAGCCTTTTAGAAAATGCTACAAATCGTGCAATATGTCGTTTTAAATGGTGACGACTGCTTTTGGATTAGGAGGTAACAGCAGGCAGCCGATAACTTGCTGGCACACCCTACAGAAGACACTTCCCAAATCAGAGTATTTCCATCCTATTTAAGTAGATTTATTGATTTGCTAAAGGCCACAGAACAGATCTATTTTGAAGGGGAGAAAGCATCTTTAGTGGCATCCACAGGCCAATAACACAACTTAAAGCAGCTGTTCTTAAACTGCAGTAAAGCCAGGACAAGCCCTCCTAATTAGGCAGCGCCTTCTCTGCCTAATGCCTGTGCCCTGCAGATATGCAGTGCAGGAATGAAAAGAATTGCTGCTCTTCCTGCTCGGTGTTTTGAGGGATGACTGTGAATCAATGGCTCAACAATTGCTGGAAGCATTTGAATACATCTTGCTTATTGGTTTATGATGAAGGCATTTTCCTGGCTCTGCTTTTTGGGACCATTACTCATAAAAAGCAGCCGTGGAGGCTGCTGGACAGAACAGCAGGCACAGCCTCAAGAGACCAGGATCCCATTTCTTTTCCTGCCAGCAGCTTGTTGGGAAACCCTGGAGTAGTCAACCCCTTCCCCTAGCAGAATTCCCCCTTCTCTAAACTCTGATTCTTCTAAAAATACACCATTGAAAATCTTGCCATCATCCAAACCACATTTTATCTAAATCCATTAATCTCAGAATCAAAACACTGCACAGTGCTGAAAATGACAAAAGAGAATTAAATCACAGTTGAAGATAAAATTGACAAAAGGAAGCTGTAACTCTATTTACTATTACCAAGGGTTGTTGCATATCACCTTGGGACCATTTTCACTTTTCATGTCATACAGAAAGATACTTGTTTTGTAGTGAACATTTGATTTAACATTTTATTTCTGAAGCCCCAGAAGAAAAACTTGCTGGAGAAAATTTCATCTCTGGAAAATACTCACGAGGACTCTTTATCTGTTTCAAGACAGTATACTTGGTAATTAATAACTGAATGCAGCATGTCCAGATTTCCCAGGTCACAATTACAGGTAAAAAATTGTTGAAACCTGCTGCCATCCTGGAACACACCAATGATTAAATCAGGAAAGGAACGGGCCTGCTAAAGAATCTGCACCATTGCAAGTGGTAGCATCTGAATGTAACTTAGATCATGACATGCTGTTGGTTAGACTACTCTCTGCCAAAAAACCTGCCAGAGACAAATACGGAATTGCAGTCTTCTGATCGTTTTTTGTGTTCGGGGTGGGGGTGTTCTGTAATTTTGTTTTGTTTTCTTGAAGGCCTGCTAAAAATATTAGGAGCTGTCATTCTGTTTGATTTTCATCTTCCCAGAAAATCTTCAGCAATGTACTATTGTCCCAACACACAAGACTTTCTGTATCTTCTTAAAAGACATGGAAAAGGCATTAGAATTTGGCTGTTTGGTCTACGCTGCAATTGTTACAGTTATTAAGACAATTAATTTCTTTACTTTTATAAGGATTTCCAGTCCATCACCTTTAGAGTTTATGCATAAAAAAGCATGGGAGTGGTTATATTTCACGTACACACAATCAGGAGATGTTAGAACTCCATAGCCAACTCTGAAGACAAATGGATTATCAACTCTGGCCTTTAACTACCCATTTTCACAAAAGTGAAAGGGATTGCAACTATCAGCATCCCGGTGCACAGCAGGGCCCTGGCAACCCCAGCTGCTCAGGGCCTGTGCTCCATGCTCCCCTCAGCCCAGCCCAGCCCAGCCCGGCCACACTCCGTGGTGGGACCAAGCTGTGGTTGCTGCCAGGAGCTCACCCACAGCATTTCCCAACAGCCCTAATGCTGATACATGTCCTACAGCGAAGGCAGAAAAAAATCTCACCGAGTTAAAATCTGGTTTAGGCCCAGGATACATGGAGTGTGTGCATTTCCCATGTCCGCTGGTTGGCCCTGTGCAGGTTCCCTGAGTGAGGTGCACCAGTAACCCTATGCACCCTTGGCTCTGGCCAGCCAGAAAATATGTATGATGCTTTGTGTCCCTGAAGTAGCAAAGAAAGCAAGAGGTTTAGCAAATCTGGATCCCACTGTAACAAATTTGAGCTATGTAAGACAAATATTACTAAAGCTATCTATAGACAAGATAAGGGAAAACAAACAGATCCCATTTGGGGTTCAGAATATCCATTCGAAACTACTGTGCAAAACAAAAAATTCTCAGAAATTACTATTTTGTCACATACTGGTACTATTTTACATAAAATTATATTGGAGGAAGAACAAGGACTACAATATCCTGTGTTTTAAGGTCAGCCCAGAATTAAGCAATTATGGAGTATACATGAGACTGAAACAGTTGCAGCTCAAACTTTTCCATGTCCTGCATACCACATTTAAATTAATCATCTCTGTTTCATAAGCATTCATATTTATATAATAATAGATTTGCATTTTGAGATTTTAATATGAAGTTATGGGATAAAGATTTAGATCCTTTAAAACCAGGTGCATCCAGTCAATCTGAGCCATCCCACAGACGTTTCAAATTTTAGAGGGGCAGAGATCAGTGGTTTTTGAAAACAGTTTATGCCACGGCATCTCAGGGCATAATTGGTGTTAACTTGTGGAAGTGTTGTTTAATGACATTAATTTATGTGGTCATAATATAAACATTGATAGAGTAGGTATTACATGTGCTTGTCCTTTTCTTACTCTTTCTTGGAGGATGTTCATATATATCCACCGACATGAAATTTCTAGGCTAGACTGCCCTTTGGCAAAATAGGTAGTAATGGTTGTGTTCTATTACAAGTTTTAACACAGAAAGAAGCCTTACTAGAGTATTTAATGCAGTCTTTCTAGCCACTTCTCTTAGAACAGTTGGTTCACTGCCAAAAACCTTTGAACAGCTGAAAAAATGATTGTACATGAAATAGGCAAATGTAACATTTTTTCATATCTGTTTATAATTTGGTAAGAGCTGAAAACTTTGTTTCAGGCATGAAGGTTTTTCACAGATTTTGAACAAACTGCTAGTAGTATGAACAACCCAAAGACTTGGTTTATGAAAAAAAACCCAAAACTTTATTTTCTTTTCCCTCCTAGAGAAAAAAACAAACCTTGCTTTGCACTTAAACAGCTGGGAAAGACTGCAACAGACTTGTTAACACATGCTGGGATTTGTGTACATGAGCTCTGAGAGAAAAATCAATTAGCAACAGAATGTGTATCTTTTTTGTCACTTCCACATATAAAAGTTTAAAGAGAACATAAACTCTGACTTTGACATATACTGCAAAGGCAGAAATTGTAGATTCTGTAAAATATGGCTGGAAGGGCAGAAAACTCTACTGAGTGATTTACTGGCTGTCTGCCATACCCTGAATAGCTGCCTGTCAATGCCACATGTGGCATCTTTCAGATAGCATATTCTTTCAAGCAAGTCCATAAAGTGGCAGATATCAAGACAGAGTGTAAAAGAATACTTGTGTTAATGCTTGAGAGCATTTATATTAACAATTAAAAAAATAGAATACTGTTAGACATTGCTTCTGTAGGTAGCAACAAAATTATAACATTCACTCCATTCCCCCATAACAAGCTATGATTTGTATTTTGGATCCAGGAAACCCAAAAATCTATGTCCCTCGGTGTTTGAAAGAATTTTAGTTTCCTACCATGCAAACTGGACTGTGGAGTTGCAGAAGTTCCTTCCCATGAAAGGGTTTCTAATTCTAATTCTCTATTTCTGTCTGTGGTCATGGTTATGTTTTCAACTCTTTCCACATCAGACCTACAAGCTATAAAATTAATTTATGGTCTAGGAAAGAAGGGGAATAGTAATAGTTCAAAAGAAATAGATGCTGTCTGAGACATAACAATATGCTTATAATTTCTTTCTCCATCTTACTCCCTCCTCAAGGATCATCACCATCTAACTACCATTAAATAGCAACCTCTGACAAATATGGTCAAACGTAAAAGACAAATGCGAATTTAAATGTATCTCTTTAAAAGCTAAATGTATTTTAACTAACATAATAGGAACCTGTATTTCCATTAAAGTTCTTTTAAGTTTCCAAGTTTCAAGTGATAAACATGCCCTGTGCAGGAGAAATCATTGTACTGTTGACCATCACTGTATTTTTATGGTCTATCGTATTAGACAGTAGTGAAAATTTACATATATATATATAAATTGAAAAAAGGAGAAACAAGGATTCTAAAAAGAATAAACAAACCCCAAAGAAAATAAAGTAATAAAAAATATTTACAGGAGTAAAACCAGAGTTCCCGTTAAAACCTAAAAACAAAACTAATTGGAGGAAGAAGCAGCTTTCTTAAACCTTTCAAAGGAATCTGAAACCAGCAATGTACATAGTACTTAGCCTGTGTAACTGACCGGTGTTATCACTGCTCTGGTCATCCTTTCCTGTCTTTTTCATATCCAACGCAATGTTATGCATCATTCCTGCACTCAGGCATCTGTGCAGGCCTTTTCAGGAGTGAGGGGTTGGTTTCTTAAATCTTCGAAGGCTGAAACCTTCCTGTGCATGGTATTGCAGCTTACTTCTCACTGAGGCCACTGGATCCACCATGACAGCTGTACCTAGCTTGAATGAAAATGCTTAACACATTACAGCTGATAAGAAGTCATGCTGTTAAGTGCAGATGTAAAGCTTTTTTTTTCAGCTAACACTGTTAAATCACCCAGCAACTCTCTATATCAAGTGTCTATAGCTTCTGAATTGTCGTCTGTGAACAGTAATACCAGAAGAGCAAAATCCACTGTGGAGACAATTGTAGGCAGTCCATATCTAGAAGAGAAATTTACAAATGTCCAAAGCACACAGGGCTGAAAGTCTACCACAAGCATCTGTGGTTCTGGAGTGCTGGGGACTTTGAAACATAAACCAAAATGCAAACGTCTTACAATATGGTCTTCTCTAAATTATACTTTTCCAAAGACTGTCAGTGCTTCTCTTTGACATCTTTAAATACTGAACTTTGTGTTTATGTCCACAAAACAACTTAAAACTGTTTTCCTTCTCATCTGTTACTGACTAGGTAGTTTGGATATTCTTTTGCTTCTTCTAAATATAAATAATAATTTATATTTTTCCTTCCTTAATTCTTTCTTATTTGTTTTTATCCTACCATGCATTGGTAGCAGTTCTGTCCTGTTTCCTGAGTTTGATTGTATATAAATATGCAGCACTCCGGAGCTTTTCTGTAATAACAGTGCAATGTCTTTCCTGAATCAGTTGTTTCTGTGTAACCTTTTTTGCACATTGTATAGAAAATCTACACAAAAGAAGGAATGCAAAAAAAAAAAAAAAATCACATTATCAGATAAGCATTATGTAAACAGTTACTGTAAACAGATTGGGAAAGTAAGTTTATTTTCAGCTCTTGGAAAAACTGCTGCTGATTTATAGATGTAGCAAGGAATTGCAATAATGAAAATAAAATTAAGATGAAGTAATAATGACCATAAACCAATTTATTCTTTTTCTTTACTTAAAATATTTTGTTGTACTCACAATTTGAAGTATCTATCTATATTTATAATGTTTTCCATTTTGCTATGAAGTTCTTCCAAATACTAGTTAACTGCATGTTTTTACACGCTGCACAATTTTACATAATTTATTTGGTTCTTTATGTATTTTTCCTGGGAAGTAATGTGTGTTGGGTGTTCCTCATTTAAGAAGCTGTTAGTAAAACTCACAGCTGTGGCTTCACAGACTAGATTCAGTAACTGTTTTTTTAAAAAGTAGAAGTCTTATCCTATGAAACTGTTGAAACTTAGCTACAATAGCCTACATTTCAACACATAAAACAAGTAACAAGATTTTCAGAATTGTTGCATACTTGTAGCTTTTGTTTATTTCCAAAGCAGACCTGCACTGAAAGTAATTATATATATGGTTAAATAAGTTTAGAAATACAAACAGAAAAATCAAGATCTGAAAACTGGTGTGCTGGGTTGACTCTGGCTGGACACCAGCTGGCCAGCAAAGCCACTTTATCACTCCTCTTCTTCAGCTGGACAAGTGACAGAAAAATATGACTAAGGGCTCATGAGTCAAGATAAGAACAAGGGAGATCACTCACCAATTACCATCACAGGCAAAACAGACTTGACTTGGGGAAATTAATTTATTGCAAATTGAATCGGATAGTGAGAAATAACACCAAAACATAAAAACACCTCCCCTCACCCCTCACTTTTTCCTGGGCTTAACTTCACTCCCAACATCTCTACCTCCTCCCCCACAGCGTGGTACAGGAGGATAGGGAGTGGGGATTGTGGTCAGTTCATCACACATTGTCTCTGCTGCTCCTTCCTTCTGAGGGGAAGACTCCTCACACTCTTCCGCTGCTCCATTGTGGGATGCCTTGTACAGAAGACAGTCCTCCATGAACTTTTCCAGTGTGGGCCCTTCCCACAGGCTACAGTTCACAAACTGCTCCAGTGTGGGTCTTTTCCACAGGGTGCAATATTTCAGGAACAGACTGCTCCAGTGTAGGTCCCACACATGGTCACAAGTCTTGCTAGCAGACCTGCTCTAGCATGGGCTCCACTCGCCATGGGGTCACAGGTCCTGCCAGGAGCCTGCTCCAGTGTGGGCTTCCCATGGGGTCACAGCCTCCCCAGGGCACAGCTAGCCCTTTTGCCTGCAAGGGCACGCTGTTGACTAATACCGAGCATATCTGAAGAATGACAAGTTAAAAATTTTATATATATAGATATATATGTGTGTGTGTACACAAATAGAATTGTATGTGTAGAAATTTAAAGATGTAGACAAAATTGTGCTTATGAAGCCTGGCAAACTGTAAAGCTGAAATGAATTTTGGTTTACACAGCAAAAGGCTTTATTCTTTTCTTTCCTGACTACTGAGAATCTATTGACTGACTCTTATACAGAAATATTGTGATATACAGTTGTGATCTTAAATGACTACCTTAGCCTGCAGTTTGAAGCAGTTATCTTCAAGCACAACTCTCCACTAGATGTGATTTTTATACAATTGGCATACTACATTAGAGCAAAACATATATATTTTTAGATTTAGCAAAGCACTGTGTGTGTTAAAGCAAACATAAAACTGGAGTGGTCACCTGAACTAAGGTAATATACAGTTATATGTATATATTAAGTTATCAATAAAAAGACTGATAAAGCTTTGTGAGTGGTCATCTATGTCTTTGTTGTGTTTTTGTCTAGAAGAAAGGGAACAAATTTAAATTCACTTTTTTTTTTTTTTTTTTTCCCCTCCACAATGCTGACACTGGGATATTCAAGATCTATTTGTGAGATGTCTAGTTTTCTCCTCAACTGATTCAGAGTTTAATTTACAAGTTTAAATTTCTCTTGGATCATCACACTTACATAATCACAATAAAGTACAACTCAATTTCAAAGCTGCCATTTAAAAGAAAATCCGATGGAAAAGTGATGTAGCGATATAACACAAATGTAAAAAAATGCATTCAGGACTCTTACATAGCTGTTTAGTTAGACATTTAAACTTTAATTTCTTATCCCTTTTTTTCCAAGTTCATATATGAAGGATAGAAGACAATTTCTGTTGCTTATATATCAAATAATAATAGCCAAAAAAATATCATTAGCAGTTCCTGCAGTGTGACAAGAGCATCTCAAACTGTGTCACATCCGACATGAACAATTTAATAGGATTTATTCTTTCTGCACATGTACATTAAAGGTACTGACACTCTGAATATGAATAGACACAGAAGATGACAACAGAAAATCAGTGCTGTATCTGACTGTTAGACCTGTATCGGAGAAATTATATTGAACTGCCTTCATCACACACTGATATGGGGAAAAGACCCAATTAATACATGGCAAGGAACACTAACTGCAGAAGTAGTTGGCCAAGAGATTACATGCACATTATTTTTTTTATCAGATGAGAATAAAATGCAACGTCTTAAAAGTAATTTTGTTACAAATATTCCCTTTCTCTTCAAAAGACAGAATTTGTTACTCTAATTAAAGTTACTTCTTATAGTTGATCTGACTACGCTTTACTACTATAGGCTCAATCACCTAAGCCTAAGGGGTCTTAATGGAAATATTGGATTTTGTCCTATATAAAAACAATTTAATAATGAAAAAAATCCAAGACTTTTGAGAAAACATCAATTTGAGAGATTTGCAAAACTTACACATTCATACCAACAATTAGTTTCACTGAATTAGCATCACTGAAAAGGAAGACAGTTTTCTGAAGATTTCCAAAGCATCACTTTTTCAGACAACTTTTTCACAATTAGCAGGCTATATTTGCTATTGTCTGCAGTTAGGACTAAGAAAAAAAACAACTAATCTACAATATTCTAACTTCAAACCATCTAAAAAAAAATACTACAAAGAAATTCTGAAAAACCTGTACCATCACTAAACACTAGTGGTTGTTCCTTGATTTAAAAAAAAAAAAAGGGGAGGGGGGCAAGGAGGGGAGAGGACATCACTAACTCTACTCTATAGGTACATCTCCAAAATTATTATTGCAATCAATTATTTTGTCCTTGCTGCTTGTAGCAATCTAACCATTATCAAAAACACTACTAAACTGAACCGAGTAATTATTTACTAAACTGAACCGAGCAATTACTTGGGGTTTTGGACTACATGAAGCAAAGACTGTGATATTATTTTCTCCCTTCCACCCAAATAAATACTGGGGTGGAGGGTGGGCAAGAAGAATGAAAATAAACTATAAAGTTGTCCTCAAATAATTAAATGAAAATGTTCTTTGAGGACTGAATGTCTTGGCTTATTTTGCAACTTCCAATTATGAAAAGATGGGAAAAGAAAGATCATCTTCTAAAACTGGTGAAATTGCTGGCATACAGTACAGAGCAGAGCTAACACTAGAAATACAGAAGTATTTCTGTTAAACCTCAGTTGCCATGGATATTCTTGCTTCTTTTCTTCTCTTCCAGCATTATGGAAATGACAATCATAGAATCATAGAAACATGTAGGTTAGAAAAGACTTTTAAGATCATAGAGTCCAACTGTTAACCTAATGCTACCAAGACCCCACTAAACCATGTCCCTAGGCACCACATCTACACGTCTGTTAAATACCTCCAGGGTGACGCAACCACTTTTCTGGCAGACTGTTCCAATGCTTAATAATATCTTCAGTGAATATTTTTTTTCCTAATATCCAATCTAAACCTCCCCCTAGTGCAACCTGAGGCCATTTCCTCTTGTCCTACCACTTTTTACTTGGGATGCCAACACCCATCTTGCTACAACCTTCTTTCAGGTAGTTGCAGAGAGTGATAAAGTCTCCCTTCAGCCTCCTCCTCTCCAGGCTGAACAACACCAGTTCCCTCATCCACTCCTCATAAGTGTTCTAGACCCTTCACCAGCTTCATTGCCCTTCTTTGGACATGCTCCAGCACCTCAATGCTTTTTTTGAAGTGAGGGGCCCCAAACTGAACACAGTATTCAAGATGCAGCCTCACCAGTGCCGAGTACAGGGGGACAATCACTTCCCTTGTCCTCCTGGCCACATTATATCTGATACCAACCAGGTCTTCTTGGCCACCTGGGCACACTGCCAGCTCCTATTTGGCCAGTTGTCAACCAGGTCATTTTCCACCAGGCATCTTTCCAGGCACTATTCCACAAACCTGTAGCATTGTGTGGGGTTGTTGTGACCCAGGTGAAGGACACAGCATTTCTCCTTGTTGAACCTCATACAATTGACCTTGGCCCATCGATCCAGCCTGTCCAGATCCCTCTGCAAAGCCTTCCTGCCATCAAGCAGTCAGCACTCCAACCCAATGCGGTGTCTTCTGCAAACATACTGAGGGTGCACTCGATCCTCTCGTCCAGATCATTGATAAAGATATTAAATGGAACTGGCCCAAATACTGAGAGAATAACACATGTGATCAGCTACCAACTCCATTCACCATAACTCATTTGGCTCAGCCATCCAGCAATTTTTTTTGCACAGTGAACAGTACACAGGTCCAAGCCATGAGCAGCCAGTTTCTCCAGGAGAGTGCTGTGTGAAACTTTGTCAAAGGCTTTACTAAAGTCCAGGTAAACAACACCTGCAGCCTTTCCCTCATCCACTAAGAAGGTCACTTTGTCATAGCAGGAGATCAGGGTGGTGGAGCAGCACCTGTCTTCATAAACCCATGCTGACTGGGTCCGATTACCTGGTTGCTCTGTACATGCCATGTTTTGGCACTCAGAATGTTCTCCTCCATAACCTTCCATGGCACCAAGATCAGATTGACAGTTCTATAGTTCCCCAGATCTTCCTTCTTGTAGGTGGACATTTACTGACTGCCAGTCAACTGAGACCTCCCCGTTTAGCCAGAACTTCTGATGAGTGATTGAAAGTGGCTTGGTGAGCACTTCTACCAGCTCCCACAGTACCCTTGACTGGATCCCATCTGGCCCTGTAGACTTGTGTATGTAATGGTTTATACCAACTCAGTCCATATACTTTCTCTGCAGATTTCTCATACAACAGTACAAACATGAACAACTGTGCCCCTCAAGTCCTATCAATTCTCATATGTTCTTACTATAAATCTTAAAAAAAAAAATCACCATAGCAAGATCTAGTAAAATAAATGGCTGAGGAGACAAATTTTCCTTGATTCTGAAATGGGGAAGGTTGTTTCATTTCCAGCAAAATAACTTATGTAAAAGAAAATATCTGTCTGATGTCCCTAACTTCAAAAATACTAATACAGATTTAGAATTAATCTTAGAATTAATCATCCTTCCCTCCTTGCAAGGGGTACTACTCTATTAGATGCTAGCTGAGTAAAGCACTTGGACTTACTCCATCAAGTCTTTGTGCTTACACTGGCATTCAGTTCACGTCTTTGCCTTGAGACCCTTCACTTCTTACATAAATTTACATTCATTTCATTTGAAGTTAACTGCATACCTCAGTGCTTTGAGGAATCAAAAAATCATAAGGAGCTCTTTTTATTCATTAGTATGTTTTTTTAGTGAATATCTTCAGTAATTTTAAGTCCATAAATTTGGAGGTGTACAAACCCAGTGATTGTTAAAAAACTTTCCAAATTTTTTCTGAAGTACCATTTCTATTTAGAATTCAATATAGGAAGAAAATCTAAGTACTTCGAACTGTTAGCATAATGTGCATTATATGGAAGTTCTAGCTGCTCAGCTACTGTCTGTGATGTAATTCCCTGCATGAAATTTTGCATCTTGATCTCCACAACCTGATCTTGTTTGTTTCAAATATAGTGATCATAAGGCTTGCAGCTGTCTGAAATATTAAATCCCTTATTTATAACTGTTGGAAGAATAACATGATAATTTTTTAACACTTCAAGGCATCCATTTTTTAGCTTTACCACAGTGAATAAAGCAAATCACAAATGGCCACAATCCCATACTCACAAAAACAGTGAATCAGGGCTGTGAAGTGACCATCAAATAAACAGCCAGCTGTAGCCAAAGAGATCAGAGATGATGCAGGTGCCTATAACTGTAGTGATCCAACTATGTAACACACAAGTACCAACAATTATACTCTTAGAGCTGAACAAGCCTTTGATAAGCCCTTGATGCATCTTTTCTGGAATGCTTTGAGCAACTCAGGTCTCAACTTGATAAAAATCTGTTAAGAAAGGTAGAGGTCAGTGTATCTGTGTACATACAGGATTTTGTTTTCCAACTGTATTTTTAAAATGCTAAAGGAACTTAAGGAAAGATTTAGTGAAATTAGAAAGCATATGTTGGAATAACTTGTGAGGTTCATGGAATGTTCTTTTAAATCCAGACAGTTCACAGAGCATTTAAAAGAAAACTTTGTGGGGTATCTGCTCTAAAGAAGCCATGTGTTGATGGTGAATATGGGAACAAGTAAAGCAGGTGTTAACTACACAAATCTGTTTTGCTGCTAAAAACCCCTAAACTTGTGGATCCATGCGCTAAAACATGCCATAAGCGGCTGAACTCCCTGTTTACATATTCACTATCCACCACTGTCTGTTACTTATCCACCTTACAGCACATCCATCGCTTTGAAATATGCGGTGCAAAACGTTTTTGTTAATTCTATTTTCTATGGAGGAAATAACAGTCAAATATTCTGCTTTCTAACGACTTCTAAAAGGGGCAATATCTAAATATTTTAACTGTCTGGTAAATGTTTCTTCAGCACTATAATGCACATCTACGTTCTTATAAAAATACTAGAAATCATAATTAGAGTATTCCAAAACTATGACAGTGTGAATCATTGAAAAATACTCTCATTCCATTTGATAACTAAAAGTAATACCCTGAAAATTTTAGTCAACTGAAAATTCTCCTACTTTACTTCCCAAAATGCAGCTTAGTGTTGTCATATTGCACTTCTAGTTCATATTTTCTCTCCTTACCCCCGTCATTAAGTTTAAAATCTAAAACTAAGAAGTTTATTTAAACAGAAAGAGGATGCTTTGACAATCTTGTAATATGATCTAGAAAACAGTGAAGTGAGATTTTTTTTCTTCTTTTTTCTTTTAAAAAGTAATGCTAGAAAATTTCAGGTCAGCTTTCTACACTCTCAGAAATCAACAGAAAAAAACTCTGTTACTTTTACCCTGAGTGAAATCAGCTGAATTGTCTCCTAAAGATAAATCAGTTATTGACAGTATGTTCTTCTAAGTAAGCATTTTAGTGGAAATAAGGCACTAGTTTCTGCTCGTATTAACAACTCTAGGTACACTTCAAGACAAAGTGCATCTTATGGACATTTAGAAGTTATACAGAAACAAAAAGTACATGTTCGTTTTTTTATGTAGTAGATTTGTGATCTCTGTTTTTTGCCTTGATACAACAGCACACATCTCTTTGCAGTGAATAGACAACTGAAGGTTACAATTTAACATATCTTTTACGTCAGGAAATATGGTGTTGCTACAAAAAGAAGTATTCTGCTCCCAATTCTACCTTCAAATAGTTTCAGTCATTTATCTAGAAATTTTAATCATAGTTCTGTTGTCAAACTGTATTTATGTTGATCTAGATGAATCCATATATATACACATATATGTGATTAATCATTCTGGGTGTATTAAGATTTAGAAATGTACATATATTTAAAAGTCTATTTTAATCCAAATCATTCCTCAGCTTTGTTGTTGCCCAGGCAGCACAAAGGCCCACATAGCACAGAATTGGAAATGAGCAGCAAGAACCTCAGAGGAGGGCAGTGAAAGTGTTGACTTAAATAATTTTTTGTAGATGAAGCCATAGGAAGCACCACTGAAAAAGACTAAATTATGAATTATCAGGCAGGAACTTTATCTGATAATCTAAGGGGTCACTGATGATATTAACATATACAAAAGAAAAAAAGACCTCAAATGTTCCCAATAAAGAGTAACATTATATGTATCATAAAATATTTTGAATTTAATTTAAACTGACACTAAGCAAAGTAGTGTTTTTAGTATGTGGATTAAATTAGTTGCTCCTAGTCAGAAGTAACTGTAAGATTATCGCACTGGTAGATTTTTACCTCACTTCTACAGAAAGATTCAAAATAAGAAGGATAAAAAAAACCCCAAAAAACGCTCTCCTACTTCCTAGTTTCCTACTTCAGTTGTGGATGACCTAGTAAACTCTTTCAATTTACTGAATAAATTGAAATCAAGAAAATATTCTCTGTGTATGCAGCAGAGGCTACTGTTTCTCAAAGCAAGTTTAGCACTTACAGTGACATAGTGAAAGTACTTAGCTAGTGACTTTAGTGACTTTCACCGAGGGGTTTGCCTCCCAAATTTCGGAAGCATATGTTGTAAAATCATTGATTTTGATGCATTCAGTTAGAACTGTAGTTGGTTAATGACTTCATTCTTGCTCCTCATAATATAAAATATCACAGCATCATAAGCAAAAAGTGATTTCATACCAATCTGTGGTATGATTGTAAACATCAAGCCAAAACAATGGTATTTGGCATACCATCCAAGTAGTGAAGAGTAAGCTCTGGTTTGCTTTTTAGACCTTCTTAGATTTCACATTTCATTTTTAGCACCACTTAAGTCAGATATTAATTTGTTCCTGAGAAATTTAGTAAGAACTGTATTTGCTTCCAGCAGTTTTACGTTCAGTCCACTGTCTCTAAACTGTCTTATTTTCAGAATACCATTTAGGCATGTGCTTAAGTATTAGTAAGAGTCAGGCAGACCTAGAGTTTTGTTTAAATGTAATTATGCATTGACACGTTCTTAAAAATTAAGTCAAAAATTAAAAAACTGGAAGAATCACAATTTCCATTTGTTTGGTTTCTGACTTCTGCAGGACCAACTTTGGGAACTTTGCAGGTTTGGAAAAATGGTTAGGAGCAGGGACCTTTGCATGTTGCAGAGTATACTGGTACCCTGGTATGTAAAGTTACAGTAGGAATAAAAAAACAAGCGAGGGAGGCATGTTTGAGAAAGACAACTACTATCTCATACAGTTTTCTTTTGTTTTGCATTATGTTTACTTATTTGATAATCTTGTGTCCTTGATATGTTAGAGAAAAATAATGACAGTGTCAGCTTTTCCCTGTGCTGCCACTGTTAATGAACATTTCCACAAGAAGAAACTCCAGGGATGTGACAGCTTTACCTGATGTGTTTTCCTGCAGGTCCACAGAGAAAGCTGGCTTTCCATTTCAGAGATGATTAAAAGCCATTTTGACTCCCTCCAGGAAGTAAATGAGAAAAAGCTGGTGACTTCTGGGAGGAAAGCATGAAGTACTAATGGGAAGGTATCAGTAAGGAAGGTCAGTCCTGACAGGAAGAACATACTCATTAGCAGACATTTTCGAAGAGAAGTTAAAAAAAATAAAATTTCAAGTGGATCCATCGGTTAAAATACCTGGATTCCAGTCATATCACCAGTCAGCTTCAAAGACGATGACTCACATGGTGTTGCAGTGAAACAGCTGTGAAAAGTAGTGGATGTACGAAATAATGCTAAATATTAACAACTTACTATGGAGAATTTGGAGAAAACACGTGAAGTTGTACAGGTGCTATTCACTGAGCAGACGGTTCTTCCAAATACTGCACCAGTTACTGACACTCTCTGAAACTGGGCAAAAGTTCAACCCATTTTCTGGCATATTCTGCACCCTGAACTTAATCATTTGAAATTTACCTGCCTAGAGGAGGTAGGACTAGTAGGCCCTGGGAGCATTTTGCTAGTTCAGGAATCAGAGGCCACGCTGAAGGACTCATCTGCTGTCTTTATACCAGGTGCAGGGGCGCAGGCCCTGGCAGCAGCAGTGGCCCCTGTGAGGTGGTGCCGGGGCTGCCCCGTGCCGGGCACAGCCAGTTCCACCAGCCCCAGCGTAGGGCACAGCTGAGCTCTGCGGGCGCATCTGGGAGTAGAAACCCCGTTTGCACAGGACCCAGGGCCAGCACAGCAAACAGGAGAGAAAACCTTTCATACTTAAGCAAACAGTTTTGAATAAAGGCTCAGGGAATATTCACACTGAATAAGAAAAAGTTTTCCTTTTCAGGAATAATACCACTTCGTGAATAGTACTTCTGAACTAGATTTTGGAGGGTTTCTTCTCGCTTTCATACATTGGCATAACTGAATCATAGTTTTATAACAGAATATGAAGAAAAGGGGATTTGATTCCACTGACTCAAATTACTGGGAAAACCAGTATTTGCTGGTACAGGTGGGAGGTGGTGCCTGCTGGCTGCTGGGTGACAGACTGGCCCCTGAGCAGCTCTGCGGTGCTGAGGGCTGAGAAGAGCTCAGCCTTACCCTCAGCTGGGCAGCTACTGACTTCAGACAATGAAATAAAATAAATTTGCCATATCATCATGTGTATTTTGTAGAGGTGTTCAAAAAGAGAAAAGAGCAGCAGTATAATTTTATGGATTGTGCTTCCTTTATTTTTTAAAAAAATTTGCACAGGACTTCAGAAGGTATTGTGAGTGAGAGATTATGAAAAATAAAACATACTCAGGCAATTGTTTTTGTCTTCTAGCAGTTGGATATCCTAGTACAGAAAACTGTGACTAAATCCAGTTATTTAAAATTAGAACATAATTTCTAGTGTTAAAAAGAAATCCCTAATGTAGGAAATCAGGAAAAAACTGAAAGGAGGCAGTCACATATTATGTAAAAAATAAACCAATAAAAAACAAGAACAGCTTAATCTTCATCAAAGAGCACAGCAAGATAAATTGTAAAATAAGATAGAAACTGGAGTAGATAACCAGTTGCTGTCTAAAATAGTCATTAAAGACAAATTAATAATTTTAGTCACTAATCTGTCTCCATAAAGCACAACTCTTTTCTATTACAGTATGTTGGCACTTAATAGAAATCCTCCTACTTAAAATAGCCACTAGAAGGAGATTTTAAATAATGCTTTTGAACAAGCTCATATACCATTGGTCAGTCTCAGTGAGATAATTCTGCTGATTTGTACAGTACAACAGTATTCCATTTCTAGTCATGCTGCAAATAAGGACATCACATTCTGGCACTATATCAACAAAAAACAACTTTACCATGCACAGCTTGATGGTATGTGGCAACTTCTGTAACCTAATCCAGAAGCCATCTTCCTCCTGGAACACCTGTTTGTATATACATACATATATATATCCCTTCTTCAATATTGCCAGATACTTACCTTAGGCCTGACCACTCTCCATATAGCTTGTTATCTTTTTAGACTACAAATATTTTTAAATGTAGATACAAGATCCTTCCGTTTCCTTTTCCTTAGAATAGTTTTATTGCACTGGGATCAGTGCACCTTAAGGCTCTCTTAAGAAACACATCTTGGTGCTACATTCTTCCATGTTGGTTAAGGCAGAGAGGGATGGCAGGCAACCAAGCATCACTCAAGTCTCAAACCTCATATTTCTGTTGCCTCTTGCATCTCGTCATGAGTAAGAAGCTTCCTCAAATTAATTCTGGAAATACTAATTTTAAAGGTGTCTGGATTATTTACCCTCACCAAGATGTATTCAATCTATGGATTAGATCCCTTTTTTCCTGTGCAAAGTTGTATTAATTTTACAAGTACTACAAGCACTTCCAGGAAAAATCTCCGATTTTTCATCTTTAATATGTAATAAATCTTCCCATAATCTAAATAATGACCATTGTAGGACACAAACTGTGCTTTAACTGTTAAACACTCATCCCACTATATACCTTGTTCTTTCTTGTTATCAGGAATACTCGATATAGATGAGAACAGAATGGCAAAATTTTTTTGTTTGGCAAGGTTAATATCCACCACCAGTGACTGAGAACAAATGAGTTACTTAGAATCTGCATTATCTCAGAGCAATTAATAAAAAACACAGTGGAAAGAGACCGTAAATATACATTTTTTCCTTTCAAATTATTGCTTATTAGCTCTGTTCCATGGAAGGCCATGGAGATAACCCATCAGGGCTGAGAACAGAATGCAGGCTGAACAAAACTGATCAATAATGGGAGGTAAGTTATGACCCACATTTTGGATATCTTAAAATGTCTAATAAAAAGCTGTCATTACAGCTAACATTTATTTTAGAACTTTTCTTCTTCACCAGCATTTGCAACCAAAATTAAGGCATGGTGCTGTATGGACAGTAAATAATTGGTAAGCATTCAGAGCTGAGCATATTTTTATTCTGTGGTTAAATTAATTTAGATACCTGGCCTCCACTCAAAGGATTGAAACAATGTACAGTGACCCAACCAACTGCTACCAGAAGAGATGCTGTGTGGTAAGACGCAGCAGACTTACAACTCATCCAAGCAACAGGTTAAGAAATCCCTTGTCATGAAGACAGTGGGAACTTTGGTTTGAACTTGCAATAAATGTTACTGTTGTTTGACAAAGGCAACATGGACATCATGGCTGGGAAATAAAGATAAGTAAAAACTGGAAAAAAATAACTTTTGCATCAGTTTATATTTCCTAATCATATGTAAAGAAAAATAAAGTACACTTCAGTTGCATGTATGGGCCAAAACCTGCTTCAGATACACCCTTTACCAGAAGCAGCATTACATGAAAATCCAAGATTTCAAAGAAAAAAAAATGGGAAGGGGGACGAAAAACATTTAAAATATGAATGGGTGATGAAATGCAAAGAGTAAAAAGCACAAAGGATAAATTCACATCTGCATAATTCCCCTGAGTCTTCAGAAAACCTGATACCATAGCTATATTTCTCTTCACCGAAAATTTAATGTCATCTACACAGCAACTATTCATTCTGAAATATAAATTACATTAAAAAAAATGACCATGTTTGCTAGAGAATTGTTTATCTTTGTAATTACATGCTGCAAAATTTTAAGCAGACTCTTGACCTTAACTGAAACCTCTACAATGATTTAGCATAAAATGCATAAAAATTATGCCTCTGATGTTAATATCAAAGAAGGCTATCTAAAAGATTGTTTAGTACGTAGTATCTCCACCAAGGCTGTGTTTTGGATACTCCCAACTTCTTTATATTTAGCCATTCATATCATGCTGGAAGAAGCATGGATTGTTTTGAGCTATTTTCTTTTTTGCTTTACTTTTTTGGTTTCAATTGCTCTTCTTGAATTTTGTTTTGTATGTTTCTGGTTCAGCTCCTAACTCAGATGACTGTCATGAGAGCACAAAAATATATGAACCTCCCATGAAATGAAGGATTGTTTCCAGCTATACAATATTTTGCCATCATTTATGTTTAGTCATTTTATTGTTTTCGGTCTCACTGAGTGTCTGCCCTTTGCACATTAAAGAGTAGGACGACCATTTGGCACAATTCTGCATGAGTAGAATCTTCTGTTAAAGATACAGGACCTCACCTTGCTACATATTGCTAAGCACAAATGCATAGATGTTTTGCAAACAATTTAAAGAAAAAGAAAGACCAGAATATTTTAGAATATATTCTTTATTAAAGAACTACTGCAATGCATCAAGTAGGTAGAACTATAAACCCTATTTCCCTACTATTCTAAACACATATGCACTTTATTAAAAAAATATCTTTCTATCTTAAAATAATTTGGGGGTTGAAGATTGGAGGTTGGGGTTTTTGATTCTTTCTTTTGTGTCTGCCAGTCTATAAGACTGGCTGTCCTCTGAGATGTAGCTTGTCGACTGAAGGACATTCATTCTTTGTCATAAAAATAAAGATAAAACAAATGTGAGGGGCCAAAGGCTGCAAAATATTGCTGAGTGGCAGTCAGGGTCCTGAGGTTATTAGTAAGAGGTTTTTGAAGCTGTTATTGGTATCAGCCTCCTGCTGCCAAGACACTTCAGAGGACACTGGTCCTTTCCCCTGCAGTCCTGCCTGAAGAAAGAACTGAACAGATGTGTATTGAATTTTAAGCTCATCATGTGGAGGTGTCAAGTAGTTCATAGTTCGTAACATTATAATCTAACAGACAAAATCCAGACAAGTAAATAAGGTAACACAGCAAGGAAAAAATTTCCTCACTCCTAAAATTTTTGGGGATAGGATGACTAAGCACGTAAATATTTTTCTGGTCAAACAAAATCCTTCCCTCTTTTCTTGGTATTTCATAAGATTCATTGGTATTAAAGCTTGCCTGCATTTAAGATATGGTATTTCATAACCTGTCAAAGTTTGACACTTAAAAATATATATTAAAAGCAACATGCTAATCAAAACACTCAGCAAATACAGATTTCTTGTATATGCTCAGTTATTATCATCTGTATTTGTGCTGACAGTGTGCAGAGATGCCTCTTTCTATTTCTTTTTTTATTTTTTTTTACTAGCTTGTGAGATCCTACATAGCAGTGACACAAGAAGAGAGGGGACCATTGGCCACATGGCAGAGGCAATGCTGTGGTTTATCCCTGCTGTAAGAAATACAACTTCTTGCTGGGCTCCTCCAAGTGTGCAGCCCAGGACACAGATCTCAACTTCTCTGTGATCCCACTGAGGGACATGTAGTAGGTTGGCAGATCTACAGGACAGGCTGTGCAACTGTCTTTGGCACAGCTGATCAGTTACCACAGTGCAGAGGCACTGTGGCCAAGGAAGGAGCATCCCAAGCATAACATGTAAGAGTGACCTGGTCAGGGGCCTCCTGGTTCTGCCAATCTTATGCATCTGACCAGATCATTTAGAAAGCTTGCTTGTCTACACCTCTGGCTTCGTAAAATGAGAATGACAGCAGCCTTCTCTGCACTGTGCCTTGAGACGTGAATAAAAGGTTAAAGCAGCACTGTTTGTTCATGAGTAACTAAAACTTCGATTCACATAAGTGCACATTTCCAGGCAGTAGCCTTCTTGCCTTAACAACATTAGGATGATATATCGCACACCTTTCCAAGCCAATTTAGGAGACTGCCAGTGTACAGCACCCAGTTCACTTTTTCAGCCCATTTTCAGGAAAAGCCCTCCTTAGTAGGTACAGTTCCAGGAGGCAACTTCAGTACCTTATTACTTCTGTTCTGGTTTGAAAATCCAATCACATGGCATCAACTGAAAAATCTCATAATTAGGACTTGGGACTTGTCATCAGTTTGATAGTTGGAGCATGCAGTGTGAGCATAGCCTAATTGCTCTGGCATTCTGAAATATAAAAGTGCAAAGCCACCTAAGGAACCACATGAAATAAACTCCACTACCCTAAACTGCATGTTAGAAGACTTGGAAGCTCCCAACATAAGATGATTTGAAATCCTTCTTTGTCTGTGATGAAAAAGTAGTACTGTCAAACTTTTTGGTAGAAAAGTCAAAGTTTCAAGTAAGATTTATGTGTTATTCCAGGATTACCTCTCTCAGATGGTAGCATATCACTTAAACTGAGGTCACAGTCAATATGCACCATCTCCTGTCATGAGAAAAAAGGTGGAAGGGAAATAATATTTGCTTTGCATACTTTATAAAATTAGTGAATTTTTATGACTTGAATATACCAAATGGAGCGGGAGCAATTTAATTCATTCCTTGAGGCCACAAATACTCTAACACATATTCTTAAAAAATCAAATCAGAGTTTTGACTCATTAGCCTGGTTTTGCTTTCCTATGCATTTTGTGTTAAGAGAAAAAACCCAGCACTTCACTTTTAGATGAAACTAAGAATTTCTGATTGCATTAAATAAAGAAGCCAATACCAGTCAGCACAGGGTAAGCGCTGAAAGAAGGAGAAAGTTCACAGCCAAAGGTGGGGTAAGGCTTGAACCATGTGGTCAAAAGTCTTGATTTCAAAGACCCCTCGTCATGTACAGGAAACTCAGGAAGCCAAACTTCTTTCAGGATTACAGGGTTGTTCCTCTGATAACAAATTAGCTCATTTAATACATCACCCACTAAACATCTGATCAGATTGTGACATACCATCTTTATAAGGCCAGTCTACACTTTTAGAATCCTGAAGAAAATTATACTTCACAATTTGTCTGAAAGGGATATTTTAAAAAATCACTCTTAGAGTGAAATCACTTACGAGCAGTCACAGTGCTATGTCAAGGTATGGGATTTCGATTTCCTCAGGTATTTAGAGTGCCATATCAGTGAAAAATTAAATGGAAGTAAAATACTCATCTGGCAGATGGGAAGTACTTTTCATGGAACCAGATGCTAAATGGCCATTTAAACACAGACAAGTTTCCCCTTTTACTGAGAAAAAGATACTGAGAAGGATTTCTACAGTGAAATAAATCAAGGACCTGGTCATTAAGGAGTGGGAAGTCATGGCAGAGAAAAAGAAAAAAGGGATAAAAAACCCACCATGATGGTTCTTGCCTCCACCTGTGTCCCTGCCACCCTGTCCCCGCAACCTGTGTCATGTTCCCCACCCTGCCCCCAGTTCCCATGAGGTTGTTGTTGAAGCATCTGAGCTCTCATACTTTCATTCTGCAGGTATTTATTAAGGTGAAGTAAATACATTAGAGGGTATGCCCTAAAGTCAGTACTGACAGTATATCTCAAGAACACCATTACCCCAGCATGATATTTTTTTCTTGTGGTCTTAATCAAAAGATCAGTAACGAAGTGTACGCATGAACTTCATTTTTGTATATTCTTTATAAATAATGGCTGTCAAATTATAGCCTCCTATATAAATATACATATCAACTAGTAGAATGTGTTTTATGGGATACAATCTAAACATTTTCCAGTGGAAAGAGAGGTGGAGAGAAAGTGAAAGTATTCGGTGTCTGAACTGTTCTTCTCTCCATTCCAACCATCACTTCAACCTTAAGAGGATTATAGAATATAATGGAAAAAGGAGATCCCTTCCAAGACTAAACTTGGTTTTGTGAAGAAAACCTGATGACTAATGGCTGAAGAAGACCCAGCCTCTTGTTAGGAAGACTGTGAAACACCTATTAATTTTCTAGCCAACTCTTACATGCGAAAATAAACTTAAACTTAATTGAAAAACTTATAAACACAATTAATTTCTTTTAAATTCTTAACATCTCTGTCCTTTTTAACCTTCTGTAGAGGTTTCTCTAGATACAAAACCATTCTGGGTATTCTGAATTCATTGTACAGTTACCTGTAATTACTAGAGTCAGAAGAGGAAAGTGGGAACTCATAAAAATGGATTCTAAGATATTCTAGAAGTGTCCAGTTCCCGAAAGCATAGTTCCATTACAAAGAATAGTGTTCCGGTGAGCACTGATAGCTGGGAAAGCACTCCACACAAGACAAGTGTAATAAAGCAAGAACATTTATATACTAGTGCTGAACCAGAAAGCTCAAAAGGCCCTGACTATGAGTTGTCAGCAACAGCAGCATTGTTTTATTGTTGGCTTGCTTTCTGGGGCAGTTATAGCTTGTGCCATTTATCACTTTCCCAGACTTGCCTGGGCCCTCTTCATAATTTGCTAGTATAGACAAATGCTAAGCTCCTAGAAACACCCTGTAACAACAGACTAGTTTTGCTGGTTTACAAAAGGTAAAGCCAGAACTCGTAATTATAGTGCATTTGCATATACATTCACAATTTGGGTAAGCATTCACTTCAAATGAAAAGCAGAGAAATGGTAGTGCAAGTTCCAGACAGTGAGAACAACTGCAGGGTGGATGGACCATATAACCTGCAGCTCTAAAAATGGGATTTGTGGAAATCAGGTGGGGTATAAACAAAGGGACTACAAGGATCATGGCTGTGAGGGAAAAGGATACTTGGGGACAACTGAAGTGACACTGGGGAAGGGAAAAGTTCTATACATTTTTATCATCCTCTCCCCAGCATATGATTTCTTGCTGTTTTTCTTTTTCTCAAAAACCTGTTGCTCTCATCAGCTGGGCCCCCCATACCCATCTTTTCCTGAGCTCTTGCTACCATCAGTGTTTAGCCCATTAGTCCTTTTCTGTTGCTATAGGTGAGGCAATGATGGACAAAATATTCTCTTTCTTACTACACTGAGAAAAGGCAGACATGACAAAAATAACTAGAAACACTCATTTGGCTGCTTTCCTAGTGGATGCTACAATTACCCTTCATGTCAAATTGTATCTGACAAAAGGTCATGACCATTATACTTTTTGGAGTCCAAAGGGATGCCTCATATTGGTGGAGATCAGAAGAAATGAAATGGTTTTGGGTGTCATGTGCAGTATGGTGATAAAGCAGGTCTCCACTGCCTGTAAGTACACTATCTGGGTCAGCATCCAGCTAGTATTCAGTATTTTCCTCTTGCTAAATCAAAAAAACCAACCAAACAAACAAGTGAAAACTGTGCTTTATTCAGTGTACTTGGTATCATTTAGAGAAGTCCATCCTTCTGAAAGAAGTTTATAATTCTCTTGACATATATGAACACAGCTTCTACAGGCATGATTTCCTGCTTTGCACAATTAGTCCTCCAGAGCAGATATTTTACAGTGCAGGGTATACGGTAACGTATTCTGAGCTGGTCTCCGTATGTAGCAGCTGGTATTTCCTCTGTTTTGTATTCTACAGCTGTTTTTATTTCTATTGGCATTGCTTTTCCAGGACCAGACTGCTTAATATTGCTACTTTAAATCTGAAATGGTCATTGCAGGTCTTGAAGTAAGCTTTTTACTGTACATCAGAGGAAACTTTCACATTTGATTCCAGGTCATATTGCAATGACACAAAATGCCAACAAGATAAGATGAAGAACTGAGCTATGTAAGTACAGGCAATATATTTGATTTACCTGATACTGGTCTTTATATTAGCTTAGCTCAAGGCTAGCAAAATCATCTTAACCTATGGCATTTTGCTTAATATTCACCATTTCATATATGTGCAAAGAATTCAAAATACAGTTTAAATATTTCCTCTGCTGTGTGGCTTTGTGACCAATGATAGAAAGTCTAACAGGAACCTCTATTAAAATGTTGATAATTACTTTTTGTAATAATATTGACTTATCTCCAAAGCTTGCATTTAGTCTAAGTAGGAAAAGAACACATTAAAGTCAGATAAATTTTAGATTACTAACATTTTGCAGAGTTTGATCTTTTTAAAACTATAATATTCCAAAAGCTTGTGTAAAACCTAACTGTAAATGTGATTTTTTCTACTATAGTATTCCCAGCTATAACCACAAAGGAAAATGAATGGAAATATCATTTAAAAAATGTTTATAAAACATTGTTCTCTTGAAGGAGAAAATGTGACTGAGTAAGAGAAAAAAAATATGATCTTGTCATGCTAGATGTTGGGAAGTACCACCGCTGATCTTCTACAGTGAGTGCGTTGTATGCTTTGAAAGGCAGAAACTCACCCCCAAAATAAGAGAAGAACGCATAATAATCACATTAATAAAGGCTTGAGGGATAAGTCTGCACAAGATATTTAAGAAAGGTAACACCATGGCTAATCAAAGTTTCTCTCTACTGCAACAGAGCTGCCACCAAAACTAATAGGTACCTAATGGGTACCTGTAACTACTTAGAGGTTTTTTCTCCCCAGAATGAGGGCTTGAGGGGAAGAGCAGGGAACCTGAAAGTTTTTGAGATGATCAGGAGGACACTACTCTTTTGGCAATATCTGCAAAGCAAATGGTCTACAGTAGCGGTAATTAATGTTTTCAAATATGATTGAATTCCACCTTTCATCATGATCTAAGTATCCAGGTATAAATTTAGAGGTTTATATTTTCTTTAGTTCAAACTTACAAGCTCTAGCATCCGTAGATTTGGTGATTTATAACACTGGTACCCTTGCTGTCTGCCCTTCCTCTCCATTGGAAATTTACCACAGCATTGTTGGTGGAGTCAAATTGTGCTGGCTCTTCAGCTGCTGCAGATTGCAGGCAATATATTCACCTGAGCCATGATCTTTGTCAGTTTTAGCTAGTACTGTGCACAGTGAACTGTAACAGAATATATATGCTGCTATACAAGAAAACGTGAGGTTAAAAATCATTACTCAGCAGTTTCTGTGGGTTTAGTGTTGTGTAAGCTGAGGCATTAGCACATTTGATTTTCCTGCTACAAACAAGGGGCACAGCAGTTGGTCAGGACAACTTTATAAAGTTTGCAATGTTGCACAGTACCTTGGATAGATCCCTCACATGAGATGAGGGTGAAGGTCTAGCTGTTTGATGGACAAGCTGTGTGTGTTCAAACTTGTGGTTCAGACTGTCCTTCATTTTAAATGTCTTTATTCCTTTTCTTCCTCCATTGTTATTGGCATTGAAAGTCTAACAACCAGAAAAAGTAATTAGTTATCTCAGTTATTTTGGGGATAAAGAAAAGATACTTTATTCTTGCTACCAAGTACTATTATTCTGTATTAATTTATCCCTGTTTCTTTTTACTACAGCAATTCATCAGTACAAATATTTTAGAATCAGAGCTTTTATTGATTGTTGATGATAAATGAACTAAACCAGACTTCAGCATGATGTGTTGATATTCATGTTAATTCAAAAATATTTACAATGATAAAATAGATTTATGTGAATTGAACAAATTAGTATAGAATCATCATATGTAATGCCCCATAAAGTGTCTTAAAAAAAGATCCACTTTTCTAGCTACAAAGCAGTTACATTTTAACAGCCTAAGCTGTGACTGTTCTACCTGCTGGATTTATTTATTAATGTGTATTTTCTCAATTTTTCAGTTTGTCATCTTTTTTTAGTTTACTACTCAATATATGTAATTGCAAGTTCCTGATTGTATTTAATTGCTTATATTTTCTCTGATTTTTGTTTGTTACTAAAATGTAAAAAAGCTGTTACCTGTTTCAATTCACTGTCTGAATGTAACTATGAAATGGTCTTTAAGTTGAAGTCTCTCCTTCCTTCCCCCCCTTTTTTTTTTTATCCCTGCATATAGAAAATCCATTCCTGCTCCCCTCAGTCCTTCCAGTTAGCATATTATTGCATTGGCCATATTATTCTTTATTTTCTTAACTACCAGATCTTCTGTATTTTCTGGCTTGACTCTTTTTACTTTCTACAAATCTTGTGGCAAAATAATTGAAATGGCTCAGAGCTTTCTCAGTTTCCTCTGTTTATATATCATCCAGGAATGATATACTTTTGAAAGCTTTCTCAAAGTACAGAACTTGCCTTGTCACCTAAACACAGTGAGGCATATTTGTGAATTAAAAAGGCATGAAGCCCATTTCTGCTGTATTACAATATTGTAAATTACTTCATTGAAATTCTAGCCAAATCTAAGCCAATATTTTTCTCAACTCTACCAAGTCATTCTCTATATAGAATGTGGATGGGGGAAGAGGGAAAGACTAGGAATATATGACGTTCATAGTTACAGGCTGCTTTTCTGATCTACTGATGTTTAAAACCACTTCTGAAACAACAACCAGATCTTCAATTGCATTTATCATTCTTGCTTTGACAGGCAACAATTTCTGACCTACTGTCACAAAGAAATAACAAAGCACACTGTTGGATGAAGAGCCACATATTAACAGAAAATAGACATTTATAGCTGACAGCAGTACCTTAACCAATGAAGCTACAGGTTACCGATTACACTTAAAAGCCAATTGATTTATTTACACATTACATTTAAGTTTTGGTATATATTTTCCATATGGTTCAATAGCTTTCTTAGATCAAGCAGTAACTAATTTTTGATTAGCTTACATTTCCACAGAAAATGGCAAAACCCTTTTTGAAAGACTGGCAACACTTCAACATGGTAGTATTTTGTATGGGTAATTGTAAGCATGGTTTTATTTCCTATTATTTTCTCCAAAAATATAAATAACAACATACCTCAATGACATACTCATGTAGCAGTACTGTACATTGCATGCTAAGACAAAAGGTGTGATAAATGAAGTAGTTCAACCTCATAATGAAGAAACCAGATTTCTACTGTCTGACAGATCAAAGTAAATTCAAAGTCAGTAGAATGGTCCAAAACTTATATCAGAATAAAGCAGAAACTGGTTTTCTTCTTTTTCTCAAATAATGACTGAAGCATAGGGCATTTCCAGGAGTTTAATGACTGACTGGATCTAATGGCACTTGACTGCAGTTCATACCTTCAGCTTCTTTCACTGGTTATTAATTCCCAGGAAATTGTCTGTGCTTCAGTCACAATTGTTTATGTAATAAAGTTTTTTTAACAGTTTGAGCTGATTTTAAACTCAAGAGATGATCACAGAATCACAGAATGATTTTAAACTCAAGTGATAATGGCTTAATCAAAATTATTTGAGGCTATAAAGCATTTCTTTTCACTTGTGAATATGCGCAGTGGAAGAGCTTGAAATTTTATTTGCCCAAGTTAGCACCAAAAAATGCTGCAGAATCACTCCCACACTGCAAGCAGGCTAGCACAGGTCTTTACTAGCTATATTTCCACTTTGCTCATAGTTTCTGCTTGGCAGAGGTAGCTCTCCCCACAACTGGGTTGTGCAGCCCAGCTTCCACAACAGACTGAATCAAATTGTGTGGATTAAATGACGCCCTCACAAAGCCTTCACTTAGGTCAGTATTAGAAATCAAAGAACTCAACATTCTAAATGGAAAGCTTCTACTTTCCTGTTTTTTTTTGACCTTTATTGCAGAAATGTCTCTTCCCTTTCATGAGCTTTCAAGATTAGATGTCAAAACTTAATACCAAGGAACTAATTGTGTTTCTTCTGGTATCATATTATACCATTAAAAGTGCACAGAAAAAACTAACCTGTTCAAACAGCATTGTTTGAACACATTAAATAATTATTTTTAATTAATTATAATTAACAATAATTAAAAAATTAAAAAGATTCAGAGCTATCTAAAATTTACATATGGTTAACTTTCTCCAGAAAAAAAGTGAAATTAAGGTGTAACATCAGCACTGAACCCTGTCAAAAAATAAAAATATACTGGGACGGACAAGAAGTTTCAATTAAAATTTAATATGAGCTCTACAGCTGATGCAAAGGCATTGTCTGTCTGTTGTGCCTGTACTCTCCTGCGACAGAGATCTTCAGGTTGTCATTCTTCATATGGAAAAGCACATACAAACAAGCTTGACCTGAAAATTGTGATATTAAAAAAGAAATGTATGGTGTCTATCAAGAAAATGAATTATCATCTTCCTGTACATCTTCTGATTCCAAAATCAGCTTTATAAAAATGAGAATATGTGTGCTACTTTCTACAACTCTAACATAATTTAAAAGGTGACAAGCAAACTTCTTAGTTATCTACCTGACACCAGAAGTTCGCTTCCACTGTAGAGAGATCAGGAGGTGTTCCAGGGATAGTAGAAACTATAGAGACACATACCAGAAGTCTCTGAAAGGAAAAGTCTGAAGATTATGAGATCTTAAGTCATAGTGATGAAAGTAACTTTGGGAACGTTCTGTTGAGACAGAAACATCTCTAAAAGGCAAGAAGAAACAATCCATAATGTGGTGATTATTCTTGCTTCTATATCTAGAAGTCCTGTGGCTCATGCATTGGTATCTCTTGCTGCCCCAACTGGAACCGCAGCAAGAGTAGAGATGAATTCACGGAAAGATCTTATGGGGTGAACAATAGACACAACTTTTATGTAAAGGAATTATAGAGGAATGAAGGCAGGTTAATTAACGTTTATAATATACAGCTGTGGGCTGGCTTCAGGGGCAGTGGGTTGGCTGACATGGGCAATGTGCAGCTGTGGCCGGTTCCTGCTAAGTAGTTAAATAGCTCTAAGGGGCATGGGAGAGGTGTATGGGATGAAATGAGACCTGGAAGAGGCAGAGGGAGGAGAGAGAGTATCCTGGTTGTAGGAGAGCTGAGGAGAGGCCCTGGGAGAAGAAGGGGGCCCAGATGAGGAGAGGCTGGCTGTGAGAAGAGCCTGGAGGAAGAAGAATCTGGATGCAGCAGAGGTAAGAAGCAGGGTGGGCTGGCCTGAAGAGGATGAAGAAATAGCACGGACAGTAGATGAACTGTTGAAACCTTGTGGGGGGTTGGTGGCTGTGCTGGGGCAAGGTGTGGGAACTACTTTTTGAAGTTAAACTGGTATGGGATGGTAAAAGCCTGGTTGCAGCCAGCTAGATTCTTGTACAGCTGTGCTGAGGACCCTACAAGAAACCCAAGAAAAGCAAAGTATGTTTTCCTGGTTTCCTTTGATAGGACATATTTCCCCATTTGTACATCCCAAATGTCAAGAGATTAAAACTGAGAAGAGTTAATTAGATGTTTAGTGATGTTTGACAGATACATATCAAAGGCACCTTTGCCTTTTCTCAATTTTCCTGTCAGCGCTGATAGCAGTTAAATAGACAAAGCACTTTAGAATGAGCTTTCCCGCTCTGTGCCCTTTTTTTTTTTCCAAGGCTGGCACAGTCCAAAATGCAAAGAATTTTGTTGCCAGCCTCACAGTGTAGTGCTGCTTTCTGTGGGACTTCTACCATCTACACTTGGCTACACAGTCATAAACTTGCAGATGTATAACAGCCCCAGAGACAACAGTTTCTTACTGGCTCATGGATCTCTGCAGATTCATACCAAGATGTCTTAGCACTGCATTAAATCTTCAGATCCCTTTCCACTGAATGAACACCCTTCTTATATCCCTTAAATTTGCTTTACTATTGAACCATGCTAACTTGTAACTGTAGACAAGGTGACCTTTTACTGAGGGTACACTTGGGGAAAGTTTTCTCCCTTCATGTTTACAAGGGTTTATTAACCTTACACTCAAAACTTCAATGGTAAGTAACTTACAAATGGGGCCCTGAGTTTTGGTGTGTTGCCCCACCTGGCTTGTACCAGCAGAGATTTCCCACTTCTATGAAAGTTAAGTCCCTCCTGGAATTTTCAGGTAGGATTTTCCTGGCTATTCTTACTCTTCACCATAAGCAGATGCTGGTACTATAGCTCCTCATTTAAACTCTAACAATTTAAGCTGTAGGATGCACAGTGATTTCAGTTACTCTACCATTGTGACCATGTTTCAGCTTTTTTTTGATAAGTCTTCTGCCTATTGGGGACACTTACCCATACAAAAAGTGTTTCAAGAATTCTTATGATGTTTACAGATGAAAATGTAAATGCCTTTCAAACTCAAGGCTGAGAACTTGGTATAAACAATTTTTTTTAATATTTATATATCATTTGCACCTTCTTCCTTAGAGGCATTGGAAATGACAGTTGTTGGATCTTCTGACTATATGGATCCTTTGCATAGTAGATACATTTTTAATATAAATATAAAATATACCTAACCAAATCTGAGTAGCAAACAAGTTTGCAAAAATCAGTTTGTTTTTGAACATCATGCATGTACCCTGATCTTATTTCCTCCCAGGGGCATTTTTGCCATTCACTTCTTTATTATTCCTGGACTGTGAAGAAAGAATTAGGTTTATACTCACCAGAAACTGAATAATCAGGAATAGGCTTTAAATGACAAGTATGCTAATAACTTACTGAAGGTATAAAAGATCAGCTGTAGAAGAATGGCTGCAGAAGTGTGGCCACAGAATCCCTAAAGATCTGCACAATCCAGGCCTGGAATTAGATTTGTGCTGAAGTTAACAAGAAAGTGGCCTTGATCTAGTCTTGAATCCTGAGACCAAGTAACTTTGTCGTACTAACAGGCTGTGGCTGTAACAAGCTGCAGCTGTTAGGGAAGACATGTGCAAGGCCAAGGGAGATAGGGAGAGGAATGGGAATAAAGGGAGTAGCAAACAGCAAGGCTAAAACATAGCAAACACAAACTGCTGCATGGATAGAATGCTTGTTCTAATCATGATAACTAGCGGTGTGAGAGGAGCGCGTGCTTAGGGGCTAATAACCAATTATATGTTTGCTTTGGGAACATGCTTGTGTATTGAGGCTATATAAGAAGTGTTAGAAGCCAATACAGATGAGCAAGATGCATAACTCATACTGAGTAATTTCTTGACTCTCAGACCACTCTCTTAACAATTGGTGCCCAAACGATGGGAATGCAGAAAACTCTGCCTTTGCTTTGTGAATTGGGAGATGCTAGAGAGGAATTTGAGCAGTAAGAAGGGCATCTGAATCCAGCATTGACGTCCTGCACAGACCTGCACAGGTAAGACCATTTTTTTCTTGATAATGGAAAGCGAGGCGGCACTCACGCTTTTATCTGAGATTCTTGCTAAGCGAGGGGCTAGCGTGAGCACAAAGAGGCTCCATGAGCTATGCAGGTGGGCGAAGGAAAAAGGACACCGAAAAGACCTGCAATTGATGTTTAGTGTGACTGAGTGGCAAGAGATTGGGGATTCCCTTTGGGATGCGACCCTTAGAGGCAGCAAGTCGGCCAAGGACTTGGGACCAACCTGGAGGGAGGTCATGAACCATTTACGGTCAATGGTTGCGGAGAAAAAGATGGCTATGGCTGCTTCAGATCTCCTTGGTTGGGAAACCAGGTTGATGGAGTCTACCCCCATCGTCTGGGATTGGGGTCTACGATTATTTGGTCAAGGCGTTCCGACTGCGAAAGGCATAATTGTGCCTATTAAAAAGTCTGCAACAGAGCTATTACACCCGACACTGGAGGGTGCTGCCGCAACGGATGGTCCATGCCGGCCGGAAAGCTACCGAGAGCCACCCCCAGTGCTAGATGAGGCAGAGAGTACAAGAGTGGGTCCGAGCGTGCCTCTGTATGAGAGCGGAGTCCAATAGAGAAAATGAACCCACCCCAGATGCCCCGTCCCCAAACAAAACTGTCTGACTGGACCCTAAACCGCTTGCTGCAGCAACTGAATTAATGTCATCTGCCTACTGGTGGTTGTGATATTCATGTCCTGACCCAGGAAGGCATTATCCTCCAGCATGCTGCTTCCCAAAGTCATTGGTCTGGGGTTATAAGAGACACTATATTGGAGGGAGAGTGGCAGGCTGCCTCTGCTGTTGCATGTCTGGTGCAGACCACCACATTACCAGACAGTTCAGTAGCCGCAGTGTGGAAACCTTTTGATTGGAAGTTCATGCAGCAGCTACGACAAACTGTTACACAGTATGGTTTGCAATCAGAACCAGTCAAGCACCTGCTGAATTATTTGTTTGACTCTGAAATCATGACACCCAGTGACTGTACTTTGCTAGCCAGATTGCTTCTTTCACCAGCACAGTATTTCCTTTTTGAAAAGGAATGGGAAAGACAAGTGTGTAAGATTCTAATGCTTCCTAGGGCCTAGGGGCACCCCCTGTGTGATGTTAAAAAGGACTTGCTGTTGGGTCGTGACATTTATGCCGACCCTAAAGGTACAATTAATGTTTTCTATGGAGATGCATAATGCCTCTGCCCTGGCTGCAAAACAAGCCCTGACACTTGTCCCATCAGAAGGCAAGGCCCCTTCCTTTACAACAGTCAAGCAGGGAGCAACTGAGCCATTTGACAGTTTTGTGAACGGGCTAGTGCAAGCCTTAGACCAAAACCACAGTACGACAGGGGATCTTAAAGCGCAAATGCTCCGAATGCTAGCTTTTGAAAATGCTAATCCAAGGGCCAAGACTATTCTGTCCTCCCTTCCCCGAACAGCTCTGGTGGTGGAAATGCTGGAACGAATGGTAAACAGTGCAACTGCCCAGCAAGCTGCCTTTGTCTCTGATGCTGTAAGATCTGCTGTACCTACAGCCATGCAAACCCATACCCAGATGCTGGCAGCTTCCCTCAAATCTGCAGTAGGACTGCAAACCAAACTAAAAGGTCCACTCGGAGCTTGTTTCCGCTGTGGTGAGAAAGGTCATCAACACCGTACCTGCTCGGTGTCTGTATGGTGTGACCATTGCCGGTCTGATTCTCATGCTTCTAAGGCCTGTTGGTGCTAGGGAAACTGCAAAAGGAGCGTGAACGGCGGCCGCATGCAGACAAAAGTGGTCCTGCCAACACATGGCCCGGCCTCCCAGCAACGTGGGGTAGCTTGGGAATAGACTTGGCAACAACAGTAGATGTCACTCTGATTGACACAACACCACAAAAGATTCCATCCACAACCTTTGGCCCAATACACCCCTCGTGTCAACAATTGGGAGGTCTTTTAATAGGCCGATCTTCAGCTGGACTAAAGGGTATCTTGGTAATGCCGGGGCTAATTGATGCTGATTATACGGGACAAATTGTTATTGTGGCTTATACATTATATCCACCTCTCCACATACCACAGGGAAGCAAAATTGCTCAATTAGTTCCCCTGGAAAATTTAACAAATACAGTATGTGTGCCACCTCTTGACTCTTTACTGAGCCGTGGGACTAGAAACTTTGGATCTAGAGAGGAACTTGTATGCTTCACTATGTCAATGAACAACCGTCCAGAAGCTAGAGTCACGTTACAAAGACGAAATGAAGCTTGTACCTTTGCACTCTTTGACACAGGAGCTGACGATAGCATCACCCAAAAGGTGTGGCTTAAACATTGGCCTACTAGACTGGCTACAGGAGACAGCAGCATTGGAGTCATCTCACTGGCACATACTAGCATGGAGCCAATCATTAGTCAAGTGGAAGACAAAATAGCATCAGCACATGTAATGATCTCACCCTTACCAGAAGGCATTTTTACCCTCATTGGCTGCAAAATAATGACTCAGTTGGGAGTAGTGTTAACTACCCCGGTATGGTTTTCTGGCAGCAGCCTCCCATCCTGAAACTCACCTGGATTACAGATGAGCCTGTCTGGGTGGAGCAGTGGCCGCTACAAAAAGAGAAGCTGCAGATAGCGCACGAGCTAGTACAAGAACAACTAAATACTCACCGTATTAAGCCATCAACCAGCTCTTGGAATGCTCCCATCTTTGTTATACCAAAAAAGTCTGGAAAGTTTTGCTTACTTCATGATTTATGCAAGCTATGTGACCGCTCCAGCCTGGATTACCAACTCCTACTGTGATACCTAAAGATTGGGCCTTGTTAATTGTAGACCTGAAGGACTATTTTTTTTTTCACCATACCATTACATCCAGCAGACACCGCGGTTTGCCTTCACCTTGCCAGCGATCGACCAGCTCACTCTTATGAATGGGTAGTCCTTCCACAGAGAATGTGCAACAGCCTCACCACGTGTCAATTTTTTGTTGCTGCAGCATTACAACCCTTACGTCAACAGTGGCTGCATGCTCTCATTTATCATTATATGGATGATATTTTAGTAGCTCAACTGCAACCCTTTATGGAACAGAACCTACAACAACTTATGCAAACACTTGGACAAGCAGGATTACAAGTGGCACCAGAAAAGGTTCAAAAGCAATCTCTGTTCAAATACCTGGGATGGAAGATTAATGACAGCATCATAATGCCACAGAAAACCACCATTACCACTGAGATCAAAACTCTTACTGATGTGCAGACGCTGATGGGGGATTTACAATGGGTGCGTCCCCTCCTGGGCATTACTAATGAAGATCTAGCTCCCCTACTGCCTCTTTTACAAGGCACAGATACAGCTAAATCCATTCAACTCACTGATGAACAACAGAAATGTATACAACATCTGGGCCAATTAATATCTGCGTGATGGGCAGCTTGACGAGATGTTACCCTTCACCTCTGACTACTGGTGGTTTCTCACCCTGTCTCTGTTTTTTCTGTTATCATGCAGTGGCAAAAGAAAAAAGGGGGAGATGACCTCTTGCATGTCTTGGAATGGATATTTTTATTCCTTCAGCCTAAGAAAACAGTTCAGACTCGTATGGAAACAACGGGTGAAATCATTCAAAAAGGTCATGATAGGATGATGGCTATTTCAGGGGAAGAGCCATTTAGTATTCAACTGCCAATGAAGGCAGCAGACCTAGAATGGGACTTGTGAAACTCTGCTGCTCTACAATTGGCACTCTTAGGATATACTGGACAGATATCACGAGAACAACTAAAGGGGAAAGAGATCCACCTTTTGACAATGTATTCATGGATAGAAATGCCTAAGCATTCATTTGTTCCACTTCAGGATGCTCTTACAGCATTCACGGATGCAGGCAAGGCTAGTTGAAGGGCTGCTGTTGTCTGGAAGGAAAAGGAACTCTGGCAGCAACACATTATTGTTGCCCACCCTAAAGATAATTTACAGACATTGGAGCTGTGATAAACACAGTCATGATTCATGTCAAAAATAGAATGTACTGTAATAAGTGTAATTATACTCTGTGTAAATTTAGGACCTGTATCACAGTTGTGGTGAGTCTACAGCACATTAGAGTCCATCAGCATTATGGACTCTCATGAATAAAACTTAGAAAGATGGGAAGCAAGGAACAAGGAAAAGTTATTAGCTGTAGATATTTCTTTTTTTTTTTTTTTTTCAAAAAAAGAACAGTCTAGGTTGAGAAAAACATATGGGCCATGTAGGAATATCACCAGTTTTTTGCAAGAGAAAGATAGCAAGTATTTTCTGGCAGAATTGGTTTTATGAGCCAGTTATGTGTGTCTCCAGGCAATATAACAATGAAATTAATATTAGCATGGTAGTGTAGGAGTTGTTTAAACTGATCCAGAAAGAATGCTGATTGTTTCACTTTGTGTCTACCAAGCAAGTATCATTTGAAGGAACAAGAAAGAACAGGCAGCAGAGAATATCAGGATTTAAAACCACTTAAAAAGAACATATCTTAAGAAAGTAATAAAAATATCAGAAACAATTTTCATCTATTCAGAGAAAAACATTTGAGAGCAAGAGGAGAAAGTTGATCAGAATTCAGAGGCTGCTTCACAGGATGCAGTCTGCAGTATTGCATTGATTTATATTGTGACAAGTACAAAGACTTTTTGTCTTGATTCAAAAAAGCTGTTCACATACGCATGTCCACACATTCAAGCACATGGGTAGTTAAATGGTATTGTTTAGCTGCTTACTTTTAAGCTTAGATCTCAATGTTTTCCTTGATGAGAGTTAAGCACTCTGCAAGTAGCAAGCTTTTACTGACTTTGGAAGCACCACATACACAACATACACCAATACGCAGGCTACTAGACTGGAACTTAGGAGACCCGAAAAGTCTGCTGTGGTGTGCAGACTCATGAACCTCAAGTCAGACCAGCTGTTTCCTTGTTTATTCTACTTAAACTGCAGACTTTTGGGCCAAGGAGTGTTTTACAGCATGCATTTATTGATACATTAGTTGGCTTAAGGGGGCTCTCAGATTAATATAGGCCTATGTGTAAGTAAAAGGAGTACATTATAGACACTAATTAAATGAAATTAAGATTGTGTAACTTAAGGCAAAACTTAAGTGACTGGTCTTTGTTTTCAGATGTGCCAAGCATGCATAGACTGGCCAAGGATGATAGAATTCATAAACACTTTGACTTTTCTGCAGATTTGTCTTTTTTCTTGAATTCTTCCAAATTTCCTTTTTATTCTGCCTAAATTCAGTATCAGTTTAACTTACGATAACTTTTTTAAATTTAGAAATAAAAGATAAAAACCTGTCAAGCTAATAGTTACCTAGCAGTGATTTATTTTTTTAACATACCTACTCTTTAAACAGGTATTACTTTGTGAGAGCCCTACGGGTTTTATGAAATATATTCATGTGTAATGCACGGAGAGTATATCCATTTATCAGGTCAGTATTCTATTGCTTTTCCTCTTTAAAGGCTTAGACATCTTCATTTAACAAGTTTCTTAATTATTCATTTATGGATAGTAAACACTATTAGCCGCCTAGTGCACATAACCACAAACTTTTTAAATGGTACTTTCTGTAAGACACATTCAACTGAGGGGGCTCCACACTGGAGAAAAAAAAAATTACAAATAATACCAGACATGAAATTCCCAGAGAGCTAGCATTGAACTTCACTGCACAGACAAAGATGAGTTAAACCAATTACATGATTTCAGAAGTGCATGTAGTTCTTGTCAGACCACAGACCTGTGGACAGTAAGGCTGCACTGGTTATCTCCAAGCATCACCTGCTGTTTTTTAGCTGACCTTTCTGCAGAATAGCTGAGAAACAGCATGTACAGGTCACAGTCACTTTGTCTATTGCACCATAGTTTGATAAATCACAACCCAGCTGCAGCAAGACAGTAACTTGCTGTGCATTATCACACTGAGATGTGCACCTCTCCTTAGGTCCTGATGTATTACAGCCATCAGAAGTACTCTAACAATCCGTTTGTTACAGTATTAGTGAGAACATGATCAGCAACGGTAACAGACACTTTACACTTACAGTGTTTATTCAATTAATAAATGTCATAGTTCTAAGGAAACCAGAACTGCTATTTCTCCTCTACAAACTTACGCTACTGAGCATGCAGTGCAAACTAAGCAATTAACACATTCTGCAACAGACCTAATCACAAAAAAGTCAGACTTTAATATAGATGAATCAGAATAAGCAAACTATTTCAGAGCTGAAAGCATAACTTCATTCATGTTTCAAGGCTGAACTAGATCTTCACTTCTGCCATGTGAACACATTGGTCATAGTGAATATCCTGAGAAAATCCATGGCAGAATGAGAAGGAAAGATTACACTGTGCAACATTTTAAAAAGTTTTTCCTCTGACATTTTAAAAGTAACCATTTCTTTCCCTGTTCCACTTCATTTTGTGTCTGACAGACCCTTAGATTTTCCGTTGGTAGTCTTAAAAACCCCTAAACTATCCAGACAACTCCTTATCACCATTATGTTGATCATGGGCAAGGTATGTACATGGAATGGAAAGAAGATGACATAAGAAAAAGAGGTCTGCTTGCAGTCCAAAGGCTGTGGATTGCTTAACTTGTTTTGAATTCTCAAAGCTAAATAAATTAGTTTGCTCTAATAAACTAACAGTTTTAAAAGCTTTTTTACTTCCAAGGAATGAAAGAGGGACTCATAGGATAGATGCAATCCATTCAGGGTGGCCGTGAATAATATCAAATGTTTTCTTTTATTTACATGTCTGCGACCATTAAGGTGAACAGAATTTCGTAACGCTGTTGACTGAAAAATATTAGGCTAGATCCAGTTAAGCATCCTGCAATAAAAAAATTTATATTCACTTCTCTGGGAGGAGGACCTGAATAAAGGATTTGAATTTCTGCCTTATTCACACCTGTCTAGCAGGCAGGTAAAACACAGCCGTATTTTGGCTTTGTTGGAGATGCACTGACGGTCACTGTTCTTTTCCTTGAATTGGGCTGTGGAATTCACTGTGCCTGGCATACAGATTGTCTTTGATTCATGCTCCACTCACTTTACCTCATGATGCTCAGAGTGAGTGGGAAGTCACTGGTTGACTCGAACAGAAAATAGCTGGCAGGAAACTTGACCTACCATCACCACTGGAAACGGCTGAGGGCAGAAAGAGCTTAGCTAGAACAGGATACATTAGCTTTTGACAGCTCCTCACATTTCATCCTGAAAAAAAACCAAACCCCCAACTATGAAAGGTGGAAAATTAAGCTACTTTTTGGGTTTGATAATGATTTAAAAAAAAAAAAAAAAGGGCTGGAGTATCAAATCAATATTTACCAAGGGGCATGTGCCTACTGCTTATGAATGAATCACATGCCCATAAATACCTCTGAGACCTGCCATAATCCAGAGATGTACCAAGCCTTCTGCTCTGATTTTCAGTCAGTAACGTCCTTCACCTTGTTTTCCCCCAATAGCCTGCATGCTGGCAGCATGTTGTGTATTCTGGGACTACAGGTGTCAGATGTAGTTGATGGAAGTTATGCCATTCAGAGGGACTCAGCAGTCAAAAAAGCCCTGCTAGAGGTCAAGTTTTTCTCACACCTATGCCCCAGTTCTTTCCCACCAGTTGGCCTGGCTGGCTCTGTAATATGCATCATGGTAAAAACAGGTCTTGGTTGTTGGGAGCTTAGGTGGGATGTCTGAGAATGTGTGTGGAGTCTGTGGTGTATCTATCTGAATAACAGCTGAAGAAAAACGTTTTTTCAGACTCTGTTCAGGACAATGCCTTTAACCATGAGTTTCACTTGAGTTTGCAAGGACTTTAGCATCTCTCTGAAAGGTACATTGAACTGATAATGAAGAAACAAATCTATCCCAAAGCGGAATTGTCTTTTGGAACAGAATTTGCATCTCATCTGCTCTTAACAATATATAATCATATCCACAACAAAAATATTCTGACATTCTCCCAAGGGAAGTGGTATTGAGGAAACCAAAAGGCAAAATTAAATCGTACGACCAGTGAAATACATGGTTTGATTGTATGTGTGTTGCAAGGAAGGTAGAAATCTATAGTATTAACAGATTAATTTTATTCTTTTGAGGTAACCACCTTGAAAGACAAAGGGCCACAGAGACATTGCAGTGAAAGACTGAACACAACAGGAATAAAGTCACCTTCCTGCATTTGACTGACCTATGACTGAAACAGTTAACTCATATTTGTGTGGCACTGCCTCTGTCCACAGTGTTGTGATCAGGAATGCTCTGAACTGAGCTCCTGGCAAGGGTTACAGTATAATCAAAGTGTACCATACAGCACAATTGTTTATTCTTAAAAACAAATTAAGAAAACAAATTAGAGGTATGTTTTCCTGTGTTAGCTTAAATAAGTATTCAATTTAGTACCAATTGCTAATCTGTAAACAGAATTCTTAGAGGGAGGGAGAGAGGGTACTAACTCACTTAATATGCAGTATAATCCGTAAATTTTAACTAAACAGGGTGTTTTCATTGTAGTGTCTGGTGAAATTCTGTTTTATCGATGACTGATAGCTACTTTTGTCGAATTCTGTGGATGAAAACTACTTTCCCAAAAAACCAGATATCATTGGTGTTGATGCAATTACCCATGATTATATGACAAGAGAAGTTTTAGATCTAAGGATGGTACTAGAAATTACTCATTCATTATTCAAGGGCAGTAAGGAGCTTTGTGTTGCAATGAGTAATGCCTAACTTCAGGCAAAGTGTGCTAGAGTTCACGGGGCTCCCTTCATGGCCAATTATCTTTTAACTGACCAGCCTCAAACTTAAGTTGTCTAGTTGCTGTAGCCTTTTGCTTTTTGGTTCATATCTGATTTTGAAAAAAAAATTAAATATCTACTTTATTACATTTCTATCTCATACAGACGTAACTGCAATTTGGTTATCCCAATGAGCCCTAAATTCAGAATTTCACTAAACTACATTTAATAAAGTACTATGATAGTAAATATAGAATTTATACATTATTTTGCCATTATAACATTAAATATTGAAATTTTGTATTAAAAACTTTCCTTTTTATCGGAAAGGAAACCCAAGATTTTGGATGCTTTAATTTAAACTGAACTATTAGGTATGTTACACCTAATAGTTGGACTACAACACTGGAGTTAAGGAGAGCTAACTTTAACCTCTTCAAGGACCTGCCTGGAGGAATCCCATAGGTTAGGGCTCTAGAAGGCAGGGGAGTCGAAGACAGCTGGCTAATATTCAAGCATCACTTTCTCCAAGCTCAAGAAAGGTGCATCCCCACAAGTAAAAAATCAAGCAAAGGGGGCAGGAGGCCTGCATGGATGAGCCAGGAGCTTTTGGCAAACTTCAAACAGAAGACGGAAGTTTACAGAATGTGGGAAAAGGGACAGATCACTTGTGAGGAATATAGGGATATAGTCAGAACAGGCAGAGAGGTGATGAGCAAGGCTAAGGCCCATTTGGAATTAAATCTGGCAAGGGATACAAGGACAACAAGAAGGGCTTCTTCAAGTACATTGGCAGGCAAAGGTGAACTAGGGAAAATGTGGGCCTGCGACTGAATAAGGTAGGTGCCTTGAGTGAAAAAGGACACGGAGAAGGCAGAGTTATTGAATGCCGCCTTTGCTTAAGTCTTGCTGCTAAAACCAGGACTCAGGAATCCCAGACCCTGGAGGCAAGAGAGGAAGTGTGGAGGAGGAAAGACTTTCCATTGGTCGAGGAGGATTGGGTTAGAGATTTCTTAAGCAAACTTGACACCACAAATCCATGAGCCCTGATGGATGCACCCCTGAGTGCTGAAGGAAACAGCAGATGTTATTGCCAAGCCACTCTCCATCATCTTTGAAAGGTCATGGAGAACAGGAAGGGCACCTGAGGACTGGAGGAAAGCCCTTGTCACTCCAGTCTTCACAAAGGGCAAGAAGAAGGACCCAGGAAACTACAGGCTGGTCAGCCTTACCTCCATCCCTGGAAAGGTGATGGAAGAGCTTATCCTGGCTGTCATCTCAAGGCATGAGGAGGAAAAGAAGGTTATCAAGAGTTGTCAATGTGGACTTATCAAGGGCAAACCATGCCCCATAAATCTGATAGTCTTCTATGATGGAATGACTGGCTGAGCAGATGAGGGCAGAGTGGTGGATGTTGTCTACCTTGACCTCAGCTAGGCTTTTGACACCGTCTCCCATAACATCCTCCTAAGTAAGCTCAGGCAGTGTGGCCTAGATGAGAGGACAGTGAAGCGGATTGAGAACTGGCTGAATGGCAGAGCTCAGAGGGTTGCGATCCATGGCATAGTCTAACTAGAGTCCTGTAGCTAGTGGTGCTTCCCAGGGGTCAGTATTTGGTCTAGTTTTGCTCAAATTACTCCTTAACAACCTGGATGAAGGGACAGTATACCCTCTGCAAGTTTGCTGATGATACAAAACTGGGAGGAGTGGCTGGTACACCAGAAGGCTGAACTGCCATTCAGCGAGACCTGGGGAGGCTGGGGAGTTGGTCCATAGCGGAATCTAATGAAGTTCAACCAAGGCAAGCGTAAGGTCCTGCACCTATAGAGGAACAACCCCATGCACCAGCACAGTCTGGGGCTGACCTGCCGGAAGGCAGCTCTGTGGAGAAGGACCTGGGAGTCCTAGTGGACAGCCAGTTGCCCACGAGCCAGCAGTGTGCCCTGGTGGACGAGAAGGCAAATGGGATCCTGGGGTGCATTGGGAGAAGCATGGCCAGCAGGTTAAGGGAGGTTATCCTCCCCCTCTGCTTTGCCTTGGTGAGGCCACATCTGGAGTGCTGTGTCCAGTTCTGGAGTCCTCAGTTCAAGAGAGGCAGGGAACTGCTGGAGAAGGTCCAGCAGAGGGCTGCAAAGATGATGAGGGGACTGGAGCATCTCCCTTGTGAGGAAAGTCTGGGAGAGCTGGGCCTGTTTAGCCTGGAGAAGAGAGGACTGGGAGGGAATCTTATCAATGTCTGCAAATATCTTAAGGGCAAGTGTCAAAGCGATGGGGCCAGGCTCTTTTCAGTGGTGCCCAGTGACAGGGCAAGGGGCCAGGGGCACAAACTGCAACAGAGGAAGTTCCATCTGAATATGAGGAAGAACTTCTTTACTTTGAGGGTGACAGAGCCCTTGGACAGGCTTCCCAGAGAGGTTATGGAGTCTCTTTCTCTGGAGACATTCAAAACCTGCTTGGATACAATCCTGTGCAAGCTGCTGTAGGTGAACCTGCTTTAGCAAGGTGTTCAGCTAGGTGATCTCCACAGGTCCCTTCCAACCCTGGCCATTCTGTGATTCTGTTGATATGACCACACTTTGTGCTGATTTATGACACATGCCAGTTAACAGGTACTAACACATTTTACTGGGTTGAAATAAGTGTAAAACTGTTTTAATTGCTAGAAGAATAACTAAGATACCTAAAGTGCAACCTCAAATCCCTAAGTATGAGTGAAAGCATTCCTTGAGACCTGCTGTTTTCAGCAAGCACTTGTACAATGTTCAAAATAAGCTAAGCATGCTCGTGTCTTAAGAACTGACTCTCCCTATGGCTTACGGAGAAATCCATTCAAGAACTAGTCTATACAGTAGGTTTCAAACTGATGCAACCTACAATAACTTTCCAAGCTTAAATTCATGAAACACTTTAAATAAGTTTCTCTATATCTGAATTTCATATTAAAAAATATGCAGCTTTCCTCTTCTCTAAACTGCAATGATTATAAATAGGGTTGTCCCGTAGCACGAAATGAGTTTGGATATGTGAGCACACTTTTTTCATACTACTGATAAATGAGAAAAAGAATGGTAGCGTTATCCTGTAGTGTTGCACTATGTACAAATTCCATTTGATTATTTTTTTGGGAAGTGGCTTTTTTATGATTTCTTGAGATATATTTTTTAATTATTTTTGCATTATTAAATTAAGCCAAAATGTGGTGGCAAGATGTAAAAAAAAAAAAAAAAGCTAAATGTCAGGAAATCTATCTGGCATTGTTGCCATGAAATCCTTGGAATATTCTAAGCTTGAAAGTGAAAGAAATCCATTCAAAATTGATACTGGACAAGCTGCTAGAAAATAAATTGGTGTTAAAGCAAACAATCATGAGCTGTCAAAGCAACAAACTAGAATGAGACTTAGCTACTCTTCCTATCTCCAGATACCTGCAATTCTGTGCAAGAGATCATTGTGCAGCTGACAACCTTGCTGTTTTTTCGGAATTTCCCAGTCTGGTCAGAAAACAAACCTAATGTGTAGCCTATCCAATTAAAGGCTTAGAAACTTATAATGATTTTCAGATTTGCATTCTTCTCTCACCTGTATTATGCCTCTTTTCCTACAAAATTCCCCATTTCAGTCATTCTACTAGGACCAGTTCTGAGAAAGTTGAATACGTTGCTTACAGGAAAACACACTTTGCCGTCCTTCACAAAAACTGCTCATTCATGAAGTTCAGTATGCATTTGAAAGTACTGGGTAACCTGATGCTTCAAAACATGGGGTGGGGAGCAAAAGGAGGAGGACCTAGGAAATTTTTCATAGTAGGAAAGTGGCCAACCTCCCAGGTAGGGTGATGGCTTAATTTTCAGCTATAAAATTTAATTGCTACTTGCTTACATGCACAAAATTCAATGTTGCTACAGATAATAAATTTATTATTCACTTTTACGAGGCCATCCACTCTTCTGCATTCATGTTTGCAATGTTGTCTCATAGAACATTCCAAACACAGAGTACATACTCTCTGAAGAAATTGATCTAAGTAAGTTTACTTGCTTTTTCTTTTTCTCTAGGGACCCATAATTCTTGTTGGTACCTTTTAAAATACCTTTCTAGGTTTTTTGAAAATTCCAATTTAAGGCTTCACTAAAAAAGGTGCTCCAGCTAGAAATGCTTTCTCTAATAAAATTCTTAGCATTGACTTTTGTTCTACTGCTGTTCAGCTTCAAGCATTAAGGCCTTTCAACACTAATAAGTATATCTGTTCCGTTTTTCTTCAGATAAGAAAAATCAAAGAAGTTGCAAAATTCCAAATTGAGATATCAAAATAAAATGAAGTTATTGGCAAGGTAAAGTGAATTATTAGTCTACATTATAAATCTCCTCCTTCAGGAAAAAAAAGGACTATCTATCCAGGAAATCAATGAGTATTAATCTTTTTGTGTGAGTGTATGTGTTCATGACAGCAGACTGCACTCAGAAACACAAATAAAAAAATTTTACGGTTGCAGATTGAACACATATCCCCAGACATGGAACTTCTCCAATAATTGTTTCTGTTGTTAGCAGATCTTTTAAATCCTAGGTTTAAATTTTGCACATAAGTTGAGATGCTTTCATTTCTCTGAGTTTTCTGATGCTGAATTACTCGCATATCACATTTTTTCAGTATATTTCTAATTTGCAAGTATCCTTTCAGGCAGTTGGTTTTTGTGTGTGTGTTCTATTTTGTTTTGTTTTGCTTTGTTTTTTTTTAACACAGCCAAACTTTATGGGAATGAAATAGGTGTCGTCTTTATCAGAAATCTCCAAACATTGATTCACAGGGGGTTATCTACCACTTTTTCACCTTGTAAAAGGTGTAGTGATCACTAGTGCAGCAGACAACTCTGTTCACTGTTTTTGCACTGACTTCTCATGCATACATTTGTTAAGTTTTTCTGAAATCTCATGATGTCCAGATGGGAGACTGATCAAGACTGTCACTGTCAGATCGAGTACACACCCATCATACTTCATCCCATAAAGGGATATTCTGAGTGCTTACACAGGTGAAGAGTATACTCCCAAAGCTGAACCTTGCTAGTGCCAGTTGCTCATTTTTGAAAACAAGTCTTCTCTGTAAAATTCTAAGCCGTGATAGTGGCCTCCCTCTATGTGGAAATAACTGTCAATGTTAGAATGAGAAAGCTAGATGGGATGACGAAGAGGCTTGAATAAATTGAATTCTAAAAATGGGGAATAGGCCCTCTAGAGGAAAAGTGGAAATTGCAGTGATTTAGACTTTAATAAAACATGTCATGAAATATTTCAAAATAAAGCTCACTAGACAGAAGAACTGCATAAAAAACCACCTGGAACAAAGCTGTAATGCTATGGAATACAAAGACAGTAGAAAATGAAGGCAAAATTATATTCAGCTTGGAGTAAGGGAACCAAATACTCTTTGGAAAATAGAATGTAATCAAATATACCTGTGGAAATAGACATTAGTAATTTTTTGAGAATGGGGTTTAGCAAAGAATAAATTGAGTTAAGCCATTTGCTTACTTCCAGTTTGGACAGTGTAGACTGTATCTATTGATCCCTGCCTAAAACACCACTCCTGTTAATCTATTTTCTAAATTTATAGAAAATAAAAGGCAGATGGTTAAAGAGCTAGCAATGCATATTGAATTATACATTTGTTTGAATATGATATGGTGGTAAAAGTATTCCAATACAAGTGTGAATACTGAATACAAAGACAATGTATCACTAAGCTCACAGATATTGTACCTATATGGCTCTTTTTACTGAAGTGGAGATATTTTATTGTGTTATGAGCATCAGACTAGCATAAAGATATAGACATTTTGCAAGTTCAAAAGAAAGCAACACATTTCAGAGAGTTGAAATTTCTAAATTACACAGAAAGAATGAAAGCTTTAAGGAATGAACCTAGTCTGAAATGTGTGCAACACCAGTATAGTTCCAGCAACTTCTGTGAAGCCCTGCTACACCTGCTGTTGCTCTGCCGGCTATATGTTTCTTAGTTAACAGAAGGAAAAGGGAGCAGACAAAAACATTTACAAACAATGGGATAGCATTCAGACGACCTCATTTTAATTCCAGCTGCTCTTACCAAATTCCTGTCTGTCTTAGTCAAAGCATATAATCCTTCTGTGATCCTGTACTGTGGTATAATGGTGCTTTCTCTACCTTGTGAATTCTTTGTAAAATAAAATACGCCTAACTATATATGTATAGTGGTACGTTCATGTCGTTATCTATAGTAGTACATTCACAGCATGACTGCTATGAAAGTAGGGCTTAGTGGCGTAGGAATTATTTATAGTTTAGCAATTATGACAAGCAGGAAAAGTGGACTAAATTGAGATGTCAAAATGTAGGTAGAATATGAGAAATGGATTGCTGCTAATAAGAATGATAGCTGTACATAAAATTTCATTGTGTACTAAGGATTTAATTGCAGCAATTCTCTGAACACACAAGGGAGACCAGGTTTGTGCTGAGGATGGCCTGAAAGACCAATAGATCTCTCCCAAATTTTTAGATAGAAGATGCATCAGTACGCTAATTACATACCACTAATAAAAGAGGAAGGTTTGTCATGCTATCCAATTAGGAAGGCAACCACAGTCATTAAAATATTTTTTTCAAAGACATTGAAAGTAAATTAAAGTTGGCTGAGAACTGAATTTCAATAAGTCAGTCTTCTCAGTTCATTCTCTGACTTGAGACACATCAGAGACGGTATTGGAAAGCATACAAACTTGAGCAAATCCTGCTCTTACTTTTTATCTCTATTCATCTTGTTTGCTTACTGCCTTTTCACAGCTTCTTCACATCACAAACAAATCAAAGCTTTCCTTTTTGTCTCATCTACTCCTTCGACCGGACCTCAGTAACTTTCCTCTGATTCCCCTAAAGGTGACAGGTTGCTTATAGTGGGGCTCACAGCAAACACTTGTGATGCTGTGGCCAGCTGTTCCATTTAAAACATGTGCCATTTGAAGGTTCCCCAAATTAGACAATTCCATAACATATTCCCCATTGTAATGACTACTTGCAGTCTGTAAGATTGGAAGACAACTAATGCTATAACCTAGTTTTCAGCAAACAGCTAGCTTAAACCCCACAAAGGTAGAAGTCTGAATGAAAGAGAGGGAATGATGGTCTCCTTCATGCTGAAGTTCCAAGACAAATTTACTAAGGTTTGATTTATGAAGCTTTCATGCAGCAGGAAACCTGGAAATCTTCTCAGTCTTCGGTCTATATACCCTATTGTCTGAAATGAGGCAAGAATATTGAAAGCTGCTTAAAAGACCGTAAAGTAGAAGAAAAAATAGCACATAACAAGCAAGGGTTTGCAGAAAAGTGCTGAAGGGTCTCCAGCTGGTTACTCTGAAAAGGAAGTAATGAATATTATACAGCAGTTCATGGCAACAGAAAATCACTATATTATAAACTTTTAAGATTCTACAAACTGAAAAGAGATTAAAAAAACCATTAAAACAGAATCTGACCCTGAGTGGAATTTGTTTGTTGTATTGCACATTGATCTCAAATAATTATTCTTTGCTCTGTAATGTTTCAGAGAAAGTTCGCCATAAAATCAAAATTCATGAAGTGCTGATAATCTCTTCCCCCCCATTTTTTACCTATTTTCTGTAATTAATCAAATTATATTATTCTTCTAGTGTGACACAAAACAAATGAAACTGTTACTGAAATCTCGGAATGAAGAACTTATTGACACCAATGTGATGTAGATAAGCAGACACTTCTTTATTGACAGCCGGGTGTGTGAGTGAGTACTCTCACGATCAACGCACACCATGGCTCAAAATCATGCACCTTATATAGAACTTATTAATACATATTCATTAAGTACACATGCATAAACATAGTCTTTCCCGAAAATCATTAACATACTCTCCTCCCATATCCGATTCTGCGCAGTAAATGTTAGAAAGGTCCAGAAATGGGTCTGGGGTATTATTTGGGTAGGTGGTACATGACTCGGTGGTCGTGATCTCCCCCTGCCGGAATTACCTTTTACTTAAGGTAACTGTTTCTTGGGAGGTAACTACTAGTTGCTTCACTCGACTCTCCCCAGTTCACATTAATTCTCATTTTGACATTTTAGTACATTCTCCTAGGTTACATATAAACAATCATCTTGAATCTTAAGTCTGTTATCTAAGTTCTAAACATCCCTACTAGATGATTCTGACCAATTCCTTTGGCCTTGGTACGGGGTTACACAGGGGATTTCATAGCAGCTATTGCTGTACAAATGCAAGTTTCATTAAAATATTTCTTATAACTCTATATTCCTATTAAATAACTCTGTAAAATCAAATGTGGTTAATTAAATCCAACTTATTAGCAAATCTGTAACAAAACCAGAATTGAAAGAATATTAAGAGTGATAATCACCATTAAATGTTTTGGCTGTCAGGAATAACTTTTGCTTTGCCAATCAGGTCTGATATAAAATGAGACCTGTGGTGACATATAGCTGTGCTGCATCAGTTATATAAGTGGGAAAAGACCTGTTTACTTTTGTCAAGGTCCATTTACCTTTGAAGGACTTTCCTCACTTGGGTAACGTGAAAAAGTTTTGGCATCTATTTATGATGCATATTCAGCCATCAGGAAGAAAATATTTTTGGCTGATTATTTCTCCAAAGCCACCTGAGAAATTTGGATGCCCAGTTCCTGTTAAAATTAATTCTACTAGGTAGCTTTGAAACTCACAGCTTAGCAACAAAAACAAAGAGCTGTCGAGGTACAAAAGCACTTGTGAGTACGAGCCATATGTTGTCTCTGTAGGACATCCTAAAATTCATCACGCATCTTGGTTTCTATTGTATTATATTACAGAAAAAAATGTTCAGACTTTGTATTGGTTGTTAAAAAATGAGGCTTCACTGAATTTAGATGGTCTCTATACAGAGACCATTACAATCACTGGGGTTATTCAACCTGAAATTGCTTTTCTATAGTAGCTTCTTTTGTTCCAGAGCTCCCTCTCTCTAACCCATCAAGCACAGAATACTAAAAGACAAGGGATTCAAACACATTTCTGCAGAATGCTAGTGCAGAGCAAAACATATGTGCATGCTTATTTTGTTAAGTGATACACTTTACTCCTCCAAATATAGATATAATCTTGCTCTGTGTATTTATTCAACATAAGTGAAGTCAGCGAAAAATAGTTCTTCCAAAACCCAATCCTGAAATTTAGCCTGGAGTGCTCATTCCCATTCAAGCTAAGTGTACATGAGATAAACTGAAACATAAGGTTTTGTTCTGTGATCTCACCTTCCTCATGTGGGCAGGAAAGAGCCTTTCCCTACCCCCCAGCAAAATTCTGATCTAGAGAGCCAGAACATGCTAAAACCGGACAAAGATAATAAAAAAGGAGGATATACAACCTTTCTTGTGATTTTAGAAATCATTCTTTAGATGAATGCAGATATTGGGAAGGTAAGACCAAGTATATATATATTTTTTACAATTAGTAATACAAATATTATAAAATGTTACTATGATGTATGTTAAAGACTCAGAGTTTACTGATCCCTTATTGCCATAATTTCAGTCCTCCCTAGCAATTCCCTACTCCTCCAGCTATCTAAGTTTCTCTACACTTAAGTTTCACAACTAATGATATACACACACAGGCAGATAAGATTAGGAAGATTATTTGCCTCTGGGCAAGTTACTACATAATTGTTTATTATGTGTTTTCTTTCCCTGAAGCAGCTGGTATTGAGTACTGACAGAAATAGCACATTGGATTAGCAGATCAGTAGTTTGACCTGTGATGGCAATTCCAATTGTCCTTTGCTGCCATGAGCGCACACCTTTAATCAAAATGGATGTAAATTAGCTGAGATGTTTGAAAATTGAAGCACATTATGCAAATTGCATACAGTAAGAAAATTCTTATTTTGGCAAATGTCAGTCTAAGACTAAAGGTAAGAGCATTTCAAAATCCACATTTTTCTGAGTCACTTTTTACAGGGAAAATTTCTCTCCTGCTGCCCATCCAACTCCACCAGGATCTTTGTCGCTTCTTGCCCCAATACTCCACTCTTCTGAATCTCCCACTATAATTGCTTTTAGTGGCCTGGAGAAATCGCAGGAGCTATGTTTCTGCAGGAGGATGACTGGGCTGGAAACAGCATGGAAATGGTCATGACAGGGTACAACGAATAGTTCTTGCGAAGCTCAGAAGCATACTTCTGCTTTCTAGAGACATCCATTAACACAAGCTTTGAAAGAACAGTCAGGGTACAACAGAGATTCTTGTTAAGACTACTGAAATAAAAGTATTAGAGTATGTCATGATGCCTGCAGGCCCAAGTATATTAACCCACAGATGTTACTGCATGTCCAGTACATTAACCTACATACGTTTGCCTAAATTTTTTTTAAGAACAGATTTTATTTAAGTATATGGGATGAAAGGGGAGAGTGGTGTCATTCTCATTTATCACATTTGTAAAATTACTGTTTGTAGGATATTAGTACAGACATACTACAGTCCTAAAAAATACATCACCTATGGAAGTTGTTAAGATAAAAAGGCTTGCACATTTTATCCAAACAAAGAATGTTGGGTTTGTTGTCTTATGTTCACTTCCATAAGAGAATCCAACAGAGCATCCAGATTTCCTTTAAATTCATCTGTACTGAGACTAACAAGTCTCAAAGTCATGCAATACTTTAGAAATAACTTTAAGAACACACTTTTTTTAATAGGTAATTCATCAGGGCATTGGTAAGTCTGTGGTCATAATTTAATTATATTTGTGATTAACAGTGGAAGAACTACCTAACTGCTGAATTTCTTGCAGCTTCCCCGACACCCCCCCATCACCCACCCCTTATTCTGTTTCTTAGTTACCAACCATGAAGTGCAGCTACACGCTGCCTCCTTAGCTTCAGCTCAGGCATCACATTTTTCCTGTGGGCTTGATTCCTTTTTTTCCAACAGTAGTAATTCAAGTGCTGAATTTTACATTGGTATGTTCCTGTTTTCATAAAGTTTTACGAGGGAGACAAAAGAAGAAACATAGGTGTTGTATATGCTGGATCCATTTGTCTCATTACCTAGAACTAAATGTTTCAATCTGTTGACCTTAGACCTTAATCGTGTTTTCATTATTTTCGAGGAGATTGTTTTGTGATATTCAGGAGGTGAAGGAGGAGGTCCTTGTCTTTATGCCATGGCTTCCTTCTCATCACAATTCCCTCAGAAAATGCAACTGCATATTAAATACTGGTAGGGTTTGTGGAATTTAGCTGAGGAGGAAAAAACACGAAAGTTTACATTTGAAATTTGAATATCCGAATTTCACTGAAGGAAAAATAGATAATTGTTTTTATGCTGTAAAGATCTGCAAAGCAGGTGTCTAAGTTCTAGTATGTAAATCTTTCCTCCAATAACTCCAGAGGTGATAGGAGCCTAAACCCGGGTGTGCTTGGATATCATCTGATGGTGAAAATAGGAGGTAAATTAAAAAGACCAGTTGCTAGTCTGGAACTGGCTTTGGTTTGTGCATGCTGTTTTATTATGTTTCAGTGAGATTTCATCTACAAATGGAGAAAACTCTGCATCTGTAATAGTGTACAGAAGTGTAGTCCAAAAACATCTAAATACGATGAGAGAGAGATGTCATGTTGAGTTAAAACAACGTTTTCCAGTGCTGGCGTGAGGGAGTTTGATTTAGACTGAAGTAACAGGAACCAACAACAAAAGATGTCTCATCCTACAAAGGGAGAACAAGGGGAGCTGCTGAAGGACCTTCTGTGCTTTAGAAGGTAGTGCTTTGTTTTCAGTGCCACATGCAGTTTTCCAACTGCCGGGAAATAAAAAATGCTAACAAAGCTGCTGGAGGTGGCAGCAAGGAGTGGCAAAGTGTAGACAGCAGAACAATTCAAGGTTAGTGGAAGCAGCTAGTATAGGAAAAGTCTGTAAAATGTACTATGTAGAAACATTGATGAGAGGGAAAGGCTGCTTTAAGTTTGGCAAGGGAGGGCAGATGGTAGATAAGAGGAATGTAGGAGAGTGGGAAGCAGCTGACAGAACCAGGTCACACCAACCTGAGTGCAAGTTAAAACAGACCCACTGATACAATAAGGGCTTCACTATTTACAATATTAAGCCATTAATTCAAATTACTATGGTATTGCAGGAAAAACAAACCTCTCTGGCCTAGAGGTTGCCTCACCACAGAAAAAACCCATAAAAATAGTGTTATATTTCCACAATGAGTTATTGTTATGCGGTTTCTTTGCCTTATTACATTTTTGACTCAGAAATAAAAGTAGTTTAAGTCATAACATCCACATTTATGAATACAGAAAAACTAGTTTTATAAGCTTGGGCTAACATTCCTAGCTTATCAGATGTTTTGAGGTGATGTGCCCAGAACCTACTTGACTTTAAATCGTCTCTTGTTGCTGCCCATCCAGACTGTGGAAGGATCAGATGGCAGAGTTCTGCTAGTATCTAATAAGGAGTAGCGTAGCCACATTAAAAACAAAAGAAAACAAAAGAAAGAAAACAAAAACCAAAACACAAACCACCACCACCCAAAAAAACCACAACACAACAATCTATGGCTATTGTAATTTCTTCAAAAAGCCAGTTTCCCTTGTGGAGTTCTGTATTGTCAAAGAACAGGCCAGCAGTTCTCTTTTGTCCTTTCATCAGCACCATTTACAAACTCAGGAGTTCTTTTTTATTATCCAGTGTAGCACCATCCTGTGATACCTTAGCTGAGGCCAAACTAGTTCTTGAGTCTGAAGCTGCATCTGTGTGGCATTGAGAAGTGGTACCAATTAGCTAGGATGCAGCAACCCATTGAGGCAACTATTCATTTTCCCAGATGCAATTTGATATGTCTGTTTGCACTATTTTGGGAAAGTGCACCTGGTTTTCTATGCTAGCTTAGGTAATTTTAACATTACATTGTGCTGTAGATATTGTATTTACATATTCATATCTTACGCCGACATTAGCAAGTAGTGCGGAACAGCAAGATCAGAGCTGTAAAGCCAGACAGCTGGTGCTGAGGCCACAGTGTCTGCATTATCTGTACTGCAGTCAGTCTTGCTGTGCAGACCCAGTTAAGTCCTGTGGTCCCAGTGTTCATTACCACCTGGGTGCGTGTTTTAAGCTTCTGAGTGTGTCTTCTGCTTCAGCTTCATCTGAAAGGAATCCATTTCAACTGCTCCAGGGCTTCTCCATGATGTGTCAAAGCACAGTTAGTAGGGACAATCAAGAGATTTGATTCCAAATCGCTCTTACAGTAAGACTTCAAATGGTAACATAGGTGCATCTTTACATACTTGAGCACTACTGGGTTATTCTCTCAAGTTAGGCTTGCGTTTGCAGGTATCTTTCTGGTACCATGAGCAATACTACCTGTTTGAAAAAGAAAATAAGCCAGTCTACACTGCTGAGGTTTGTCTGACTTTGTCTGAAAAAACAGGGACATCTTTTAAATCATATAAAAAGCTAAACCTTTTTACAGTTCTGCATTCTAGCAGCAAAAAGATGTGTTAAAAATCAGTTCCGTTTATGAATACTGTGGTAAGACATATTGCAATCATTTGTGCAGTATCACTGTAATACCCCTGACCTTGACTTCATTTTGAAAGCCAGGAAAACAAGGCCAGTTGAGTCTGTTAGGGGATGCCCTACCATAGACAACAAAGTGAATGAGACCTTCAAAATCATAACGAAGAACAAAATCTCCTACTGTTTTCAATTTTTCACTTGTCTTGTTTTCCACACTTATATTGAAAAAGCCCTTGCATCCATGATACTTTCACCTTCCTCTACATTCTTCCTGCCATCTTTACTGCCAAATAAATCTTATTTGTCTCAAAATGGGACAGTCAAGAAAAGGTTTACCAAATGCATCATCTGCCATACAATGCATCATATTCTTACGGTGGATTAAATTTTGCACTGTCTCTTTTGCCACAATTGGTTCATCCAGATATGTTCTGATGTTGCTGACACATTTTATCACATCTGAAATTACTAGAGAATAGACAAAGTGGTTTTGAGATAAAAGTCCATTAAAAAAAATAACTTTTTCTGGAACTTTAATTAAATATACCTTGAGCCATGAGTTTTCAGCTTTTGCTCTTCTGATTATCTCACCCATTTTGCTGCGGGGGACTGGACAAGTAGGTGGATAGGTAGCTGTTGACCGGGATCAACTCACCACTAGGGGGAGACAAATGTATTTTGATGAAAACTGGTTCCAAACTGCCTCTCAGTAAAATTAATTCTGAACAAAATATTTGTACTACTTATTACTGCAGAGGAACAGATACTCACAAGGGATGCAAGAAGCTTACAGTCTCATACTAGAACCTGGCCTGAGGGAAAATTACACAATCACAGTAACTGTTTAAGAACCAGGAGGTAAAAGGAGCTTTAGATACATTGTTAGAGGCAACAGAAGAGAAGGTATCACACCGTTTGAGGCGTTCTTTTAAAGTGGAAGTTAAACAGAAAGAAAATACAGTACATAAAAAACGCACTCCTCAAAGCACACCGCTATCCAGTGCATGAAGCAGTGCTCTGGGAGGAATCACAGCTGCCCTCACAGGTGCACAGAACTCCAGCAGAAGGCTTCAAGGAAGGGAAACACTAGCTTTAACTAAACAACATGGCAGACCAAAGAGGCTGAGGGGTACTTGTGCTTTGAATTAATATACCGAGTATCACTACACAGAAAATACAGCTATGTATATAAAATATAAGGAAAACATTAGTTCTTGGTATTTTGCCTTTATTAAAAAACAAACAAAGAAAAAAAGCCCCAAAAGTAAACAAACAGGCAAGATTGAAAGCCAAGGACAAAACTACATTGGATAGCTACTTCTAAAATATTATGAAATTGAGTCAGAGGACAATATATTTTGAAAGTGTCATTTGACTGTAGAACTCCTCAAGTTATTCTGTTGGCTATATTTTTAGAATCAACTCATCGGTAAAAATAGCAATTGATTCTTCCCCTCACCCTCCTTGTAGTCTTAGCTGCAGAATCAGTTGACAATGCAAATCCATAATGTATCGATGAGTTTAGAGGCTGAACAGAATAATGCCTACAGAACTTGTTTAATAGATGAGGTAACACACATAATTACAAAAAACCCTTGTTATGTTTGGTCAGATAATATTTTACAAACTTGCCTGTTCCTTCTACTTTTCCCTGTCTAGAAAATAATGCTTTCCCCACCTCCAGAAGAGCACATCTCAGGTAAGCAATAAGCTGTATACAGTGTTAATTAACTGCTCAGAAGACAAGTGAATTTCCCTTTCTGAACTCAAACCTGCAACAGATTAGGGTGGTAAATCTCTTTAGCCTCACACAATGCTACATTTACCTAGTCAGTGAAGATATTTCAGTATGAATATATGTGCCTATCTAAATCCAGTCGTCTGGACCACAGTATCTTAAATAAACTTCCTATTTGATACACAGGAAACCCCTAACGTTCAGGCTGTTTCTACAAATTTCTGAGCAACCTCTTTTTTTTTTTTTAAGATATTTATTTTGATACATCTAGTTCTATAGACATAAAGGCCCCTGTCACATTCATATTTTTGAGCAGCTTAATGCATTCCCTACCTACATCTTTTAGTTCATAATTCTTTGTCTTTTGAAATTCAGTGCAATAGTTAGAATTACTTCAGTTAGTGCATCCACTTAATTTAATTTAAACTGAAATCAACTTAATCCAGATTGATCCAAGGTTATTACTAATATTATTTTATTATTAATATTATTTTGTCTCTAAGTTTTGCCTAGAAAGTCAGTATCACCTCTAATTTTCAGTAGTATTTATCTTTCTAACAAGATTAAAGATAGTTTTATCCCATAGCAGTCAGAGTCACGGTTGTAAAATCCACTTCAATATTATGTTTTCATAGACAGATACTTCTGATTAACAGTGGGCCAATTCATGCTATGACCAACATCCTTGGTATGAAGCACACATCAAGCTGGAATTCTTATGCACTTCTCCACACTCTTACAGGAAGACCTCGCTTTCCAAATCTATTCTATTAATGCACAGTCTGCACCAAAGAAAAAAGTTAAACAATTGACCCTAAAAGGCAGTGTTAGCAGTAGTCATTCTCTACCAATAATTTTGAAGATTGACATAAAAAAAAGTAAATGCCTTGTGCAGCCTCAAGCTTTCTTACTGCCTTGCGTGGCAGGCAGTTTAATGCCAAAATCATTCATGCCCTAATATAAACTGGAGCTAGGAGATAAAAGCAAAACTCATAAAATTAATCTAGATTAATTTTAGGACCATTTTTGATGCAATCTGTCCAGATTAGAAGTGGTAGAATAACAGATTAATTTCATTGTAACAAGGATTTTTTCCTCCTTAGAGTCATGAAATGGGGACAGAAAGAAAATTATATACGTGATTATGCCCTAAATTGTTCAGTTTTGACTTCTTGTGATTGAAAAGGAATAAATATTTTCCTGTAGAAGTGGAAATCTTGAAAGAGTTTTTCTAAAGACCAAAGGCCTTACTTTTGCAGAAAAAACCCCACCCCAGAACAAAATAACAACAAGCTTCCAATGGCTCCTTTGAATGAAGGATTTTGCATCCACTAACGTCACTGGAAAATTTGGCCCAAGTTTTAAGAGACTCACCAATGACATTTTCTTTGGACAACAATACTCTACAATGAATATCTGCAATCATTTCTCAGTGTCTGCATAACTGTAAAGGAGTCCCACAGAAGCAGTTTCGATGTGAACTGGACAGTGATGCCTGCTCCCAGTCTATGAAATCCAGTTCCATTTTTACAGGTTTTAAGGGGTTAATAGATTATGAACAACCTGCGATATCTTTTTTATGTAGTAACGGATATTGCAGTCAAATAATTTTCATGTCTCAAAAACTCAATAATATCTTTTATAAATATGATAACAGTAATCATGCTGCAAAGTGTGACTGTTGCATTGTAACTGAAGAGCAACATGCCCAGTTATGTAATGAGGGTGTAATCCACATTGTGCAACAGAAGGAAGAATAACCTTCGTAGAATACTTTCAGCTTGTATCATGGAAAATTTTTCAGGGTTTGAAATGAACTGATGCAAGACCAGGAGCACAAACATCATCTGAATACACACAAGGATCTGTCCCTTCTCATACCAGCTAAAGCTGAGGTATTTTTTTTCTCCAGAAAAAGAATATAATTTTCTCCTAAATTCACAAGACAGATCTAGGTGTTGAGCATATAGATGGAGGACACAGCTCATACAAGCTGAAGTACAAATTTATGCAGGTAGAGTGAAGTACCAGAGTTGGTTAGATTTTGCTGTGCTAGACAATAAAAACAAAATCTGCCCTCTAAGCAAAGTTCCCATCTATAAATTCATTTTTCAGCAAGTGTTATGCATGATTTAGATCCATATGGCTGCCAACTTTCTAACAGAGACATGTACATTTTTACACAAATGGAAGCATCTTGTAAAAAAAATCCACAGTCTGATTCTGTTAGTTTTGTTTTCTGCAACCGTTTTTATCCTGTTTTAGAACATTTTTTGTGAGATATAATTCTTGTGAGAATAAGCTAATCTATAGCCAGGTTGTAAAAATCAGACATGTTTAGGAAACCTATATATGAGGGATTTTATGAATGAGAAGTTACCAGGGTGTCTTCTCAAGATGAAAGACATGCCAGTATTTCTGGGCAGACTGTGCCAAGTCATTTAATTTTTCTAATAGCCTCATACTAAACCCAAACAACCCAAACATCTTTATATCTAAAGGGCAATATATATTGCTCAACATAATTCATACTGACTTCATAGTAACATGAAAAGTATTAAGGAGACTAGCTCTGTAACAAAATTCTATGTATAAAATTTATCAAAAGCAGCCAAAAAAAGGATAATATAGAAGCTTGGTCTTTGTCTAAGATTACAAATGAACAATAGTAACACATCTTGACCTGAAAACTCATGGCGAGTCCTCTTAGCAATATCCCAGCCTTCCTAATAGTGTCCAACGGAAACAATTCTGCTAGTCTTGAGTAATACTATCGTTCAACTTGCAATTTAGTTCCAGTTGTTTCATTAGCTGTTATATGTAACAGGGAAGTAGGTAGCAGAGTCATTTCTGGGGAAAAAAAAAAAAAAAAAAAGAAAGAAAAAAAAAGTTGTGTGTGTGATACATACATACATACATACATATGTGTAAATCAAACACCTGCTTTTGGAGGTATTGACAAATCTTCACCAGCACAGGACATTCACTGATCAGCTTACTTTAATCAACCAAACCGAACAGAAACCAGAACTGTGTATTAACTGACAGAATCACAGTAAGTCAGAAATTAATTCAAAATATAAAATAGAAAACTACTGATTTCATGTGAACCTGAATTTACTGCCTCATCAAACACTTTCAATATTTCCAGAAGATTGCTGCAGCAGAATAGAAGACAAAAGTCATCCTTCCCTTCATCACACTCATAGAATACAGAACTTCAGAAGATCATTTACAACCCTGATTCAGAATGTGATTTTTAAACTGATGTTTCAAACTTCATTGCTTTTTATTTTTTAATTTTCTCACAAAATATGTTGTGACCTGGAAGGAAGCCATAGAAAGTTGTACTTAGGAGCCAATGAACTGACAGCAAAGGACAAATTATGTTTATGGATTCCCACTGGGCTATGAATAAAATGGTTCATCACCCACACAGATTTCTTCTAAGTAGAGATCTAAAGTACATCAGTTTCAAAGGACATACAGATATAGACAATCACTAAATCCCATGGGAACAAATGCAAATCATAATCTAGATATATGAGGTGTCAAGGACCATTGGAGACAGCATTTCAATCATCTTGGCAGTTATAGTACCTTGAATCAATATAGCACATGGCATTATTATTCAGGCATGTGTATTACTATTCAGTAAAACAACACAATGACAAGGAAAGATACTAGAAGGCAGCAGCAGCTCTGGAGATTGGAGACAATTAAATTTCCAGTTATCTGAAAATTAGGAATGGCATCTTTTTCCTTTTAGTGGATTACTGCATTTAAAAAATAATTGCAGAGTTAGCTGTCAATATACCTGTCCACAAAGCAAAAATAGATGGTATAGATAAATGTTTTCTTTCTGTAATACTAAGTTAAGACACATAACCTGATTCACAAAAATGTAATTAAAACTCATGTAAAACAACTTATAAAAATGACTGTATTTTTAAGAGATATTTAACCACCCTGGGGAAAAAATAAAACCAAAACAAAACCCAAACCAAAACAAGAACAACAACAAACAACACTATATGAAACTATCACAGAAAGATTTTGTTTTAGATCTAGTCTCATATGGCTACATAGAGCTTTTAGTAAGAATGTTTTACTAGATACTTGGCGTAAGACTGCAGTCTTCAATACATTTGTGCTAGTGAATCCTGTTTACAAACACACAAAATAAAAAGACTGCACAGTTATATTTCTCTTCTATTGATTCAATTCTTTCAGTATGATTACAAATTTCTCTTTTTTTTATCCATACTGTGACCCCCAAATGGATTATTATATTCTATCAATATGTTGTACCATAACTGACATTCATTAAACAGGATAGTGTGTCTATTGGTGAAGACTCTGATTGCAATCATGAAGTGTATATGTGTGTGTGATAAATGTGTTCTGTTCTGTATCTCGTTTTAGATACCTGGAGCGTACTAGATGACCTTCATCTTTATATAGAGTTTCAGATTATTCTCAGTGGGCTACAGATATGATTCAGTGTGATTCCCATGTACCATTTCACTACAGCTGATTGAATCACAGGTCACAACTAGTCAACCTTAAAAGTGGCAAACAACTGTTGGTTTACCCTGCTTTACATGGAAATATGCCAGTCCTTCAGTTTTAATATTTTTCTATTTGGATACAGAAGTCAGAGAAGGTTTTTCTTACTAAGACCTTTTTGTTCCTATGCTATGTTAGCTACACATGTGTTCAAATAATTAACAGAAACATTTCCTCTTGTAGGATTATGGCAATACTATTCTCCCCTTCAAAGATATGCATCACACACAACAGAATGTTCCTAGAGGCATAAGATGCTTCAACAAAAGTCTATGGTGTTGCTTACATTAAAATTACATATGGTCTTCAGAATTTTGATAATTTCAATTCCAAAAGTCAGATTTCATTTTAGGCCAAAAGAATTCCAGTGTTACAAGTCTTTAACTTCAAAATATTTCATCCAGGCAACATGCACACAGGTGGTAGAAAAATCTACAAGAAATTACCAGAAAAATTGCAAGTGGTAGCAGTACTTGATTCAAGCAAAGTAGATTTCTACATATATTCAAATTCTGCTAAACTGTTAGATTAGTAAAATTAGTAGCATCACAACATTGAACTTTCTTAATAATCCAGCAGTCGCTTCCTCTACCCTTAATATCCAGCATTTCCATCAGTGTGTCCTGAAGTTTTCAACTTGGCTACACAAGATTGTCATAAAAAAAGACCATATGATCAGCCAGGATGAAAGGACCTACAAAGTACCAAATTTTCCATAAAAATTTGTAGAAAACAAAAAACCAATGTAGAGGTAATGCAGCGATTTAGTTCCTTTGTATACAGTAGACTGCATGGGCATGAGCAGCTTAAAAACTCTTTCAAAAAGCATTCAACGAGACTTGCTTCTATTGCCTAGGCTGTTATTTTGCATATGGTTGCATATTTTTTTGATGATCTGGTGACTATTAAACTGGGGTTATTTAAAGTTGGGGCAGCTTTGAGAGCGTTTCAGGTCACGTTTCTAGTAGAAGCTGCCTGTGTGCCCAAGAAAGCACTCTGGTAATGGGGAATCACAAATGGGGACTCTGCTTATGGCTCCCCTCTTATCTCCTTTCCACTTACAAATCTGAAAATGCAGTAGAGTAGCGATCATCAAGTCAAGCTCTTTCTTACTTCTGAGGTCCTTTTGCGTCAGTAAAATGCAGAAGATTGCTATTGCTGAATAAGATTAAACTGGCAAATCTTTGGACTGTCAGCAATATGTGAAAAATATCTTCTTTAAAGATATTCTTAAGTTTGCAGTATTTTCTTTCTATGCTTTCTCTTTTTTGGATGGAATTCTTCTCACTTCTGTGAGCAATATGGTGTTTAAATGGTAAAAATATAGTACTTGCATAGATGAAACGGCAACAAGTCTAAGATTTATTTTTTTTTTTGAGATGGATAAATGTGTATGTAGTAATGATGAGGATACACACCGTAGGAAGGTCACCCTGATACCTGATTAACACTGATAACTAATAAGCCAATACAGAATTAAGTAATTGCAAAAAACAATTATAATGTTAAATTAACAAACTCCATTGCCTAAGTTTCTTCCTGGTGTCTTTCAGCTATAAATATATATCTAAAGTTGAAGGCAGACTGTATATCTGGAAAATGTTTTCAATACAAATTGCAAGTCTTAAGTCTCACTTTGTCTCTGTGAGACAAAGGTGTCTTCTGAGGCCCAGGCCCAAACTGAGTACATTGGACCACACTGCTGCCTGGGCAGATCAATTACCATACCTGCTTCTGCATTTTCCCTTGGCAATCCTGTCAACCATGACAAGAGCACCATGCTGGCGTCTTTTCAAAGCTAAAATACTTCAAAGAATTAGTCAGTCATTTGCCTATCATTTCATTCAATCTGTGCAACAGATTAGTCATAGTTTGCATAACTGCAGTGGTAGTTTTGAACTCCCATTTCTCTTGGCTGGAAAAATTATCTTAAGTCTACTGGGAAACAAGGTCACTTCAATATTTCTCCCTCAGATATCAGATAGGAATGGCAGTACATTTTGTAAAAAATGAAATATTCAACAGCACAATTTAGGTTATTTCTTTTTTCTTGGTAGAAGAGACCTAAAGAAGTGTTTTGAATGTTTAGAGAAAAATATTGGTTCTGTCTACAAGAGGGTTTCATTGCGCTTCATAGTTGTTGTTTTTTTCAGTGGAAATGTACCTTGTATCCATGGTTGGGGGTTTATGCAGCATGTTTAATGCAAATCACCTCTGCAAGTAAAAAAGCTTTTGTCACTGTATGTTCAGCTGAACCACAAGTGAAATATTCACAGACAAATTTCCATAACTTAATTTTATTGCATGTGGAGTAACACAAAGTAAAAAAAGAAAAAAAAAAAAAAAGACATATCATGTCTTGCCGGTAGGCAAGAGCGTCTCTCAGTAAAAAATATTTTCAACAATATTTTATAGCATAATATGCTTTAGTTGAATATTTGTAACATAGATTAATCTCCATCTAAGAGTCAGATACTTATACTTACTCTTACATTTCTCTTGTATTTTGATTTTTATGCATCCATTTATTTGTACTAATGTCTGCAAGTACACTGACTTTTGTCAGTGTTAAGTGGTTTGCTTATCTATAGGGAGCACAATGAACCTCACTGAAGGGGTTTTTATTGTTGAGACAAGTTTTTATCCTTGACAGCACATGTAAAATTCTCATCAGCTAAAGGCACTCGTGTATTCCTTAACTGTACACAGCACAAAAATGATTGAAAGGCTATATCATTTTCAAGAAATGCATCTAATCCTGTTGTCACAAATCTCTGTACTTCCTTATACCATATTTCCACCTTATGTCTTGTCACCACAGCTTGACTGATCATATATAGAATTAGACCATGGGATATTTTGATAAGTGAAATCTATTAAAGGAAACTTGTTAATTGTATCCCTTTAAATATAAAATTATGATCATTAATCAAATGTTTCTTTGAAAAAGTAGTCTGTTCTTCTTTTTCTATTAATTCTTAAAGAAAAATGGCTTTTAATATGTACATATTATAGGTACATTTATAAAATTTATTTGGTTGCATTTTAAATATTATCTTTCCAGAAACCTTAGCTTTCCGTATTATCTTTTCCTAGAATAAATACTATTTTAACAAAACTGTTGATGTAAAGATTTAAGACAGTTTTTTTTATATCATAAAACACTGCAAAATAAATCTCCACTGAAACATTAAACCAAAAATACTATTGGAAATGTCAAGGGTTTTGAAGCTTTCATGTAATTTTAATCAGTTTCTCTGATCTGTATTTTAAAAATATAAGATATTTACAAAAAAAGAAGTTTAATTAAGTAGCATATAAAATTACAAAATAATGAAAACTGATTTGAAAATAAAGCTTTCTGCTATGAAACCTGATACGAAAAAATATTTAAAGAATTCAGCAGTTTGAAAAGAACTGTAGATGGCATAAGAACACTGGGAAGAATTAAAAGATACTGCTCTAGAAGCTACAAAGAAGTTATTTACATATGGTTCTTGGATATATAAGTGAAGCTAAGAATGAAAGCAAGTCATTTGGAATGTTTCTGCCTTCTGGCACAACTTGGAAATCATAACTCAGCTACAGAGCAGGAAGGTAGTTCTGTGCTTATGGCTGTGAAAGGGGATATTCAATAGGCAAGAAAATATGTGAAAAAATGTGTGCATATGAAAGTGAACATAACCTCTATGGACAAAAAATTAGGCTTTCCTTCCTTGCTTTGGTAATAGTTCGAACGTAAAGCGTAATAAGAGAAGTAGAGCTCCTTTCCTATGAGCTACAGCGAAGAAGTCCCAAACCCTGGCTCATCTGATATCTATCTGGTCCTACAGGATCTGAAAGCCACTAGGCATTTGCATTTCTAACACCACAGTTGTAATGCACTTTGAAGTCTGTTCAAACACAGATTTTATTCCCAAATTGATTGCTGAGTCCATGAAAAAGGGCCAGAAAGTGCTGAATTTTAGGTCATTCACATGTCAGGGTTTTCCTTCAGTAAGGCTGCTAAGCCTGAAGCACTAGTAACTTTATTTCAAGGGAATATTCACTACTGGATTAGCCAACACACAACATTAGAAAATTAGAGTTTCTGACCTAATTTCCAATAGGCAAGCTGGCAGAAAACAGCCATGGAGGCTAAATCTATCTGATTCTGTGGAGCATTTCAAGAAGCATTTTTCACTGAAATCTTGATTTACCACAAATTTCCCAACCAGGTCTATCTTCGAAAACCCACAACATTTTATGTAGCAGTGGTAAAATTAATTTCAAAATTACAACCAATACAGCACATAAAGACAGTACAACAATTTTCCCTCTGATAAAACACAGTGCTTATTTTACACAATCCTTTTGTTTTTCTTTCTTTTCACCTTTGGCAGCAGCAGGAAGGTAAAAACAAGCTGAGTAAGACTGGTAGTGCTAGAGAAAATGTTTCAGGCTTTTTGAAGGTGCACAGATGGTGATCAGGATGATGAGAATATATATAAAACAGATTGAGTACCTCAGACAGTAACTGTACCATCACAAATGGATCTTTAGATCTCTCCTGGAAAAGTATGATTCATAAGGTAAGATTGACACAGGCTGTAAATCTTTATCAGTGACTATTCTATCTGCTTTCTTTTAGATCCATGAATCACAAAACCCTAGGAGATTTCAGATGAAAGGAGTTAGCTCAATAAGTCAGTACATTTCTTCTGCTCCAATGCAGGATCAACCATATCTCAAAAGTGCTTGTGAGATATTTGTCTAACATCTTGTCCTGGTTTCAGCTGGGATAGAGTTAATTTTCTTCTTGGTTAGTACAGTGCTGTGTTTTGGCTCTTATGTGAGAACAATGTTGACAGCACACCGATGTTTTTAGTTGTTGCTGGGTGATGTTTATACTAAATCAAGGACTTTTCAGTTCCTTGGGCCCTGCCAGCCAGAGGGCTGGAGGGACACGAGAAACTGGGAGGGGACACAGCCAGGGCAGGTGACCCAAGCTAGGCAAAGAGGTATTCCATACCATATGACATCATGCTGAGTATATAAGCTGCGGGAAGAAGAAGGAAGGGGGGGACATCTGGCATTATGGCGTTTGTCTTCCCGAGTAACCGTTATGCATGATGGAGCCCTGCTGTCCTGGGGATGGCCGAACACCTGCCTGCCCATGGGAAGTGGTGAATGAATTCCTTGCTTTGCTTTGCTTGCGTGCACAGCTTCTGCTTTACCTATTAAATTGTTCTTATCTCAATCCTTCAGTTTTACATTCCTTTCTGATCCTGCCTCCCAACGCTCTGGGTAGGGGGAGTGAGCAAGCGGCTGCGTGGTGCTTGGTTGCCGCTGGAGTTAAACCATGACACAGCTCTATAATAACTGCTAAAAGAAAGAGATTCCCAGTCCCCTAGCCAATCTTTTACAGTGCTTGTCTATCCTTATTAAAAATATGTTACTGATCTCAGGACTGAATCTCTTTTGCTGCTGTTCAAGCTCATAATGACTTTTCCCCATGCAGAAGAGTTTATTCCTTTCTTTTTTCAGTAGCTTTTTGTTGTTGAAAGCTCTTGGTCCAGCCCTTCATCTTCTTTCTTCTAGCATAAGCACACAGCCATTACAAACTTCTATAATAGTTTATGCTATATCCCTATTATTATTGTGCACATTTAAAAGAGGCAAAATTTCCTCATTTACTAGTTTATAAGAGAACAGCAATCCAAGATGGTCTTAGCCAGTTTTAAGAGTAAACTAAACTGTGAAAACCACTAATTATTTGAGGATATTAGCCTATGATACTACAGCTGCAAAATGAGGTGAAGAAGTCATCTCTAAGGCCATGTCTAGATGGGCAGTTGCATCTGCTGCACTTGTGCTCAGAGGCTGCTGTTCAACCCTACTGCTATGGCTTGTATTCTGTGGCGCTCGCTCAGAACTGTGCACCACCCTTCCATCAGCTTGTCCTGGACCAGGAGCAAAAGAGCTGCATGGCCATCTGTACTTGTGCATAAAGTTATATAAAGCTGTTTTGGGGCATTTTCTGCGTCTTTATAACCTGCAGTCAGTGGAATGAACCTCAGTCTTCTCTGGGGCCACAGGATGCTCTCTGAATGCAAACAGCCAAGCATGCATCAGGTATTATAATACAAATAACTGTACACATACTCCTAGGTAGCCTATGCACAAGTAAGTACTTGTAGACAGGTTCTGCTTACACCTTGTAAATGATACGGCTGTACATTCAGTAATGTGCCCATAATGGAGTCAAGGTGGGAGGGAGACAGGTAAGTCATTATATTAAGTCAGACACGGCACTATTTCACCTTCAAGGTATGCATTTTCAGATAGTCACAGGAATGACCCATTAATGTAAATTAATGGGGATTTAAGACTCCAATATGATGAAAGAGAAAGCCACCTTAAAAAGAAAACTAACTTTGAAAGCCTTGTCCTTCATATCACTATGTTAGTGACCATCACTGCAGGAGAAAAAAAAACCCACACAACTTTTTATCTTAAAAAAGCACCCTTTTGAAATGTCAAATGTACTCTTTATTGCACAATTTATAATAATTTATGGTTATTAATCTCTAATGTTCCAGGAACTGTTGTGGCACATTATATGAAGGTAGGAACTCTACTAATTTGGGGGTTATACAGTATCCTGAAATCCAAAAATGCTGGAAAAGCAGTACAGCATATATAAGTATGATACAGATAAAAAGCATGTCCAAATTTGGAAATATTCGTGGGTCACATCAATTCCTAGGTAGTCAGACATGTTCACTTTATCTATAAATGTGACGCTGTTTCAAGTGGAGAAGCATCCTCAGAAAACAGGCTTTAATTTTCCTGTTTCTCAGTCTTTTGACACCAGATGGCACTGTGATATGCAACTGTTATAGTCACCCCAATTAATTCTGATTTACATGAAAGAAAATCTTCATTAATCAGGTTGGTTACTATAGCTATGCGATTAAAAGGCTTACTAACCCTCTTGCTAACTTTCAGTCTTCCAAGCAAGCAGCTGTCATAGTACCAGGGACTCCCCTAGTCTTTTTGCTGTCAACATTCAAAGTACAGTTCAGCATTAGGAACAGTTTTGTTCAGCCCTTGTAGTCTTGCCAGCTTTTTTCTAGAAACACTTGCTCACTGATCGAGGAGGGGAGAGATGGCAGATTCAGGAACTGTGGATATAGTTTACTTGCTGTGGATCCATAATCTACAGCCGTAAATGAGTGAGGACCCTGAAGATATCAACCAATCTCACTGACTGCCTTCCAGTTTATGCGCTATTCTGCTCTTAGTTTTAAAGTACTGTGGAAGGGTCTAGGCTGATCGTCAAGTGAAGGAAACAACACAGGCCTCTGAGTACATCTAATGCTAATATTTTCTTAGCCAGCCTCTGATTTTTACATCCCTATTAATTGCTCAAAATGATGGAGCCTTCTTCAGAACGTTTTGCAGATTCTTCTCTGCTCCCTTTCCACCCATGCTTCATTAAAAAGTCACCAAGTACTGTGTATGAGTAGTTATTGTGCAGAACACAAGGAGTACAAAGAAGAATTTCTGAATGTTACAGGAACATTTATATTACTTTTTTTGTTGTTTGTTTGTTTGTTTTTATGGCTCAGGAGCCATGGCTATTAGATCAGTGGCTGGAAAACTGTCCCTATACGTCACGCATAAAGCAAGGTTTCCTCAAAAAACTGAAATAATCCTGGGAAATTGGAATCTTGTTGGCACATTTAACTTGGAAATACAACCCAGATGAATCATAGAATAATTTAGGCTTGAAAAGACCTTTATGATCACTGTGTCCAACCATTTTCCTAGCACTACCAAGTCCACCACTAAACCATGTCCCTAACGGTCACATCCACACATCTTTGAAATATCTCCAGGGTTGGTGACTCAATCACTTCCCTGGGCAGCCTGTTCCAATTGTTCAAATGGGACTTCCAAAGAATGGTGCCAAACTATGTGACTTTAAGGACAGCAACGGTGTTTTCAATTGAAAGAAATTATGGTTTTAGATACAAAAGAATCCCTTGTGAGGCATCAGAAAATCATGTTGCAGGAAGAACTGAAAAGATGGTAAACAGTCAATTTTGGTTTAGGTAGGCTGTAATTTTCTAAGTTCTGATGGTGCCATGAGAAGGACTTCAGGTTTTCTACTGCCTAAATAGACCTTTGCAAAGATTAAATATATAGTTTACCTTCTTTTTTATGGCCAAGCTTTGCATATGTTTCTAAGAATAAGAATATCCCTGGGATACAAAAATATTATAGAAGAGCTATTCAAAAAGCCCTCTGTTTCTGAGCTATACACCATTGATTTTAGGTTTTAAAACCTAATTTTAAATTTTAAAATCCTGGCATAATTAATCTCTCAATAATTGCAGGCTATGGTAGAAGACAAACACAAATTTCCTCTACAAATCAGGTGCCCATAGATGAGAGGATTTATGACTCAATTCTCTGTACATACCAAAGTGCCAAGCACTATCAGCTAACCATGTTGAGATGGTACATATAACAGGATACAGCTTTTACTCTAAGGTCTTTGAGCAGCATGTAGGGCCAATTCCTAAATAAAAAGAATTAGCACAGCTCCACCAAAATCAGTTTATACCAGTACACACTCACCAGTGTTGCAGGAATAGCCTTGGAAATTACTTTCTTCTGTTTTGCAGTTAAGTCTATAGTAATGTGTCCATCAGTAGTAAGGGAAGATTGCAAGAAAGGGAAATAGGAGTATGTGCTGCTAGGCACTGGATAGAGTGTGCATCATAAAGTCCAAAAGATCTAGCACTTCTGTAGTTCCAAAAGAACCCACTGCCTCAGGACTTCACTGTCTTGTCAACAATCCAGATAACCCGTGTTTTAGCAGATACTCCACACCCAATAATCTTTCATTTCTCCTTTACCAGCTGAAGCTGGTATAGGGTTGTGTTGGTAAATGCTTTCTGAAGGGATTCCCTTCAGAAGACATATATTTTCTAGTGATTCTATGAAGTTTTGATACAATTACAGGATGGCACAGGCTCAAGAGAACGATTTCACAGAGTAAGAATTGGGGACCATGTTGTCTCTTACTCCAAGTTCTACAGAGTCAGCCAAAAGTTTTGGAGGTCATCTTCAGTAAGGGGGAGTAATATAAAATACAGTGAAAAATGGTCTGGGTCTTCCTTTCCAGGCTTTCTAACACTGCATCCCTTTATTCTTTTTTTTTGTTTGTTTTTTTTTTGTTTTTTGTTTAAAAAGAGGAAATTCAATGTAGGACTGGATTCTGAGCATCAATTAAATTCCACTGAAATACATTTATGTCAACCCCCTTGGAAGAAAAAATATATTGTGTAGAGTTCCTTTGTTGGTTGGTTTTGAGGTTTTTATTTTATTTTGGTTTAGGTGGTTTTGTTTTTTGGTTGGGTTTGTGGTTGTTGGGTTTTTGTTGGGTTTTTTTTTTTGAGTTTTGCTCAGATGGAGCTTATAAATTTTTACTGACAAGGTTCTGAGCCTGATCAGCCACACAATTTTCATCTGTCCATAGCATCCTAACTCAGATAAAAGAATGTAGGGACAGACAATATTCAAGCCTTGCTAAAGTCCAAATAAAAGTCAGCCACTGTTTTCTCTGACCCAAAAATCTGACTGTTTGACCACAGAAGGCAATCAGGTTGATCAGGCATGATTTACGCTTTGTTAAATCCATGTTATATGTTTCAAATCATCTTCTCCTGCCTGTGCCTTGAAATGGGCTCTGCAAGGACTTGCTCCAGGCACTGAAGTCAGACAACCAGCCTGTAGCATCAAGGGTTGATTGTTTTGCCTTCTTTGAAGATGGGTGTGACATTTACCTTCCTCCAGTTTGTGGCCTCCCCTAATCGCTACCTTTCAAAGACAATAGAAAACAGCTCTGGAAGGGTGCAGGCCTTCTCTTTCAGCACCTTGGATGAAGTCTGTTGGGTCCCAAGGACTTGTATAAGTGAAATCCTTGAATTTAATCCCTGACTTGATCCTTACCCACTACTGGTAGTTCTCCCTAAACCCAGCCTCTAAAGCATAGAGGCTTGAGAGACCTTGCTGGTGAAGATGCAAAGACAACATCTGGTGCCTCAGTCTTCTCTGTGTCTGCTGTCACCAAGTCATGCACACCATTCAGCAATGGGTCCATGTTTTCACTGGTCAGTCTTTTTTCCATGTAAGTATGCAATATGTAAGGTATGCAAGGTGAGTCTTTGGGATGTGGGCGTGTAGGAGAGTGTTGTTGCAGGGGAAATGTGTGGGTGGCTTGTTTGCTTCCCCCCCCTCCCCCCCTTTTTTTTTACTTTTTTAATTAAGCTGTATCTTGAGGACTGTGGTGGTGCATCTCACCCCCTCTCTTGGGCCAGTCGATGATCTCATGAATCCCTGTTAGGCCTGAACCTCTGTGTAATGAGTTGGGTGGTTAAGCATCCCTTGACCATACTAGCAACTCTTACATTGCTGAGGTGGGGAACTGCACTGACTGTACCAGAAACGTTCCTTACCTGAACCACAGCAACACCTGACAGCCTTGGAGCATTCCTTATCTGAACCATAAGATCTCTTAACAAGGCAGAGAACACTCTTTATCTGAATGCAAGTGGTACAGTACCGCTGTCACAGAAATTTTGAAAAATTCCAGTAATTATTGACTTGGATTGTGGCCAGAATGGAGCATTACTGTTGACTAAAGCAAATTATCTTTGACCCTATAAACAGTGGTCCTAAGTGAAGCCCTTTGAGCTCTTTTGGACTGCAACAGGCTGCAAACAGCATCTCCCTCTGAGTGGGACAACTCTCAGACATGGCAAACTCACAAGTTGAGATACTAGGGGGACTACTGCCAAAAGCTCATGACAGGGCCTGGGATGATTTTCCTACTTTTTGAGGCTCAACCCTTTGCCCGTTGCAAAATGCAAAGGCATTCAACATGAGTATTTCACTGATCTACAAGGCTGGGGGAAGGTTAACAGGTATATACTATATACCTTTGTACATATATATATGTCTATACATCTATTCCTTTGTGTATGTGTGCATATGTGTGTGAATTGATTTAGGTACTTCATAATAAGTATAGCATAAGTATTACCATTTTGAATCTGTAATTAAGCCACTTTTACAATTAAGTACATCTTATTTAATTCACTTCGTAAATTATAAATTAGTCAATGATTAAGTGCTGCTAAAATCCTATGATCAATATTAAACTGTGAACAAAATTTAAACATCCTTTAGAAATAAACTGTTGACAAAATCTGAGATTAAGACTGGCTCTAGTCGCACCTGAGCTCCATTAAGAAATTGGAAAGAAAGGGGGTCCACTCTGAACATTGTTACCCAATGGAAGGATTTCCCTTATTCCTTATACTCTTTAGATATAAACTGTTGTCCAAGGCTGAGACTAAGATTGAACCTAGCTGCACCTAAACTCTATTAAGAGTTTAGAAAGCAAAGGGGTCCACCGTGAACCTTGTAACTCAATGGGAGGATCTCCTGTACCCTTTTACACTTTCAGTCTGTGTAAACCATTTCAGATTTATTTTAAATTTGATTCTTCTTTGCATGATTTATCCATGTAATAGGCAATAGAGAGAACCTTGGCACCAATCTTTGTGAGGTTGCACTCCCACAAATTCCTATTAAAACTATTTCACCCATACCCATGATGGTTGTTCTTTGTGTGACTTAACCTGAACCACTCATTTGTGACAAGGACTTATGTCCTGTTGTGCTAACAAGGGCCACCTGCTTCTTACATTTGCTATACAAAGGAGATGGAGAAAGAAAAACATTACATAAAATTAGAACACATAAAAGCAGGAAAAGTAAAAGGGACAAGACAAAAAACTGCAGACTACATAACAAAAGGAGAAAGGAACAGCAAAGGAGTGAATGCGTCAAGCTATTTTGCAAGAGCATAGTGCGAGAAGATCACAGAGCTGCAGTCATCTACCACTCTTTGATAAAAGAAGAGACAAGAAAAAATGGAGAGGTCAAGAAATGACTGATGGTAAGGCACAATCACTTCAGTTGACCTGAGTCTAATAATGCTGTCCTGCCATGCTGTTTGGAAATAGCTTGACAACAACAGCAGTGCCTGTCAATCTGTTCCCTAGCTCAGGGTTTGGGGTCTTTTTTTCTTTTCTCAAAATGTAGAGATAAAGAGCCACAGAAGAAACTTAAAAAAAAAAAAAAAAAAAAAAAAAAATGAGCAGCCACCAGACCTAGGTACCATCAAGTAATAAAAAGACAAACTTGCTAGAAAGAAAATAACTGTGAAAATCCACTGTTAAGAATAAACTGAAGGAAAAAGAAATACAGACTAAAAAATAATCAAGATGAACACTCCGCTTTCAGTATATGTAGGATTAACCCCAGGCCTAATCTGAAATTTTCTCAGTCAGCTTTTAATAGACACCAAGGCACATATATATATAGTTATATAAAATTGCCTTATATTCCCCCAGTTTTAGACTCTGAAGGTGAAAACGTGCTTTTCAATGGCTATGTCACTAAAACATCAACTCGTAGAACCAAATGTAGAGTTGGTGCTGTTCTAGGAGATGACTGCTATGTACCCTTTCTCCTATTCATCAACAAGGATGCAGTAGCTCAGCTGGATCTTTAAAGAAATATGTGACTGTCTGGTAGAACAATCCTGGCAACAATGAATGATCAGCCTAGGAAAATGCATGAATTTTGACATGAATATAGGCATTCTGATGAATCGGGAATGGGAATGTGTCTACATTAGCCAAAATGTATTGATAGTACAGCTCAAAATTGATGTATTCTGTCCAAGAATACAGTTCATGATGTGCTGTGAAAAAGAGGGGTTACTACCCAAATCTTTGGCATAATGACTCTTGCACATAACTTTCCAGAGTAAAAAGAATGGTCAATGTATGAGAAAAAGAAAGGATGTAAATTCCATACAAGAAATAAAAAATTAGTAAAAGCTAAATGATACATCCTACTTCTTGTTCTGGATGAAAATATGGATGTAATCTTAATAACTAAATCCTCCACTTTAGAACAGAAATTTTAATCAGAATCACTTGCTTTTAGCTCTTAATAACTTACCTCCTTTAAATTCTCCCTATAATCCTGCTCTATAAAATGCTCCTGCTACACAGTTACTCAAGAGAAACGATTTTTTTTGTGTGTTTATAATGACCTGCCTTAATAGCAAACTTGATTAAAACATAAAACTCCAACAGTTCTAGTTGATGAAAATATTAACATTACACTAAGGATATGAATTCTAGTAAATGTAACCAATTAACAAGGTGATTTTTTAAAACATTTTTGTTATACTTTATAATAGCATATATGAAAAGAAATACATAGTCTTTTAAAATCAGAACTTGTGGAGATTTCTTAGCAAGTATTCTTTAGTAAAAGGCTCTTTTGCATGAAATCGAAGTGCCAAATGATAAGAATGAACAAAAGCTTCAACTAAGTTGCATGCTAAATGGTTGTTCTTGCAGCATTGCACTATATAATAATGCATTATTCAGAACTTGGTTTAAGTCAAGCAGTTAGAGTTTTTTTGTTAAGAGATTTCTTTAAGAGATTAAATTTAAGAGCTACCAGTATGAAAAGTCTAACAACAGTTCTCCCTTTATTGTCACTTTTCAACCTAGCTGCCATTTTATTTTATCACTTTGTCCATCCCAAGACAAGACTGTCATTTCTTTTACATTTGGTCCAACGGATTGTCCTAAAGTGCATCTACAACAGAACCGATGATTTTCAAAGCTCAAAAGGTAAGCGGACATTCTGATTATGAACACTGTTTATTATCAAGTGTTTGCAAGTAAACTGATCAGAAGTTCTCTGAATCATTAGAAGCAACAGATGGTGAAACCTGGTTGGTTTTGACTTACCTCCTTACTTCACAACAGTATCTTTTATTTAAGTTTAGATTCTACTTAGACAATTTTGATAGTCAAATAAAATTAATCTTTAACTTTGAAACTAAAACCACATAAAACTAAAAAAAAAACTTAGGAAAATAAGATCAAGTATTATAAAAAGTAAACAATTTAATTAGCCCCCAAAATATCTTACATCTGTTGGATGTTAAACATGAATTTAAATTTTGTTTCTATTCAGCTATGATTTGGGAAAAAATAATTCAAATCTTAAAAACTCTGATGGGATAGAACATTTGTTACCTTTATAATGGAAACAAACAAATACTGCTCTTAATTTAGTAAATAAATAATAGAGGGTAAACTGGCAGATCACATACTTTTCTGATGGGACACACATTAATTAGATACTCCTTTCAAATATAATATTCTAGGTAGATTCTCTTGTGATTGCCACTAAAATATTTTCAAGCTTCTGCTTTAAAAAATACATTTTCTGTTATCACCAGACTTGAAACAAGTTATCCATACATCACTGAGAGGTAAAGTCACAGGGACTTTGGGCTGCAAGTGATGAAATGGATTCCAGACATTTTTTTAATGGCTGTATTGTACAATAATGGACTGAAGTTTGTGATTACACAGCCCTGTAAGACAGTGCTGCCATTGACACTAACAATCTACAAGTTTTGCACTAAGGCATCGAGACTGAGGTTTGTCAGATTTGCTCTGCCTGAACTATTCTTGACCTTCTTGCAACTTGGTTTAGCTGTGACAGCAATTTCTTTAGTCGACCAGGTGTTTATATAGCTAATTTGTTTTGCTTTTGTTTATCTTTGTGTGTAGTATGACCACATTTGTATAGACGTAGTAGGAACAAGCAATTATTCTGTCTAGAAGGAGATAGGAGATACTTGCAACTCTAACGTGATGTAGTGCATAGAAATACAGGCCTGGTATGATAGTAGCTCTCCATGGATACACGGGATGTGGCACAGGGATGTACACACATGGGATGAGAAGAGGTAAGGCATAGGCTTGTAGTGGAGACCCCATGGCTATAAACAACTTACCAGTGTTCGATTAAAAAAATGCAGATCTGGAGCTAGGCAAAACTGATTGTTCAGGTAACAAAACAAAGAAGCAGAATCTAAGATGCATAAAAGCCATAGCTCCTATGCAGTGAATCTGGATGTAACATGGAGCTGCAAAGCCATGAACTGTAAAAGCATATTAGCAAATGTGAAAATGACCTGAAGTGGACCTCAGGGGTGGAAGAAGATGCCACTAACATCAATATCGTATTGTTCCCAATGAATAACTCCAGATGCTGATGACTTATGCTGTTAACCTCTCCAAATATGTGCTCCTAGACAAAGAACAGGAGGGTGAGTATAAACCCAAGGAAAGGGACAGAAACTAAGGAGGTGTGTGTACTACTGCTTTAATTGTATTTTTACTATTCTTGATATTTTTCTGTGTAGAAGTACTGTAATCTTGCCCATAAACAAGATTTTTTACCTAAGAAACTCTGCTGAGCCCAGAACACCTGAGAACTCTGGGATTCAAGCCTCAGTGCTTTCACCATGTAATGCAATAGAGATTTCTGTCATCAGAATAAGTCTCACAGGCAGACTGTACAAAACCATTGAATGAATCTGCCCTCGAGTACTAAAAACTACCACAAAGCTGTGCTGATCACTACAAAGTGCTCTCGTAGGATCATATAATGCGTTGGGTTGGAAGGGACTTTGTTCCAAGCCCATTTTATCTGCTTTTTCCAAACCAGAGAAACATCTTTTACCCCTAACAATAGAAGTGGTTCATCCAAAACCTACTGAAGGAAAGCACATCATTTATTCATAATTCTTTCATTGAGAAGATGATGAACAGACAAACTGCATTGTAATGATGTCAGAGAGAGAGAGAGTGTTATAAGGGATACCCTGTGATCCTGCAGTCACAGGAGTGGCAAAGGAGTAATACAACCACAGTATTTCAGCCACTTCTGTTGGTGGAGAGACAAGCTAAAACAGGACTACTGCTTAAAAACTCCAAATCTGAGTTGAAATTGTATTAGCTTTTGGCACCTATACCAGAAAACTGTAAGCATATTTCCCATTACTTGGCCCTTTGTGTCAGAAACTTAAATTTAGGAGTGCAGGTGACAGACACTTATTTAAGAAGCACAGAATTAGAGGTGTACAATTCTTTATGGCTTTAGCCCAGATATAGATGTTTTTATATGTGGGATGAGTTTAGTTTGTTTCATCTTGTTATAATCCCAGATTTTGCATACTTCTCAGGTGAGATTATTCATTATTTAAACAGGCAATTAAGTTCTCTGTGGGATGGGAGCCCAAGTTTGTAATCAGTCTGGACTCAGTCCTGGACTTCAGAAAGCAAGGGCATATGGATGAAATATTTTTATTCAGAGATAAACCAAGAAGTCACTTACTTACAGAAAGTTGATCTGTAACTATAGGGAAGGAATTTGGGGACTTATTTTGGCAGATTATGTATTATTTAATCCAAACAATTATTAGTATTTTTTGTTTATTTTCTGCATTTAAGTAAAACTGGTTACAAAGGGAACTGGTAACTTTGCAATTTGTGAAATGTTTGTGTTTATAGTATGCTATCATTACAAAAGAATGAGGCATATGTAAGGATTGCTTTAAAAAAGTAAAATTCCTAAGGAAAGTGAGTGTGACAGGAGGCAAAGAAAGATCCTAAGATAAGCTGCCTAGTAGGACTATCTATCAGCCTGAGTATTGTTTTCACAAAAACTCCAATTTTGGGTAACCTAACCCTCTATATTTCCTGACTTTTTTGTTCATTTTCATACATATCATAAACCATTTGTTTGATTTGTTATCACCAAGGCCAAGTTAAACAATTTTTTTTGAGCCTGTTATAACCTGCACCACATATTAAAGCAGGCATCTTTTCTGTGAGTTCTTAATGGATAAAAAACTTACAATTAGCCAAAGTATATTTATAATTGTTGCCAAAGTATATTTAAAATTGTAGAGCACACCTTTGTTCATTTCTTAATAGCAGCTGGCTCTCTGCACACTGCAGGTGCCATCTTGGCTCACAGCTGGCTCTCAGTGCTGTCAGGAACATGCTCATGAGCCAAAGTTACTTGCCAAATTGGCACTCGGAAGACAAGTGTGACTCGCTGTTCTCTGTGTTTCTCACAGTGACAGTTGCACACTGTTGCAATCACAAGGGTCTGGTATGAGAGGAAAACAACATTTTGGCTGCTAGAAGCCAAAATGCTTTGTGCAAACTAACCCTGACACTAGCTGTCAAAAGAAAAGAGCTTTCCTTCAGTCCAGGTAGAAGCTAACCATGGATACAAACTAGTTTTTTATCAGTCAGTCTTGTCCTAATCAATGAAACCCAGGTCCATATACAATTCAAATACTACAGTTGTCTTTCTGGATTATGCCAGGCATTTCTTGAATTAGTATTAAGAGCTGATATAAAATACTACTACTTATAATAGTAATAATAAAAAGAATTAAAAAGGTAATGTTAGGCACCTTTAACTGGCACCTCGTTGCTTGATAAGCTAGTAATGACTCCTTAGAGGGACAGACCCAGTCATGGGGCAATGCTGAGCACCAGTAAGGTGAACTATTTAGTGTATCTGCAAGGATGCCCTTCCTTTGTATCCACCCTATGTTAGGTAACTCAGTGAAATTTTGTTATTTGTTTAAACAGGATTAAAATGAGATGCAAACCAGCTGCTACAGGTGTTAGCAGCAAATTTTACACATTGTCATGGTAGGAAAATGTTTTTTGTTTGTTTTGTTTTGTTTTGTTTTTTTCTGTTTTGAGGACCAAGTAAAGAGACCATTAAAAAAAATCCTCAGACTTGAAGTCAGACCTAGTACTCTACTGTAGTACCAGGTACTTTGGGAACATCCACTTATATATTCACAGCTACAACTTCATTTAAATGTGGAGACACCCACAAGTTACATGCACTTAAATGTTGACCTTACACTTCAGGTCCAAGGAGTCAAACTCCAAACATACACACACCCCAGCTCCAAATTTCCAGTGAAGTATGCTAGGCTCCAGAATTCAGGTTTTCATCGATTAATAACTCTCCACACAATAGATTTGTACTATGCCAAAAACAAATTCAAGATTCATTACAACAAAAGCTGTGTTCAGACCATTCCCTGTGATGAGAGGAGGAGACATGAAGCTACATGACTTTGTAGAGAACAACTAATAATTTGATGGACTAAGAGAGTCACGGAGACTTGGATGATCTTGACTATCTAGTTTTGTGATAGGACATTCACCAGGGAGCTGAGCTGCAGTCTTTGCTTCAATAACTTTTCAGTTATTATACATTAAACAGCCTTTGGCTAATATACTAAATAGTCAAGCAAGATGTGAACACTTTCTCACGAGTGCTGTAATCACTAGGCTTCAAAGTCATGATCCCTTTCATATTGTTTTTATCCAGGCCAATGACCTTAAAACACTTTAAATACACTGTACCTGGATAATGGTGTGCCAGCAACTTCTGAAGAATCAAAGTTTTGGTCTCCTTTCATATTATCTTTCTGCTAGCCAACAGGACTCTCACTAATGACAAAAGCTACCTCATATTTGGGAAGCATTCATGCTTATGTATGACAAGGCTTCAGGAGCAAAATGGTGAGTTGTTCTACAGGCTTTCTGGAAGTCCACAACTCTGTGCATTGTAGACACTCAAATAGCTGCCTACTACAGTCTGCCATAATGGATTTACCTAGCCCATGATTTTGTCAGTTTTGCTAAGCATTAGCTTAGGCAAGATGATTAAAAAAAAAGTGTGTTTGTAGCTCAGTTACAATAATGCAGTAACAGGTAGAAACATATGCTTAAGATGTCAATTTAAACTTGAAAGCCTTTCATTTTCCTGATCTAGCATATCGATATGTTTGTGAGGCTGTACTACTAGCTCTAGAAGTCATAATGAGCTGTAATGCCCTGAATAATTCTGAATATTTCCTGTTCCCATAGTGAGAGAAGACTACCTCACAGAGCATATGCCCATGCTTTATCCCAAAATGCAATATATACCATAATTCATTTGCCCTTCACAAAAGATAGGGAAAAGCAGCCCTGTTACTGGGCAGTGATGCAACACATGGCAGTGCAGGGGATACTTTTGGTTCTCCTCTACTCCTCAACCACTCCTAACATTTCATTTTGTACCTTAATTAGAGTCATCATGGCATCCGGCCTGAGGCTGTTTTCCTTCACATGCAGGCCACATAAAGCATAGTAGTACAACTTCACCAATTAGTTGTCATGAGAAATATTGGTTTACAAACTTCTTTCAAGATTGTCATGTTTAGCTTCTGAGGAGCTTTACATGAAGACTGAAAAAAATTCCAAACCTGATGTGAGAAAGGGTTTGCCAAGCCTGACCGCTTTGCTAGATCTGGGAAAATCTCTCTGGGCCAGAACATGGTTTCAATAGAAAGAAGGGAAAGTGTTCTCACCTATTCTTTGAAGTTAGATGATCTGTAGGAGTATCAGTGATAAAGATTTATTCCATACTTACTCAGGGGAGGACAATAAGTAGTTACGCATTCATCACATTCAAATGGCCAAACATTCAAGCTATTTAATAAAAACAGTCCAAGTGGAAGCATTACAAGTGAGTACATACTTGCTTTAGAAAACAAGAAGACAAGCAAACTTCAAGTGTCAGTTCCAGGACGAGGTGGAGGCTCTGATTCCCAGGAGGACAGCAGCATTCCCTTAAGACTAGGAAAGAGCACCACACGGCAGAAAGGAGCAGAGTTTAAGACATATTAGTTTCCACAAGATTTGCCATTATGTCCCCCAGTCAGAGTGCTTGCACTCAGGCACCCCACTCCAATATACAATGTTCCATAGGGTGTGCCCTACCTCGTTCACAGCTATGGTAAAAGTAGTCCACAACTCAGAAAATACTGCAAAAGTTTGTAGCACTCAAGTTCTTTTGTGAATTTGTCCTCATGTAGCTGGTGTCATGAGACAGCAGACCAGGGGTCATGAACTGTTCCTCGGATTTTTGAGATGTAGCCTCCAGCAGCCCTTTCCTCTTTGGTTAATTAAAAAAAAGCAACAACAATAACCAAATAAAACAAAAAAAAAAAGGTGTGTTGGTAAAGAGCAAATAGTAAAGAAACTCAGCTCAACCAGCAGAGGAACAAATTTACCCTTTTCCAAGTTATCGCACAATTTCTTTCATGATTACTTCATCTCTCAATGCCATTTAGAGTTAATTTTCATGCCAATGTAAGAAAAACTCAACCCACTCATGAGTGACCGCACAGGACAGAGACCTGTCTTATCTAAAATCTGATCATTTTTCATGCATTCAAGTCTCCAGTTTTGTAGTGATTTGGACAGAATGGTGGCTGATTCTGACACCAGCTCATTCATCCAAACTGTAGTCAGTGATCTGAATCAGTGTTCTCAACCCTGCTGAGCTGGAGAACTCTAATCAGTACATTGCCAAAATCGGGGTATGATTTCACTCACGACACTCCTCTTTCTTTTTATGTGCCCTACTGTTAGAATTTGAGATATTTAAGTTGAAAGGTATTCATACAACGTTGGTATGCCTTGGTTACAAATTTGTACTGTAAAATTGCAAGTGTTATATTATTGCAATTTTCTTTAACCTAAGCAGGACAGAGTGGTTACTGAGCAGTAACATAAGCAAACTTTGAGAGTTCATTGCTTCCTGCAAGCCCACTAAAGCATTGTATGGAATATAGAGGGGGTTGGTTCTCTAGGGATTTAATCTTCTTCAGTGATCAGGAAAAGTTATTTCATATCTGAAACTCAAAAGATTTCATTTGTATGCTTCATGCTGTTAAGTTTATGATCTGAACATGAATTGCAAGACAGATTTTGAATTGCTTGTATAGCTGATAAGCTTAAAAAAAATCACTGAATATGGCTACAAAACTGGTCATGAGGTCTCAGACAAGTCACAAGGATCTGCTGTGCTCACTCTTCCTTACAGTATGTCAAAAAAGTAGCAAGTATTTTAAATCTGTGTTTTATTAGAACACTGAAGTCATGTATACCGCAGCTTTCCAAAGGAAACACAGCACTGCTGAGCAGGGAAAATATTAAAAAAAAGAAAAAAAAAAAAAAGAAAAACAAACACTTGAAAACAAGTTCTCTTTCAGGACTAGTGCTTTCTGCCAATCCTTCTTTACAATTGCTGTATTTGTAGTCATTCCGCAGTGCCTCCTGTAGGGTAGGGAAAGCTGTTTTTTCTCACATCTCAGCTTTGCTTGGCATCAGCCCCGTACAGCAAGCAAGCAAAACACCAAAGCAAGAAAACTTACATGCTCTCCCATTTTGTATGAAAAGGTAAACCCATATCTCTAAAAATATACCTATATACCCTTGTTATTTCTGAAAACAACATCATCCATGACATGAAAAGCCATTTAAATATTAATTCTACAGGAAAGGATGTAACTGAAAAAGTTATGTCTGAGGTTTGACTATAGTAAACCTTTTATTGATAATATTGGTTCTGCAGGGCTAAAAACATGCAATGGGTTCAAAACATTAAATTATTTAAAATGTTTTATATTTTTTAAATATAAAGGATTAAGGGTTTAAATCTTTTGACATTTTTGCATGGAAAGTTAATAAATAATAAAATAATTTTATCTTCCCAAAAGTAATCTGAAATCACTCTTATGTTTTTAAATATATGCAGAGATTCACATGATTCCCAGAGGTTTTAACTGCAAAATAAAACAAAAATTCTGTAGAAAAAAGTATGCCCTTATATCAATAACTTGTTGTCTTTCTGCTTTAGCATTATCAGCAATTTTTAAATTATAAATAGTAGCAAAGTGCTTTCATCAGAAGCTTTGCAGATATTTATAAGAGTTGCTAGTGCTTTCTGCTTTCTAGAGGCTGATTGGTGTATCTCAGGACAAGAAGTACAGCAAAGCAGTAAAAGTTGAGTTATTAATGTTATTGCTTTCAATATGCAGTTTTGACTTATTTAAGATATATCTTCTGTACATTTACCCTGATTTAGGAAAAAGAAAGTAAGAATTTACTGGTTTAGCAGCCTTGACCTAATCTCTAACAAAATATATCAAATCTGGTTTTCCTTCTTAATTTAATTTAAGTTTTATATTTAAAAAGATAGAAAACACATTTTACAATCATTTTTTATATCACTACTTGAAAGGAAATTATGCGTGTAAAGGATATTGACCAGCTGAAGACAGATCAATTTAAATCAGTGCCACAGAACCTTCATGTAAGCAGTGCTTGTTTGCATCAAGAATATGAAGCTGGAACTTTGCCAAAAAACAGAATTACATCTTACTGCTAAGCTTAACTAATAAGGCATTGATTGAGCAACTGAAATAGTTTAATAAGACTTGGCAAGAATCAAAGGAAAGCTAGAGGAGCAAGGGCTAGCAGAAGTCATTGGATTTTATGACTGGATTTAAATTAATTACAAAGGACATAGGTTTAAGAAAATTTTAAACACATTTCCTTTTTGGATAGCAAGTTTCAAATATATATTTTGGAATAGCTTATATTAATCTGTAGGGAATTCACCAGTTTGGAGTAAAATTTGTTACCACTGATATGCTTACAAATATAGAAATTTTTTAACAAACACCAGCAGGTTTGGTGGTTCAAAGATGTGCCCAGAGAAAGGAAAAATATATCCTAAGAGCTCTATGTTTTATCTAAACTTCCCTTCAAGTCAAAGAAGTAATTAAGGTCTGACATTCTTTAAGAAAGGAAATTGAATTTAACAAGAAGCCAGGTTATTCAAATCCTCTGAAAGAATCAAGTCCTTACCAACCTTCGCAGACTATAAGAGTATTCCAGGTGTTCCACTTTTTCGTCCTCCTCAACTGCTTCCAGACTTCTGATTCTGCCAAAATCCCTGTCTCCCAAAACGTCAAATGGACACATTACTGTAATACTAAGATGTGGAACATCTCTAGCTATTGTTCGATTGAGCGACAAAAACTTGCCTACAAAATAATCTGGACAATTTAGAGTTTATGAATTTCTTGCTAACTGATCATTTCAAATTCAGTTCTCTGCAGGCTTTCTCTGTGCTCAACACAGAATTGTTCTGCCTGTATTGATTGTAGAAGAATATATAGGTCTTAACATGTTAAAAGTATGCAGTATTTATTACTGGGAATGTATTATGGGCAAAGTGATATAATTTTGTTTTCTGGCTTGACTAACCTAAATGTTATCTAGAAGAATAGTCAGCAATAATTAATGAACATTTTTTGCATGCATAGCAGTACATGCATTCTTAAAAAGTGCAGCCATTCTTACAAATGCTTATAAAAGGCAGATAAAAAGGGTAAGTAAAGAAAAAGCTTCTGTATTAAAAAAAAAAAAAGAAAAAGAAAAAGCCAGACAAACCCTACAGCAACAAAACCAGCTGTTTGAAATCTGAGCAAACATCAGCATTCAGCTAGCTATCTTCAGCATTTTTAAGAAATTAGCTTTAGCATTATAGCTTTGTATTCCAACTTGAATGCCAGAAGATAAAGTAAATCTATCACCATTGTATTCAAGGATACTGCCTTTTAACACAATTCTCTATCAAACAATCTCTGTGCTAGATCTACTGCCCTAAATGTAATCTAATTATAATTTTGCTGTGCTATCACAATCTAAAAGAGGAAAAGGAACAGAAAGGAGGGGCAAATGGTCAGGAACATGAACTGATAAAAGGAATTGTTGAGCAGAACCCTTCTCTCTCAAACATATGCATATGCATAACAAACCAATGCATTTAAAAATGCTGGAAAGAAGAAAGATGATGAAGATGATGATTTGGCTTGCAGTTTTTTTCTTAATGAGAACATCAATCAACTGATCTACATTAGAAATATTTCAGTTACCCATGCAGTGAGTTATCAGTAAATATGTTTAAACACCAGAGAGCATGGTAAGGAATAGCTGCATAGCATCTGCTACTCCCCTCTAGCGCACTGACGATGTCAAAAGCAGAAAAACCTTCAGCCTGACCACAGGATGTCTTTCCAAGCCTATTATTATTATAATGAACATCTGTGAGTTAATTTACTAAATGAATGCAAGTTACCTTTTCTGACAAGGACTTTTCAGCACAAAACTACATTCTTTTCTTGTGTTTTTCCCTACTTTAGCAAAGTATTAACACATCGTACAAAAACATAATCAGAGATAACCAGAGAACATTTAAAATTAAAGTTATACTTAAGCTAGCATCACAAAAGACTGCCTTGGACATAAGCTATTTAGCTCTTCTTCAGTAATCCCAGTGCTTTCTAAAGTATAGAGCTTGTTGCATGTATCTACAGTGACTGAGCTACTTAGGAACTGCTGGCTTATGAGAGTACCTTGCACAACCAGATGGTGTTTATGCCTGGGATTTCCAAATCCATGGCAAATGTTGATGAAAGCACCACAGCTGCTGCGTGCTCACACAAACTGAGCCATCAACAGGAAATGGCATGTTGAAGAAAGGTTTTCAGGTGCTAAAGGTACAAACCTGAAAAGAAAAAGAAAAAAAAAAAAAAGAACAAAAAACCCCAACCCAAAACAAACCAAAAAAACCAAAACAAAACCAAACTCCCAGTATTTCCAACAAAAGCAGAGGCAACATTAAGGGGAGGAAATTAAGACACCTATTGCACAGGCTTAAACCTTTATATCCAAGGCTATCAGAAGTATAAGTTTGGTCCTACCTAAAAGCAGAAGGGTTCAAACTGAAATTTGGCAGACACGGTTCCTAGAAAGCCAGGAAGTATTTGGAGACAGAACAATACATGCAGGAAATCAGCAGACAGCTTCACAGAACACTCAGTCTCCAGATTCAAACATCAGATATTGAAGTGATACGTAACTGGCTGTGTGTGCAAATAGAGGGCATAACATTCACATTGCTTAGAAATGGTTTCAGCAAGAGCATTAAATAAGTATGAGCCTACATGGAAACACCAACATAGGAACAGAAAGGTTAGAAGCCATTTCACAAGTGTTTTGTGAAGTCATGACCTCTCCTGGGTCAGGCAGAGTATTATGGCTTGCTCATGAAAAATATTTGGATCTGATATCTTGCTTACCGCACCTCATAGACAACATGCATCTTAGGAAGATAAACTGAAATAATGATATATATTAATGTCCATTGATTTTGGGGTGAAGAACTACTATAACATTATTTGACAGTTGACACAGCTTCTTAATAACTACTGTGGAGATTCACAGAACGAAGTAGGTGTTTCACCTGTATAACAGTGTTCCAAGGTGTCCCACTTGGAGGTCTACTTTCTCTTCATTTTTTTAAAAATAATTTTAATTATTTCCATGACAAACCTTTATAGCACATTATCATTACAAGATAACTACTCGAGTAATTTCAAGGATTTTTTTTAGAGATTCACTGAATGAGGATTGCCGAGCGTATTTATTGATGGTTTGCAAATACAAGAGGAGTTTTCAAGCTATGTAATCAGTATTTACTCTCCTTCTTACATATAAACATCGTAAACACTTGCACACATTTTTTGTTAGAAGCTTGTTACTGCACTGATTTTATACTCACTGCATAAGCCTGCCACTGTTAGTATTAAATACCTAGACATGAGATCCCTTTTCTGCCAGCGTTGGCACAGTTGTTCAAAATACACAGAAGTTAAATGACTTTATGAACCCCTGGCATCTCAGTTTTGTATCTGGAAGCAGCAAATACAGCAAACACTTCTCAAGGTGATGATTAGCCTACAGTGGTCTGTAGGAGCAGCAAACAGCTGGGTCCACATAGTGAACGGTACACTCGGAAACACACACAAGTTCTGCCAGGCAACCTTCAGGAATAAAGAAGGGCAAAAGAACCTCCAGCAGTATGGAAGGAAATCTAAAAACCTCACATTTAGTTGAAGACTTCCATGTTTAAGCACTACAGCAAAAATAAAACATGAAATATTCTAATTTAAAATCTTTTAAGAGAAAGACTCCAGTTGACATTTATTTTGATAAATAATGTTTCTTTCTGGTGATGTATTCAAACCAACAGTCACCTGTTTAGAAAGCCAGCCACTCCTTTAGGCCCCAGAATTCAGGCCCATTCACAAAAAATAAAAAATCCCAATGAAATCTATGCAAAGTTGGAATTTTACTCTTGACTCTTTAACTAGATTTGTAGAGTAACTAAGATAAAATGTGAAGGATTTACAGTTTGCTCAGAATCTACATTGTGCTTTTTAAAAGCTTCCTCCCATGGGATGCAAAAATTAATTGATAAGAAACCAGAAAAAACCCCAAAAATAAGATCTTGACAGCTGTGGCCAATGTAACAAAACATAAAAAGAAAATTAATATGAAACATTCAGTCAACAGTAATAGATTTTTTTTTGTTAGTTTTCCATTTTGCCATTTAAGAATCTTCAAGTTTTGTTTGCTTTCAGATTTTTTTCCTTGAGGATGCTTCTTGAGAAATAGAACATCCATAATCTTCACAGCTCTTCCAACCCTGTATGATTTTAACATGTTTAACAGTTTAAAAATGTTGTATATAACAGCCAGCTACAGAAAATACACTATGTACTTGGACAGGAACACTGTGTTCATGTTCTACACAAGTCTTTTAAGATCAATTTTTCCTCAACCTAACTGTACATAAAAAGTGAGAAGGGGATGGGGTAAGCAATTAATTCAGGTCCCTTCTTCCCAAAGGGATAACATTTCATATGCCAACATAACCACATTTTATCTGTTTTCTTCCAAAAATAACACTACACTGAAACTCAGAAAAACTCTACTGAAACATTCTTTCTGAATTAGGATTTACTTAGCTTTGCAAGCCTCTGGATTTTTAAACTCAAATACCACTTCAACTATTCCTCTAAGGTTCTTTATGTCTTAATTTTCAAGAAAATCTTTCATTCTGCAGACTTACTTATTTCAATAATTTTACCTTCATTGATAGCCGAAGATAGCTTCTCTTCTTTTCTTCCCGCTCTCAGATATGGTACAACCTCTTTTTCCTTACAACATTCACACAGAACTACTGGCTTTACTCCATATTTCCTTGTAACTGTTATTACTCCAGTGCATCAGCATGAAATGCAGGACGGAAGCATTATGACCACTTTGCAACCATTTCTGGGTGTCTGGGGGAGGGAAAATGTGATCCTGAGATAACGTGATTTTCTGAGATCTAACCTGCAGATTGAGAGACAAAAAAAATATTATAGATTCTGAAGCATGGGACACTATCTAGCATGTTTTCTAAAAATATCATCACATTGGTTCTTTAGCACAGCAGAATCCTCCACACAGAGTATAAGCAGATCATTTGCTCCCACAATCATTTTAGGAAGATCCTGTACATGAACAGAAATTGCCTCATAAAGAAGGTACTGTAAACACCATCCTTCATTTGCGCTTACTATATAATGGATATTGGAGGCAACTGAGAACCTGATTCTACCACCTTATATTTTGCTTTTAATCATTCTCTAAATCTTAGAAATGTCCATCTAGGTTGAGTCAGGCTTTGCTAGTTTAGGGAAGACATACATTCAGAGCAGAGTCTCATTTAGCCCAGTCCATAATATGTAAATATGCAGGCTACATACAATTCGTCATGGAGTAATACTATTACCATTTACACATCCACACTCCAATTTTAGTGATGTCAACTAAATATGAAACTCAAAGCCTACTGCTCTCCTGGCTCCTCCTTCTGCTGACAGGCATGAAATTTGAACTTGTCATTTCTTGCAGTGCTCTGATTTCCCCAGGGTTTCATAGGGCTTATTCATACGTGTCAGTCTGTGGACCGTACTGGGATAGAATTTAACTGGATGCTCGTTACAGTGGTCCTCTTATTGTCTCTTTGAAAGAACTTCTCTAGTTCTTCCTGCTGTCCATGCTTTTCCATTGCACTTGAATACAGAAATACCTAAAAAAAAAAGTTTGTATCGCATTAACTGATATAATAGTGTAATTCAAAAGCAGACAGCTACACTATCTCACTCAGCAGCTGATGTACTATCCAATTTTCACTCCTGAGTTTTTAGTAGTTATTAAATTCCATGAAACAAAGCACAAGGACCCTGCAAGATATCTTTCAAAGCGATACAGAGATAAAAGGGTGTGGTCAATTGTTGTTCCTTAAATAGTCAAAAGAGTAAGTAATTGAAACTCACAAGAAGGCAAAATTCTTTAATTACTTTTAAGACTCTAGAGACAAAGAAAGGAAGTGGTATGAAGACAGTCCCAGTTTGAATAATATGTCTAGTCATGTTCAAGCTCTGCTATGGATTACACTGTATTGCTAGAGTTACCAAATTTTCCAAAATGGAGCAGGTGTCAAATCTGAACACCATATCTTTTATGGAGAATATATAGATTCATGGCACCTGTAGATGTGCTGGTAATTAATTCTTCCATCTACAAACCAAAATACATGTGTTATTAAGCACACTGCACTTGTGCAAAAAAGGGTACTTAAAAATACATAGGGCCTTCTCCACTCAGGAATGATATATCAATTTATTTTAAGTAGTTTTAAACATTTGTAAGCTCTGGTTTACTACATAACACATTCCAGTTCAAACTGTCTTCTCTAGGACCAGAAACATGAAGAAACACTTGGACAGCTTTCCTACTAGTCTCTAGTTTAGCAGCTTAGGCATGTTTCTGCACTAAAATAGTTTTATTATTTATTAGACCAAAATATTACAGTTGAAAATTTCTGTGCTATCCTATGGTGGAGATATTGGTCCAGCTGGGTCTAGATTAGGGATAACTGCTCTATACCAGATGCCACACCACAGGTGATAACTTAGTGACATTGACAAAATTGAGCAGAAGGTAAGGTTTTAAGGACTTTGTATCCGTATGGATCAGGATTTTTTTGTAATGAACCTAAATCCTACCAATTTAACAATGTT